>NC_073269.2:53966500-54632000 GCF_029289425.2 Pan paniscus
AATTTTGTATTTTTAGTAGAGATGGAGTTTCTCCATGTTGGTCAGGCTGGTCTTGAACTCCTGACCTCAGGTGATCCGCCCACCTCGGCCTCCCAATGTGCTGGGATTACAGGAGTGAGCCACCCGCGCCCGGCCTGAGAACTGTCTGTATTTATTAAGTGCTCAGTACATTCAAGGGACTGATCTAGGCACCTCCAGAGAGTTAACGGGTGCAGTCCTTGTTCTCAGGGAACTCGTTGTCCAGGTGGGGGAAGGCAGGCGTTACTCAAAGAATCACAGAATAGGCTGGGCGCTATGGCTCATGCCTGTAATCCCAGCACCCTGGGAGGCTGAGGTGGGTGGATTGCTTGAGGCCAGGAGTTCGAGACCAGCCTGGGCAACATAGCGAGACCTTGTCTCTCTTAAAAAATATAAAAAAAAGGCCAGCCATGGTGGCTCATGCCTGTAATCCCAGCACTTTGGGAGGCCGAGTCAGGAGGATCAATTGAGGTGAGGGGTTCGAGACCGGCCTGGCCAATATGGTGAAACTCTGTCTCTACTAAAAGTACAAAAAATTAGTCGGGCATGGTGGTGTGTGCCTGTAGTCCCAGCTACTTGGGAGGCTGAGGCAGGAGAATCGCTTGAACCCAGGAGGGGAGGCTGCAGTGAGCCAAGATCACACTGAGACAGAAATTAAAAGAGAGAAACAGAATAAAGCAAAGGTTAAGTGAGAAACACTGCACTTCATCCTGGGCCACAGAGCGAGACTCCATCTCAAAAAAACCCCCCAAAACCAAAAACTAAACAAAAAAAGCCTGGGCCTGGTGGCTCACGCCTGTAATCCTAGCGCTTTGGGAGGCCGAGGCGGGTGGATCACTTGAGGTCAGGAGTTCAAGACCAGTCTGGCCAACATGGTGAAACCCCGTCTGTACTAAAAATACGAAAAATTAGCCAGGTATGGTGGCACGCGCCTGTAATCCTAGCTACTCAGGAGGCTGAAGCAGGAGAATCGCTTGAACCCAGGAGGTGGAGGTTACAGTGAGACGAGCTGACACCACTGCACTCCAGCCTGGGCGACAGAGTGAGACTGTGTCTCAAAAATAAATAAATAAATAAATAATAATAAATAAAACAACCCCCCCCCCGCCAAAATTAGCCAGGCGGAGTGGCGTGCTTCTGTAGTCCCAGCTACTTGGGAGGCTGAGGTGGGAGGATCACTGGAGTCTGGGAGGTTGAGGCTGCAATGAGCAGTGATTCCCCGACCTGCACTCCGGCCTGGGCAACAGGGTGAGACCCTGTCTCAACAAACAAACAAACAAACAACAAACAAAACTCCCCAAAAGCCCACGACCCCCCCAAAACACACAAAAAACAAAAGGCCACATGCCAAGAATTAATAAGTAACTCTGGATGAGGGAATCAGGTCCTTGTAGAGAGGGGAGTTGTTCCAGAATTGCAGGTGGAGGCACTAGGCACTCCGGTGACCGTGGCGGCGAGAGCCAAGCTGGGAAGACACTTTCCAGGCGCGGGGAGCAAGATCTCTCAGCCTCCAGGTGCCCTCTCTGCCCCTTGGCGTCCCCCCACCCTGCCCCTCTGTCTCCCCCTTTCTCTGTTCCTCAGTTTCCCCTCCTCGTTGTCCCTTGTGGGGTCCCAGTGTGTGAGTTGCTTTGTGTCTACCCCCTTCCAGGGTCTGACAAGCAGAAGGAGTTTTCATTATATCCTGGAAGTCTGTCCCCCAACCCCCAAATCGGATCTAATTCTGCTCTGCTGAGGCTGGCCTGGCCTGGCCTAAGAGGATTGGAACATTTGCTAAATGGGACTAGGACAGGGTCAGAGAGGCATCGCTGGGGAGACCCAGGGGCCAGGACGGCCACCAGGGGGCGGCAGAGGACGAGGGAGATCAGAAGACAGAGGGGACAGAGAAGGGCGGGGTGGGGGCGGGGTGGGGGTGGGGGTGGGGTGGGGAGAGGCAGGGAGTGGACACAGGCATATTCCCTGGCTGTTTAGGGAACCACATTTAAGGGGTTAGAAGGGTGCCAACATTGCTGATTTTTTTTTTTTTTTTTTTGAGACAGAGTCCTGCTCTGTCAGCCAGGCTGGAGTGCAGTGGCGTGATCTCGGCTGACTGAAACCTCTGCCTCCTGGGTTCAAAGGATTCTCCTGTCTCAGCCTCCCAATAGCTGGGAATACAGGCAACCACCACCATGCAGAGCATATTTTCGTATTTCAGTAGAGGCGGGGTTTCACCGTGTTGGCCAGGCTGGTCTCGAACTCCTGAACTTAAGTGATCTGTTCACCTCGGCCTCCCAAAGTGCTGGGATTACAGGTGTGAGCCACAGTGCCCAGTCAACATTGTTGATTTTTAAGGTTTATTATGCGCTGTGGCTCACGCCTGTAATCCCAGCACTTTGGGAAGCTAAGGCAGGAGGATCGTTTGAGCCCAGGAGCTTGAGACCAGCCTAGGCAACATAGCAAGACCCTGTCTTAAAAAATAAGAATAAAGTTTATCATTAACCTCCACCCTGACTTTCTACTCGCTCTCCCCTCTCTGTTCCTTTAGGGATAATGGGGGCCTGGAGAGTGGGAAGGGGAGTGCAAGCATGGGGGTCTGGAGGTGTCTGATCAACGCCCTCAGAGATGACCTGAGGTTTCCAGAGCTGGGAATGTTTTGGAAAGGTCTGAACTGCAAGGAATCTTTGCAGAGTCCTGGGGTCTACCTCTGATGTGAAGCATCTTGCATTTTGGAGCTGTCCAAGTAAAACATGACAAAGAATTTGATACAGAATTAAAAATACATTTTTGTTTTTTCTGAGACTGAGTTTCGCTCTTGTCGATGTGCCACCATGCCTGGCTAATTTTGTATTTTTAGCAGAGAGGGAGTTTCACTATGTTGGCCAGGCTGGTCTTGAACTCCTGACCACAAGTGATCTGCCCGTCTTGGCCTCCCAAAGTGCTGGGATTACAGGCGTGAGTCATTGTGCCTAGCTCAATAAATAGATAAATTATATATATATATAAAAATATATATATATATATATATTTTTTTTTGAGACAATCTTGCTATGTTGCCTAGGCTGGAGTGCAGTGGTGTGAGTTCGGCTCACTGCAACCTCCACCTCCCGGGTTAAAGCGATTGTCCTGCCTCAGCCTCCTGAGTAGTTGGCATTACAGGCGTGCAACACCATGCCCGGCTAAGTTTTGTAGTTTAATAGAGATGGGTTTTTACCACGTTGGTCAGGCTGGTCTCGAACTCCTGACCTCGTGATCCACCCACCTTGGCCTCCCAAAGTGCTGGGATTACAGGCGTGAGTCATTGTGCCTAGCTCAATAAATAGATAAATTATATATATATATACACACAAATATATATATATATATATATATATACATATATATATATATATTTTTTTTTGAGACAGTCTTGCTATGTTGCCTAGGCTGGAGTGCAGTGGTGTGAGTTCGGCTCACTGCAACCTCCGCCTCCTGGGTTTAAGCGGTTGTCCTGCCTCAGCCTCCTGAGTAGTTGGGATTACAGGCGTGCAACACCATGCCCGGCTAAGTTTTGTAGTTTTAGTAGAGATGGGTTTTTACCATGTTGGTCAGGCTGGTCTTGAACTCCTGACCTCATGATCCACCCACCTTGGCCTCCCAAAGTGCTGGGATTACAGGCATGAGCCACCGCACCTGGCTCAAAATATACTTTAAGTAAAATTCAAAATCTTCAAAAGTATTTTTAAAATTCCACACTTAATTTCTACTTCATGCCAGGCCCAGTGGCTCATGCCTGTAATCCCAGCACTTTGGGAGGCCCAGGCAGGAGGATCACTTGAGATCAGGAGGTTGAGACCAGCCTGGGCAACATAGTGAGACCCCTGTCTCTAAAAAAAAAAAAAAAAAAAGGCAGGTGTGGTGGTGTGCACCTGTAGTTCCAGCTACTCAGGAGGCTGAGATGAGAGGACCATTTGAGCCCAGGAGGTTGAGGCTTCAGTGAGCCGAGATCACGTCACTGCACTTCAGCCTGGGCAACAGAGCAAGACCCTGTCTCAAAAAAAAAATGTAAAAAGAAGTAATTTCCAATACAGTAAGTAGCAATAGATACATAGTCAATATCAACAAAAGCTCTTTGAACCTTCGGTTACTTTAAATTTCAAGAGCTGGAGAGGACCCTGGAGTGTTTCTCTGGGACTTGGGACAAGTCTTATTTAGACTCTGGGTCATGTGTAGCGGGGTAGTTGAGGGCACGGTTTTGAGAGGCAAACACGGCTGACCCAAATATTGTTTTTCTGTTTATTTATTTATATTTATATATATATTTTTGAGACAGGATCTTGCTCTGTTGCCCAGGCTGGCATGCAGTGGTGTGATGAGTCTCGGCTCACTGCATCCTCTGCCTCCCGGGTTCAAGCGATTCTCATGCCTCAGCCTCCTGAGTAGCTGGGATTATAGGCGCGCACCACCATACGGCTAATTTTTTGTATTTTTAGTAGAGACGGGGTTTTGCCATGTGGGCCAGGCTGGTCTTGAACTCCTGAGCTCAAGCGATCCTCCCACTGGCTTCCCAAAGTGCTGGGATTACAGGTGTGAACCATTGTGCCTGGCCTTCTTTTTAATTTTTTAAAATTATATTTTTTTGGCCTCCTTCCCCTCCTAATATATTTTATTTTGTAGAGATAGGGTCTCACTATGTTGCCCAGGCCGGCCTCAGTCTCTAATCCATAGCCTCAAATGATCCTCCTGCCTTGGCCTCCCAAACCCGTGGGAATTTTTTTTTTTTTTTGAGATGGAGTCTCGCGCCGTCGCCCAGGCTGGAGTGCAGTGGCACAATCTCGGCTCACTGCAAGCTCCGCCTCCCAGGTTCATGCCGTTCTCCTGCCTCAGCCTCCCGAGTAGCTGGGACTACAGGCGCCCGCCACCACGCCCGGCTATTTTTTGTGTTTTTTAGTAGAGATGGGGTTTCACCATGTTAGCCAGGATGGTCTTGATCTCCTGACCTCGTGATCCGCCCGCCTTGGCCTCCCAAAGTGCTGGGATTACAGGCGTGAGCCACCACGCCCAGCCCACTGTGAGCTTTTCTTTTGCATTTCCCTGATGATCAATGAATGTGAGCCCAGTTTTATACACTGGTGGATTATTTGCTATTCTCACTTTTGAAATGCCTGTATAAGTCTTCTGCAACCTGGTTGAATATCAGGCACTGATGTTTTATGATCTCAAATGGTGGAACAAGGGAGATCAGTGTCCTTGCCCTGGGGATCAGCCTGGGAGGCCCAAGGCTGGTTCTCAGAGCTGTGGAGTTTGGCACCCACTGGGTCCCAGGTTCCCACCTGAGCAGTTGTTCTCACAGGTAAGGCCTGAATGCTCACAGCCACCTGGTGGTGCAGACACACGGATAACTCCATTCTACAGGCAGGGAGACTGAGCCTGGGAAGGAGGGAGGTGCCCACAGGTCCCAGCTTCTCACACACTGCATGCACCACAGACCTTGGGAACAAGATCTCAGGGAACAATAACTCCATGGAAACTTCCTCCCAGGCGGCTTCTGGTATCATCCCCACTTTACAGAGGAGGAAACTGAGGCTGAGAGAAGTGTAGTCTCCAGTTCTGTCTTGCATGTCAGCGGCAGAGCCAGAGCTGGGCCAGCACCTGCCCCGGAGCCTGTGCCCTCCTGATCACCAGGCGATATGGCCTCTTAGGATGCTCGCCACAGCCCCACGGAGCTCAGAGGTCCCTTTCTCAGAGGAGGAAACTGAGGCTGAGAGAGGTTTCGTCAATTCCCGAGGTCACACAGGTGATGAGTGGAAGAACCAGGGGTAGAATTTAAATCTCTTTGGTCCCCTAGCCCCACTGTTCACCTTCAAGTCTGCCTGGGATTCCTAGAAGATGGATGAGGTCAGCTTCCTCCCCTGCTCCCATGGGATTCCCAGGGCTCATTGTGACAGCTTGTCACTGTATCCACTTTGCAGAGGAGGAAACTGAGGCCCAGGAGCCCACATGAAGGGTCCAAGGCCACGCAGTGAGAAAACAACAGGATTTAAACCCAAACTCATGTGGCTCCATGCCAGCTCTTGGCAAGACCCTCCCGACTCAGCCGTGTTCAGGGCCCTCCCTTGTTGGCCCTGCCAGCCTCTCTCTGCCGCATCCGTAGGCTCCTCTGTCCAGTGAGGACAAGGAGCTGAGTGGATGCACCCACTACCAGGCATGGGACCTGGTAGAAGCAGGGATTCATGGCACAGTTAGAGCCTGAATGAATTAACGCAGGAACAATATGATCCCTGAAGCATCCAGAGATTCAAACACTAGTGGGCAGCCCCACAGTCTGACCTCACAGTGCTGCAATCACAGACCCTTGGTCCTTTTGGGAAAACATCACACCACTTCTCTGTGCCAGTGTCTCTACCTGGTTCTGCCCCACCATCCATCCATCCATCCATCCACCCATCCATCACCCATCCATCCATCCATCCATCCATCCATCACCCATCCATCCATCCATCCATCATCCATCCATCACCCATCCATCCCTCCATCCATCCATCCATCCCTCCATCCATCCATCCATCCATCCATCCATTTCTTTCACATTTATTGAACACACACTTACTGCTGTGTGTCTGGGACAGTCCTAGGTACTGGGAATACAGCTGAGAACAAGACAGACAGGGCCCCATCCTCCTGACAAGGGCAGACAAGAAACAAGATGTCAGTAAGAGTTTTGCAAAAGATTAAATAGGATGAATGTGTTAGGGAGCTAAGGGGGTGCAGGTATGAGGAGCACCCCCATCCTGCAGTAGAGCCTGGAGTGAAACTCATCAACAACCTGATCCAAGGATCCTCCAGTGTTCCATACATCTTCAGACTGTCCCCAGAATTTAACCCCACTTTTTTTTGTTTATTATACTTTAAGTTCTAGGGTACATGTGCACAACGTGCAGGTTTGTTACATATGGATACATGTGCCATGTTGGTTTGCTGCACCCATTAACTCATCATTTACATTAGGTATTTCTCCTAATGCTATTCCTCCCCCTGCCCCCCACCCCACAACAGGCCCCTGTGTGTGATGTTCCCCACCCTGTGTCCAAGTGTTCTCATTGTTCAATTCTCACCTATGAGCGAGAGCATGCGGTGTTTGGTTTTCTGTCCTTGTGATAGTTTGCTCAGAATGATGGTTTCCAGCTTCATCCATGTCCCTGCAAAGGACATGAACTCATCCTTTTTTATGGCTGCATAGTATTCCATGGTGTATATGTGCCACATTTTCTTAATCCTTAACCCCACTTTTTCCAGCTGCAATCATGTGCATTACAATAAGTCTCAAAGTCAGGTAGCGTAAGTTCTCCAACTCGTTTTATTTTTCCAAGACTGCTTTGATTATTCTAGATCATTTATATTTCCATAGCAACTTCAGAATCAGTTTGACAATCAATTTCTACAGAAAAATCCTGACGAGATTCTGATTGGGACTGCAGTAAATCTAAGGATTAGTTTGAGAAGAATTGACCTCTTAATAACATTGAGTCTTCTAAACCATGAACATGGTATAGTTCACTATTGACTTGAGTCTCCTTTAATTTCTTCCAGCAGTGCTTTATATTGTTTCAGTAGGATAATGATCTGAAAGAAGAGATGACAGGACTTATGGATGGATTGGATGCGAGTGGTGAGGAGAAAGGGGTTAGGGGCCAGGCTGAGTGCCCAGATTTCTGCCTGAGCCACTGGGTAGAGATGAGAAGGAAAGCAAGTTGCCTCAGAAGACCTAGCTCAGAGAAGAAGTGCTTGGATTTGATTTCAGCTTAATTGATCCCAGGGCCAGGTGCAGGACCAGCTGAAACCCACCTCTCTGTACCCCCACCCCTGGAAGGACTCTGGATCCAGGAGCCAACCAGTACCCAGATTCCCCAGGGCAGGTGATTTAAGAGTTGCTGACACCTTCTCTGTCCAGCTGGAAGTTATTTTCTCCTCCCTCTCCCTGTACAGCTGACCTTCCTTCCCTGCTGCAGGGCCAGGGGGTCTGTTCCAGGACTGGATTCTCCCATCAGGAGCCTCTGGACTGGTCGCCGAGGGTCAGACGGCCCCTCCCTCTCTTGCTGTCACCCCTGGCTCTTCAAGCTAATGAGACCTGTCCTGATTCCTCAGCCAGGCCTGTAGCCTTAATCTCTCCTAGCAGGGGGTTTGGGGGAGGGAGGAGGAGAAAGAAAGGGCCCCTTATGGCTGAGACACAATGACCCAGCCGCAAGGAGGGATTACCGGGCGGGTGTGTGTGTGTGTGTGTGTGTGTGTGCGCTTGCGTGCGTGTTTGGGTGCACGGGGAAGTGAAACAGACCCGTGTGGGACCCAGGAGCTCAGGGACATATTAATATCTAGCGAGACAGACGAGAGGAGAGAGACACAAAGAGGGCCAGAGACCAGGAAAATCAGAAATACAGAGCAACAGAGGTACCAAGACAGGGAGAAGGACAGAAATGAAAGGAAATCCTTCCAGCTACTTGGGAGGCTGAGGCAGGAGAATTGCTTGAACCGGGGAGGTGGAGGTTGCAGGGAGCCGAGATGGTGCTAGTGCACTCCAGCCTGGGTGACAGAGCAAGACTCTGTCTCCAAACAAAAACAAAACAAAACAAAAATGAAGGGCAATCCAGGGAGAGGGGAAGCAAGAATCAGAGAGAGAGAGAGAGACAGGGAAAAAGAGAAGGAGGAACAGAGATTGGAGCTGCAGAGGATAAGCGAGGACAGAGGGACAGAGATGAGGCTGGAGTTACAGGGACAGGTGGACAGGCAGAAAGACAGCAAAGAGAGGGACAGACAGACAGGAACAGAAGGACACGGAGGCTGAGGGAGAGGGGAGAGAGAGCAAGATAGACAGGGAGAGACAGAGAAAGAGAATAAGAGAGACCAAGGGGATAATGCAGGTTTATCAACAGAGACAGGGATGGAGAGGAGCAGATGGAGAATGAAAGAGTGGTATTCAGGCAAGTAGGCAGAAATGCCACAGCCCAAGGCCCACAGGAAAAGAAACTGAGGTACAGAGAAGCCAGACAAAGACCAATGGTGTGTAGAGAGATGGTGAGTGCTGGGTTTGTTGGCTCACGCCTGCAATCCCAGCACTTTGGGAGGCCGAGGTGGGAGGATTGCTTGAGGCCAGGAGTTTGAGGCCAGCCTGGGCAACATAGAGCGACTCCATCTCTACGAAAATAAAAAAATTAGCTGGGCATCATGGTATGTGCCTGTAAAGTCTCAGCTACTGGGGAGGCTGAGGAGGGAGGATCCCTTGAGCACAGGAGGTCAAGGCTGCAGTGAGCCGTGATCATGCCACTGCACTCCAGCCTGGGCGACAGAGTGAGACCCTGTCTCAACCAAAAAAAAAAAAAAAAGGAAAAAAAAAAAGAAAAAAATCCCAAACCCCCAAACTCCACCAAAAACAGAAAAACAAAACACCCTTTCTAATAAGTCTGCCTATTTTCAGTGCTGGAAGCAGCCCCTGCCACCTCCGCCCCCCAAAAGAGGAGAATATCATGTCTGACAACACAGAGACAGAGAGGCCACAGACAAGACTTGACCAAGTCAAAGAGAGAGAAACAGGGGAAACTGAGGCAGAGACCAAGAACAATGAGGCACTACAGAGATAAACTAGCTGTCGGACAGACTGTTGTGGAGAGAAAGGGGGACCCAGGAGAGGGATCCTGAAAGCTCCGTGCCTCTCTTTTTTCAGACGATCTCTCAGGACCCTCTGACAGTGCTCTCCTTCCTCTTTGATGCCTCTCTCGGGATACTAGCTGAAGCTGGAGAGACACCAGTTAGACCTAAGGAAGGACTTCCCTGAGAAGTAGGGGCTTATGGTCACCGGCAGGAGCTGGGGCCTCCCTTCCCCATCAGCCCTAATTGCCAAGATGTCATGGGGGGAAGAGGAGGGGATTAAGCAGACGGGTGCCCCTCCCCCTCCCAGCCAATGTCACCTCCTGGTGCCCAGTCGAGTCCCCCACCTTGGCCGGGATTACCCTCCGAGATCCAGGCCATGACAAATGACATCACTCCTGGCCCAGGCTTAAAATCTCCCCATGTGAGGGGATGTGTTTCCTTCAGCCTCTGCTGTCTGGCCGCTCTGTCTAGGTCCTGGGCCACCGGAGAGCCCTGTCCCTCCTTTCTGAAGGTGAGCATCTGCAGGAGAGGCGGAGGGGACCGAGGAGGGGAGAGGGAACGGGGGAGAAGAAAGAGAGGGGAGAAGTTGGGTTTATCTTATTCGTGGCTGTGTTTGCCGTGCTCTGCAGGTGATGTTTGCTGAATAGGCACACACAAAACAGAGGTGCCGTCCTGGCATTTGTGGAAACGGGGCTAGGCTGTGATTGCAGCAGGAGGGAGTAAGGTTAGACAGCAGGGACTGGCTGACGGCACTCGGGGCATTGGGAGGATTCAGGGTGGCTTGTGGGAGAGGGGGTCTCCTCAAGCCCTGACGGCATCCGGGGTTGGGGGCTTCTCACCGTGGTTCTAAGGCAACTCCTCAGCACACCGCTCTGTTGGATGTTCTTTAAAACTCTTAGCACTGCCTGAAATTTTCATTTGCGCGATGATCCACAAATGGCCTGTCTCCCTCCCTTGTTGAGCACTGATTTTTCCCCAGTGCCCAGCGTGTGGTTGGGATTTGCCTAAATATGTGTTGCGTAGATGGATGGATGAATGACAGACAAGGGACGGAACAGACATATACGCAGAGAGCCCAGGTCTGTGGCTGCAACAGGAAGAACTCCGGGTGGACTTGGGCCTGCCTGAGAGAGCCAGATATGTGATGACTGGGGATCACTGTGCTGGTGAATTGATCACTTAGGGCCTCAATGCACCCAGAGGCTCTGGCTTTCAGCCCAGGCTCTACTTCGGGACTGGGGAATCCTCACGCCCCCGCCCTCTTAGCTTCCAGCACAGTCACTCTCTCTGATCTTCTTTCTGCAAAGTTTTTTTTTGTTTGTTTTTGAGATGGAGTCTTGCTCTGTTGCCCAAGCTGGAGTGCAGTGCCACGATCTCCACTCACTGCAACCTCTACCTCCTAGGTCCAAGCAGTCCATCCACCTCAGCCTCTTGAGTAGCTGGAATTACAGGCGCGTGCCCCCATGCCCAGCTATTTTTTGTATTTTTAGTAGAGATGGGGGGTCTCTCCATGTTGTCCAGGCTGGTCTCGAACTCCTGACCTCAAGTGATCAGCCCGCCTGAGCCTCCCAAAGTGCTGGGATTATGGGTATGAGCCTCTGCGCCCAGCCGGTCTCCTGCAAAACTCTTGATTGACACCTTGTTTCCCGTCTGCCCCTGTCAGGAGGGCTGAGGCCTTGTCTGTCTTGCTCTCGGCTGTATTCCCAGTGCCTGGGTCAGTCCTAGACACACAGTGAGTGCTCAGTGAATATGCAGAGAATGAATGAATGAATGAAGGGCAGAAGGGTAGAAGCAGGTAGACAGACTGCCACAGAGAGGAGGTGTGATGCGGTTTTCCCAAAAGGAACGAGCGAGGGCTGTGATTGCCACAGAGTGAGGTCCGACTTCAGGGCTGCCCACTGTGTGTGAATTTCTGGATGCTTCAGGGATCACACTGTTGATCATCGAGTTGATTTGCTCAGGCTCTAACTGTGCCGTGGATCCCAGCTTCCCCCAGGTCTCATGGCCGGCAGTGGGTGCATCCACCCAGCTCCTTGTCCCCGCTGGACAGAGGAGCCAACAGAGGCTGCAGAGAGAGGCTGGAGTGGCTGACAAGGGAGGGCCCTGAATGTGGCTGAGCTGGGAGGGTCTTGCCAAGGGCTGGCATGAAGCCACATGAGTCTGGTTTTTTTTTTTTTTTTTTGAGACAGAGTCTCACTCTGTGGCCCAGGCTGGAGTGCAGTGGCATGACCTCAGCTCAGCGCAACCTCCACCTCCCAGGTTCAAGCGATTCTCCTGCCTCAGCCTCTCAAGTATCTGGGATTACAGGCGTGCACCACCATGCCTGGCTTATTTTTGTATTTTTAGTAGAGATGGGGTTTCACCTTGTTAGCCAGGCTGGTCTCAAACTCCTGACCTCAGGTGATCCACCTGCCTCGGCCTCCCAAAGTGTTGGGATTACAGGCATGAGCCACCACACCCGGCCGAGTCTGCGTTTAAATCCTGTTCTTTTCTCACTGTGTGGCCTTGTACCCCTCATGTGGGCTCTCTGGGCCTTGGTTGCCTCCTCTGCAAAGTGGGGACAATGATAAGCTGTCACCATGATCCAGCCAGATGAGCCATATTGCAGGCCTGGCCTGCAGTGGGAGCAGGGCAGAAGACCAGCCTCATTCTGTTTCTAGGGTCCCTAGGTAGACTTGGGGGTGAAGAGCGGGGCTCAGGGGCCAAAGAGATTTAAATTCTACCCCTGGTTCTTCCACTCATCACCTGTGTGGCCTTGGGAATTGATGAAACCTCTCTCAGCCTCAGTTTCCTCCTCTGAGAAAGGGATCTCTGAGCTCCGTGGGGCTGTGGTGAGCAGCCTAAGAGGCCATATCGCCTGGTGATCAGGAGGGCACCAGCTCCGGGGCAGGTGCTGGCCCAGCCCTGGCTCTGCCGATGATGCGTGAGACAGAACTGGAGACTGCACTTCTCTCAGCCTCAGTTTCCTCCTCTGTAAAGTGGGGATGATACCAGAAGCCGCCTGGGAGGAAGTTTCCATGGAGTTATTGTTGCCTGAGATCTTGTTCCCAAGGTCCATGGTGCATGCAGTGTGTGAGAAGCTGGGGCCCCCTGGAGGTCCTTAAGGTCATCAGCCACCTGAACTGTGGGCACCTCCCTCCCTCCCAGGCTCAGTCTCCCCCGCTGTAGAATGGAGTTATCTGCATGTCTGCCCCACCAGGTGGCTGTGAGCATTCAGACCTCACCTGTGGGAACAACTGCTCAGGTGGGAACCTGGGACCCAGTGGGTGCCGAACCCCACAGCTCTGAGAATCAGCCTGGGGCCTCCCAGGTTGATCCCCAGGGCAGAGACACTGATATTCTTTGTTCCACCCTTTGAAATCATAAAACATCAGTGTCTGGAAATTGTTGTCATTGTGAGATCTTGTATATAAAGCCTGGGCCAAGTGTCTGCCGAGTGATGAATTCCTGGACATTCTTTTTTTTTTTTTCCTCCCCAGGAGACAGGTCCTCTTTCGATTGATTGATTTTTTTTTTTTTTTTTTTTGGGATGGAGTCGTGCTCTGTCGCCCAGGCTGGAGTGCAGTGGTGCAATCTCAGCTCACTGCAGCCTCCGCCTCCCGAGTTCAAGAGATTTTTGTACCTCAGCCTCCCCAGAAGCTGGGACAACACCATGCCCGGCTAATTTTTGTATTTTTAGCAGACGGGGTTTCACCACGTTGGCCAGGCTGGCCTTGAACTCCTGACCTCAAGTGATCCGCCTGCTTCAGCCTCCCAAAGTGCTGAGCCACTGGCCTGGCCTGTTTTGTTTTGTTTTGAGAGAGGATCTTGCTCTGTTGCCCAGGCTGGAGTGCAGTGGCTGGATCATAGCTCACTGCAGCCTCCAACTCCTGGGCTCAAGCGATCTTCCCACCTCAGCCTCCCAGAGTGCTGGGATTACAGGTACGTGCCACCACGCCCAGCCCTCACTGGAGGCCCTTCTGTCATCAGCTGCCTCAGGTTGCTGCCAAACCCAGGGAAAGATTTCAGTGGATGTTCAATATTATTATTGTTATTATTCTCTGCTGACATCTTGTCTAGGCAGCACTTTATCATTATTATCAGCTGTTTGATCTGGGGCCCACACTTTCCTCCTGCTGAGCCTCCTCTCCCCTATCCGTTAAAAGGGATGATCCTGGCCAGGCACTGTGGCCCACGCCTGTGATTCCAGCACTTAGGGAGGCCGAGGTGGGCGGATCACCTGAGGTCAGAAGTTTGAGACCAGCCTGGCCAACATGGAGAAACCCAATCTCTACTAAAAATACAAAAAAAAAAAAAAAAAAAAATTAGCCAGGCATGATGGCACATGCCTGTTGTCCCAGGTTGGGAGGCTGAGGCAGAAGAATCGCTTGAATCTGGGAGGTGGAGGTTGCAGTGAGCCAAGATCGCGCTACTGCACTCCAGCCTGGGTGACAGAGACTCCGTCTCAAAATAACAACAACAACAAAAACAAAAACCCAGAAAGTAGTGATCGTAAATGTGAGCTTTCTTGGCTTTTCTGGAAGGTTAACTGCTTAGCCAGGCAACCTGACTCAGATTTGACGGCGAAGACAATGAAAGTGTGTGCTTTTGTTCCAGGCCCTGCAAATGGTCCCCAGTGGGGCAGGTTCACCAGTTTCCTTGTCTCCACTCTCTGGAGGTTCATATTTAACATTATTGGTTTTTGGAGAAGTGGGAGAGGACAGAGGGAACCCAGGTTAGGGGGCTGGGGGAATAGGACCTTCAGGAATTACTCTAGCCTTGAAATCCTGGATTCTCCACTGCCAGCCTGTGTGTGATCCCGGGTAAGTCACACTTTTGAGCCTGAAGATGCTCTCTAAACTGTAAGCATCAGGCAAAAGCAGTGTCTCATGCCTGTAATCCCAGCAATTTGGGAGGCTGAGGCAGGAGGATCTGCTCAGGCCAGGAGTTCAAGACCAGCCTGGGCAACATGGCAAGACACCTCTCTCTACACAAAAATTTAAAAAATTAGCTAGGCGTTGTGGCACACCTGTAGTCCCAGCTACTTGGGAGGCTGAGGTGGGAGGATGGCTTGAGCTCAGGAGGTCGAGGCTGCAGTGAGCTATGATTGTGCCACTGCACTCCAGCCTGGGTGACAGAGTGACACGCTGTCCCTAAGACCAAAACCAAAACCAAAATGTAAGCATCATAGTAATACAGTCTCTACCTCCCAAGGTTGTGCTGGGGATTTAATGACTTCCTGTATAGAGAAGGCTTGTGTATTAGTTACCTATTGCTGGGTAACACTTATCCTAAAATTTAGCAGCTTCAAACAATAAACATTTCTGATCTCTTATAGTTTCCAAGGGACAGGAATCCAAGAGTGGATTAACTGGATTATTCTGGCTCAGGGTGTTCCATGTGGTTGTGGTCAGATGTTGGCCAGGACTGAAGTCACTTAATGGCTTGGCTGAGGCTGGGGAACTAACCTCCATGGTAGCTTACTCTCATAGCTGTTGGCAGGAGGCCTCATTTCTTTGCCACATAGACCTCTCCGTGGGATGGCTTGAGCATCCTCACAACATGGCGGCTGGCTTTCCTTAGAGCTAGCCTTGGAAGCCACACTCTGTCATTTCTGCAATATCCTGTTGGTTACACACGTCAGCCAGCTTGTTAGTAGGGACTGCACAGGGCATGAATATCAGGGGGTAAGGATTACTGGGAGTTACCTTGGAGGCAGTTTGATTTTGGGGATTTAATGTAGCTGCTTTTGATTTTATTGTCAGCACTGAGCCTTCTCGTGACATTCCTACCAGGTTTTACTTGTTCTTTCTGCTTTTCTCCATGATCAATCTGCTATGGTCACACAGGGTGCCTTGTTTCTCCTCCAACAAGACCAAGTTGGAGACCCTGTCTTGCTCAGGGTGACAGTGTGAGATTCCAGCCTCCAAGCCTTTGCACCTGCCGTTTTTAAAAATTTTTTTTTTTTTGCCTGGAAATCTCTATTCCAGATCCACACAACTTCCTAGATGCCTTACCCACCCCAAATGCCTTCACTCTCATAACAACCTGTTTTATTTTCCTGGGAGTTCTTGAAACTTTCTGAAGGCTTTTTTTTTTTTTTGACAGAGTCTTGCTCTGTTGCCCAGGCTGGAGTGCAGTAGTGCCATCTCAGCTCACTGCAACCTCCGCCTCCCGGGTTCAAGCGATTCTCAAGTAGTTGAGATTACAGGCACCCATCATCATGTCTGGCTAATTTTTGTATTTTAGTAGAGATAGGGTTTCACCATGTTGGCCAGGCTGATCTCAAACTCCCGACCTCAAGTGATCCTCATAACTCAGCCTCCCAAAGTGTTGGGATTACAGGCAAGAGCCCCTGCTCCCGGCCATGGCATCTTTATTAAAAAAAAAAAAAAAAAAAGGCCGGGTGTGGTGGCTCACGCCTGTAATCCCAGCACTTTGGGAGGCCGAGGCGGGTGGATCACATGAGGTCAGGAGTTCGAGACCAGCCTGGCCAACATGGTGAAACCCCATCTCTACTAAAAATACAAAAATTAGCCAGGTATGGTGGCAGGCCCCTGTAGTCTCAGCTACTTGGGAGGCTGAGGCAGGAGAATCACTTGAACCCGGGAGGCAGAGGCTGCAGTGAGCTGAGATCACGCCATTGCACTCCAGCCTGGGGGACAAGAGTGAGACTTCATCTCAAAAAAAAAAATTTTTTTTTCCTTGTTCGTTATTGGTTTCTCTAGGAACGGAACCAAGAAGTTCAATTCTATGAGAACAGAGAAGCTGCGGTCTTATTTCTTCCTATATTCCTAGTTCCTAGAGCAGGGAAGGCATTCAAAAAATATTTACTGAATGAACAGCAGAATCTCAACTTAAAATAAACAGAATCTGTCCCCCTCCTCATGTGAGGGATGAGAAGGAAAGGACAGTGAGAGGAACGGAAGAGTGGGAGCTCACAATAAACACCATCCATTTTTAATTCTTTTTCTTATGTTTCAAATATTTATTGGGGGTGCTGGGGACATGGCAGGAACCGAGATATTCCCAGTCCCTGAACTCAGGTAACTGATAGAATTTGAGGGAGAGAGATAGATAAACAAACATATAAATATGTCGTTTAATACAAGCTGTGTCTTGAAGAAAAGGAGGTAGGGAGTGTGTGTGTGTGTGTGTGTGTGTGTGTGTGTAAAATCCAGTTTAGGGGCGTAGGTTGCTTTCTCTGGGGAAAGTAGCTGAGCTGAGACGTGGAGGAGAAGGGGTTAGCTGGTGAGAGGGGCTTTGGGGTGGGGGAGAGGCGTTCCTAGCCCAGGAAACGGCTTATGCAAATAGCTGTGGAGGCTGAGAGGTTTTCTGAGGCCATCCTAATGAGGGCAATGAGGAACCCTCAGAAGGTTTTCATGTTCTGTTTGCTTTTTTGAAGATTTCATTGTTGTTTTTGCTTTTGACAAGAACACACACACACACACACACACACAATTAAAAAGTAATCCAAACTATAGAGACAAGATATGGCTTTAGCATTCCTTCCCAGAGGCAGTCACTGGTGCCAGTAGCTTGCTTCCTTCCTGGGAATTTTCTATGCATATACAAGCGTATATTCTACACATGAGTAAAATCAATGCCTCATTTTATTTATTAATTCATAATTATAATACTTATTATTTTTGAGATGGAGTCTCACTCTGCCTCCCAGGCTGGAGTGCACTGGCATAATCTCGGCTCACTGCAACCTCCACCTCCCAGGTTCCAGAGGGTCTCCTGCCTCCGCTTCCCAAGTAGCTGGGATTACAGGCATGTACCACCATGCCTGGCTAATTTTTGTATTTTTATTTTATTGTATTTTTATTTTTAAATTTACTTTATTATGACTCTTTTTTTGAGATGGAGTTTCGCTCTTGTTGCCCAGGCTGGAGTGCAATGGCGTGATCTCGGCTCACTGCAACCTCTGCCTCCCGGGTTCAAGTGATTCTCCTGCCTCAGCCTCTGGAGTAGCTGGGATTACAGGCGCCCACCACCACGCCTGCCTAATTTTGTATTTTTAGTAGAGACAGGGTTTTGCCATGTTGGCCAGGCTGGTCTTGAACTCTTGACCTCAGGTGATCCATCTGCCTCGGCCTCCCAAAGTGCTGGCATTACAGGCGTGAGCAACTGCACCTGGCCTATTTATTGTTATTATTGAGACAAGGTCTTCCTCTATTGCCTAGGCTGGTGTGCGGTGGCATGCTCATAGCTCACTGCAGTCTCCAAATCCTGGGCTCCAGTGATCCTCCCGCTTCAGCCTCCTGAGTAGCTGAGACTACAGGTGCGGACCACCATGCCTGACCAATTTTTGTATTTTTTTTTTTTTGTGGAGACAGCGTTTTGCCATGTTACCCAGGCTGGTCTCAAACTCCTGGGCTCAAGCAATCTGCACACCTTGACCTCCCAAAGTGCTGAGATTATAGGTGTGAGACACAGCACCTGGCCATCTGCATTGTTTTAAAAATCACAAATGGTTGCGAGATATACATACTGCCCAGCACCATACTTGTTTCCTTTGAATATATAAATATTATAATTTTATAATATTTATAATATATAATAACACAAATAATAATAAATATATATGGTTTGGTCATATACAATATATAAAATAACATTCACAAACACTTATTGTCAAAGTGCAATTAAATGGAAAAAAAAAAAAAACCATTTGGCCAGGTGTGGTGGCTCATGTCTGTAGTCCTAGCACTTTGGGAGGCTGAGGTGGGAAGATCACTTGAGCCCAGGAGTTGGAGGCTGCAGTGAGCTATGGCAACGCCGCTGCACTCCAGCCTGGATGACAGAGGGAGACCTTGTCTCTTAAAAAACCCCAAAAAACAAATCTGATTCTCTGACGCATATATAATAAGCACAGGTCAAAGATTTATTTAAGTCATGAATGAAGGAACCAGCTGTTTCAAAGGAGAATTTGGGCCGGGTGCAGTGGCTCACGCCTGTAATCCCAGCACTTTGGGAGGCCGAGGGGGGTGGATCACGAGGTCAAGAGATTGAGACCATCCTGGCCAACATGGTGAAACCCCGACTCTACTAAAAATACAAAAATTAGCTGGGCGTGGTGGCGGGTGCCTGAGGTCAGGAGTTCGAGACCAGCTTGGCCAACAATGGTGAAACCTTGTCTTTACTAAGAATACAAAAAATTAGCTGGGTGTGGTGGCTCATGCCTGTAATCCCAGCTACTTGGGAAGCTGAGGCAGGAGAATAACTTGAACCCAGGAGGTGGAGTTTGCAGCAAGCCGAGATTGTGCCACTGCACTCCAGCCTGGGCGACAGAACAAGACTCCATTAAAAAAAAAAAAGGAGAATTTGATGAACAGAAGTTAATAGGTTTAGTCAGGAAAGACGGGCTGGAGAAAGTTTGCCAGGTTAGATACAAAACTGGTTAAAGACCTACAGGACAATACAACTGTAACCTTTGAGGTTACCTTTTCTACCAGAGAGAAATCATTTGCAACCAAACTTCCTGGGGTTACCATTTACCTTGTCGAAGTCTAGACTCTAATCAATAATGAATAATAGACCGGGTGTAGTGGCTGACGCCTGTAATCCCAGCACTTTGGGAAGCCGAGGCGGGCGGATCACGAGGTCAGGAGTTCGAGACCAGTCTGGCCAACATGGTGAAACCCTGTCTCTACTAAAAATATAAAAATTAGCCGGGCATGGTGGCGCATGCCTGTAATCCCAGCTCCTCAGGAGGCTGAGGCGGGAGAATCGCTTGAACCCAGGAGGCAGAAGTTGCAGTGAGCCGAGATCGCGTCACTGCACTTCAGCCTGGGCGACAGAGCAAGACTCTGTCTCAAAAAAAAAAAAAAAAAAAAAAAAGAATAGTAAATCAAATACAGGTACAGTCCCTTAGAATAGGGTCCGCAACCCCCGGTTTGTAGTCTGTTAGGCATGGGGTTGCACAGCTGGTGAGCAAGCATTACTGCCTGAGCCCTGCCTCCTGTCAGATCAGCGGTGGCTCTAGACTCTCACAGGAACGTGAACCCTATTGTGAACTGCACGTGCGAGAGATCTAGGTTGCACACTCCTTATGAAAATCTAAGGCACTGCCCACCCCCATCCACGGAAAAATTATCTTCTACGAAACCAGTTTTTGGTGCCAAAAAGGTTGAGGACTGCTGCCTTGGAATATGAAGCAAACTTTGGGTGGGTCTGTTAGACAAGACTCCCAGACGACTTGGAAATGGCATGCTGTCAGCCTTTTTTGTCTTATTGCCAAGCCTAGAACATTTTTTAATTTTTATTTTTTTTGAGATGAAGTCTCGCTCTTGTCTCCCAGGCTGGAGTGCAGTGGCACGATCTGGGCTCACTGCAACCTCTGCCTCCCGGGCTCAAGCGATTCTCCTGCCTCAGCCTCCCGAGTAGCTGGTCTCGAACTCCCGACCTCAGGTGATCCGCCTGCTTTGGCCTCCCAAAGTGCTGGGATTGCAGATGTGAGCCACCACACCTGGCCCCTAGAACAATTTTTTAAAACTATATAATAGAGATCTTTTAAAATCAGTTCAGAGAGCAGCCTTATGTTTTTTTTTTTTTTTTTTTTTTTGAGACGGAGTCTCGCTCTGTCGCCCAAGCTGGAGTGCAGTGGCTTGATCTTGGCTCATTGCAACTTCTGCCTCCCGGGTTCAAGCGATTCTCCTGCCTCAGCCTCCCAAGTAGCTGGGACTACAGGCGTGCACCCCTGTGCCCAGCTAATTTTTGTATTTTTAGTAGAGACGGGGTTTCACCATGTTGACCAGGCTAATCTCAAACTCCTGACCTCAAGTGATCTGCCTGCCTTGGTCTCCCAAAGTGCTGGGATTACAGGTGTGAGCCACTGCGCCTGGCCTATAAATGCGATTTTCATTCCCATTTTCCAACAAGGCGACTGAGGTATACATTGAAGGTGAATTACTAGGACAAAAGAAAGATGGCATTTTACTTCAATAACAGTTTGTTACAACCTGTACTGCTACCTATCTGCCATGGGAGTGCGCCTTTCCCCACACTGACACCAGTGCTGGAAGTTATCAACCTCCTTCATCTTTGCCAACCTGATAGGTCAAAAGTGATCATGGAAGATCCACACTCGCTTTTTTTTTTTTTTTTTGAGATAGGGGTCTCACTATTTCTTTTTCTTTTTTCAGAGATGGGGGGTCTCACTATTTCTTTTTCTTTTTTTCAGAGATGGGGGTCTCACTATGTTGCCTAGGCTGGTTTTGAACTTCTGGGCTCAAGTGATTCTCCTGCCTTGACCTCCCAAAGTGCTGGGATTACAGGTGTGAGCCCCCTTGCTTAGCCCTTACTGTCGTTTTTTTTGTTTTTGTTTTTGTTTTTTTGTTTTGTTTTGTTTTGTTTTTGAGACAGAGTTTCGCTCTGTCGCCCAGGCTGGAGTGCGGTGGTGCGATCTTGGCTCACTGCAACTTCTGCCTCCCGGGTTCCAGTGATTCTCCTGCCTCAGCCTCCCAAGTAGCTGGGATTACAGGCACCCGCCACCACACCCGGCTAATTTTTGTATTTTTAATAGAGATGGGGTTTCACTATGTTGGCCAGGCTGGTCTTGAACTTCTGACCTTAGGTGATCCGTCCATCTCAGCCTCCCAAAGTGCTGGTATTACAGGCGTGAGCCACCTTGCCTGGCCCTTACTGTTGGTTTAATGCCACTCTCCCTTAGGGTGACCAACCAATTCAGTTTGCCTGGGACCATTCTGGCTCTAGCACTGAAAGTCCTATGTTCCAAGAAACACCCACCTCTCCTCCATCCTGGGCAAAGAGGGACGGTTGGTTGGTCAACCTGCAGTCCTGGGTTATAAGTGAGGCTGAGCGTGTTTGCCCATGGTCACAGAAAGAAGGGATCTTGGATGAGGATGTGTTACGGGATCAGATTTGTTTTGTTTTTTTCTTAGAGTCTTGGTGTGTCACCCAGGCTGGAGTGCAATGGCCTGAACACAGCTCACTGCAGCCCCAAACTCCTGGGCTCAAGTGATCCTCCCACCTCAGCCTCCTGGGTAGCTGGGATTACAGGCATGCATCACCACACCCAGTTAACTTTTTAAAGAACACTTTTTTTTTTTTTTAGAGACAGGGTCTTGCTATATTGCTCAGGCTGGTCTCAAACTCCTGGGCTCAAGTGATCCTCCCGCCTTGGCCTCCCAAAGTGCTGGGATGACAGATGTGAGCCATTGTGGCCAGCCAGGACGAGATTTTTAGAGGGTAGAGTAGGAATAAGAGCTTGCACTTATGAGGCACATGATGGCTTCAGCTGTCTGCTTTGCAGAGTCTCAAGAAAGCTCTGAGAACCTTAAGCAGAGGCCATTTTACACGTGAGGACACAGAGGTACAGAGAGGTGAGAGAAATGGCCAAGGTCACATACCGAAGAGGAGAAGGAGGCAGGATTTGAATCTCAGCCTGCATGTCACCCCATGGTGCGTAACTAGTAAGTGAGTGAGCATCCCTCCTCTTCTCTTGCAGGCCCCCTGACTTGGGCCTCAGTGTCCCCGAAGATCATGATGGCATATATGAACCCGGGGCCCCACTATTCTGTCAACGCCTTGGCCCTAAGTGGCCCCAGTGTGGATCTGATGCACCAGGCTGTGCCCTACCCAAGTGAGTACGGTTGTTTCTCTTGGCACCCCAGGCTGGCCTCATCTCTTGGAGGACCTCTGGGGTCCCTTTGCCCCCAGGAAGAAGGCAATCACAGGGGCGACTTCAGGGCCATACACCAGCCCTCTGGGTTCATCTGAAATGTATGTCACTTAGAAAAACATGAGCAGTCCTAGAAATTCAGGACAGAGGTTCCTTTTGGGGTGAGGAAGAGGGGATGTAATCTGGAAGGGGAATCAAGAGGAATTTTCATCTGTTACCAAAACGTTATTATTTATTTATTTTTCAGAGACAGGGTCTCACACTCTGTCACCCAGGCTGGAGTGCAGTGGTGGTGGTCACGGCTCACTGCAGCCTCGAACTCCTGGGCTCAAGCAATCCTCCCACCTCAGCCTCCTGAGTAGCTGGGACTGCAGGTGTGAGCCATTGTGCCTAGGCTGGGTGCACTTTTTTTTTTTAATTTTATTTTTGAGACAGGGTCTCACTCTGTTGCCCACTCTGAAGTGCAATGGTGCAATCACAGCTCACTGCAGCCTTGAACTCCTGGGCTCAAGCGATCCTTTTGCCTTGGCCTCCCAAATAGCTAGGATTACAGGTGCACGCCAGCATGCCTGGCTAACTTTTTAAAGTTTTTGTAGATTTTGCAGGATCTGGATTATACAAAACATAGAAAAAATTATTATTTTTTTTTTTTGTAGAGATTGGGTCTCCCTATGTTGCCCAGGCTGGTCTCAAACTCTTGGGTTCAAATAATCCACCTGACTCAGCCTCCCAAAGTGCTGGGATTACAGGCATGAGCCACTGCACCTGGTCTGCAAAGCCTTATTTCTTTTTCTTTTTTTTTCTTTTGAGACACAGTTTAGACAGAGTTTTGCTCCTGCCCAGGCTGGAGTGCAATGGCGCGATCTTGGCTCATTGCAATTTTTGCCTCCCAGGTTCAAGTGATTCTCCTGCCTCAGCCTCCCAAGTAGCTGGGATTACAGGCGCACACCACCATGCCCGGCCAATTTTTGTAAAGCCTTATTTTTAAGTGAGTACTCAGTTATTTGTAGCATTATTCTTTAGCTCTTGTTTTTTTTTGTTTTTTTTGTTTTTTTTGTTTTTTTTTTTGAGACCGAGCCTCGTTCTGTTACCAGGCTGGAGTGCAGTGGCATAATCTTGGCTCACTGCAACCTCTGCCTTCTGGGTTCAAGTGATTCTCCTCCCTCAGCCTCCCAAGTAGCTGGGACTACAGGCATGCACCACCACACCTGGCTAATTTTTTGTATTTTTAGTAGAGACAGGGGTTCCCCATGTTGGCCAGGATAGTCTCAATTTCTTGACCTTGTGATCTGCCTGCCTCAGCCTCCCAAAGTGCTGGGATTATAGGCGTGAGCCACCGCACCCGGCCCAGACTTGCTACTTTTATAGGCTAGAAACGGTTGAATGTCAGCAATGTCACGCTTCAACTGATTATGTCTTAGTGCATAAGAAAGTTTAGAAGAGGGAAAAACGACTCACACACCTCCTCGTCGAGCTAAAGCCTTGGGGTCAGGCATGAGCCACAGAGTGCCAGGCACAGAGTGAGGTGTAGAAGGGCAGGGAATGTGTATTCCATCCTTAGTTTAGGCAGATGGCAACCAGGATGGAATTCTTGGCATCCCACCCAGCCTCAGGGCCTCACACCAGCCCATGTGGATGACCTGAGGGTCCTGTTTCCCGTCCCACCCCAGGCGCTCCCAGGAAGCAGCGGCGGGAGCGCACCACCTTCACCCGGAGCCAACTGGAGGAGCTGGAGACACTGTTTGCCAAGACCCAGTACCCAGACGTCTATGCCCGCGAGGAGGTGGCTCTGAAGATCAATCTGCCTGAGTCCAGGGTTCAGGTGGGGTGGTGGGTCCCTGGACCCCTCCCGACACTTCCTGTGATCTCAGGGGCCCTGCCCGGAACAAAGAGTGATGGGAGGAGGGAGAGATCACAGAGTGACAGCCAAAGTTATAAAGGGGACAATAATTCCTCTCCCCACCATCCCACTGACCGCCTCATGGCTCTCATTGCCCCTCGCTCCTCTCCAGCTGCGCTGGCCCTGACCTGCCTGCCAAGCACCCTCCTGCCTTGGGCCTTTGCATTCAGTTTCCTCTATCTGGAATGCCTATTTCCAGATAACCACACAGCAGGCCCCATCGCCTTGTTCGAGTCTTTGCTTATATCCATCAGTGAGACCCACACTGAACACAGCATTTAAAATTGCGTATGATTTACATATGGTATCTCAGAGTCTGTTTATTTAGACTCTGTCTCTCCCAACTAGAATGTCAATTCCACTGATGGACCCTCAGAGTAGTAGAAAATGGTTAATACATGTTTATTAACTGACTGAATAGACGGATGGATGGATGGGTGGGTGGATGCATAGATGAATGTATGTATGTATGACTGTAGGTGTGTGTGTGCATGTATGACTGGAAGCATGGATGAGTGTATGTATGTGTATATATGAGTGTCTGTGTGTATGATGGGATGGATACATGTATATTTGTGTGTTTGCATGAACGCACATAGGTATGATTAGATAGATGATGAATGTATGCATGCATGATATATGTATACGTGGTGTATGTGCACATGTATGTATACATGCTTGCATGATTGGATGGATGGGTGTATTTATTTATTTGAAATGGAGTCTCGCTCTGTCGCCCAGGCTGGAGTGCAGTGGCATGATCTTGGCTCACTGCAACCTCTGCCTCCTGGGTTCAAGTGATTCTCCTGCCTCAGCCTCCTGTGTAGCTGAGATTACAGGCATGTGCCACCACACCGGGCTAATTTTTGTATTTTTAGTAGAGATGGGGTTTCACCATGTTGGCCAGGCTGGTCTCAAACTCCTGACCTCAGGCAATCCTACTGCCTCGGCCTTCCAGAGCGCTGGGATTACAGGCGTGAGCCACCGCGCCCGGCCGGATGGGTGTATTTATGTATATATGAGTGTATGCATGTATATATGATTGGACAGATAAATAAAATGTGTGTGTTTGTATGATTGTATATAGGTATGATTGGACGGATTAATGTGTATGTATGCATGATGTATGTGTGTATGATGTATGGGTGTATAATTGTATATTTGTATGCTTGTATAATCAGATGGATGGATGAACATGTATATGATGTATGTATAATTAGATCCATTAATGCATGTATGATGTATGTGTGTATGACCTATGTTTATATAATTATATGTATAAGATAGATGGATGAATCTATGTATGATGTATGTGTGTACAATTGTATGTATCATCAGATGGATAAGTCTATGTATGATGTATGTATGATCAGATGGACTGGTGAATGTGTGTATGACATATATATGTGTGAGGTATGCATGTATGATCAGATGGATGTCTACATAATGTATGTGTGTATGGTGTATGTATGTATAATTGTATGTGTGTATGTTTGTATGCTGTAGGTATGATGTTACATATATGTGCATACACACGTGTGTATGATTGGAAGGATAAATGAAATATGTATGTTTGTGTGATTGTATGTATGTATGATTAGATAGATTAGTGCGTAGCTATGTATGCTGTATGTGTGTACAAAGTATGTGCCTATAATTGTATATTTGTATGTCTGTATGATCAGATGGATGAATATGTGTATGATGTATGTATGATCAGATAGCTGGATAAATGTATGCATGATGCATGTATGTATGGTGTATGCATGTATAAGTGTATGTGTGTATGTTTGCATTAGATGGATAAATGCCTGTAGGTATCATGTATGTACGCATACATGCATGATTGGGTGACTGGGTGGGTTTATTTATGTATATATGAGTGTATGCATGTATATATAATTAGAGGGATAAATGAAATGTGTGTTTGCATGATTGTATGTATGGATTAATGTGTATATATGTATGATGTATGTGTGTACAATGTATGTATGTATAATTGTATGTTTGTATGATCAGATGGATGGATGAATGTGTATGATGTATGTATGATCAGATGGCTCCATTAATGCATGTATGATGTATGTGTGTGTGATGCATGTACACTTGCATGTATGATCAGATGAGCCAGTGAATGTATGATGCATATGTGTATGATGTATGTATGTATGTATGATCAGATAGATGGGTAAACGTATGCATGATGTATGTGCGTATGGTGTATGTATGTATAATTGTATGTGTGCATGTTTGTATTAGATGGGTGGATGAATATGTGTATGATGTATGTATGATCATATAGATGGGTAAATGTATGCATGATGTATGTGCGTATGGTGTATGTATGTATAATTGTATGTGTGCATGTTTGTATTAGATGGATGGATGAAAATGTGTATGATGTACATATGATCATATAGATGGGTAAATGTATGCATGATATATGTGCGTATGGTGTATATATGTATAATTGTACGTGTGCATGTTTGTATTAGATGGGTGGATGAATATGTGTATGATGTATGTATGATCATATCGATGGGTAAATGCAGGCATGATGTATGTGCGTATGGTGTATGTGTGTATAATTGTACGTGTGCATGTTTGTATTAGACGGATGGGATGAATGCACATAGGTATGATGTATGCATGTGTTCATGCACACATGCAGGTATGATTGGATGGATAGATGGATGGATGGGTGAATAGACGCCCCACAGCTGGATGCAAAGTAGACAGATGTGAACCCAGCACCTCTCACCAATAAGTGTCCTCATCCCCGGGCACCCTGCGGCTCTCCTGGGCCTCTTCCCCACTTACCCACCCCCATCTCCGCTCTTATCCCCCAGGTGTGGTTCAAGAACCGGAGGGCTAAATGCAGGCAGCAGCGACAGCAGCAGAAACAGCAGCAGCAGCCCCCAGGGGGCCAGGCCAAGGCCCGGCCTGCCAAGAGGAAGGCGGGCACGTCCCCAAGACCCTCCACAGATGTGTGTCCAGACCCTCTGGGCATCTCAGATTCCTACAGTCCCCCTCTGCCCGGCCCCTCAGGCTCCCCAACCACGGCAGTGGCCACTGTGTCCATCTGGAGCCCAGCCTCAGAGTCCCCTTTGCCTGAGGCGCAGCGGGCTGGGCTGGTGGCCTCAGGGCCATCTCTGACCTCCGCCCCCTATGCCATGACCTACGCCCCGGCCTCCGCTTTCTGCTCTTCCCCCTCTGCCTATGGGTCTCCGAGCTCCTATTTCAGCGGCCTAGACCCCTACCTTTCTCCCATGGTGCCCCAGCTAGGGGGCCCAGCTCTTAGCCCCCTCTCTGGCCCCTCCGTGGGACCTTCCCTGGCCCAGTCCCCCACCTCCCTATCAGGCCAGAGCTATGGCGCCTACAGCCCCGTGGATAGCTTGGAATTCAAGGACCCCACGGGCACCTGGAAATTCACCTACAATCCCATGGACCCTCTGGACTACAAGGATCAGAGTGCCTGGAAGTTTCAGATCTTGTAGAGGATGCAGTCTCCATCTCTCTCCATCGGGCCTCGGGACCCTTTCTCTTCTGAATCTGCTTCCCTGCAGTTTAGATCCCGGGATGGCATTCCTGAGAAAGCAACCCGAACCAGCTGTCCTTCCGACAGTCGACAGCCGTGGTCTCTGCGGCTCGGTGTTCAGCTTACAGAGCCCACCCCTTTCCTCCACAGGGAGAGGCTCCTCCCTCTCCTGGGACAGCTCACAGGTCCTAGTGATTCTCTCAACCCTAACACGGTCTGGCCCGATTGTGACCGCTGAAGTACACCATGAGCTCCAGGCTTCAGAAAGTGGTGCTGAGAACTTGCTCCAAGAAGAAGTCAAACCAAACTTGCAGTTGATTTGGGGTCATGTTTAGGTCAGAATCACCGTGCCCTTGAACAAGCAGGTAGGGGGGCTTGATTCCTTAACTTTCCACGTGGACAGAATTTTTTGTTTTGTTTTGTTTTGTTTTTGTTTTGCAGACACAGTCTAGCTCTGTCGCCCAGGCTGGAGTGCAGTGGCACGATCTCAGCTCTCTGCAAGCTCTACCTCCTGGGTTCACGCCATTCTCCTGCCTCAGCCTCCCGAGTAGCTGGGACTACAGGCGCCCACCACCACGCCCGGCTAATTTTTTTTGTATTTTTAGTAGAGACGGGGTTTCACCGTGTTAGCCAGGATGGTCTCGATCTCCTGACCTCGTGATCCGCCCGCCTCGGCCTCCCAAAGTGCTAGGACCACCGCGCCCGGCCCTTTTTTTTTTTTTTTTTTTTTTAATTGAGACGGAGTCTCACTCTTTTGCTTAGGCTGGAGTGCAGTGGTGTGATCTCAGCTCACTGACTGCAACCTCCACCTCCCGGGTTGAAGAGTTGCTCCTGCCTCAATCTCCCAATTAGCTGGGATTACAGGTGTGCTCCATCATGCCCGGCTAATTTTTCTATTATTAGTAGAGACAGGGTTTTACCATGTTGGCCAGGCTGGTCTCGAACCCCTGACCTCAAGTGATCCGCCTGCCTCGGCCTCCCAAAGTGCTGGGATTACAGGCATGAGCCATTGTGCCTGGCCCTACACGTGGACACTTCTTTAGCATATGGTTAGGGACCTTTCTAGAAATTCCAAAGACAGACTTTAAGAAGCCCCGTCGGGAAACCTTAGGCCAATGATGTGGTTACATTAAAAATAAATTATCTGGGAATTTCACAGACTTCACAAATGTCAGGCTTACATGGTAGGTTTAGGGGACTGTTTGAGAGACAAAGATCTACATTCATATATATAGCTATACATATATGTACTTTTTCTTCTTAGTTTCTTTTTAAAGATATTTTATCACTCATTTGCTCATTAGCACATTGGGAATGTGTATATTTGGTAGGGAAATGAAAGGCACCTTGCCTGTTCCATCTCTACTCCTTTTTTCTTTTGTTTTAGGATTTTCTAAAGGTGAGACACTGGTGGAATTGGGGTAGCTGCATGGGACGTACCACCTATAGTTGTGGCTATTTCACAGAGAAGAAGCAGCTAGACAGACTCCCATCTGTAAATAAACAAGAGATAGGAAGAGGGGGAAATAGATGTGGAGGAGGCAGCCCTACATTTCAAACATACATTCCCTTTTTTAGATTTTTTTTTTTTTTTTTGGTTTTCAGTTTTGATGGTGGGATTGGAAAATAGAGCTTGGCTTGAGGACATTTTCCTGGGGTGGCACCATTATTTCTTGAAATAGAATCTTACTTATGGTGACACTGGCAAGCACTTGTGAGAACCTGAAGACGGATTGAGGTCGTTTGATGCTCAGAAGTTGGGTGCTGGGTCCCTGCCTTCTCAGTCCGAGTTCTCCTTTCATTTTTGGGTGGGGAGGCGGGTTCCAAGAGCCCTTCATTGGTGGAGTTCACAAGGCAAGGTGTAAAAAAAAAGTAGGGCAGGAAGACAGTGGTGTGCTGGCAGAGGTCTAACAATGGGCTCTCCAAGGAAGAGGAAAAGGTTGGTTGTGGAGCGTTTGTCAATTTCCGTGGTGTAAATACTCCCATCACGGCTGACTTCAAGCTAGCTACCGGAGGTCACTGAACTAAGAGTTGGGAAGAGATAGGGCACAATATATGCTTACGAGTTGGTACACACTGTCAGCAGCAGCCAGGGTCAGGAGAAAGGCGAGATGTGAAGAGAGGCCGGGAGGTATCAGATGACGTTTCCAGCACCAGACCAGAAGAGGTGCACACAGCCTAGACCCCCTGAGGGGCACACCCTGATCTCTAGAGCCCACAAAGAGGTTTTTATTCAACATAAAACGTGTTCATCTCTCATAGGCCTGAGTCATGCTGGGTTCTGGGACATTAAGCCCAGGAGTGGGCCGGGTGCGGTGGCTCACGCCTGTAATCCCAGCACTTTGGGAGGCCGAGGCGGGTGGATCACCTGAGGTCAGGAGTTCGAGACCAGCCTGGCCAACATGGTGAAACCCTGTCTCTACTAATAATACAAAAATTAGCCGGGCATGGTGGCACGCGCCTGTAATCCCAGCTACTCGGGAGGCTGAGGCAGGAGAATTGCTGGAACCCGGGAGGCGGAGGTTGAAGAGAGCAGAGATTGTGCCACTGTGCTCTAGCCTGGGTCACAAGAGCGAAACTCCGTCTCAATAATAACAACAACAAAAATAACCCAGGAGTGGCTCAAGAGTCCAGTGTGGGACGAAAATATAAACAGAGGAAGACAACATATGTCATTGGGGAGGCTGGGGGAGCTAGACAAAATTCACACGGGAGGGGCAGGGATGAGACAATATTGTGTCCTGGGTCTGTGCAAACGTTGGGACCAGAATCCACTATAAGTTTCATTCTTCGGAGACACGGAAGCTCTGCACTGGAGGCCGGGACTCAGGCGTGGAAGAGAATCTTCTCCTTATTCACCGGGGAGGCTGTGTCTTGTGCAAACAAGTCATAGAAACTTGATGGGAGTCGGGGAGGGACTGAAGGATGCATGCAAGGTTCTGGGAAGGAGTGAGAAGTAGTGAAGGCCAAGGGGCCCCCATCACAGGCCGATGGGGTAAGACTTCGAGAGAGCCTGATCCTGGGGTCTTCTGAGACTCCACCAGGAGCCGGAGAGGGCAGGGAGCCAAATCCAGCTAGGAGGTTACAGATTGCTTTTCCTGGGCTGGGCTCCTGAGTGTTGGTTCTTCCAGCTGTGCACAGGGGATTTCAAACGTTCTACGTCCTAAAGCCAGGAAGAGTGACAAGGCAGGTGGGGACAGAAGGAAGAAGCCAGGAGCCTCCCTGAGAAGGTGTCACCTTATCTGTCCTCCTCTTCCCCACACACTGGCCTCCGGGTCCCCCTTCTCTGTCCACCCACAGAGTGAAACCAATTAAAATGTTGGATCTCATTTAAAGTCTGGGTGATTCTTTAGTTTCTGTATTTTCTCCAGGAGGGGCAGGTAGAAACAGGAACTGCCCTGTTCCTTCTGTCTGTGGGGCCTGGGTCCCTCCATGTGTTTCCTGTCTCATCACCCTCCTTTCCTTGACATCTCTCTAAAGCCAATTTATGAAGGATCAGGGGCTGGGTGCAGTGGCTCACGCATGTAATCCAGTGCTCTGAGAAGCTGAGGAGGGACGATTGATTAAGGCCAGGAGTTTGAGACCAGCCCAGGCAACATAGCGAGATCTCTGTCTCTACAAAAAATTTAAAAAATCAACCGGGTGTGGTGATGTGTGCCTGTGGTCCCAGCTACTCGGGAGGCTGAGATGAGAGGATCGGTTGAGCCTAGGAGTTTGAGGCTGCAGGGAGCTATGATTGCACCACTGCACTCCAGCCTGGGTGATGCAACAAGAGACCCCGTCTCCAAAAACAAAAAATTAAAAAAAAAAAAAAAAGAAGGAGGAGGAGGAACAGGGGTCCCCAGGGCCAGGGCCAGCCCCAGCCCCACCCATCTGTAACCTTCCAATGACCCTCCCGAAAAAACGGGGGTGACGAGAATGCTCCCTGCCTCAGTGGCAGGATGTGAAGCTTAACGCCAGCATTTAGAGCCACGCCCAGCCTCTGGCCCGCCTTCCCTCTCAGCATCCAGCCTTCTGCAGCTTCAGCTCTTCCACCCCTTTGCTTTCCATCTCTTCCCCCGGATGCTTTTCAGTTTCTCAATCTCACCCTTGCTCTGTCATCTCTTCTCCTCTCTCTCTTTCCTTTCTTCCTCTTGCCTTTCAGACTCCCAGCTCCTCATTTCATTTGGATGGATTTTCACCTTTTTCTTTCTTTCCTTCCCTCTCGTCTCTTTTTCTTTGCTGCTTACTTTTTTCTGACTTTCTTTCTTTCTTTTTTTTTTTGAGACAGGGTCTCACTCTCTCACCCAGGCTCAAGTGCAGCAGCGTGATCTTGAATCCCTCCAGCCTCTGCCTCTTGGGTTCAAGCGATCCTGTTGTATCAGCCTCCCGAGTAGCTGGGACTACAGGTGCCTGCCACTACACCTGGCTAATTTTCGTATTTTTAGTAGAGACAAGGTTTTGCCATGCAGCCCAGGCTGGTGTCAAACTCCTGGGCTCAAGCAATCCACCTGTCTCGGCCTCTCAAAGTGCTGGGATTATAGGTGTGAACCACCATGACTGGCCCACCTCTGAGTTCTTGTTTTTCCAGCTCTAGGTCATTTTTTTTTTTTTTTTTTTGGAGACAGTGTCTCGCTCTGTCACCTAGGCTAGAGTGCAGTGGCTCGATCTCAGCTCACTGCAACCTCTGCCTCCTGGGCTCAAGCGATTCTCCTGCCTCAGCTTCCCAAGTAGCTGAGACTTACAGGCGTCCACCACCACGCCTGGCTAATTTTTGTATTTTTTAGTAGAGACGAAGTTTCACCATGTTTCCCAGGCTGGTCTCAAACTCCTGACCTCAAGTGATCCACCCCCCTCAGCCTCTGAAAGTGCTGGGATTATAGGCGTGAGCCACCGCTCCTGGCCTCTAGGTCATCTCTCTCTGCCTGTATTCCTCTCAGTTGCTGAATCCCACGTTAAGATTTTTGTTGGGGGATGACTAGGAATTATATACAGGAGGGAGGGTCAGGCAGACTTGCTGTCCAAGCTTGGCTTAGCCTCTTCTGGTCATCTGACCTCGGGTGATTCATTTCTCCCAGCCTCAATTTCCCCACCTGTAGCATGGAGCATCTAAGGAGACCCATCTCAAGAGAACGAAATGGTGTTATTCTATTAATTACTTGGACCTGAAGCCGGGTCCAGGGTAAGAGCTCAATAAATATTTATCTATTTTGTGGTAAAATACACATACTATAAAACGTACCACTTTTCCCATTGCATGATTCTTAATTCATTTTTTCCATTTTAAGTTACTTAATTCAGTGGCATTAAGTACATTCACAGAAGAAGCCAGACACAAAGACCATATATTGTATTATCCTAATTATATGAAATATTCAGAATAGGCAAATCCAGCCAGGCACAGTGGCTCATGCCTGTAATCCCAGCATTTTGGGAGGCTGAGGTGGGTGGATCACTTGAGGCCAGGAGTTTGAGACCAGCCTGGCCAACATGGTGAAACTCCATCTCTACTAAAATACAAAAATTAGCTGGGTGTGGTGGCGTGTGGCTGTAACCCAAGGTACTCGGGAGGCCGAGGCAGGAGAATCACTTGAACCTGAGAGGTGGAGGTTGCAGTGAGCTGAGATCGCAGCACTGCACTCCAGCCTGGCAGCCTGGGCAACAGAGTGAGACTCTGGCTCAAAAAAAAAAAAAAAAAAAGAAAAGGCAAATCCATAGAGACAGAAAACGTAGTGGCTGCCAGGGGCTGGGGTGAGGGGTGCTGTGTGGTGGAATGGGGAGTGACTGCTTAATGAATATGGGGTTTCCTTTTGGGATGACAAAAATGTTCTGGAGCAATATAGTGACCTTATAATTCTGCTCTGAAGTATATGCTGCAAAGAACAGAAAGCAGGTGTTCAGACAAAAACTTGTAAGCTCAAATTTATAGCAGGATGATTCACAATGGCCAAAAGATGAAGCAATTCAAATGTCTGTCCACAGAAACAAATGAGGTCTACCCATGCAAGGGAATATTGCTCAGCCATGAAAAGGAAGAAGCACTGATAAACACAACTTGGATGACCTTGAAATCATCATGCTAAACATTTATCTTTCTTTTTTTTTTTTTTTTTGAGACAGAGTCTCACTCTGTCACCAGGCTAGAGTGCAGTGGCGCGATCTCGGCTCACTGCAACCTCCACCTCCCAGGTTCAAGCAATTCTCCTGCCTCAGCCTCCCGAGTAGCTGGGACTACAGGCATGCACCACCACGCCCAGCTAATTTTTGTGTTTTTTAGTGGAGACGGGGTTTCACCATGTTGGCCAGGATGGTCTCCATCTCTTGACCTCCTGATCCACCCGCCTCAACCTCCCAAAGTGCTGAGATTACAGGTGTGAGCCACCACGCCCGGCTGCTAAACGTTTCTCTTAACCTATTATTATTATTATTATTATTATTATTTTGAGATGGAGTCTTGCTGTGTTGCCCAGGCTGGAGTGCAGTGGCGCGATCTCTGCTCACTGCAACTTCTGCCTCCCAGGTTCAAGTGATTCTCCTGCCTCAGCCTCCCGAGTAGTTGGGATTACAGATGCGTGCCACCATGCCCAGCTAATTTTTGTATTTTTAGTAGAGACGGGGTTTCACCATGTTGGCCAGGTACTTGGGTCTTTATTATTATTATTTTTACTCAACTTGTACTTATGCTATTCCTGGCAGCTTTAGTCGTAATGGCCCCAAGCTGAAAACTATCCAGACGTCCATCAGCAGGTGAAGGCAGAAACAAACCCTGATGCATCCATACAAAAGGATACCCTGAGCCAGGCACGGTGGCTCACACCTGTAATCCCAGCACTTTGGGAGGCCTAGGTGGGCGGATCGCTTGAGGTCAGGAGTTCGAGACCAGCCTGGCCAGCATGGAGAAACCCTGTCTCTACTAAAAACACAAAAATTAGCTGAGCGTGGTGGCACGTGCCTGTAATCCCAGCTACTTGGGAGGCTGAGGCATAAGAATCGCTTGAACCCAGGAGGCAGATATTGCAGTGAGCTGAGATTGTGCAACTACACTCCAGCCTGGGCGACAGAGCAAGACTCTGTCTCAAAAAAAAAAAAAAGATATTCCTCACTGATGAAAAGGAATGAACTCCCAGTAGTCAATACCCCAGGAAAAGAAACTAGGGCTGGGCACAGTGATTCACACCTGAAACTCCAGCACTTTGGAAGACTGAGGTGGAAGGATTGCTCGAGCTCAGGAGTTCAAGACCAGCCTGGGCAACAGAGTGAGACCCCATGTCTTTTAAAAAAAAAAAAAAAGAAGAAAGAAAGACAATTAAATCCAGGCTGGGCACGGTGGCTCACCCCTGTAACCCCAGCACTTTGGGAGGCCGAGGTGGGAGGAGGATTGCTTTAGCCTGGGAGTTCCAGACCAGCCTGGGCAACATAGTGAGACCCTGTCTCTACTAAAAAAATTCAAAAAATTAGCTGGGTATGGTGGCACATGCCTATAGACCCAGCTACTTGGGGTGCTAAGGTGGGAGGATCGCTTGAGCCCCTGAAGTTGGGACTGGAGTAAGCTGAGATTGCACCAATGTACTCCAGCCTGGGCAACAGAGTGAGACCCTGTCTAAAAAAAAAAAAAAAAAAAAAGAAACGAAACCAGAAACAAAGAAGCAAATACTGCTGAAATAAATAAATAAAAATAAAAAATTTTTAAAAAGAAGCAAATACTGTACAATTCCATGCCTATGAGATTCTAGAAAAGATAAAACTTATACAGGGCAGAGAGCAGATAGTGCTTGCCAGGACCTAGGGAGCAGCTGGTGAGATTTACTGCAAAGGAACAAATGAGGATCTTTTGGGGGTGCTACAAATGTGCCCTATCTTGATTATGGTGATGGTTCTGGGACTGTATATAATTCCCCAAACTTATCACACCCTAGAAAACAAATGTATTTCAATAAGAGAGTGAACAGGGAGTCAGGTAGGCTGGGTGCGGTGGCTCACGCCTGTAATCCCAGCACAATGGGAGGCCGAGGAGGGCGGATCACCTGAGGTCAGAAGTTCGAGACCAGCCTGGACAACATGGTGAAACCCCGTCTCTACTAAAAATATAAAAATTAGCTGGATGTGGTCACGGGTGTCTGTAATCCCAGCTACTTGGAGGGCAGAGGTGGGAGAATCACTTGAACCTGGGAGGCAGAGGTTGCAGTGAGCCGAGAATGTGCCACTGCACTCCAGCCTGGGCGACACTGAGACTCTTATCTCAAAAAAAAAAAAAAAGAGAGTTGGGGAAAAAACAGAATGGATTTTATAGGACATAAATTATACCTTAGTAATCAGAAGGAAAAGAAAATAAAATTATTGAGCAGGCAGTGGTGTAAGCCGGTTCTAACTCTTTTAATCCTCAGAATGATACTATTTTTATGATCCCTGTTTCACAGATGAGAAAACTGAGGCAGAGGGCGGCTGGGTGACCTGCCCAAGGTCCCAAGCTAGGAGGGGATGGACCCAGTCTTGATATTCATCTTGTCAGGTGGCCAGCCTCCTTGCTGGTCTCTGTCCCCTCCATTTTCTGTCCTTCATTTTATTCCTGTTCTCGAATTTTTATTTATGCATTTGTAGAGATGGGGTCTTGCTATGTTGCCCAGTCTGGCTTTGAACTCCCGGGCTCTAAATGATCCTCCTGCCTCGGCCTCTCAAAGCGCTGGGATTACAGGGGCAAGCCACTGTGCCTGACCGCCACTCGTGTTCTCTTCTCTCTTGTTTTCCCCTTCCTAGGTCTCAACGGTGAGTGATTCTCTCCCCTCGTTCCCTCTCTCCGTCTCTTCCCTCATCCCCGTATGTCTCTGTCCCTCCTGGTCTCCAAACACCCTCCCTTCCCCCAGCTGTTTCCTCTGCCCCTGACCAGGCCTAATTTAGCAAATGCTCCAATCCTCTTATGGCAACAGCCCAGCCTCAGCAGAATGGCAGGGGAATTAGGTTCAGACGCATGACCCGTGGGGGAGGGGACTTTGGGGAGTTTTAACGAAACGATGCCCCCTCCTCCTCCCCTCCTATCCCCTCCACGGAAAAGCACTCGTGCCTGGGGCACACAATGATGATAAAATCACAGCTAAACCCTTCACGGTGCGCCTCCTATGTGCCAGGCACTGTTAAGCCCCTTCACTCATTGAAACGTCGGTGCAGCTCCCTGAGGGAGGGGCCGTGCCCCTCCCTGGATTTAAGGATCAGGAGAGGTTAATTAACTTTCCTGAGGCAAATGGGATCCAATCTCAGCCTTCTTGGTGCTTCTCAGGTTAAAGATGAAAAAACACTGGAGGGAAGTAAACTGAATGGGCCTGGGGGTCACACCGCACGGGGGCGCAGCTTCTGTTTGGGTAACTTCGGGACGATTTTTTTTTTTTGAGACGGAGTCTTGCTCTGTAATGGCGAAATCCTGCAACTTCCGCCTCCCGGGTTCAAGCGATTCTCTTGCCTCAGCCTACCGAGCAGCTGGGATTACAGGTGTCTGCCACCACGCCCGGCTAATTTTTGTATTTTTTAGTAGAGACGGGGTTTTGCCATGTTGGCCACGCTGATGTCGAACTCTTGACCTCAGATGATCCACCCGCCTTGGCCTCCCAAAGTTTTAGCCTCCGTAAAGTGTGGAAGAGAGAAGAGAGAGAGAGAGAGAGAGAGAGAGAGAGAAAATGCATTTCAGAGGAGAAACGGAAAGCAAGGTGGAGGAAGAGATTAGGTGGGAACAGAACAGACAAAACAGACGCCAGGAGGAGCTGAAGGACGTTATCCACCGGCCACATTCATACCTCACTGTGCAATTTGCAATACAAAGGACACCATGGGAATCCAGCTCCTGACATGCACCTGGGGCGCTGGGAAAGACAATGACTGTGAGGGAGGGATAATTAAGGACAGAGTGAGGGGACGGGTGGGCACGGAGGCCGACACCTGTCATCTCAGCACTTTGGGAGGCCAGGCAGGAGGATCGCTTGAGGCCAGGAGTCTGAAGCTGCAGTGAGTCATGATCGCGCCACTGCCCTCCAGCCTGTGCGACAGAGCGAGACCCTGCATCTAAAAAAATAACAAAAAACCTCACTGTCAACAGAGTAAAGAGGCAAGTCACAGAATAGGAGAAAACATTTGGAAATCACACATTTTTTAAGGGATTGATAATCAGAATATACCCACTCCTAAAACTCAACAGTAAAAAAAACAAAAAAACCAAAAAACCCTGATTTAAAAATGGGCAAAGGACTTGAACTGACAGTGCTCCGAGAAGATATATAAATGGTGAATAAACACTCAACAGTCTGGCCAGGCACGGTGGCTCACGCCTGTAATCCCAGCACTCTGGGAGGCTGAGGCGGGTAGATCACTTGAGGCCAGGAGTTTGAGACCAGCTTGGCCAACAGGGTGAAAACCCGTCTCTACTAAAAATACAAAAATTAGCCAGGCACGGTGGCGGGCACCTGTAATCCCAGCTACTTGGAGGGCTGAGGTGGGAGAATCGCTTGAACCTGGGAGGCGGAGGTTGCAGTGAGACGAGACTGCGCCACTGCACTCCTGCCTAGGTGACAGAGCAAGACTCTGTCCCCCTCCCCACCCCCAACCACTGGCAAAAACAAACAAACAACAACAACAAAAACACACACAAAAAAAGACAGAACATGCCAAGTTTGGGTGAGGATATGGAGTAACTGAAAATGTAAACTGGTAAAACCGATTTGGAAATCTGTTCAGCGTTATCTATAAAATTTGAACAAATGGCTTCTCTGTGACCCCAAAATTCTACTTCTAGTATTGTACTAACAGAAATGCATACATGGCTGGGTGCGGTGGCTCACGCCTGTAATCCCAACACTTTGGGAGGCTGAGGAGAGTGGATTGCTTGAGTCCAGGAGTTTGAGACCAACCTGAGCGACATAGGGAGAACTTATCTCAAAAAGAGAGAGAGAGAGAGAGAGAGAAAGGGAGGAAGGGAGGGAAGGAAGGAAGGAAGGAAGGAAGGAAGGAAGGACACACCTGTGTAATCACTACCCAGAGTGAGAAACAGAATATTCCCAGCAACACCAAGCTGTATGAGCCGTGACTGCACCACTACACTTGGTTTGTGAATTTTCCTCAACCAATGTTTTACTTCAGTGCCCCTATAGGTGGGCCAGAAAGGAGACATTTTCCAGAGAAAACCTGAGGCCCAGAGCAGTAGAGGAAAAAGCGGCTATTTTCTATGAATTTGGGAAAAAGAAACTCCATTCCCAAGACAAAGGGAATGTGGTCTAGAGAGATCAGAGAAAGGAACCAATTTTCTAAAAACAGAATAGACCTTATTTTATTTTATTACTTTTTTTTTTTTAGATGGAGTCTCACTCTGTTACCAAGGCTGGAGTGCAATGGCACGATCAGGACTCACTACAACCTCTGCCTCCTGGGTTCAAGTGATTCCCCTGCCTCAGCCACCCAAGTAGCTGGGACTACAGGTGCACGTCACCACGTGTAGCTAATTTTTGTATTTTTAGCGCAGACAGGATTTCGCCTTGTTGGCCAGGCTGGTCTCAAACTGCTGACCTCAAGCGATCCGCCCACCTTGGCCTCCCAAAGTGCTGGGATTACAGGCATGAGCCACTGCGCCTGGCCTATTTTACTTATATTTTGCATCGTTAAAAACCCCGCACCGTGGGGAATTCACAGTGCATGCCATGAAAATTGTCCCCAGCCCCATGGCGGCCCTTCCATGGGGCTACCATTCTCAGCAGCTTCCTGTGTGTCACCCTTCATGCCTGCTGTGCATATGGGAGCAAAACTGCCTATGTCTTGTTTTCCAATTTCTACACTTTCATATTATGTTTATTTTTATTTTTATTTTTTTGAGACAGAGTCTTGCTCTGTCACCCAGGCTGGAGGGCAATGGCGTGGTCTCGGCTCACTGCAACCTCTGCCTCTCGGGTTCAAGAGATTCTCCTGCCTCAGCCTCCTGAGTAGTTGGGATTACAGGCGTGTGCCACCACACCCGGCTAATTTTTGTATTTTTAGTAGAGACGGGGTTTCGCCATGTTGGCCAGGCTGGTCTCAAACTCCTGACCTCAGGTGATCTGCCCTCCTCGGCCTCCCAAAGTGCTGGTATCACAGCCGTGAGCCACTGCACCCGGCTCAGTTTTACACTTTCTTATCTCTTTACTTTGTTCCTCAAGCATGGTTCAAGAAACTTCTGTGCTTTTTATTTTTATTTTTTTAATTTTTTGAGACAGGTTCTTGCTGAGTTGCCCTGGCTGGAGTGCAGTGATGCCACCACAGCTTACTGCAGCCTTGACCTCCCACACTCAAATGGTCCTCCCACCTCAGCCTCCCGAGTAGCTGGGACTATAGGCATGCACCACCACGCCTGGCTAATTTTTGTATTTCTGGTAGAGATGGGGTCTCACTTTGTTGCCCAGGCTGGTCTCAAACTCCTGGGCTCAAGCGATCCCCACAATCCCCTGTCTCAGCCTCCCAAAGTGCTGGGATTACAGGTGTGAGGCATTGCGCCCGGCCTCCCTTTCTTTCTTTTCCTTCTTTTCTTTCTCTTCTCTTTCTCTCTCTCTCTCTTTCTTTTACTTTCTTTCTCTGCCTTCCTTCCTTCCTTCCATCCTTCCTTTCTCTCTCCCTCTCTTTCTTTCTTTTTTTTTAATAGAGTCTCATTCTGTCACTTAGGCTGGAATGCAATGGCACGATCTCAGCTCACTGCAACCTCCGCCTCCCACGTTCAAGTGATTCTCCTGCCTCAGCCTCCCGAGTAGCTGCGATTACAGGCACCTGCTACCCACGCCAGACTAATTTTTGTATTTTTAGTAGAGATGGGGTTTCACCATGTTGGCCAGGCTGGTCTCAAACTCCTGACCTTGTGATCTGCCTGCCTTGGCCTCCCAAAGTGTTGGGATTACAGGCGTTAGCTACCGTGCCTGGCCTCTATTTCTTCTATCTGTCTTCCTATTTTTTTTTCTTCTCCCCGCTGCGCCCCCCCGCGACGCCCGGCTTCGCAAGCTCATGATGTCTTCCTACTTCTGCACCTCTCTCTTATTTTCTGTTTTCTGGGAATAACATTTGAGCTCCTCCAAGGTCTGATGCCATCCGGCCCTGGCTCAAGTCTCCATCCTTCCTGCCCTGGCTTGCCGGCCTCTTCCTGTCCCTAAACAAGGCAAGCTCTGAGACAGAGGCCAGGTGTGGGGCTGAGGTGGATAGAGAGGTTTGCCGCTGAGCTGACCATAGCCATTCTCAAAGTGTGGTTCCTGCTGCTTCTCAGTGGCGTCAGCATCACCTGCTAATCAGAAACTGAAACTCTAGGGGTGAGACCCAGGGATCTGGGTTTTAAGGAGCTCTTCAGGGGATTCTAATGCCAACTAGACCTTGAAAATTGCTGGCTTATGGCCGGGCGCGGTGGCTCATTCCTGTAACCCCAGCACTTTGGGAGGCTGAGGTGGGCAGATCACCTGAGGTCAGGAGTTTGAGACCAGCCTGGCCAATGTGGCGAAACCCTATCTCTACTAAAAATACAAAAATTTGCCAGGCATGGTGGTGGCCGCCTGTAATCCCAGGTACTCGGGAGGCTAAGGCAGGAGAATGGCTTGAACTCAGGAGGCGGAAGTTGCAGTGAGCCGAGATTGCGCCACTGCACTCCAGCCTGGGCAAGAGAGGGAGACTCTGTCTCAAAAAACCAAGAAACAGAAAACAAAAAATTAAAAAAGAAGATTGCTGGCTTAAACTTGGTGCATTGGTGGGGGCTGGGGAGGAGGCTGGTTTTCAAGGTAATAACGTTTGATCAGTATCTCTTGCAGGGAGGAGGTGAGGTGAGGCAGGGCCACTAGTGACATTGCCCTGGGGACAAACTTGCAGGGACTGGGGAGGATTCTCCAAACCAGGGGAGCCAGGGGAGGGATTAGGGAGGGTTCTCTGTTCCAGGTCCCCTCCTGAGCAGATGTCATGATAAGAGATACCTGAATCCACCCAGGCCCATTGTATAGGTGGGGAAACTGATCCTGGAGGGAGGAAGGCTTTTGCCCAAGGTCAGACAGCTGATAATGATGAGGACCTCCAGGGCTTCCCAGCTGCTCTGAGACACTGTGCCCAGAATGTTCAGTACAAGGGAGTTGGTGAAATATCAGAAAGAGAAAAGCAGCCCCCAATGGCCAGGGGCTGGCCTTGCACTCACAGCCAGGCCTCCATGCTCTCTCTTCGGATAGAAGGGACTTCAGGCCGGGTGTGGTGGCTCACGCCTGTAATCCCAGTACGTTGGGAGGCTGAGGCGTGCGGATCACCTGAGGCTGGGAGTTCGAGACCAGCCTGGCCAACATGGCGAAACCCCATCTCTACTAAAAATACAAAAATTAGCCGGGCGTGGTGGCGGGTGCCTGTAATCCCAGCTACTCGGGAGGCTGAGGCAGGAGAATCGCTTGAACCCGGGAGACAGAGGTTGCAGTGAGCCAACATCGCACCATTGGACTCCAGCCTGGGTGACAAGAGTGAAACTCCATCTCAATAAATAAATAAATAAGTAAACAAATAAACATTATTAAAAAAAGAGAGGATTTCATAAAACACAATGCATTGTGCAAGAACTGGATTTAAACAAAGAAACAAGGACAAACGGACAAGGTTATTCTTTATGTTGCTCTGAGCTCTCTGTAATCATGTCTGAACCCAGAGAGTTCAAACCACAAAAACATGTTGTTCAAACCACAAAAGAGATCCGTGTCCTCCTATTCTGTCGAATACAAGTGACACTGTTTCTAGACAAAAACCCTAGTTCTGGGCACTCCTCATCCTCCTTACCTTCAAGGTAAGAGAATCAGAGTGACCCTCTTTTCCCGACAGCATCGAACCCAGAGCAAAACCACTTTTCTTATTTGTTAAAACTGCAGTAAAATAGGCATAACATACAATTTACCATCCTAACCTTTATTTATTTACTTTTATGTTTTTAGAGACAGGATCTCACTCTGTCGCCCAGGCTGGAGTGCAGTGGTGCTACCTTGGCTCACTGCAACCTCTACCTCCCGGGCTCAAGTGATCCTTCTGCCTCAGCCTCCCGAGTAGCTGGGATTACAGGTGCCCGCCACCACGCCTGGCTAATTTTTGTATTTTTAGTAGGGACGGAGTTTCACCATGTTGCCCAGGTTGGTCTGGAACTCTTGGGCAAGCAATCCACTCGCCTCAGCTTCCCAAAGTGCTGGGATTACAGGCGTGAGCCAGGGCACCCGGCCCCAAACTGAAACTTTGTACCTATCAAATATTGAACTCCTCATTCTCCCCATCCCCAGCCCTTGGGAACCTCTAACTTATTTTCTGTCTCTATGAATTTGTCTATGTTAGATATTTCTTGGGAGTGGACTCATACAATATTTGTCCTGGCTTATTTCATTTAGCATAAATACTCTCTAGGTTCATGGAGGTTGTAGCCTGTGCCAGAACTTCTTTCTTAAGGCTGAAGAATATTCCATTGCATGGATAGACCACATTTTGTTCATTCATTTGATAGACATTTGGGTTGTTTCAGCCTTTTGGCTATTGTAAAAGATGCTGCTATGAACATTAGTGCACAAATATTTGTTCACTTCCCTGATTTAAATTCTTTTTTTTTCCTGTTTTTAAATATTTTTTTTGGTTTGCATTCTTTTAGGTATAAAAGTCACTCTGTTTTGAATCCTTTCCAAAATTATCAAACAAGCTCAAATCCTATAACATTTGCCATTAAAAGCAAGGGCAGCCGGGCGCGGTAGCTCATGCCTGTAATCCCAGCACCTTGGGAGGCCAAGGTGGGCGGATCACTTGAGGTCAGGAGTTTGAAACCAGCCTAGTCAATATGGCAAAACCCCATCTCCACTAAAAATACAAAAATTAGCTCGGTGTGGTGGTGGGCGCCTGTAATCCCAGCTACTCGGGAGGCTGAGGCAGGAGAATCGCTTGAATCCGGGAGGCAGAGGCTGCAATGAGCCAAGATCGCGCCGGCAACAGAGCCAGACACCGTCTCAAAAAAAAAAAAAAAAAAAAAGCAAGGGCAAAAGCCACAATTCCTTTCACATCAATCTAAAACATCCTTTCAAACACCCTCTTACTGAGAGGCCCCAAAGGTTCCCTTTGTGTTCCTCCTTCTTGCAACAAGACAATAAACCCAACTTTGCTTGACTACTGGTGTCCCTCTGATGGTCTTCAGCTGATCAACATTGACAGGTTTCACCAAGTCAGTCTTAAAAACCAACCACCTGGGCATGGTGGTTCACACTTACAATCCCAGCAATTTGGGAGGTTGAGGCAGGAGGATCGCCTGAGCCCGGGAGCTGGAGATCAGGCTGGGCAACAGAGCAAAACCCTGTCTCTACAAAAAATAAAAGAAATTAGCTGGGCATGGTGGTGGGTGCCTGTAGTCCCAGCAACTTGGGAGGCTGAGGTGGGAGGAATGCTTGAGCCCATGAAGTCAAGGCTGCAGTGACCTTGACCTGTTGCCACTGTACTCCAGTCTGGGCAACAGAGCAGGACCCTGTCTCAAAACCAAAAATACAAAACAAAAACAAAAACAAACAACAACCTATGCTCCAAAACCATTTCTGGGGAAATAATCAGATTCCCTACCCGTTCACCTACGAAGCCCAGCTAGAGTCTCTCGTCTTAATCTTTGCCAATCGAATACACAAAGTTTTTTTTTTTTTTTTTCACAGAGTCTCGAATTGTCGCCTGGGCTGGAGTGCAATGCCGTGATCTCCACTCACTGCAAGCTCTGCCTCCTGGGTTCAAGCAACTCTCCTGCCTCTGCCTCCCAAGTAGCTGGGGTTACAGGTGCCCGCCACCACGCCCAGCTATTTTTTTGTATTTTTTTGTAGAGATGGGGTTTCACTATGTTGGCCAGGCTGGTCTCAAACTCCTGACCTCTTGATCTGCCCGCCTCAGCCTCCCAAAGTGCTGGGATTACAATCACGAGCCACCACGCCTGGCCTCGAATATGCAAAGTTTTACATTTAATTTATTTTAGAAATTATAGAGAGGGGGACAATCTACTCACATCTTATAGACCAAGAAAACTGTGAGATCATTCCTGTTGACAGCAGGGCCATCATCTGCTTTGGTGAATAATGTGTTCCCAGCCACCTAAAAGCCGAACAAAATGTGCAATTACGGTAAAATGTTTCCAGAAAGGAAGCAGAATATAGATACAATGATGGAAGAATGCCACAATGAGATACTAAGCAACCTTTTAAGAGCGTGCAGGGAACTTGTAAACATACCATCTATTTGTTTTATAATTTATTTATTTATCTATTTCCAAGACAGGGTCTCTACTCTGTCACCCAGGCTGGAGTGCAGTGGTTTGATCATGGCTCACTGCAGCCTCGAATTCCTGGGCTCAAGCGATCCACCCCCCTCAGCAGCCCAAGTAGCTGGGACTACAGGTGCATACCACCACACCTGGCTAGTTTTTTTTTTTTTTTTTTAATATATTTTGTAGCGATAAGGTCTCGCTATGTTGCCCAGGCTGGTCTCGAACTCCTGGCCTCAAGTGATCTTCCCCCCCTTGACTCCCAAAGCCCTGGGATTACATGCATGAGCCACCATGCCCAGCCACTGTTTTGTTTCAGTTTATATTTATTTATTTATTTATTTTGAGACAGAGTTTCACTATTGTTGCCCAGGCTGGGGTGCAATGGCACGATCTTGGCTCATCACAACCTCCACCTCCTGGGTTCAAGCAATTCTCCTGCCTCAGCCTCCCAAGTAGCTGGGATTACAGGCATGTGCCACCATGCCCAGCTAATTTTGTATATTTAGTAGAGATGGGGTTTGTCTATGTTGGTCAGGCTGGTCTCGAACTCCCTACCTCAGGTGATCCACCCACCTCGGCCTTCCAAAGTGCTGGGATTACAAGCGTGAGCCACTGCGCCCGGCAGAACTTTCTTATATTTAAATGTCTATCTTCACAAAATAGTACCAGTGAGCTTGTTCATCTGCTTATGTCTTTATTGGCCAAATAAACAGCCACAGTGCAAAATCTCTGTGGTCACTACTGTGTTCCCAGCATGTCCTGTAGATGAAGCCGGACAACGTGTGCGATGAGGAATCATTGCTGGGGATGCTGCTTTCTACAATAGAACTCTAAGTAGCAGGTGAAAACAATGAGCGAGGCCCGTGGTAACAATGTCTACGTTTTATTGAATTTTGAAATTGATTGCATGAGTCATTTCTTTTTCTTTTTTTTTTGGGAGGGGGCCGGAGTCTCCCTCTGTCACCCAGGCTGCACTGCAACCTCTGCCTCTCAGGTTCAAGTGATTCTCTTGTCTCAACCTCCCAAGTAGCTGGGATTACAGGTGCCTGCCACCAGGCCCAGCTATTCTTTTTGTAGTTTTAGTAGAGACGGGGTTCTGCCATGTTAGCCAGGCTGGTCTCGAACCCCGGACCTCAGGCGATCTGCCCGCCTCGGCCTCCCCAAGTGCTAGGATTACAGGCGTGAGTCACCGCGCCCGGCCTTGCATGAGTCATTTTTAGCTTCCTGGATCATAAGCCTTGTCAATCTCCTTGACCCCTGAACCCATGTGGGTCCTGCTATGAGGAGATGAGGGCAGCCAGGGGTCTGACACAGCAGATGCATCTCTGAGGGACCTGACTTGTGTGAACCAAGGTAATGGGTCCCCTGCATACATCAGCAGCAGTCCATGGAAATGTCCATCAGACCTGTGTCCCCTCCTGGTTGGGGGAGCAGGAAACTTCAAGAATGAATAGTAGGGGCCAGAGTGGCCTCAAAGGACCAAAGAGGAGGTGGTGGGGTCATCCAGGAGAGAGGGATGGTGACTGGACAAGGCGGGCAGCCCGGGAGCCGGGAGGAGTGGGTAGACTCGCTGGCATTGATCATGTGGGGCCCCAGCCCTGGGAAGGAATAAGGATGACTCCTGGGGGCTGGCTGGCAGTGCCTCTCCTGAGATGGGGACCCCAACCACAGGTCATGATGTTGACTCCCCCGATCCCATGTGGAATGCCACCTCACCTGGGCTAGGGCCCATGAGGGTGAAACCAAGGCTGTGTTGTCCACTGAGGTTCTCCAGCTCCTAGCACAGCTCGGCAGGCAGTACCTGATCAGTGATGAAGGATTAATCCACCATTCAACTCCTCCAGGGGGCGGGACTGCAGGGCAGGGTGGGAAACGGAGGGTCCTGGCAGGGTGGGCCAGGGTGGGCACAGCAGAGAAGTGATTTAAGAGCCAAGCCCTTGTCAGTACACACTTGTGTTTGGGAACAGATCAGGACTCAGGATGCAAGACCCTGGTCATCTCCAAGGTGAGCGGGGACAGAGGTGTGAGGGGTCTGGGCTGATCCTGTGGCTGAGGCTGCAGAGTGCAAATCTGGGCAGCCAGAGAAGGGCTGGGCCTGTGCGGGCGGCTTCCTGTCCTGCAGACGGGGGAGAACTTAGTGGTGTCTGGGAAATGAAAAATCATGCAGCTGGGTGTAGCGTCTCACGCCTGTGATCCCAGCTCTTTGGGAAGCCAAGGTGGGAGGATCACTTGAGCCCGGGACTCTGAAACCAGCCGAGCCAACATAGTGGAGACCCCTCTTTAGCAAAAATACAAAAATTACCCAGGGGTGGTGGTGCACACCTGTGGTCCCAGCTACTCGGGAGATTAAGGTGGGGGGTTCCTTGAGCCCAGGAAGTGGAGGCTGCCTTGAGCCGTGATCACATCACTGCACTCCAGCCTGGGTGACAGAGCGAGATCCCCTCCAAGAAAAAGAAAGAAGGAAAGAAATTAAACCATGCAGTTGAGTGGAGCAGAGGACTGGGCAGGTGGTGGCGCCCCTGCAAGTGTCAGGGTCCCTATAACCCTTGGATGGGAGGGGACGGGGCAGCTGGGGAGGGCTGAGCAGGCCTGAGGCAGCCCCGTCTGCTCCGAGGTGAGGCGCCTACGCTGCCTGCCTTCCCAGGAGCTGTTATCGCGCCCATTTCCTAGATGTGGACCCTGAGGCCCAGAGAGGTGCAAGGTCTGGTCTGGATACCAGGCTGCTATCCGCGGTGCCGCCCCAGCCCACACTGCCTGGGCTCCTGGCCTGGCGCAGGGGACGGGGTCCCTAGGGGGGCTGGGGGCTGCCTGGGGGTTTCTGTGACCTGTTTCCCTCCCGCCCCCAGGCCCTCCCCTGGCCCTGGACCCTCCAAGGAGACAGCGGCAGGGGTGCTAGGTCTGGTCTGGATACCAGGCTGCTATCCGCGGTGCCGCCCCAGCCCACACTGCCTGGGCTCCTGGCCTGGCGCAGGGGACGGGGTCCCTAGGGGGGCTGGGGGCTGCCTGGGGGTTTCTGTGACCTGTTTCCCTCCCGCCCCCAGGCCCTCCCCTGGCCCTGGACCCTCCAAGGAGACAGCGGCAGGAGCGCACGGTCTACACTGAAAGCCAGCAGAAAGTGCTAGAATTTTACTTTCAGAAGGACCAGTACCCGAACTACGACCAGCGACTGAATCTGGCGGAGATGCTCAGCCTCAGGGAGCAACAGCTGCAGGTCTGACCCCCACCCCCACCCCGCCCGCCCCAGTCACCCCAAGGAGCCTCCCCACCGCTGTCACTCACCGGGGCCTGGCCCGCCCGACCACCTCCCGCCCTGCCACGCAAGGGGTCCCGCCAGTGTAGACCCGGGCTGCATCCTGAGTCCTGTTCCAACTCTATGCTAGCCCAAACTCGCCCACATGATCGGCCCAGGCTGTCCCCCACGGGGTCTCCCGGTGCCCGGACCTCAGGCACCCGTGAGAACCCGCGGTCCCTCCCCTCGAACCCTCCCTGGCCCCCCGGGCACCTGGGCGGCAGACCCGGCTCCTCCCCTCCCACCCCACCCTCCTCCCCCTACTTTCCCCTCCCTTCTCCAGGCCTGGGAGCCGGGGGCCCTCATATGGTGGGTGCGGGGTGGGGGTGAACACCGGGAGAGTTTTGAGGCCGGCGCCGCCCCCGAGCGGCTCACCCGGGCCGCGCGAGTCCCTCCTTCACACCTTCTCCCTGTCCCCTCTGCCCCCCAGGTGTGGTTCAAGAATCGCCGCGCCAAACTAGCTCGGGAGCGGCGGCTCCAGCAGCAGCCCCAGCGCGTCCCTGGGCGGAGAGGCCGAGGAGCCCGCGCTGCGCCCCTAGTCCCTGCAGCCGCTGCCTCCTTCCCTGGGGGTCCTGAGTTCCCGCAGGGCAGGGGTTCCTGGATCTCCCCTCAGCCGGGCCCCTGGGGAGTCCTCCCAGCAGCAGAACCGAAGATCTACAGCCTCCCCCGGACCTGGGGTGGCCCTGAGTGTGGAACACAGGAGGGCCTCAAGGCTGCCCCGGGTCCAGGCCCTGGCCCAATCCCAGCCCCTATCCCAGGCCCAGCCCAGATCCCAGGCCCAGTCCCAGGCCCAGCCCCGAATTTAGGCCCAATGTCAGGCCCACTCTCAGTCTCCATCCCAGGTCCAATACCAGCCCCCATCTCTGGCCCAGGCCCAATCCCAGACCCAGTCCTAGGCGGAACCCTGATGCCAGGCCCAGGATCACTCCCAACCCCAGCCCCAGGCGCCTTGTGGCCTCAGAGCCCCTATGCCTCCAACTTGTCGCCAGACACCCAGTTATACCCTGACTTCACCAAGCTGCTCCCGCTCCTAGACCCGTTCGAGGAATCCTCACTCTCCACCACGATGTCTCAGTACAAAGAGGAGGATGGCTTTGTGGAGAAAAATCACTCAGTCCCCAGGTCATTACTGGATTTATAGGGTGCCTGTGCCTGCAAAGTTCTTCAGATCCCAGAGGGCCTGGAGTGGCTGATCTACACTGCTGGTGACTTTCTGCAGTGAATGCATCACCCTTTACCCACCCTGCTGCAGGTGGACATTTGCTGTCTTCACTGTGCAGCCATCACAGGTGGCTCTGCTGTGAATGTGCCTGCCTGTCATTTGAATTGAGCCTGAGCATTTCTCTGCTGAGACTGGAGTCGCTGCTCACTGGGATGTTTGGCATTAGTGGATGCTGCTCGAGAGCTTTGTAAAGGGCTTTTCCCAGCCCTCCTTCTGGTCAACGTCCTCCCCAACACTGAGGATTGTGAGACTTTTTAACATTTGTCGATCCAGTGACTTGTGGTTTTGTTGTGGTTGTAATATCCATTTCCCTGATGATTGAGAGATTGAGAAATTCTCATATGGGTATTAGGCATTTTCAAATAGTGACTATTTTTCGTTTTTTTTTTGAATTTTTTCTCATTTTTATTAAACAGTGACTATTCATGGTCTTTTTGGCCCATTTTTTGTAGTTGATTTCTTTACAAATGTTTATAATTTTTTTTTTTTTTTTGAGTCAAAGCCTTTCTCTGCTGCCCAGGCTATCGTGCAGTGGCACGATCTTGGCTCACTGCAGCCTCTGCTTCCTGGGTTCAAGTGATTCTCTAGAGTCTCAGCCTCCTGAGTAGCTGGGACTACAGGTGCCCACCACCGTGCCTGGCCAATTGTATTTTTAGTAGAGATGGGGTTTCACCATGTTGGCCAGGCTGGTCTTGAACTCCTGACCTCAAAGTGTTCCGCCTGCCTCAGCCTCCCAAAGTGCTGGGATTACAGGTGTGAGCCACTGTACCCGGCCACGATGTTTTAAAATAAAACTCCATTGGGAGTTAATATTCTGCGAGGCTCTCCTATTATGTGGCTCGTCTTCTTGCTTTTGTTAAGTAGATCACTGTGCATAGCATTCAAAACATTCATCAGCAGATTCATTCTTCAGTAGAAGAAAAAACCCAATTTAAAAATCAGACTTGATGGACAAGGACTGTTATAAAAGTTTATTTTTTTTTTTTTGAGACAGGGTCTCACTCTGTCATCCATGCTGGAGTGCAGTGGTGCCATCTTGGCTCACTGCAACCTCCGCCTCCCAGGTTCAAGTGATTCTCCTACTTCAGCCTCCTGACTTGCTGGAACTACAGGTGTGGGCCACCACACCTGGCTAATTTTTGTATTTTTTTGTAGAGACAAGGTTTCTCCATGTTGCCCAGACTTGAGCTTTCAAGTTTCTTCAAGAAAATTGTTGGAATTTTAATTGGAATGACATGAAATTTAGAAATGTTTTTGGGAGAAATTGAAATTTTTACAAAGTCTAGTCGACCTAGTACTTATTTATATTCATTCAATCGGTGTTTTACAAAGGTTCTTCATGAAATGTTGTTATTGTTATTATTATTATTATTTTTCTGACAGAGTCTCGCTCTGTCGCCCAGGCTGGAGTGCAGTGGTGCAGTCTTGGCTCACTGCAACCTCTACCTCCCGGGTTCAAGTGATTATCTTGCCCCGGCCTCCTGAGTAGCTGGGCTTACTGGGATTACAGTCGCACACCACCACGCCCGGCTAATTTTTGTATTTTTAGTAGAGATGGGGTTTCACCATGTTGGCCAGGCTGGTCTTGAACTCCTGACCTCAGGTGATCCATCCCCGTCGGCCTCCCAAAGTGCTGAGATTACAGGCGCGAGCCACCGCGCCTGGCTGAAATGTTATTATTTAATCTCAGAGCTCTTGCATGCTTCTTTCTGTAGATTTATTTCTTGTACTTCATTTTTATTATTGTCTGATATTTTACATGGTATTTTAAATTTCTTATTTTTAAAAAATATGTTTGTCTTGCACATAGGATTCAGTTGATCTGTTTATCTTGTTTCCGGGAACCTAGTTCAATTCTTTTGAATTCTCATAGCTTAGCTGGACATTGTAAATTTAAAAATGAATAAAACTTCATGGTTACTTTGTGGACATTGATTCCTGCTAAGCCGACGAGTGCCTCCTCCTCAGCCCTCCACACCCGTCTCCGCGTCTCGCTTCCTCTGCCGCCCCCTAGTGGCCGTCCTGGCCCTGGGTCTCCCCACAGCGGGTTCTCTGACCCTGCCTGTCCTGGTCCCGTTTAGCAAATGCTCTAATCCTCTTAGGCCAGGCCAGCCTCAGCAAAGCAGAGAGAGAATTAGATCAGATGTTGGGGGAAGGGAGGACGGCTGTGCGTGTGTGCGGGGGACAGACCTCCAGGATGTAATGAAAGCTCCTCCTTATCTAGCCGACCCTGGTAGTAAAATGCACACAAAAACACCGGAACTTCACACCAGTCAGACTCTGACAGTGTGGGAAGAGTAGGGAGGAACCTAATCCATCTATTGTAGGCGAGGGAGCCCCTGTGGACATTCTGGGGGCATGGGGGAGAGGTGGTCCAGTCTGACTGTAGATTCAGAATCACATCCTGGGCCTGGGGGAGGGACGGTGGTGCTCCAGGGCCCTGCAGGCATATCAGTGAATGGAAAATGGGTTAGTTTATTAATGAAGATGGAATTTGCATGTGCCCTGATTAGCTGAATAGAAAGTGAATGGGTTAAGTAGAACAGAATTCCTCTCTTTTTCATCTCCTCAATTCTTCTTTTTTTTGGATACAGGATTTCACTCTGTCACCCAGGCTGGAGTTCAGTGACGCGATGTCAGCTCACTGCAACCCCTGCCTCCCCGGTTCAAGTGATTCTCCTGCCCCAGCCTCCCGAGGAGCTGGGATTACAGGTGCCCGCCACCACGCCCGGCTAATTTTTATATTTTTGGTAGAGATGGGGTTTCACTATGTTTGCCAGGCTGGTCTGGAACTCCTGACCTCAGGTGATCCACCTGCCTTGGCCTCCCAAAGTGCTGGGATTACAGGCATGAGTCACCAGGCCGGGCCACGGATTAGTTTGCTAATGAATGAAGATGGAGTTTGCACGTGCCCTGATTAGCTGAACAGAAAGTGAATGGATTAAGTAGAACAGAATTCCTCTCTTTTTAATCTCCTCAATTCTTCTTGTTTTTGGAGACAGGGTCTCGCTCTGTTGCCCAGGCTGGACTGCAGTGATGCAATCTCGGCTCACTGCAACCTCCACCTCCCAGGTTCAGGCTATTTTCCTGCCTCACCCTCCCTAGTAGCTGGGATTATAGGGGCTAGCCACCACGCCCAGCTAATTTTTGTATTTTTAGTAGAGATGGGGTTTTACCATGTTGGCCAGGCTGGTCTTGAACTCCTGACCTCAGATGATCCACCCACCTCAGCCTCCCAAAGTGTTGGGATTACAGGCATGAGCCACTGCTCCTGGCCTCAATTCTTTTTTTTTTTGGAAACAGGGTTTTGCTCTGTCACCCAGGCTGGAGTGCAGTGGTGTGATCTCGGTTCACTGCAACCTCCGCCTCCCAGGTTCAAGCAATTCTCCCACCTCAGCCTCCTGAGTAGCTGGGACTACAGGTGCATGCCACTGTGCCTGGCTATTTTTTTTTTTTTTTTTTTTTATAAAGACAGGGTTTCTCCATGTTGCTGAAGCTGGTCTCGAACTCCTGAGCTCAGGCAATCCTCCAGCCCATGTCTCCCAAAGTGCTGGGACCACAGGCAGGAGCCACTGCCCCCGGCTATATCTTCTCCATTCAATTTCCCTCCTTTTTCACCCAAGCAAGCAGCCCCCTTCACTCCCTTTGGAAACTGAAAATTCCAAGGGAATTTTACCATCTCCTAGGAAGCTCTCCCGCCTCTCCTCATCATCCCAGGCTGTGTTCTGGGCATCCCCAAGGGAAGCATCTGGACTTCTCACTGGGCCAAGGAAGAGGGGACGAGGTGACGTTCAGAAGGCGGGCCTTCGAAATTCCCCATGTCTGTCTTGGCAAGAGCAAGAATTTCTCTTGTTTTCCTGCCTGTAGCTGAAAAGCATAACAAGAAAGGATTCAGGGTACGTATGAGAACAGTTCATTGTACCTTCGACAAATGGGTCAAGTTCAAGCTAATACTGCCCTGCATGCTCCGGGATGGAGATGGAGGCAGTGCAGGTAGAAATGTCATTGTCTTGTAAGGATCGGAAAGAGGGGGAAAAGGGCCAATTTTTTTTTTTTTTTGTAGAGGGAGTCTCACTCTGTCTCCCAGGCTGGAGTGCAGTGGCGCGATCTTGGCTCACTGCAACCTCTGCCTCCCGGATTCAAGCGATTCCCCGCCTCAGCCTCCTGAGTAGCTGGGACTACAGGCGCCTGCCACCACCAAACCCAGCTAATTTTTTTATTTTTATTTTCTGAGATGGAGTCTCGCTCTGTCATCCAGGCTGGAGTGAAGTGGCGTGATCTCGGCTCACTGCAACCTCCGCCTCCCGGGTTCACGCCATTCTCCTGTCTCAGCCTCCCTAGTAGCTGGGACTACAGGCACCCGCCACCACGCCCGCTAATTTTTTGTATTTTTAGTAGAGATGGGGTTTCACCGTGTTAGCCAGGATGGTCACGATCTCCTGACCTCATGGTCCACCTGCTTGGCCTCTCAAAGTGCTGGGATTACAGGCATAAGCCACCATGCCTGGCATTTTTGTATACTTTGTAGAGACAGGGTTTCACCATGTTTTCCAGGCTGGTTTTGAACTCCTGACCTCATGTGATCCTCCTGCCTCAGCCTCTCAAAGTGCTGGGATTACAAAGTGTGTGAGCCACTGCGCCACGCCAAAACCTCTTGCTTTAACACCCTGCTTCATCCTAGGTCTCTGGATCTAGTTTCTGATTTTCTTTTTTTTTTTCTTTTTTTTTTTTGAGATGGAGTTTTGCTCTTTTTGCCCAGGCTGGAGTGCAATGGCACGGTCTAGGCTCACTGCAGCCTCCACCTCCTGGGTTGAAGTGATTCTCCTGCCTCGGCCTCCCGAGTAGCTTGGATTACAGGCGCCTGCCACCACGCCCAGCTAATTTTTTTTTTGTAATTTTAGTAGAGCAGGGTTTCACCATGTTGGCCAGACTGGTCTCGAACTCCTGACCTCACCTGATCTCAGGTGATTTGCCCGCCTCGGCCTCCCAAAGTACTGGGATTACAGGCATGAGCCACCGCACCTGGCCTGATTTTTTTCTTTTTTTGAGATGGGGTCTCACTCTGTCACCCAGGCTGGTGTACAGTGGTGTGATCATAGCTCACTGCAACCCTGAACTCTTAGGCTCAAGCAGTCTTCTCATCCCAGCCTCCCTAGTGGCTGTGCCTACAGCCATGTGCCACCAAGCCAGGCTAATTTTTAATTTTTTTCCTGTAGAGATGGAGTCTTGCTATGTTGCCTGGGTTGGTCTCGAACTCCTGGGCTCAAGCGATCCTCCCATCTAGCTTCCTAAAGCATTGGGATTACAGGTTTGAGCCACGGCACCTGGCCTGCCCCATCTCTTAAAAAAAAAAAAATAGTGAGGTTGGTGGGGTGGGGCACCAGTATGTTTTCAAGCTCTGAGGCAATTCCAGTGTGCAAAGCTTGAGTACTGCTGTTCTCAGTCAAATCCCTGCCGTGGAGTAGACAAACTCCTGGGAGTTGATGCCTAACTGTCATTATTAAGAAGACACCAAAGCCAGCTGTGGTGGCTCATGCCTGTCATCCCAGCACTTTGGGAGGCCGAGGTGGGTGGATCACCTAAGTTCAGGAGTTTGAGACCAGCCTGGCCAACATGATGAAACCCCATCTTTACTAAAAATAAAAAAATTAGCAGGGCGTGATGGCGGGTGCCTGTAATCCCAGCTACTCAGGAGGCTGAGGCATGAGAATCACTTGAACTGGGGAGGTGGAGGCTGCAGTGAGCCAAGATTGCGCCACTGCGCTCCAGCCTGGGTGACAGAGCGAGACTGTCTCAAAAACAAACAAACAAACAAACAAACAAAACTATTTTAGTAAAAGAAAACTCAAAATTGCCTTATCTGATTGTCCCTTTCACAGAAATCCATCTAGATAAAATCAAATGCCATAAAGAGAAAGATGTGAATGGTCATTATTTTATTTATTATTTATTTATTTATTTTTGAGATGGAGTTTTGCTCTTGTTGCCCAGGCTGGAGTGCAGTGGCTTGATCTTGGCTCACCGCAACCTCCGCCTCCCGGTTCAAGTGATTCTCCTGCCTCAGCCTCTCGAGTAGCTGAGATTACAGGCATGAGCCACCATGCCCAGCTAATTTTTGTATTTTCAGTAGAGACGGGGTTTCTCCATGTTGGTCAGGCTGGTCTCCAACTCCCGACCTCAGGTTATCTGCCTGCTTCGGCTCCCAAAGTGCTGGGATTACAGGCATGAGCCACTGCGCCCAGCCTGTGAATGGTCATTATTTTTATACCAAATAAATATAGTAGCCACCAGTAAATTCATTAGTTAAAAAGGGTTTTCGGCTGGGCATGGTGGCTCACGCCTGTAATCCCAGCACTTTGGGAGGCCTAGGTGGGTGGATTACGAGGTCGGGAGATCGAGACCATCCTGGCTAACATGGTGAAACCCCGTCTCTACTAAAAATGCAAAAAATTAGCCAGGCATGGTGGCGGGCACCTGTAGTCCCAGCTACTTGGGAGGCTGAGGGAGGAGAATGGCGTGAACCCGGGAGGTGGAGGTTGCAGTGAGCCGAGATTGTGCCACTTCACTCCAGCCTGGGTGACAGAAATTCTGTCTAGAAAAAAAAAAAAAGGGTTTTCAAGGCCAGGTAAGGAGGTGGCTCACGCTTTCTAATCTCGGGAAGCCGAGGTGGAAGGATGGACTGAACCCAGAAGTTCGAGACTGGCCTGGGCAACATAGTAAGACCCCGTCTCTACAAAAAATTAAAAATTTGGCCAGGTGTGGTGGCACTACCTGTGGTCTCAGCTACTTGGAAGGCTGAGGCGGGAGGATCACTTGAGCCTGGGAGGTGGAAGCTGCAGTGAGCTGTGGTGGTAGCACTGCACTCCAGACTGGATGACACAGCAAGACCCTGCCTCAAAAAAAATTTTTTTCCAAACTCCCATTTTAACAGACTGTTTCTGCCGGGTGCAGTGGCTCACGCCTGTATTCACAACACTTTCGGAGGCCGAGGAGGGCGGATCACTTAAGGTCAGGGGTTTGAGACCAGCCTGGCCAACATGGTGAAAACCCGTCTCTACTAAAAATACAAAAATTAGCCTGGCATGGTGGCTGGCGCCTGTAGTCCCAGTTACTCAGGAGGCTGAGGCAGGAGGATCGCTTGAATCCGGGAGGCGGAGGTTGCAATGAGCTGAGATCGTGCCACTGCACTCCAGCTTGGATGCCAGAGCAAGACTCCATCTCAAGAATATCCCCCCAAAACAGCAAAAAACCTCAGACTGCTTCCCTGAAATTCTTCTAAAGAAAATGCCTGACAGGAAATAACTTAAGGATATTGTGGGTTTTTATTGTTGCTACTTTGAGATGCAGTTGTATCTCTAGAGACACAGTGGGGTCAGATCAGAGATGGGGTTCATTCAGGGGCACCCCCAGAACTGGGAGAGTCCTCGGCTTCCACATATCTGTTGTGGTGCTCCGTGGCCACCAGGGGGCAACAATACATCACTGTTCCAGCCCAGGGAGCGGCCAGCCAGAGCTTGGACCTGGGGTGTCCCAGGAGCCACCTAGACCAGCTGGTTCCTCCCATACAAGAGACCTCCAGGTGGGATGGGGGAGAGACACCCCACATTCGAGTGGGAGAAAAACATGGAAAAGACACAGAGGCAACATATTTCTTTCCACTTGTGTAATTTAAGCTAAAGCCAAACAGCTAGAAAATATACTTTTTTTTTTTTTTTTTTTGGAGACAGTCTTGCTCTGTTGCTCAGGCTGGAGTGCAGTGATAGGATCATAACTCACTGCAAGCTCCGCCTCCCGGGTTCACGCCATTCTCCTGCCTCAGCCTCCCGAGTAGCTGGGACTACAGGCACCCGCCACCACGCCCGGCTAATTTTTGTATTTTTAGTAGAGACAGGGTTTCACCATGTTGGCCAGGCTGGTCTCAAACTCCTGAGCTCAAGTGATCCACCTGCCTTGGCCTCTCAAAGTGCTGGGATCACAGGCGTGAGCCACCTTACCCGGCCTTGTTGTGGTTTTAATTTATATTTCTCTAGAGGCAAATCATGCAAAACAGCGTTTCATGTGCTGATTTGCCATCCCTATGTCCTCTTTGGTGAAATGTTTGTTCAAATCTTTTATTCTTTTTTTTCTTTTAAAAGATTATTTGTTTAATTCTGGGTTTTAGGAGTTCTTTATGTATTCTAGAAACAAGTCCATTGCCAGATATGAGATTTACAAGTACTTCCTCTCCATCTCTGGTTTGTCTTCTTGTTTTCTCATTTCGTTTTGAGATGGAGTCTCACTTTGTTGCCCAGGCTGGAATGTAGTGGCACAATCTCGGCTCACTGCAACCTCCGCCAACACATCTGGCTAATTTTTGTATTTTTAGTAGAGACGGGGTTTTACCATGTTGGCCAGACTGGTCTTGAACTCCTGAGCTCAAGTGATCCACCTGCCTCGGCCTCCCAAAGTGCTGGGATTACAGGCATGAGCCACCGCACCTGGCCTATCTTTTCATTCTCTTTATAGGTTCTTTGGTTCTTTTGCGGAACAAGACTTTAGTTTTTTTATTTTTTATTTTTGAGATGGAGTCTCCCTCTGTTGCCCAGGCTGGAGTGCAATGGTATGATCTCAGCTCACTGCAACCTCCATCTCCCAGGTTCAAGCAATTCTCATGCCTCAGCCTCCCGAGTAGCTGGGATTACAGGCATGTGCCATCATGCCCAGCTAATTTTTGTATTTTTAGTAGAGACAGAGTTTCACTATGTTGGCCAGGCTGGTCTCAAACTCCTGACCTCAAGTGATCCGCCCTCCTTGGCCTCCCAAAGTGCTGGGATTACAGGTGTGAGCCATCGCACCTGGCCTTATGAAAGTTTTAAAAGCCTCCATAAGCACCGTTTATTGTATATGGTTTAACAACACAGAGTAAGAGGATAAAATTAGATTGCAAATTACACTCCTTAAGATCAGAGGAGTAATAAATTGTGGAGATACATGTGATGAAAAGAAATGGAACCTTAATTGCTCCTGTAATTTTATTTCTTATTTTTATTACTAATTTTTGCTCTAAAATCTGTCACTGTAGCTATTTCTTATTTTTATTAACAAACATTTAGACATCCTTTTAGGTAGTACGTACATTATTCTTGTAGCATTCTGTAAACGGGAAATATTGCAAACATTTAAAAAAGTCTGGGATCCCATGACTCAGCTCACTACAACTTTTGCATCCCTGGGCTTTGAACCCTGGTTCTCTGAACCCTAGTCACTTCTTTTTTTTTGAGACAGTCTCGCTCTGTCGCCCAGGCTGGAGTGCAGTGGCGCGATCTTGGCTCATTGCAACCTCTGCCTCCTGAGTTCAAACGATTCTCCTGCCTCAGCCTCCCGAGTAGCTGGGACTATAGGCGTGCACCACCATGCCCAGCTAATTTTTGTATTTTTAGTAGAGATAGGGTTTCATCATGTTGGCCAGGATGGTCTCGATCTCCTGACCCCGTGATCCTCCCCCACCCCCCCGACCTCCCAAAGTGCTGGGATTACAGACATGAGCCAATGCGCCTGGCTAATTTTTTTTGGTTTTTGTATTTTTAGTAGAGACGGGGTTTCACCGTGTTAGCCAGGATGGTCTCAATCTCCTGACCTTGTGATCCGCCCGTCTCGGCCTCCCATAGTGCTGGGATTACAGGCATGAACCACCGCGCCTGGCCAACCCTGGTAACTTTTAACAAGGAAGGGATCAGAGATGCAGAGGTTTGATATTTAAGGTTTCAGGATAAAATAATAAGTCTTACGCAATGACCCCAGTCAGGTACATGTACAAGGACAGGAGAATCAATGTCATTCTCCATATAAGACCCAGAGTGTTTTGGACGTTATTCCCATGGGAACAGCTCTCGAGGAAGATCTGCCATCTTCTCTTGGAACAATTTATCAAAGGCTTCAGCTTGGGCCACTGTGAGGTGATTTTTCCAGTCCCCAGATACACCTGGAAACATGAAGCAGAAACTCAGGTCAGACCACACATCTCCTTGGCCTGTCTCCACCAGGCACCTGACATGGACATTGTGGCTAACATAGCAGAATGGCCGATGGTTCGTGGTGGGCCTTTATCCTGCCTGGTCACATAGTTATTCACCTAGCTGGAAACAATTTCCTATCTTCTCCTTTCTCCCATCCATCCTGTGTACAATTCCTCAGCAATAACGCCAGTATATCATCTGATATGTCCAGAATCGAGTCACGTCTCACCACCTCTGTTTCTACCACGTTGACTCAAGCCAACATCATTTTTCACCTGGATTATTAGAGTACACTTGTAACTGGTCTCTGCTTTTTTTTTTTTTTATGTGGAGACAGAGTCTTGCTCTATCCCCCAGGCTGGAGTGCAGTAGCGCGATCTTGGCTCACTGGAACCTCCGCCTCCCAAGTTCAAGCGGTTCTCGTGCCTCAGCCTCCCGAATAGCTGGGATTACAGGCACCTGCCACCACGCCTGGCTAATTTTTGTATTTTTAGTAGAGATGGTGTTTTGCCATGTTGGCCAGGCTGGTCTCAAACTTCTGACCTCAGGTGATCCGCCCGCCTTGGCCTCCCAAAGTGCTGGGATTACAGGCGCCTGCCACCACGCCTGGCTAATTTTTGTATTTTTAGTAGAGATGGGGTTTTGCCGTGTTGGCCAGGCTGGTCTCAAACTTCTGACCTCAGGTGATCCGCCCGCCTTGGCCTCCCAAAGTGCTGGGATTACAGGCGTGAGCCACCACACCCGGCCTGGCCTCTGCTTTCATAAGTTCTCTTTCATAAGTTAGTCTCAGCATGGCAGCCCTCATGATTCCAGATCATGCCACTTCTCTGCTCAGATTTTCCGAGGACTCTCGGTTTCACTCAAGTACAAGTGCTGGAGGCGCTTACAGGGCTCCAGGTGATCCAGCCCCTGTGGCTTCTCTGAGCTCATCCCCTAAAACTACCTTCTCCGTCACTCTACTCACACGGGGACTTCTGATTCTGCCTCAAACGTGGCAGGCATCCCCACTCCTCAGACTATTGGCGTCCCACGCTCCTTCTCCTTGGAACGCTGCTCTCTCAGATTGGCCCATGACTTGCCTATTTGCCTCTTTCAAGTCTTTGTTCCAATTCAAGTTTCTCAGCGAGGTTCTCTCTCACCACCCAATTTAGAGGTCACTCCCCATCCTTGCTGTATTTCGCCTCATAACGCATATCATGTAGGACAGGTTCTGTGTATTTTCTTTCTGTGGTGTATGTATATGGTATGTATCCCTAATATAGATAAGTTATACAAAGTCTCAGCATTTATCTTTTTTTTTTTTTTTTTTTTTTTGAGATGGAGTCTTGCTCTGTCTCCCAGGCAGGAGTACAGTGTTGTAATCTCGGCTCACTGCAACCTCTGCCTCCTGGGTTCAAGCGATTCTCATGTCTCAGACCCACCCCAAGTACCTGGGACTACAGGTGGGTGCCACCACACATGGCTAATTTTTGTATTTTTAGTAGAAACAGAGTTTCACCATGTTGCCCAGGCTGGTCTCGAACTCCTGAGCTCAAGTGATCCACTTGCCTTGGTCTCTCAAAGTGCTGGGATTACAGGCGTGAGCCACCGTACCCGGCCAACGTTTACTTTTACGATTGCCCAAGACTCTGGGTCTTTTGAAGGATTTAATTCTTTTCTTCCACGGAGGACTGTCCCAGATGTATTAGAACTGTAGGATTTTGGAAAAATGGATTTTTGTTTTGAGCCGGAGTTTCACTCTTGTTGCCCAGGCTGGAGTGCAAATGGCAGGATCTCGGCTCACTGCAACCTCCTCCTCCCAGTTTCAAGTGATTCTCCTGCCTCAGCCTCCCGAGTAGCTGGGATTACAGGTGCCCACCACCACACTCGGCTAATTTTTTGTATTTTTAGTAGAGACGGGCTTTCTCCGTGTTAGCCAGGCTGGTCTCGAACTCCTGACCTCAGGTGATCCACCCGCCTTGGCCTCCCAAAGTGCTGGGATTACAAGCGTGAGCCACCACGCCTGGCCCTGGAAAAATGGATTCTTTCACCCCATGCAACAGACATTTCCATTCATTTTGGCACCTTACAGCGTGTGATAGCAAAGTCTCTCTTCTCTCCCTTTTCCAGGTGAGGCATTCCTTCACACATTTCTTCATCCAGGACAGATCTCTTTTTTTTTTGAGACGGAGTCTTGCTCTGTCACCCAGGCTGGAGTGCAGTGGCACGATCTTGGCTCACTGCAAGCTCCGCCTCCTGGGTTCACACCATTCTCCTGCCTCAGCCTCCCGAGTAGCTGGGACCACAGGCGCCCGCCACCATGCCCGGCTAATTTTTTGTATTTTTAGTGGAGACGGGGTTTCACCATGTTAGCCAGGATGGTCTCGATCTCCTGACCTTGTGATCCGCCCGCCTCGGCTTCCCAAAGTGCTGGGATTACAGGCATGAGCCACCGCACCCGGCCCATCCAGGACAGATCTCTATGCTAACTCACCAGTGGGGCAGCTGCACTGTGGCCATCCCCAACCCCGTCCTTGTCCTCGTTTCTCAGGTGAATCACAGCTTGTAGGTCTAGCAAGGGTTGCTAGTTAACCTGCTCACTGTCTGTAGAATGGATAATGCTCATGTCACATTCTGAGGAAAGAGAATCTGAATGACCTCACGTAAGTCAGATAACCTTCCCAGGCGGAACCAATTTTCCCCACGCACCTACAGCCCACATCAGTACCACAAGAAGAGGCTCCCTGCTGAGGCCACGGGAGAAGTGTTCTGGGCGATGAGCAATTAAAGCTGATAAATTGGCCGGGCGCCGTGGCTCATGCCTGTAATCCCAGCACTTTGGGAGGCCGAGGTGGGCGGATCACAAGGTCAGGAGATTGAGACCAGCCTAGCTAAGATGGTGAAACCACGTCTTTACTAAAGATACAAAAATTAGCTGGGTGTGGTGGCGTGTGCCTGTAATTTCCAGCTACTCGGGAGGTTGAGGCAGAAGAATCACTTGAATCCTGGAGGCGGACGTTGCAGTGAGCTGAGATCGCGCCACTGCACTCCAGCCTGGGTGATAGAGCAAGACTTCATCTCGGAAAAAAAAAAAAAAAAAAAAAAAGCACTCTTTCATCTCAACTGTTAGCGCCCAATTGTGACCATAGGCGTGCATGCCGTGTATTCTGGTATATTTGGAAACCAGAGGATTTTCTTTTACCTTTTCTCAGAAGTTGTGCTTTGTCCACTACATAATCAACACTCAGGAGGGAATAATTGGACATCTTGTTTTCTTTCATGCTCTGAAAGGAGCTGTTCTTGAGAATTAAGTTCAGTTCTTCGGGTTCTAACGTCTTTCCCAGGAATTGACAGATCTTCTCTATGGTTCTTCCTGTGTCCTAAAAAAGAAAAATCAAGAGAGAGGATACGAAAGAGAAAGACAAGGCTGGGCGTGGTGGCTCACGCCTGTAATCCCAGCACTCTGGGAGGCTGAGGCGGTTGGATCACTTGAGATCAGGAGTTCGAGACTAGCCTGGCCAACATGGTGAAACCCCATCTCTACTAAAAATACAAAAATTGGCAGGGTGTGGTGGTGGGCGCCGGTAATCCCAGCTACTCGGGAGGTTGGGGGAGGAGAGTTGCTTGAACCCAGGAGGTGGAGGGTGCAGTGAGCTGAGATCACGCCACTGCACTCCAGCCTGGTGACAGAGTGAGACCTTGTCAAAAAAAAAAAAAAAAGACAATAGAAAAAAGTAAGATGAGAAGGAGGGAACCACAGAATGAGGAGGAGGAGGAGGAAGAGAGGAACCACATGCAGATGTGAGAAGGGATTGAGTTGAATGCAATTAGGAGAAAGAAAGAAAAAAGGTAAAGAAGAGAGGGCATGAAGTATGTAAAAGATGCAAGGATGGGTTGGGCGCCGTGGCTCCTGCCTGTAATTCCAGCACTTTGGGAGGCTGAGGCAGGCGGATCACTTGAGTCCGGGAGTTTTAGACCAGCCTGGGCGATATAGTGAGACCCTGTCTCTACAAAAAATACAAAAATTAGCCAGGCATGGTGGCGCACAGCTGTGGTACCAGCTACTTGAGAGGCTGAGGTGGGAGGATCACCTGAACCCAGGAAGTTGAGGCTGCAGTGAGCTGTGATTGCACCACTGTACTCCAGCCTGGGCGTTGGAGTGAGACCGTGTCTCAAAAACAAAACAAAGCAAAACAAAACAAAACCAACCAGAAAACCACAAAAGATGCAAGGATCATCGTGGATTTTCCCGTATGGTAGAGTTTAGGACAACTTAACAGTAAAACACAGAGCCTCGGGTTTCCTAAGAGACGTTTAGAGAGGCTTCTAGACAGTAATTAGGGTTAGCAAGGAGAGGTTCAGGGAGAATCTGATGGAGATTGAAGGCTTGATTTCAAATCCTGGCTGTACTGTCAGATAGTACTGTTTCCCATAACTAGCTTTTGAATAACACACAGAGTTTTACAATATCTTCTTATATTTCATCTCAATAATTAGGACTAGGTACATGATCCTGGGAGATTAATAGATTTTTATTTTTAAAATTTTATTTTTGTATTTATTTAGAGACAAGATCTCACTCTGTCGCCCAGGCTGGAGTGCAGTGGCGTGATCTCAGCTCACTGCAACCTCCACCTCCCAGGCTCAAGCAATTCTCCTGTCTCAACCTCCCGAGTAGCTGGGGTTACAGGCGTGCGCCACCACTCCCGGCTAATTTACGTATTTTTAGTAGAGAGGGAGTATCACCATGTTGGCCAAGCTGGGCTCCAACTCCTGAGCTCAGGTGATCTGCCCGCCTCAGCCTCCCAAAGTGCTGGGATTATGGATGTGAACCACCGCACCTGGCCAACAAAATGGATTATTGTAACCAGAAGGACTTTGCTTTGAATCATAGGCCTTACTCTTAGATCTACCGTGGTTATCTAATAAGAAGATGTACAACTATGGAAATAACTAAAATAAGTTCATTGTGTGATCCGAAAGGAAGATCCCAGGAAGGTATGGGATCGTGTATCTGAGGTAGCCAACCAAACTTATTACAAAGGGCTTCTTAACAGAAATGAAATTCATTCCAGCTTGGTCAACGTGGTGAAACCCCATCTGTACCAAAGATACAAAAATTAGCCGGGTGTTGTGGTGCATGCCTGTAATCCCAGCTACTTGGGAGGCTGAGGCACGAGAATCACTTGAACCGGAGAGGTGGAGATTGCAATGAACTGAGATTGCGCCACTGCACTCCAGCCTGGGTGACAGAGCAAGACTCTGTCTAAAAAAAAAAAAAAAAAAAAAGATGGCCGGGCGCGGTGGCTCATGCCTGTAATCCTAGCACTTTGGGAGGCCTGCGGGCGGATTGCCTGAGCTCAGGAGTTCGAGACCAGCCTGGGCAACATGGTGAAACCCTGTCTCTACTAAAAATACAAAAAAAATTAGCTGGGCATGGCGGCGTGCATCTGTAGTCCCAGCTACTCAGGAGGCTGAGGCAGAAGAATCGCTTGAACCCGAGAGGCAGAGGTTGCAGTGAGCCGAGATCGTGCCACTGCACTCCAGCCTGGGCGACAGAGCAAGACTCCACCTCATAAAAAAAAAAAAAAAAAAGAAATTCATGCCCAGACCATAGGCCATAGAGGATTGGAGAGGATGAGCCAGATGAAGGTGTTGGGACGTGATGTTTCCCAGGTGGTACAAAATCCAATGTTGGTGTTATTTTCTCTTTTATGTGAGATATCACTAATAGGTCAAGTTCTTTTTTTTTTTTTGAGATGGAGTCTTGCTCTGTCGCCCAGGCTGGAGTGCAATGGCATGATCTCGGCTCACTGCAACCTCCGCCTCCTGGGTTCAAGCGATTCTCCTGAGTAGCTGGGTCCTGAGTAGCTGGGACTACAGGTGCACAACACCACGCCTGGCTAATTTTTTATATTTTTGGTAGAGATGGGATTTTGCCATGTTGCCCAGGCTGGTATCGAACTCCTGACCTCAAGTGATCCCCCTACTTTGGCCTCCCAAAGTGCTGGGATTACAGGTGTGAGACACCGTGCCCAGCCTTCTTTTTCTTTTTTTTTTTTTTTTTCTTTTTTTTTTTGAGACAGGGTCTCATTCTGTCGCCCAGCCTAGAGTGCAGTGGTGTGATCTCGGCTCACTGCAACCTCTTCCTCCTGGGTTCAAGTGATTCTCCTACCTCAGCCTCCCAAGTAGCTGGGACTACAGGTGCCTGCCACCATGCCCGGCTAATTTTTTGTATTTTTAGTAGAGACGGGGTCTTGCTATGTTGGCCAGGCTGGTCTCGAACTCCTGGACTCAAGCAATCCACCTGCCTTCACCTCCCCAGTGCTGGGATTACAGGCGTGAGCCACTGAGCTTGACCTCAAGTTGTTCTTTCAATACTCGCTGGTTCTGAGTATCAGCTGACAGCTTTTCCTCTCCGTCACTATTCACTCCAGTACTTGGATCTCAGAATAGTGAGATAAATTGATTACATGCCTTCATTTCTGTTCATACCAGCCAAGCTGAGATGTCAGACACTCGGAACCATCTCAGGAACTAAATCACTTCTACCCAGTCCCATCCTCTCTTCCAGCGCCCTCTCAACGCTTGGTTATCAGCAGCACCATAGGTCTCACCCAGAGAAATGTTTACATACACCAGTGCTAGCAGGAGACATCACACTCTGCCTCAATGCATGGAATATGCTCCTTATTTTTATTTTTAGAGCTGGAGTCTTGCTCTGCTGCCCCAGGCTGGAGTGCAGTGGTGTGATCATAGCTCACTGCAGCCTTGAATTCATGGGCTCAAGTAATTCCCCTGGCCTCGGCTTCCCGAGTAGCTGGAATTAGAGGTGTGCACCCCCCACATCTGGCTAATTTTTTTTTTCCTTTGTAGACTGGAGTCTTGCTGTTTCGTAGACTGGAGTCTTGCTGGTCTCAAACTCCCGGCCTCAAGTGATTCTCCCACCTCGGCCTTCCAAAGTGCTGGGATTACAAGTGTGAGCCACTGCACCCGGTGCCAAAAAACCTCTCTAGATTTTTTTTTTTTTTTTTTTGAGACAGAGTCGTGCTCTGTCGCCCAGGCTAGAGTGCAGTGGCATGATCTTGGCATATCGGCTTACTGCAAACTCCACCTCCCAGGTTCAAGCGATTCTCCTGCCTCAGCCTCCCGAGTAGCTGGGATTACAGGCGCTCGCCACTGCACCCGGCTAATTTTTGTATTTGTAGTAGAGATGGGGTTTTATCATCTTGTCCAGGCTGGCCTTGAACTCCTGACCTTGTGATCCACCCACCTTGGCCTCCCAAAGTGCTGGGATTACAGGCGCGAGCCAACGTGCCTGGCTTAGATGTTTTAAGATAAAATAAGGAGCGTGAAGCTTGGGCAAGGGTCAACCAGAAACAGGGCAATGAAGACCAGGGAGTTAATCCCGCTCTTTGTGACTCTTCACCAGGCTCCACTTTAACTGAGAAGGTGGAATGAAGACAGCGGGATGGAGGGAATTTAAGGAAAGTAAGGATGGTGGTGAGAGGGTGTGCACTGACTCTAAAAATGATGGGATTACCTGTTTCAGCTCCTCATAACTCAGTAACAGGAAGTTTTTCTCCTCTCTCATGGGCATCCAGCCATGAATGTGGTCAAACCATGACCCATATAGCACTGCATGGGGTGGCAGAAAAAGTGATAGGTTACAAATTTTATGAGAGCAGGCATCCAGTCTATTATGTTCATCCCCCCACCGGCTTGTTAACGTATGATTGACAAATAAAACTTGAATGAAACTTGGTCGAAGGGGACCAACAAATGGTATATATTTACAGTATATAACAGATGTTTTGATGTATGCATACACTATGGAATGACAGTGTATTAGTCAGTTTTCACACTGCTGTGAAGAACTGCCCAAGACTGGGTAATTCACAAAGGAAAGTGGTGTAATTGACTCGCAGTTCAGTGTGGCTGGGGGAGCCTCAGGAAACTCACAATCGTGGAGGAAGGGGAAGCAAGGCAACTTCCTCACAAGGCGGCAGGAGGGAGGAGTGAGTGCCAGCAGGGGAAATGCCAGACACTTATAATACCATCAGATCTCAAATGTGGCATGTATACACCATGGAATACAATGCAGCCATGAAAAAGGATGAGTTCATATCCTTTGTAGGGACATGGATGAAGCGGGAAACCATCATTCTGAGCAAACTATCGCAAGGACAGAAAACCAAACACCACATATTCTCACTCATAGGTGGGAATTGAACAATGAGAACACTTGGACACAGGGCAGGGAACATTACACACCGAGGCCTGTCATGGGGCGGGGGGAGGGGGAGGGATAGCATTAGGAGATAAACCTAATGTAAATGACGAGTTAATGGGTGCAGCACACCAACATAGCATATGTATACATATGTAACAAACCTGCACGTTGTGCACATGTACCCTAGAACTTAAAGTATAATAATAAAAAAAATTAAAAAAAAACCTAGGCCAGGTGCGGTGGCTCACACCTGTAATCCCAGCACTTTGGGAGGCCAAGGCGGGTGGATCACGAGGTCAGGAGATCAAGACCATCCTGGCTAACACAGTGAAACCCTGTCTCTACTAAAAACACAAAAAAATTAGCCGGGCGTGATGGCGGGCGCCTGTAGTCCCAGCTACTCGGGAGGCTGAGGCAGGAGAATGGTGTGAACCTGGGAGGCGGAGCTTGCAGTGAGCTGAGATCGCGCCACTGCACTCCAGACTAGGTGACAGAGCAAGACTCTGTCTCAAAAAAAAAAAAAAAAACAAACCTGAAGCTGTAATAAATAAATAAATAAAACCATCAGATCTCGTGAAAACTCACTTACTGTCATGAGAACAGCATGGGGGAAACCACTACTATGATCCAATCACTTCCCACCAGGTCCCTCCTACAACACGTGGGGATTATGGGGATTACAATTCGAGATGAGATTTGGGTGGGGACACAAAGCCTAACCATATCAGACAGAATCAAGCTAATTAACATATTCATTTCCTCATATACTTACCATTTTTTGTTGGGGCAGTGAGAACATTTAAGATGGTCTCTCTTAGCAATTGTCAAGTATGGAATATATTATTATTATTATTATTATTATTATTATTATTGACACAGAGTCTCACTCTGTCACCCAGGCTGTAGTGCCATGGAGCGATCTCGGCTTGCTGCAACCTCTGCCTCCTAGATTCAAGCGATTCTCCTGCCTTAGCCTTCCAAGTAGCTGAGACTACAGGCACATGCCACCACACTCAGCTAATTTTTTATATTTTTAGTAGAGATAGGGCTTTGCCATGTTGGCCAGGTTGGTCTTGAACTCCTGACCTCAGGTGATCCGCCTGCCTCGGCCTCCCAAAGTGCTGAGACCAGAATGAAGATATTAATCAAGATGGTAGGACTTAATTAATAATTAGAGATAGGAAAGTGGTGAGGGGCCTAGGGGAGTGGGATGGGAAAAGAGAATGCTTATGAAATATTAGACTCATGCTAGTCTTTGCGTGAGGGGTGGAGTAAGATAAACCCCACGCAGTTAAGAAAGGTGTTCAAATGTTTTTATTTGAGATGGAGTTTTGATTTTGTTGCCCAGGCTGGGGTGCAGTGGCGTGATCTTGGCTCACTGCCACCTCTACCTCCCGGGTTCAAGCAATTCTCGTGCCTCAGCCTCCTGAGTAGCTGGGATTACAGGCACCCACCACCACAGCCAGCTAATTTTTCTGTATTTTTAGTAGAGACAGTTTCATTATGTTGGCCAGGCTGGTCTCGAACTCCTGACCCCAGGTGATCCACCTGCCTTGGCCTCCCAAAGTGTTGGGATTACAGGTGTGAGCCACCATGGCTGGCTAATTTTTTGTATTTTTAGTAGAGACGGGGTTTCATTATGTTGGCCAGGTTGGTCTCGAACTCCTGACCTCAGGTGATCCACCCACCTCGGCCTCCCATAGTGTTGGGATTACATGTGTGAGCCACCGCGCCCAGCCAGAAAGGTGTTCAAATTTGAGTGTACTGAATTAGAGGCATTGGTGGCTCTCTCTAATGGAGGTATCTGTAGCTGGTGTATTGCAGAGAGACACATCACAGCTGAGATAGAGGCTCATAGAGTTTTGAGATCAATTGCAAAATGGAAAGTACTGAAAAAGCCCAGAAATTCTGCATAACTAAATATATAGCGATCCTAGAGTCATGCAAACAGTTCTGAGACAGATAGAAACAGAATATTAAGAGGGTTTTGGAAAGAGGCATCAGAAAAAAATGGCGGAAGGTCAGGATTGTGTTGTCCCGGAAGCCAGTGAAAAGCTAACTTCCAGAAATCTACGCATTAGGAGACTAGAGGAGAATATAAGTTTCCTGTGCTAGTATTGGAGGCTCTAGAGACTTAGAAAATAGCTAGGATGGTTTATCATGGGGCAAGCTGAGGGGCCGGCTAGAGTTCTGCTGCTATGCGAGAGAGTAAGCGAACTTAGCAGGTTTGGCCTCCAGGGGTGGTGGAGCCTTTCAACCCATGGGTTGGTGAGATGTAGAGATGTGAGGCTGGGTGTCAAAAGAGGTCGGCTAGAAGACTCCAAGCACCCCCATATTTTGCGAAACACTCACCAGTTCCTTGACAAAACCATTCAAAATATTCTTCCCATGACTTTGGTTTCTTAATAAACTTCATGTTTTTCCAGAAAAAATAACCAGACACCAAAACATCTCTGGGATTTCTCATGAGATAAATCACCTTAAATGGAAAAACGGGAGAATGAAAAATCAATACAGTCAATCCTCACTCTTTTTGATCTTCACAAAAATGGAGAAAAAGCCAATTCCTGGATAATGCCTAATAATATCAATGGATTCTTTTAACAAATTACTTACTGCACTCACTAATCAAATTTGACGTGCCTATGAAGTAGTCACTGCACTAGGAATATATCAATGGAAGAAGGAAGCATCGTTCCTTCCCTCTGGGATATTACAGTCTGCTCACAATGGGAAGAACATGGAAGGTTTCCAAAGGTGAGTGATGTATATTTGTGTACTATGGTTTAAAGATCATTAACAGGAGATTGAATTCATAAATTAAGCTACATTCATAGATATATAGCAATATTATCCATATACAACACCCAAGATCATGGATACATTTCAGAGACATTACTTTGTCCTTTGGGCCAGGCATGGTGGCTCATGCCTGTAATCCCAGCACTTTGGGAGGCTGAATCACTCGAGGTCAGGAGTTCGAGACCAGCCTGGCCAACATAGTGAAACCCTGTGTCTACTAAAAATACAGAAATTAGCCAGGCATGGTGGCGCACACCTCTAGTCCTAGCTACTCAGGAGGCTGGAGCAGGAGAATCACTTGAACCTGGGGAGGCGGAGGTTGCAGTGAGCCAAGATCGCACCAATGCACTCCAGCCTGGGTGACAGAATGAGACTGTGTCTCAAAATAATAATAATAATAATAATTCACACACCTATAAACACCTTCCAGGAAAGTACAGTTCTAGAAGCAGTCTGAGCCATGCAAGGTCCTGGATATGCCTTGTCCCTCTTGTGATCACCCCTCCGCCCCATGGGAGATGCATGTGGCTGCTGATATCAACACATATTTACACACAGTAAGACGAAGTGTGTACAGAGCCCAGTCCTGGCCCCGGGGCAGTCACCCTGGATACAGGCATTGATTGATGAACATGCTGCTTCCCATAGGAACACCTCTGTGTCTTTTCTGTGGCAGGAGGCATTTGTTGAACTCAGATTGGCTAATTATTTTTTAGGGCAACCAAAGGCGGTTATCTAGTATATAATATGGCTATACATTCTGATTGCACTTAGAACCTAGTTTTCTAAGATTCTGGGTTAGTGTTTCACCCTATCCCTGGTTTAAATCTGGCTGGGGTAATCTGTGGAATGGTCTATATCCTTGAACTCAAGGACAGTTCTGGGAGCAGCCACATAGGTGTCACCTAATACGGAATCTCAGGTCTCAACAACACAGACCTGTTGAAGGAGAATGCATTTCAGCAAGATCTCCAGATGACTTATAGGCATATCAGTGTTTGAAAGGCACTGATCAAACACGTCCTAACCATTATGCACTGACCTTGGCCTTGGAACTGAAGAAAGACTTGGGGAATAACTGGATGGGGAGGTGGGAGGAGAATAAACGTGGACCCTCCGTTTCACTGAGTGCTGTATACCCAATCTCACTCTCTACCCAGGGTGATCGCTCCCAGATGGGCACAGATTGGATCCACTTGGGATCCCCCTTGGAGTGCATCAGGCAGAGAATCTCAGCCAACCAGTTTGTTCCTGGAAAAAGAAGGAAAAAAATATATAAAATGTACCATCTCAGCCGGACATGGTGGCTCACGCCTGTAATCCCAGCACTTTGGGAGGCTGAGGCAGGTGATCATGAGGTCAGGGGTTCAAGAATAGCCTGGCCAAGATGGTGAAACCCCGTCTCTACTAAAAATACAAAAATTAGCCAGGTATGCTGGCGGGTGCCTAAAATCCCAGCTACTTGGGAGGCTGAGGCAGAGAATTGCTTGAACCTGGGAGGCGGAGGTTGCGGTGAGCCGAGATCGTGCCATGGCACTCCAGCCTGGGCAACAGAGTGAGACTCAGTCTCAAAACAAAAACAAAAACAAAAACATAAACAAAAAAAAGTACCATCTCAACCTTAATTTTTTTATTATTTATTTATTTATTTATTTATTTTGAGACAGAGTCTTGCTCTGTCACCCAGGCTGGAGTGCAATGGCACGATCTCAGTTCACTGCAAGCTGTGCATCCCGGGTTCATGCCATTCTCCTGCCTCAGCCTCCCAAGTAGCTGGGACTACAGGCGCCCACCACCACGTCAGGCTAATTTTTTTTTTAAATATATTTTTAGTAGAGATGGGGTTTCACCATGTTAGCCAGGATGGTCTCGATCTCCTGACCTCATGATCTGCCTGCCTCGGCCTCCCAAAGTGCTGGGATTACAGGCGTGAGCCACTGCGCCCGGCCTTTTTTTTTTTTTTTTTTTTTTTTTTTTTTAGTGATGAGGTCTCCCTCTGTAGCCCAGGCTAGAGTGCAGTGGTGCAATTATAGCCCACTGCAGCCTTGAACTCGGGCTCAAGTGATCCTTGTACTTCGGCCTCCTGCTTCAGCCTCGCAAGTATCTGAGACCTCAGGCATGTGCCATCGCACTGGGCTAATTTTTTGAAAAAATTTTATTGTAGAGATCAGGCCTTGCTATGTTGCCCAGGCTGGTCTTGAACGCTTGACCTCAAGCAATCTGCCTATCTTGCCCTCCCAAAGCACTGGGATTGTAGGCGTGAGCCACTGCAGCCAGCTCTCAACCACTTTTTTTTTTTTTTTTTGAGACAGAGTCTTGCTCTGTCACCCAGGCTGGAGTGCAGTGGCATGATCTTGGCTCACTGCCACCTCCATCTCCTGGGTTCAAGTGATTCTCTTGGTCAGCCTCCCGAGTAGCTAGAACTACAGACGTGCGCCACAGCGCCTGGCTAATTTTTGTATTTTTAGTAGAGACGGGGTTTTGCCATGTTGGCCAGGCTGGTGTCGAACTCCTGACCTCAGGCAATCCACCTGCCTTGACCTCCCAAAGTGCTGGGATTACAGGTATGAGCCACCATGCCCAGCCTGTCAACCACTTTTAAGCCTACAGTTTCGTAGTGTTAAGTGTTAAGTATATTCCCAGTGCTGCTCAACCAATCTCCAGAGGATTTTTGTGTTGCAAAACCGAAACTCTACGCAGAGCCAGCACCAACTCCCCATTTACCCTTCTCTTCAGCCCCTGGCAGCTACCAGTGTACTTTTTGTTTCTATGGACTTGATGACTCCAGGTACCTTATGTAAGTGGAATCACACAGTATTTGTATTTTTGTGACTGGCTTATTTCATTTAGCATAATGTCCTTGATGTTTATCTCTGTTGTATAATGCATCAGAATTTTCTTCCTTCTCAAGGATGAATAACATTCCATTATAGCTATATACCACATTTTGTTTACTCACTCACCTGTCAGTGGATATCTGGGTTGCTTCCATCTTTTGGCTATTTGCTGAAATCCCTCGTATTATGTTCCCATTGCTCTTGGCCTCTCAGGGCCATGCCACTTCCAATGTCTTCAGCCTCAATCCTCACCACATCCGCAGTGCTCTTACCACCCTCCACCCACAGCCCCACTCCGAGAGACATATGATCCTCATCTTTCAGCCCCTTGAGATTGCCTGGCTCTTTTGTGGTTCCTGGCCATTGCCCTGATGATTCTCCTATCTGAAAAGAGCCCTTCCCCCAAGTAATTTCATACTCATTCTTTGCATTTCCATTTAAATGCTATTTCTTCTTTCAGGACATCATTGGTCATCCTCAGCCATCCTCCCTCCCACTGCCACCAAACAAACACCTGAATTTGCCTTGGGATTCACTCCTGTGGATTCTCCTAATACCTTAGATTACCCCTCTGAACACTCATCCTACTGTGTAATTTCCTGACTAAATCCTTTTCTCTGATTGTCAATGGTATTAGGCATTCCTCTCTTCCCCTTAAAGCATTGTACACTGTCTGACATAAAGAAGAACTCCAATCATGCACTGAATGGACAGGAACACAACCACAGCCTTTCTCAGTTCACGATTCTGCCTCCTTACCTGATTTGGGGTAAGTCAATATTATTACATCTTCATCCCTTATCACGAACTCATCACGTACTTTTCTTAAGGTTTCGGATCTGAAACCCATAGTAGGGAAAGCTATGCCTTCAAACCATAAGAAATCGTCCGACATGATGATGACCTCTTCCTGCGTGGTGTGAGGGTTTCAACTGTAGCCACCGCTGGAGGCTGTGGCAGCTACAGGCAGATCAGCTTTTACAGCAAGGATAAAACGATCTTTAACCTTGTCCCAGCATGTCACATGTTTGTTGTAAAGTTTACTTGCTGATAAAGAGAGGTATAATGTGACCCGTACTCAAAAGATTGAAGATGTTGAGCAATCATGAACTTATCTACAGACCATTTTAGGGGTCATCTGAGCTTGCGTTCATGAGAGTGAACTGCAAGATCGAATAACAAACACGAGGACAAATATTTTTTTTGATAATATGGGTGAATTTATTTCTTAAGGTTTGAGTGCAAACTTAAAAACAAGAACAAAGCTTTTCATCAAGAATAAACACAAAATCTAAATAATCCTGCAATCGTGCATTTTAACAGAAAGTACAAATATGAATACATTATAATTTGTAACTGCATTTAAAAATTAAAATATTTCTCTCCAAATCCAAAAGACCACACAGTCTTTATCTGTTCTCATCTTGTTACCTTAGAAACATTTGTCATATGCTCTCAGGAAAATATAGGCAAGAATTACTAATCAGTTATTCATGATCAAAGAAACATTATTCTCCCTGAGACTTTTTGAATCATTTATCTGTATTTCTGAAGTATCACACAATTATACCTCCACTCTAGAGAAAAAAAGAGTAAGTACAAATATTAGCAGTGTATATATTGTAGTAAATTTTTAAAGTACAACTTTAGTTGATGGCTGACGTGTATGTAATAATTGTGAACAATTTAAACGGTATAAAAATGTGAGATGAAAATCTTTAGACTCAAATACTTGAAAAGTCACTATGAATATGGAAAGATTTGTTTACATAAACATGTATGTTTTTAGACGGAAAATCAAGAGGTAGTGGCATCTCCCTGTTTCCTTAATAATATTTGGATTTTCACAAAGAATTGGCAGCACCCAACCTTAAGTGTTAATTATGTGTTTTTTTTTGTTTTTTTTTTTTTTTTTTGAGACGGAGTCTCACTCTGTCGTCCAGGCTGGAGTGTAGTGGCGCGATCTCGGCTCGCTGCAAGCTCTGCCTACTGGGTTCATGCCATTCTCCTGCCTCAGCCTCCAGAGTAGCTGGGACAACAGGTGCCCGCCACCACGCCCAGCTAATTTTTTGTATTTTTAGTAGAGACGGGGTTTCACCGTGTTAGCCAGGATGGTCTCAATCTCCTGACCTCGTGATCCGCTACGCCCAGCCTAATTATGTGTTTCTAAAGGACCTATACAACAGATCAGTTGGCAGTGTTCTAGCTTTAGGGAGATGGGGGTGGATTGGGGGTGCAAATATCTGAGATAAGATAATGCATGCACTCACACATTTAAAATCACCATTCTAAATGGGAAAAAAAATCACATATTGGGAAAGTCCAAGAAACTCATTCTTAAGGGATAAACAGCAGGGCAGGAGCAAAAGCTGAATAGAAGTCTACTTGATAATAATGTTTTTTCACTCTTCAAAGGCAAGTTGGGAAGAATGAGAATACTCACATACACATAACTTCAGGGAAAACGTGCCTAGAATTTTACCTTGCAAAACACTGAACAGAAATCTTTACAAAAACCTTCATTCTTGGTCTGGGCACGGTGCGGTGGCTCACGCCTGTAATCCCAGCACTTTGGGAGGCCGAGGCGGGCGGATCACGACGTCAGGAGATCGAGACCATCCTGGCTAACACGGTGAAACCCCGTCTCTACTAAAAATACAAAAAATTAGCTGGGCATGGTGGCAGGTGCCTGTAGTCCCAGCTACTCAGGAGGCTGAGGCAGGAGAATGGCATGAACCCGGGAGGCGGAGCTTGCAGTGAGCCGAGATCTCGCCACTGCACTCCAGCCTGGGTGACAGAGCGAGACTCCGTCTCAAAAAAAAAAATAAATAAAATAAAGGAAAGAAAAAAAGCCTTCCTTCTTGTTTATAATACTTGATTTTTCCCTTATTACCACCCTGTACATCACATTTAAGTATTTTCTTTATAAATATTTTAGAGCAAAAAGAATTTATTTTGTTGCAATGGTGGCCCACATCTGTACAAAACAATCTAAACAAGATATATATGTGTATATATATGCATATATATATGCGCATATATATATGCATATATATAAAATGATTAAGAAAAAGTGCAAAGAATAACAGTATTAAGAATTTTTGCATTTTATAGTAACTGTGGTTCAAGCGTGAATATCTATCAGCGATATATAATCCCAGGTTTTACTTTTTAATTTTATTTATTTATTTATTGTTTTGAGATGGACTCTTGCTCTTGTCACCCAGGTTAGAGTGCAATGGCATGATCTCGGGCTCACTGCAACCTCCGCCTGCTGGGTCCAAGCGATTCTCTTGCCTCAGCCTCCTGAGTAGCTGGGATTACAGGCGCCCACCACCACGCCTGGCTAATTTTTATACTTTTAGTAGACACGGGGTTTCACCATGTTGGCCAGGCTGGTCTCAAACTCCTGACCTCGTGATCCACCCGCCTCGACCTCCAAAAGTGCTGGGATTACAGGTGTGAGCTACTGCACCCGGCCAATCCCAGGATTTAATTAAAGATTCAAAAACAAACCACACTCCAAATTACTGCACAAACATCGGTCCCTTATCAAGCAAGTCTGCCCTTCTCCTGAATCTAGTATTTCCAGTTTCTAAACTCTTCCCAAACAGGAAAAAAATATTTTTAATACGCCTCATTTTTTAGGGCACTTTTAGACTTACAGAAAAATTGCAAAGAGAGTACAGAGTTCCCATAGTCCATACTTAATTTGGATTTCCTTAGTTTTTATCTCATGCTCGTGTTTTTTTTTTTTTTTTTTTGACAGAGTTCTCTCTTTGTTGCCCAGGCTGAAGTGCAGTGGCATGATCTTGGCTCACTGTCTCATGCCCTTTTTTTGCCCCAAAATCCCATCCTGTACAGTACATGACATACACTCATCCTGTCTCCTTGGGCTTCTCTTGGCTGTGACAGTTGTTGCTCAGATTTTCCTCATTTTTTTTTTTTTTGAGATGGAGTCTTGCTCTGCTGCCCAGGCTGGAGTGCAGTGGCACAATCTTGGCTCACTGCAGCCTCTGCCTCCCCAGTTCAAGTGATTCTCCTGCCTCAGCCTCACGAGTAGCTGGGATTACAGGCACGCGCCACTACACCCGGCTAATTTTTGCATTTTTAGTAGAAACGGGGTTTCACCATATTGGCCAGGCTGGTCTCGAACTCCTGACCTCAGGTGATCCGCCCACTTTGGCCTCCCCAAGTACTGGGATTACAGGTGCGAGCCACTGCGCCCGGCCGACTTTCCTCATTTTTGATGACCTTGATGGTTTTGAAGAACACTGGTCAGGCATTTTGTACAATGTTCCTCCTTTGGGATTTATCGCAGGTTTTCTCATCCAACAAATGAGTTCATGGGTTTTGGAGAGGAAGGTCACAGAGGTAAAATACCGTGATCATCACACCATGTCAAGGGGACTTATTAGCAACATGACCTGGCATTAATGATGTTGACCTTGGTCACCAGAGTTCACTTGACTTTTCTCCCTCTTCCCTTTCTATGTGGCCATATTTTAAACATAAACTCTAGGCCTGAATATATTAGTGAGATAACATTATATGAACCCCAAATGAGGGACAGTCTGCAAAATGACGGGCCTGTACTTTTTAAATTGTGAAAATTTTTTTTTTTTTTGAAACGGAGTCTCGTGCTCAGTTGCCCAGGCTGGAGTGCAGTGGCACGATCTCAGCTCGCTGCAAGCTCTACCTCCTGGGTTCACGCCATTCTCCTGCCTCAGCCTCCCGAGTACCTGGGACTACAGGTGCCAGCCACCATGCCCGGCTAATTTTGTGTATTTTTTTAGTAGAGACGGGGTTTCACCGTGTTAGCCAGGATGGTCTCGATCTCCTGACCTCGTGATCCGCCTGCCTCGGCCTCCCGAAGTACTGGGATTACAGGCATGCGCCACTGCGCCTGGCCTATTATTTATTTTATTTTATTTTGAGATGGAGTCTCACTCTGTTGCCCAGGCTGGAGTGCAGTGGTGCAATCTCAGCTCACTGCAACTTCTGCCTCTCCAGTTCAAGTGAACCTCTTGCCTCAGCCTCCTGAGCAGCTGGGATTACAAAGGTGTGCCACCATGCCCAGCTAAGTTTTGTACTTTTAGTAGAGATGGGGTTTCACCATGTTGGCCAGGCAGGTCTTGAACTCCTGATCTCAGGTGATCCACCTGCCTTGACCTCCCAAAGAATTACAGGCATGAGCCGCCATGCCTGGCCATACTTATATCTTTTTTAAAAAGACAAAGGATATTATTATTTGACAGAAAAGGGAAATAAAAGGGCCATTAAACCATACAATTGATTATTAATCATACCTGTAATCAGGGAAATACAAATCAAAATCACAGTAATGCATGTAGGTTGTCACTTCTTATACGTTGGAAGAAAAAAATGGGATGATACTACCTGTTGGTCAGGCCGTTCGAATTTGGTGGATCTGTTCATTTGCATGGTGGTATTGGAGGAGAGTTTCAGAAAGTAACTGGAGTTGAAACTTGCAGAGATATATGTCCTTGGAGACATTTTCATACATGGACAAGGAAACTCGAAAAAAAATGTGTATTTCAACATTGCAACCGTGAAAAATGGGAAACCAGTTGAATTTGGGGATGAATGATTAATTTAAAACACAGGATAAGTTATAGAATATGTGGAAGATGACACTATAGTTGAATGAATGAATGAATGAATGAATGAATGAATGGGACTTACATCTGTCAGCCTGCACACACTCAGCACAGAATGTTAGAGGAACAGGCAGATTCCTAATTATGAAGAGATGGTGCTCAGGCCACGTTCACAGGCACAGAGCAGTGGGGAGAGGTGCCATGATCGTAAACACCACGGGCAGGAAGTTGCAGAACAATTTCACCTCTGGAAAGGGGAGCAGAGCAGCAGACTCAGGAAAGACTTTAGAAGAAGCCTCAATTGTGTTTTGACTTTCTCACTGGAGTCTTTATCTGAAGCCATAGGGCAAAATGATAGCCTTAAAGAGTTTTGTTGACATGCTTTTCTTTTCTTTTTTTTTTTTTGAGACAGAGTCTTACTCTGTTTTTCAGGCTGGAGTGCAATGGCGTGATCTCGGCTCACTGCAACCTCCGCCTTCTGGGTTCAAGTGATTCTCCTGCCTCAGCCTCCTGAGTAGCTGGGATTACAGGTAGGCACCACCATACCTGGCTAATTTTTGTATCTTTAGTAGAGATGGGGTTTTGCCATATTGGCCAAGCTGGTCTCAAACCCCTGACCTCAAGTGATCTGCTTGCCTCAGCCTCCCAAAATGCTGGGATTACAGGCCTGAGCCACCGTGCCCAGCCTGTTTACATGCTTTTCTATATGTGTGAGACATTTCATTATAAAATGAATAGATAAAACCTAAACATGGCTCCACGTGGGCACTGGCAGATTGGCTGGGATGAGCTCCTGAGATCTTATCTCCAGCATCTGGTTTGGGTTCTTTCCATATCTGGCAGTAATCTCTGGAGCTGGAAGAATCACTTCAACTGTGGCCCAGAGTGAGGCCTCTGAGGAGCTGATCTGGGAGAAGATGTCAATGTCCCCCCAGGGCTGAGATCAGGGCTGTGGATAGTGAGAGAGGAGGTAGGAAGAAAGTGGTCAGACAGGCAGTTAGGGTGAGTCCTTGGTAAAACTCCTTCAAATGAAGAACAGCCTGAAAATCCAGCTGCAGGCCCCAGATAAGAAAGAGCTCACATCAGCAAAATTTCTTCAAATCAAGAACAGCCTGAATATCAAGCTACAGGCCCTAGATAAGAAACAGCCCGCGTCCTTGAATGGAAATGCCTACTCTGTGAACCTAGATGAACAAATTCCACTCCTTTTTTGGACACATTTTCCTCCCTTTGATGCATGTTTGTCTCATTTCACATGCTTCCTCTGGATTGATCCTTACCTTTCACCTATTTTACATATACTTATCTTTCTGTGATTGGCCGTGGGCAAAATCCTCATTTGCGTAAAGTGTAACATCACTCCAGCCCCTAATTGGTTGCAGGCCAAGCCTTCACCTCAGCCTCTAATTGGCTCTTTTCACTGTTGTGTGTCTTTCTGAGTGGCCAACAGACCAGTCAAGCACACTCCTCCCACTTCCCAGTCCATAAAACCACTGAACTTAGCCCTGCAGCCAGCAACTCTTTGTTGGGTCCCCTCTCTTTGTTGAGAGCTTTTCTGTCACTTTCACTTGATAAATCCCACTCTGTCCTACTCAGTCTCCAGTGTCGACGTTTCTTATTCTTCTTGGTTGTGGGACAAGAACCTGGAGCTTGCTGGTGGTGGGAGTAAAAGAGCTACAACACTCCCTCCCATTCACTGAACATCAGTAGTGGAAAAGCTGCAACAGGGCTGGGTGTAGTGGCTCACGCCTGTAATCCCAGCACTTTGGGAGGCCAAGGTGGGTCAGGAGTTTGAGACCAGTCTGGCCAACATGGTGAAACTCTGTCTCTACTAAAAATACAAAAAATTAGCTAGGCGTGGTGGCGGGTGCCTGTAATCTCAGCTACTTGGGAGGCTGAGGCAGGAGAAACACTTGAACCCGGGAGGCAGAGGTTGCGGTGAGCCGAGATCATGCCACTGCACTCCAGCCTGGGCGACAGAGTGATACCCTGTCTCAAAAAAAAAAAAAAAAAAAAAAAATTGCCCCTAGTTGAGAACCACTGTCTTAGATGTAAAAGCTGTTATTCAGACAAAGAGGACGGGTGAATGCTGGTGTCATCAGCAGAGAGAAGGGTAGAGTTCATCTCCTGGAGGCACATTTAGAATAGATGCCATCTTTCACATGGGCACATACTTCCATTTCACATTCATTCTTTCTAAAAGAACTAGATTATAGGCCAGGCGCGGTGGCTCACACCTGTAATCCCAGAACTTTGGGAGGCCGAGGCAGGCGGATCATGAGGTCAGGAGATCGAGACCATCCTGGCTAACATGGTGAAACCCTGTCTCTACTAAAAATACAAAAAATTAGCCGGGCGTGGTGGCGGGCGCCTGTAGTCCCAGCTACTCGGGGGGCTGAGGCGGGAGAATGGCATGAACCCGGGAGGCGGGGCTTGCAGTTAGCTGAGATCGCGCCACTGCACTCCAGCCTGGGTGACAGAGCAAGACTACGTCTCAAAACAAACAAACAAACAAACAAACAAAAAACTAGATTATAAAATTCTAAAAGCAATCATATAAGCAATCATGTATTTTAAAGACAATTATAATAATACTGCCAACAACAAGATTATGTTATTTAGTTTTCACAGTGACCATGGGAAGGGTAAGAAATTATTTTACTTTATTTTACAGATGATGAAACTGAGACACACAGATCTTAAAGGATACTTTTGAACTTTTAAAGTCAGTATTTCTTTTGTTTTCTTTTTTTGTTTTTTTGAGACAGAGTTTCACTCTGTCTCCGAGGCTGGGGTACAGCGATGCGATCTCGGCTCACTGCAACCTCCACTTCCTGGTTCAAACCATTCTTATGCTTCAGCCTCCCAAGCAACTGGGATTACAGCCCCCCACCATCATGCCTGGCTAATTTTTGTATTTTTGGTAGACATGGGGTTTCAACCATGTTGGCCAGGCTGGTCTCGAACTCCTTACCTCAGGTGATCTGCCTGCCTTGGCCATCCAAAGTGCTGGGACTACAAGGGTGAGCCACCACACCCGGTCTAAAGTCAGTATTTTTTCTTTTCTTTTTTGTTTTTTTTTTTGAGATGGAGTCTCGCTCTGTCACCCAGACTGGAGTGCAGTGGCGTGAACCTGGCTCACTGCAAGCTCTGCCTCCCGGGTTCACGCCATTTTCCTGTCTCAGCCTCCTCAGTAGCTGGGACTACAGGCGCCCGCCACCACACCTGGCTAATTTTTTTGTATTTTTAGTAGAGACAGGGTTTCACCATGTTGGTCAGAATGGTCTCGAACTCCTGACCTCGTGATCCGCCCACCTCGGCCTCCCAAAGTGCTGGGATTACAGGCTTGAGCCACCGCGCCCGGCCATAAAGTCAGTATTTTTTCATCCATAAACATTTAGATGAAGACTATTTTGTGCCAGACATTCTAAGTACTTTACAAAACATTAAATGATTTGAATGTTTCTAAGAACTCTATGAAGCAGTTAATTTTTTTTTTTGAGACAGAGTCTCGCTCTGTCTCTCAGGCTGGAGTGCAGTGGCGTGATTTCAGCTCACTGCAATCTTCACCTCCTGGATTTTACGCCATTCTCCTGCCTCAGCCTCCCAAGTAGCTGAGACTACAGGCGTGCACCACCTATGCCTGGCTAATTTTTTTTTTTTTGTATTTTTAGTAGAGACGGGGTTTCACCGTGTTAGCCAGGATGGTCTCAAACTCCTGACCTCGTGATCCTCCCGCCTCGGCCTCCCAAAGTGCTGGGATTACAGGTGTGAGCCACCGTGCCCGGCAGCAGTTAATAATATTTTCCTCATTTTACAGATGCAGGATCTGAACCACAGAGAGGTTAGGTTGTGGGCTCAAGAACACACAGCAAACAAGTTCCCACCTCAAGTTGAAACCCAGAACATGTGCTCTTAATCACAACACTGTTAGGCTCCCTTTTCTCCCGCAGGAAAAAAATGATTAATTAACTCATCCTTAGTTACAGAGTTAGTGACCCAGCTGTGGCTGGGCATGTTGGCTCACGCTTGTAATCCCAGCACTTTGGGAGGCCGAGGCGGGCGGATCACCTGAGTTCGAGACCAGCCTGGTCAACATGGTGAAACCCTGTCTCTGCTCAAAATACAAAAATTAGCCGGGCATGGTGGTGCACGCCTGTAGTCTCAGCTATTCAGGAGGCTGAGGCAGGAGAATCGCTTGAACCTGGGAGGCGGAGGTTGCAGTGAGCCGAGATCGTGCCATTGCACTCCAGCCTGGGCACAGAGTGAGACTCTGTCTCAAAAAAAAGAAAGTGACCTAGTTGTGATTCAAACTCAGGTTTAGTCCTTTGAATTTGTGCTGAGTCATCATTCTGCTAATGGAATTGGAAAACTTAGAACATTTGTTCCAGGAAGGAATGTTAGGAAAGGAACAAGTGGTCCTGGCAACATTTTATAGTACTTAGTTTAGAAATCAATTTTTCAGTATCCTTCAGTTGCAAAATACAGATTGTGAAATTATTAATGTTCTGTTTTCTTTACTAGTACCTAACAAACCACCCCCAAACTTAGTGGCTTAAAGTAGAGATTTGGCAAACTTTTTTTTGTTTGTTTGTTTTTGGTGGAGGGAGGGAGTGAGGTGGCTCCCTGACCCAAGGTCTTCCATGGTCCAACCTCCCTCACTGCCATCCCACCTGCAAAGGGAGGGCACAGAACTGTTTTCTGTTCTGTGACTCCATAGGGCAGACTTTTTTTTTTTTTTTTTTTGAGAAGGGCTAGAGAATGAATATTTTCAGCTTTGAAGGCCATGTTTCTACTACTCTGCCATTACAGCATGAAAACATTATGGACAATACATCCATGAATGAGTGTGGCCGTGTGCCAATAAAACTTTGCTTACCAAACAAGGTAGTGGGCCCGATTTGGTTTGTATATGGTAGTTTGCTGACTCCTGGCTTAAAACACAATTCTGTGGTTCTAGGACTTTACTGGGCTCAGCTGAGTGGTTCTAATTTGGAGTCTGTCATGACACTGCAGCCAGATAATATCTAGGGCTGGGATTGTTTGAAGACTTCTTCACTCACACGGCTTGCACCTGGGCTCTGAAGGTTGGAACAGCTTGGGGCTGGTTGGACATCTGTATCTTAAAGATGCCTCTCATACTCCTATTCCAATTTCTTTTATTTCCCCCATTCTGATTTCTAAAAATAAAAGAAAAAAATTAAAAGATGCCTCTCCGTGTGACTAGCTTGGGCTTCCTTACAGCATGGCCGTCTCCCAGTGAGGATGCTCCAAGAGACTTAAGGTGATACTTTCAACGTTTCTTAGGATCTGACTTTAGGAGTCACAGGCATCACTTCTGCTTTATTCTATTGGTTAAAACCTAGTCATAGGTCCAGTCCTGATTCAAGGGGAAGGAATGACACAGGGAATAAATACTGGCTAGATCGCTCTTTGGGTACCATCTTTGGGAACAAGCCACCAGTTTGATTTTTCAGAGAACTTGCTGACTTCCAGATGCTAATATTCTTGTGGCCCAATAAAGATCACACAAACCCAAATAACATGGCCAGGATGGAAATACATACCTTTATGTGATAACTGTTCATAGCAGAAGGTTTTATACCCTCCCTTTGGTAGACAGTTTACTGGAGAAATCTGAAAAGAATGCTATTGATAAAAATTCACTTTGACTGTAAGAATTGTGGTTATTTGATAGGTTTTTGGATGCTCACTGTTGAAACAGAGTGGAGAGTTGATATGTAGGTTGAGAAATAAACATTTAGTCTGGACAATGTGTGTGCATTATGGGAGGATGTGTTAAGCCCTGGCCAGGCCTGCTAGCTTCAGAGAGCTAGCTCATGGGTCAACTTCAGACTCTGGAAGAAGGACTTTCACCCCACTTTCCATCTGCACGCTATGTCAAGTCAGGGGTCCCTGATATCTGTGGTCCAAGCTCTACAAATGCGTGTGTTCACTGTACAGCAGGGGAAGTGTGCCTTTGAGTTTCTGCTAAATAGGCTTAATTCCACCTGCCACAAGCTGACAAAGACCTGAGATCAGGGCTTCATGCTATCTAGTTATCTCCCTGTGTACCTTTGCCCTTTCTGTTTACATATAAATGGCATGCCTGGGCAACGCACCAGGATCTACTTCCATCAGGTTGGTGGAAAAGTAATTGCGGTTTTTGCCATTACATTTACGACATTGCAATTACTTTTTTTTTTTTTTTTTTTTTTTTTGAGACGGAGTCTCACTCTGTTGACCGGGCTGGAGTGCAGTGGCATGATCTCGGCTCACTGCAACCTCTGCCTCCCAGGTTCAAGCAATTCTCTGCCTCAGCCTCCCGAGTAGCTGGGATTACAGGCACCCGCCACCATGCCCAGCTAATGTTTGTATATTTAGTAGAGATGGGGGTTTCACCACGTTGCCCAGGCTGGTCTTGAACTCCTGACCTCATGATTCACCCGTCTCGGCCTCCCAAGGTGTTGGGATTACAGGCGTGAGCCACCATGCCTGGCCTTTTTATTTTTATTGATTTTTTTTTAGGTGGGGTCTCACTTTGTCATCCAGGCTGGAGTGCAGTGGCACGATCTTAGCTCACTGCAACCTCCGCTTCCCAGGTTCAAGTGATTCTCCTGCCTCAGCCTCCTGAGTAGCTGGGATTACAGGCATGTGCCACCATGCCTGGCTAATTTTTGTATTTTTAGTAGAGATGGGATTTCACCATGCAACCCCAGCTCACTGTAACCTCTGCCTCCCAGGTTCAAGCAATTCTCTGCCTCAGCCTCCCGAGTACCTGGGATTACAGGCACCCGCTGCCATGCCCAGCTAATTTTTATATTTTTCGTAGAGACGGGGTTTCACCATTTTGGCCAGGCTGGTCTGGAACTCCTGACCTCAGGTGATCGACCCATCTCAGCCTCCCAAAGTGGTGGGATTACAGACGTGAGGCACTGCACCCAGCCAAGAAACCGCAGTTACTTTTGCACCAACCTAATAGGAGCCACTCCTGGACATTGGTCCCGTTTTTATTTTATGATCCAGGGGCTCCATCTGGATTTGCAGGAAGTGAGAACAGAAGTGTCACATTGATTCCAGGCCAAAGCCTTGAGCGTTGGCAGAGGACTCCTGCATTTGCAGGATATTTAGGAACGCCCTGGCAACAATAGAAGTGGAACATTCCTCATTTTTCACTGCCCTTCTGACGCTGTGCACGTAATTTTTTTGTAGAAGGAAATAGATCAAATTGTAGGAGTTAGGAAGCAAATGCCTGAGGTTGAATGCGCTCTGTATTTGGTATCTGCTGGATGATAGGAAATGGGTTTTTTTGTTTTGTTTTGTTTTTGTTTTTTTTGAGACAGAGTTTCGCTCTTGCTGCCCAGGCTGGAGTGCAATGACGCGATCTCGACTCACTGCGACCTCCGCTTCCCGGGTTCAAGCGATTCTCCTGCCTCAGCCTCCTGCGTAGCTGGGATTACAGGCATGCACGACCATGCGTGGCTAATTTGGTATTTTTAGTAGAGACGGGGTTTCTGCATGTCGGTCGGGCTGGTCTCAAACTCCCGACCTCAGGTGATCCACCTGCCTCAGGCCTCCCAAAGTTCTGGGATTACAGGCATGAGCCACCTCGCCCAGCCAGGAAATGGTTTTATTGTGGACTTCTATTTTAGTCCCCCACCCCCAGGAAGTATAATCCCTCTAACTGCCTGGATGGCTCCCATCCTGTTTATAAGACTCCAGGGAGGGAATCATCAGTCTGGTTTCAATCTATAGATTGGTGCAAAAGTAACTGTGGTTTTGGCCATTACTTTCAATGGCAAATCTGCAATTACTTTTGCACCAACCTTAATAGGGTTCCTAATTGTTAGGATGTATTGCAAGATACTATAGTGGCATAGCCCAGATGGGGCAAACAGAATATGTATGGTTTGTTTCCTGACTCTGAGCAGTCAGCAGTCGATGCACAGAACTCTGCACGCCCCTCCCCCCACAGTGTCTATTCCGGTTCAAGCATTCCTACTGAAACATTAATTTAAGTCCTTTAATTTCTACCGGTTGACCCTGATGATGTCTGTGATGTTTAGACTTTTGTGTCAGCTTGGCTAGCCTGCAGTATGCAGTTTTTTGTTTTTTTTTTTAACAGAATCTTGCCCTGTCGCCCAGGCTGGAGTGCAGTGGCACAATCTCAGCTCACTGCAACCTCTGCCACCCGGGTTCAAGCAATTCTCCTGCCTCAGCCTCCTGAGTAGCTGGGATTACAGGTGCCCGCCACCACACCCGGCTAATTTTTGTATTTTTAGTAGAGACGGGGTTTCACCATGTTGGCCAGGCTGGTCCTGAACTCCTGACCTCAGGTGATCCACCTGCCTCAGCCTCCCAGGTGTGAGCCACTGTGCCCGGCCCAGTACCCACTTGTTTAATCAAATGCTAGCCTAGGTGTTGCTGTGACAGTATTTCGTAGACACAGTTAACATCTACAATCAGTTGATTTTAAATAAAGGAGATGAATGGCGATAACCTGGGTGGGCCCAAGCTAATCAGTTGAAGGCCTTAAGAACATAAAGAGGTTTCCTGTAGAAGAAATTCTGCCTGAAGACTGCAGCATCAAATCCTCTCTAAGCTTCCAAACTTCCAGCGTGCCCTACAGATTTTGGACTTGCCAGCCTCTACAACTGCATGAGTCAATTTCGTCAATTTCTTTACTCCTCCCTGCCGTTTTTTTTTTTTTTGAAACAGAGTCTCGCTCTGTCGCCCAGGCTAGAGTGCAGTGGCACGATCTTAGCTCACTGCAACCTCTGCCTTCCGGGTTCAAGCGATTCTTGTGCCTCAGCCTCCCAAGTAGCTGGGATTACAGGCGTGCGCCACCATGCCCAGCTAATTTTTGTGTTTTTAGTAGAGACGGGGTTTCCCCATACTGGCCAGGCTGGTCTTGAACTCTTGACCTCATGCAATCCACCCGCCTCTGCCTCCTAAAGTGTTGGGATTACAGGCATGAGCCGCCGTACCCAGCCCGATTTCTTGAAATCAATCACTTTCCTGTTGATTCTGTTTTCCTGGAGAGTGCTAACTGTCCCCTTATCCTATGGAACAGATTTACTCTTCTGATCCTTTCATGTATTTGATACTTGGTGAATTATATGAACACTAACTATGGGCTGGGCCCATCTTGTCCAATAATTTCCCCTCTGCATATAAGCCCAGACTCAATTTAAGATCCCTAAAACATGCACCAGTGCCCAGATGTCCTTAATGGAGCTAGGGTTTCAGGCTATTGAAGATGTTAGGAAGGGAGGACAGAAACCAAACACAGTAAGTTCTCAACACAGAATTCAGAATTTCTCTCATTCTATATGATTGATCTTCTGACTACATATACACCTTTTGTGACAAAATACGAACACCTTTGGAGATTAAGTGCTTAACCAGTGGGGTTGCTTCATATATCATTATCTGTAGCCTCACTCCCTCAATTATTTCTTTCTTTCTTTTTTTTTTTTCTTTGAGACAGGGTGTTGCTCTGTCACCCAGGCTGGAGTGCAGTGCAGGATCTCGGCTCACTGCAACCTCTGCCTCCCGGGTTCAAGCGATTCTCCTGCCTCAACCTCCCGAGTAGCTGGGACTACGGGCATACGCCACCATGCCCGGCTAATTTTTTTTTTTTTGTAAAAAGAGAGGGGGTTTCACCATGTTGGCCAGGCTGGTCTTGAACTCCTGACCTCAAATGATCTGCCTGCCTCGGCCTCCCAAAGTGCTGAGGTTACAGGCGTGAGCCACCGTGCCCAGCCATATACTCTTAAGTTTGGTTGAAGTTTGTTTATATATTGTTAGGTTACAGTTTGCCACATAAGGAGGCAGCTTTAGGCCAAATTTCACTTAATTTAAACAAATGGTTTTCTCAATGCTGCAGTGAGGTGAGGGCAGAAAGGCTTGAGCGCTTGATGTGTCAGGAGGGAAATGTCTTCACTAACGTAGAACAACCTGAAATTTCAATGGATCACATCTGAGAAATGAATCTGAGGATGAGTTGAAATCAAATATATAAAGTCAGGTAGGAGTGAGGACAAAATGCCAATATTTGATGTTTCATAAATGCTTTCATACATACCAGGGAACTATTATTATCTCTATTTTAGAGTTAAAAAAGGGGGTGTTCAGAGTGGTTAATCATTTTCGAAGTCATGTAGCTCCTAAGTGGCAGAGCTGGGATTTGATCCCAGGCACTTTCATTCCAAGTCTGTGTTTGTAATCGGTGACTTATGGTCCCCAAAAGATACGTTCACGTCCCAACCTCTGGAACCTACCATTGTGACCTTATTTGGAAAAAGGGTCTTTGCAGATGGCATCAAGTGAAGAATCTCAAGATGAGAGTATCATTCATTACCTGGTGGGCCTTAAATCCAATAACAAGTATCCTTATGAGATAAAAAAAGAGAAGACACAGGCACACAGAGTAGAAGGCCACATGAAGTTGGAGGCAGAGATTGGAGTGTTGCAGCCATAAGCCACCGAAGGCCTGCAGCCACCAGGCACTGGAAGAGACCAGGAAGGATCCTTCCCCAGAGCCTCCAGAGGGAATGTGGCCTGACCGATACCTTGATTTTGGACTTCTGGCCTCCAGCACTGTGAGAGAATAACCCACAATAGTGTGGTGGTTTGTTCTGGCAGGCACAGGAAGCTAATACAGTGCTCTTTAGTTCTACATGGCCCCGCTTCCTCCAGAGCTACGTGGGCCTTCCCTATTAGTTGATGTTCATCAGTTCTATTGCACAAAGCTGAAGATGTCCAACAACGGTACTCAAATCCCACACATCCTCAGGGACCTTGAGGGTTCTAGGCTGTCTAAGGTAAGGTACCTGTTAGGGAGGACAGAATCCAGAAACAGTGAGTTTGTTTTTTTTCTTTTCTTTTTCTTTTTTTTTGAGAGGGAGTTTCACTCTTATTGCCTGGCTGGAGTGCAATGGCAAGATCTCGGCTCACTGCAACCTCCGCCTCCCGGGTTCAAGTGATTCTCCTGCCTCAGCCTCCCGAGTAGCTGGAATTACAGGCATGTGTCACCACTCCAGGCTAATTTTGTATTTTTAGTAGAGATGGGGTTTCACCATGTCGGCCAGGATGGTCTCCAACTCCTGAACTCAGGTGATCCGCCTGCCTCGGCCTCCCAAAGTGCTGGGATTACAGGCGTGAACCACTGCGCCCAGCCAACAGTGAGTTTTTAATACAGAACCCAGAACTTCTCTCCCATTCTGTACTCTTCTCTAACCATATAAACAAAAATTAATAAGCCAAACGTTTGTGGTGGGGCATGGTAGCTCACGCCTGTAATCCCAGCACTTTGGGAGGCCGAGGCGGGTGGATCACGAGGCCAGGAGTTCAAGACCAGCCTGGCCAAGATGGTGAAACCCCGTCTCTACTGAAAATACAGAAATTAGCTGGGCGTGGTGGCAGGCTCCTGTAATCCCAGCTACTCCAGAGGCTGAGGCAGGAGAATTGCTTGAACTCGGAGGGCGGAGGTTGAAGTGAGCCGAGATTGTGCCACTGCAATCCAGCCTGGGTGACAGAGTGAGACTCTGTTACACACAAAAAAACAAAAAACAAAACAACAAACAAACGTTTGCATCTGAAAGAAATCTGCAGACTTTTGCATCATTTTCGTTGATATTTCTCTCAGGTTCATCAATCTTGCCAGAAAATCTGCAGCATCTGCAGATATTCTTACTAGAGAAGCCGCAGTGAGCGTGAACATTTCAGCCGGGGATGGGAGGAAGGAAAAGCAGTCCTGGGGACATTCTTTGCTCCAGGGGACCAGTGATGCTCCATTAAGTAGCACTTGCAGATCAAGTTCTGTTTCTGCTTTGAACAGAATGTTCAGGCACCCGAGAGATAGAACAAAGTGCTGAACTCCGTTCTTCACATCATTAACCTTAATGACGTTCAGACAGTTCCCATCCGTACACAGAGTCCTACAGATTTTTGAGATCCAAAAGGTTATTTTACTATTGTCTTACCAAATTTATAGGGGTCTTGTCTTCAGCATTAGGTAGCAGCTATGTGAATCTTCAAGGGATAAAGGTCCTCTGCTTCCTCACAGGGATTCTCCCACAGTCCCTTCCTGGATGCCACAAACACAGGATGTCCCTTTCCCCTCAATCCCTGCACCTTCCAGGCAACATTTAATGCACCTTTTTTTTTTTGAGACAGAGTCTCACCCAGGCTGGAGTGCAGTGGTACAATCTCGGCTCACTGCAACCTCCGCCTCCTGGGTACAAGTGATTCTTCTGCCTCAGCCTCTTGAGTAGCTGGGACTATAGGCACATGCCACCAAGCCTGGCTAATTTTTGTATTTTTAGTAGAGACGGGGTTTCACCACATTGGCCAGGCTGGTCTCCAACTCCTGACCTCGTGATCTGCCCACCTTGGCCTCCCAAAGTGCTGGGATTACAGGCATGAGCCACCGCGCCTGGCCTTTTTTTTTTTTTTGGGACAGAGTCTCACCCAGGTTGTAGTGCAGTAGCATGATCTTGGTTCACTGCAAACTCTGCCTCCCAGGTTGAAGTGATTCTCCCTCCTCAGCCTCCCGAGTAGCTGGGACTACAGGTGCCCACCACCATGCCCCGCTGATCTTTGTATTTTTAGTAGAGACGGGGTTTCACCATGTTGGCCAGGCTGGTCTCGAACTCCTTACCTCAAGTGATCCATCCGCCTCAGCCTCCCAAAGTGCTGGGATTACAGGCGTGAGCCACTGCGCCCGGCTTCTTGAATTAGTTTCTAGGAGAAGCCAAGAACCCCCCCGGGCTAAGCCTCAATTTTGGGGCTCGCCTGTGCTGCATCAGCTTCACACCTAGAGAAGAGAGTAAAAGAGAAGGGACAGCCGTCCTTTTGGGCTGCCTTGAAATAAAGGTTGACCCATGGGTTCATGTATTGTCATTCATGCTCATTTTCTCTTCCTCTCTTTCTCTCTCTCCCCTGCCCCTTAAGTTAGCTTTTCTAAACCCTACCTGGATAAGGATAAGAAATAGAAGGAGGGGACACTTTGGGATGCTACGAAATAAAATACAACAACAACAACAATAACAGCAGCAGCAGCAACAACAACAACAGCAACAAAAGGGGAAGAAACAAATCTGGCCGCTGCACATTCCTCCTTGCCAACAAAAAGCCGTGGATGCAAAAAGCTGCCCTTCACTGCATAGACAGAAGAGGGCGCGCTCGAGCTATGAATCTCGGAAATTACTCAAACCATCAGCCTCTGCAAGAAGCAAAGCGGACGGCCGGGCGCGGTGGCTCACTCCTGGAATCCCAGCACTTTGGGAGCCCGAGGTGGGCGGATCACGAGGTCAGGAGATCGAGACTGTTCTGGCTAAACCAGTGAAACCCCCCTCTCTACTAAAAAAATAAGAAAAGCGACGTGGATCTCCCATAAACGAGGTACTGCAGGAAGAAAGCAGAAAATGAGACCCGAGTACACACATGCACGCGGGCGCGCGCACACACACACACCACAAGAAATGAACCGAGAGGAAAGGAAATATTTTCAAATAAGCATTTGGAGATGGGAAAAACACCTTGAAACAGAAATTCATAAAGTACAGAAATTTTTTTTTAAGTTAAAAAAGGAACAATAATAAACAGGCAGAAAATGAATAAAAAATTAAATGTCATATCAGAAGTGAAGATAAATTAAAAGTGATCAAAGGAGAAGAGATCTAAATGCAAACTTAAGAAGGGGCAATTTTTTTTTTTTTTTTTTTTTGAGACGCAGCCTCACTCTGTCGCCTGGGCTGGAGTGCAGTGGCGTGATCTTGGCTCACTGAAACCTCTGCCCCCTGGATTCAAGCGATTCTCCTGCCTCAGCCTCCCAAGTGGCTGGGATTACAGGCATGAGCCACCATGCCCGGCCTAGAGTGATCACGGAAATTAAACAACCTGCTTCCAAATGACTTTTGGGTAAAGACTGAAATTAAGGCAGAAATAAAAAAATTATTTGAAACTAATGAAAACAAACACACAACATCCCAGAATCTCTGGGACACAGCTAGAACAGTGCTCAAAGGAAGTTTATAGTGCTAAATGGCTACATTAAGAAGCTAGAAAGATCTCAAATGAACAGCCTAATATCACACCTAGAGGAATTAGAAAAACAAGAGCAAATCAACCCCAAAGCTAGCAGAAGAAAAAAAAAAAAGCCAAAATCAGAGCTGAGCTGAATGAAATTGAGATGTAAAAAACCATACAAAAGATCAATGAAACCCAAAGTTGATTTTTTTAAAAAATTATTTATTTATTATTTATTCCATAAATTATTGGGGTACAGGTGGTATTTGGTTACATAAGCTCTTTAGTGGTGATTTGTGATTTTGGTGCACCCGTCACCTGAGCAGTATACACTACACCCTATTTGTTGTCTTTTATCCCTCGCCCCTGCCAACTCGTCCCCCTAAGTCCCCAAAGTCCATTGTATCATTCTTACGCCTTTGCGTCCTCATAGCTTAGCTCCCACTTATCAGTGAGAACATACGATGTTTGGTTTTCCATTCCTGAGTTACTTCACTTAGAATAATAGTCTCCGGTCTCATCCAGGTCACTGCAAATGCTGTTAATTCATAAAAAGTTGATATTTTCGAAAGCATAAATAACATGGAAAGACCACTAGCTAGATTAATAAAGGAAAAAAGACAAGATCCAAATAAACACAATCAGAAATGACAGAGGTGACATTACCACTGACCCACAGACATACAAGAAACCCTGAGACTATTCCACATGCCTCTATGCACACAAACTAGAAAACTAGAAGAAATAGATAAATTCCTGGAAACATCAAACCTCTCAAGATTGAACCAGGAAGAAATGGAAACCCTGAACAAACCAACGATGAGTTCCAAAATTGAGTTAGTCTTACAAAACCTACCAACCAAAACAAAAAACCTTAGACTAGACGGATTCACAGTCGAATTCTACCAGCTGTGTAAAGAAAAGCCGGCACCAATCCTACTGAAATTATTCCACAAAATTGAGGAGGAGCAACTGCTCTCGAACTCATTCTATGAGGTCAGAGTCATTCTGATACCGAAACCTGGCAGAGACACAACGAAAAGAGAAAAATAGGTAAAGTAATACACACGTTAATGATCTCGATTTAGCCATTCTACGGTATATACATATTTCAAAACAATATGTACATGATAAATATGTACAATTTGTCAATTAAAAATAGATAAAAGGAATAGGAAAAAATTCAAATGGCACAGAATTTGAAAGGAGAAGGTACAGAACAAACTCCAGTGTCTTCTTTATTCAACTATCTGAAGCACTTATTTAAATAATTAACTTGTTTAGTTAATTTATTTTAATTAAACAAGTTAATTATTTAAATTATTTAAACAAGTGTTGAATTGCTTTAGTTTCTGCTAATTGTTCTAAATAAACAGACATACAATACAAAAATCACAAAATGTCAGAATAAAATTTCTTTTCACAAACATAAAACAAAAACTTAGCAATAATTAATGTAGTAACATAGACTGGTTTAGTGTCTTACATGTGTGAAGAACTTGTGAACAGAATTTGATTCCTCAGTTGAATATTGGTTCTAGAATTTGAGAATCATTATTCATTCTGAGCAATCAAAGTTTAACCTAAAATTAAACTGAAAAATATTTAACTTAAAGCTAGTCCCAGAATAGCACAGCTAACATCACACTTAACTGTGAAACCTTTTCCTCTAAGATCAGGAAGAAGACAAGGATGTCCACTTTTGCCACTACTGTTTAACAGAATAGTGGAAGCCCTTGCCAGAGCAATTAGGCAAGAAAAAATAGTAAGAGGCAACCAAACTGGAAAGGAAGAAATGAATTATCTCTGTTCACAGAAAACATGATCTTGTGTATAGGAAACTCTAAAGATTCTACATACAAAATGTGTTAGAACTAATACATGAATTCAGCAAAGTTGCAGGATATGAAATCAACACATAAAAATCAGTTGCATTTATATACTAACAACGAAGAATCCAAAAAAGAAACAATTCCATTTATAATAACACCAAAACCTCCCAAAGCTTAGGAATAAATTTAACCAAGGAGGTAAAAGACTTGAAGTTAAATAAGATATAAATAAATGAAAAGACATTCCGTGTTCATGGACTGGAAGATTTAATACTATTAAGATGTCAGTATGGACCCAAAGCAATCTACCAATTCAATGCAATTCCTACAAAAGTTATAAAGGTTCTTTGCTTTGTTTTGTTTTCGCAGAAATAGAAAAATCTATCCTAAAATTCATACGGAATCTCAAGAGACTCAGAATAGCCAAAACAGGCTGGGCATGGTGGCTCATACCATGTAATCCCAGCACTTTGGGAGGCTGAGGCAGGCAGATCACCTGAGGTCAGGAGTTCAAAATCAGTCTAGCCAACACGGTGAAACCCTGTCTCTACCAAAAATACAAAAATTAGCCAGGCATGGTGGCACATGCTTGTAGTCCCAGCTACTTGGGAGGCTGAGGCAGGATAATTGCTTGAATCCAGGAGACGGAGGTTGCAGTGAGCTGAGATGGCGCCACTGCACTCCAGCCTGGGTGACAGAGTAAGACTTTGTCTAAAACAAACAAACAAAAAAACGAATAGGCAAAACAATCTTGAAAAATAAGAACAAAGTTGGAGGCTTCACATTTCCTAATTTCAAAACTTACTACAAAACCACAGTAATTAAAACAGTGCGGCGCTGGCATAAAGACAGCCACATAGACCAATGGAATAGAATACATTGAAATTTTCTAAAGGACAATTTTTTCAATTTCCAACTTTTATGTGGTTTAACATTCGTAAGCAAGTTTGTGTTCTTTGAATCACTGAGAGCTTTTGAGCATGTAGCAATATCCTGCACAAATTTTGCATGAGTGTGTTAAAGACGGGTAAGTATTAAATGTCTCATGCAGCCGGACGCAGTGACTCACACCTATAACCCCAGCACTTTGGGAGGCCAAGGCAGGTGGATCAGTTGAGGTCAGGAGTTCGAGACCAGCCTGGCCAACATGGTGAAACCCCGTCTCTGTTAAGAATACAAAAATTAGCTGGATGTGGTGGTGGGGGCCTGTAATCCCAGGTACTTGGGAGTCTGAGGCAGGGGAATCACTTGAATCCAGGAGGCAGAGGTTGCAGTGAGCCGAGATTGCACCACCGCACTCCAGCTTGGGTGACAGAGCAAGACTCCGACTCAAAAAAAAAAAAAAAAAAAAAAGGTCTCATGGAGGAAGTCAGTTCTGTAGAATGACCCCACTGCAAGATGCTCTTCCAGTGCCAGGAAGTGGATTACGTTCTAGGAGCCATGAAGGAGAGTTTACAGAAGCCCATTCTCCGCTTCATCATCATTGTAACACAATGGAAGCTGATGACATGGCTGCTTGGCTACACTGTATTTATCAGCTTCTCCTGCATTTAGACTGGGGGCATGTAACTACACACTCTAAGTAGGTGCTTACCCAGGTCCAGAGTCTCCAGGAATAAGATCAATGTAGAAGAGCAGCTACAGAAGGAGTCGGTTGACTTGAATGACATAAAAATAAATCATGGTAATTGCTTAAGCCTCAGCATTTTTTTTGTACTGTCCCATTTAGATAAATGAATAGAGTTTGACAACAGTCTTTCATGTCTTTGTTGGTGCCACCAAGCTCTGAAATTCCCAAGGAACATAATGTTTCTTCACGTGCTCCATTCTCGTAGGAGGCTAACTACGATGACGTGCAATGTGACTTTTCCCTATCTTAATAGCTGGGCCCACGGGTCTGGGAACCGATGTGAGTCATACGCCTTTCTGAAAATATTTTTTTCAAACTGTATTACTCCTGGGCCCTGCGGAAATCATTGCAGAAAGTATTTGGTATCACACTGAGCTAACACAGAGAAGTGAACTTAACTCAGGACTCTATCTCATTTTCCTATAATCTTCCACTCTAATCACTGGATATAAGTGGTATTCCTAGTCCTTGAAAACTAATCTTTGCTCAAAACCAGTATTCAGTAGGCTCTGGAAAGTTTATGTATTTACCTTTGTAATTTCTTTCTTTCTTTCTTTCTTTCTTTCTTTCTTTTTTCTTTCTTTCTTTCTTTCTTTTTTTTCTGAGAGACTAGAGTTTCGCTCTAGTCTCTCAGGCTGGAGTGCAATGGCGCGATCTCAGTTCACTGCAACCTCCGCCTCCCAGGCTCAAGCGATTCTCCTGCCTCAGCCTCCCGAGTAGCTGGGATTACAGGAATACGCCACCATGCTCAGCTAATTTTTGTATTTTTAGTAGAGATGGGGTTTCACCATGTTGGCCAGGCTGGTCTCGAACTCCTGACCTCAGGGGATCCACCCCCCTCGGCCTCCCAAAGTGCTGGGATTACAGGCGTGAGCCACCGTGCCTGGTCCCTTTGCATTTTCTTACTGTGTCTGCCTATGGCCTTATAGCAGTGCCTGGTTACCCAGCCTTGCCTTCACTCAAGGGGCATTGAGTTGGTGAACTGTCTTGTGCCTGGAACTGGGAGAAAAGCCATGACTCTAGCGCGATGGTTCCAGTCTGGCTGTTATACTGTGGATCTTCTGTGCAATGAACGTCTTTTTTTTTTTTTTGAGACAGAGTCTTGCTCTGTCACCAGGCTGGAGTGCAGTGGTGCAATCTCAGCTCACTGAAACCGCCCCCTCCCGGGTTCAAGCAATTCCCCTGCCTCAGCCTCCCAAGTTGCTGGGGCTACAGGTGTGTGCCACCATGCCCGGCTAATTTTTTGTATTTTAGTAGAGACGGGGGTTTCACCATGTTGGCCAGGATGGTCTCGATCTCATGACCTCATGATCTGCCCGCCTCGCCCTCCCAAAGTGCTGGGATTACAGGCATGAAGCACTGCACCTGGCCACAATGAATGTCTTTAAGCGAACTGTCAGTTGAATTCATTTCTGAAAAACCTATGATTATCACCACCAGATGTCGCTCTTGCACCAGCCATTCTCTATGATCTGATTAGTAATTATACCCTGCTGCCTGGTATCACTTTGCTTCTTAGGGATTAATTGCCACCACCTGGGCTCAATCACACCAGGCTCTGCCTGTCTCCACTGGAACCCTGAAGCTCACTTCAAAAAGCATGGCTTTCCGCTAGCATTCCTAGAGCGGAAAAGCAAGTCAGCCATATTCTTTACAAAAGATTTCCTATGCTTTGTGAAAGATTAAGATGAGATTTGTGGGTTCACAAAGACAATGTTTCCATTTTTTTAACCATAATCTATAGAAAGAATAGACTTTAAAATATGAGCTGACATCTATCTATCCATCATCTATATCTTTCTATTTAGGCATCCCTATCTATCTATACAATCTCTAAACCTTTTTAGAAATAACTCATGCCATACACATGAAACACTCTGTGTTTTTCCATCCACGTTTGCAGTATTTTTAATTTAAACAATGCTGGTTGTGCTTTGATAAATGGAAGATTATGACTCACCATTTGAAAAGAGCTGGCCTAAGTGTGTATCTTTCTTTTTCTTTTCTTTTCTTTCTTTTTTTGATGGAGTCTCACTCTGTCGCCCAGGCTGGAGTGCAGTGTTGCTATCTCGGCTCGCTGCAGCCTCAGCCTCCCAGATTCAAGCGATCCTCCTGCCTCAGCCTCCCGAGTAGCTGGGATTACAGGCGCCTGCCACCACACCTGGCTAATTTTTGTATTGTTAGTAGAGATGGGGTTTCACCATGCTGGCCGGGCTGGTCTCAAGCTCCTGACCTCAGGTGATCCACCCGCCTTGGCCTCCCAGTGTTGGGATTACAGGCGTGGACCACCGTGCCTGGCCCTAAGTGTTTTCTAACATAAGCATGGATAGGTTTAAGAGTGGAAGGTGGGCGTTTGTGTGTGTGTATGTGTGTGTGTGTGTGTGTGGTCACGGGGCCTCTGGACATTGCCATCCCCCTTCACCTCTGCACCTGCCTAATTGTCATTAAACTATCGGGACCCAGCCTGGTTGTTGTCCCTTGTCCCTTCCTAGAAGTGATCCCTGATCCTGCAGGCTGAGCAAGGGTCCTGTTCTCTGGCCTCCTCTTACCCCTGGAGTCTCTGGTTTTTTTTTTTAATTAGTTAATTAATTAATGTATTTTTGTGACGGAGTTTCACTCTGTCTCCCAGGCTGGAGTGCAGTGGTGCAATCTCAGCTCACTGCAACCTCCACCTCCCGGGTTCAAGTGATTCTCCTGCCTCAGCCTCCCGAGTAGCTGGGATTACAGGCACGCACCACCACACCCAGCTAATTTTTGTATTTTTAGTAGAGACAGGGTTTCGCCATGTTGGCCAGGCTGGTCTCGAACTGCTGACCTCAGGCGATCCACCTGCCTCAGCTTCCCAAAGTGCTGGGATTACAGGCATTAGCTGCTGTGCCCAGGCATATACTCACTGTTTTCTTGGCCATTCATGAACACGTGAACAGCAGGGAAGAACTGGAGTTGTTCAATGCCCTCATGCCCTGCTGAGGTTGAACAAGGTGATGCTCCACCTTCTTGTTTCGGCTTTCAGTGTATACAAGGGTCCTTCAGGCTGGGCGTGGTGGTTCACAACTGTGATTCCAGCACTTTGGGATGCCGACACGGGCGGATCACCTGAGGTCGGGAGTTCGAGACCAGCCTGACCAACATGGGGAAACCTTGTCTCTACTAAAAAATACAAAATTAGCTGAGTGTAGTGGTGCATGCCTGTATTCCCAGCTATTCGGAAGGCTGAGGCAGCAGAATTGCTTGAACCCGGGAGGCGGAGGTTGCAGTGAGCTGATATCTCGCCATTGCACTCTAGCCTGGGCAACAAGAGTGAAACTCTGTCTCAAAACCAACCAACCAACCAACCAACAAAACACACACACACACACACACACAAACAAAAAATAAACAAGTGTCCTTGTGATCTATTTAGTCTCATGTTTTTCCCATTTTTGTATTTTTTCTTGGCGACGTCACTGTTTAAATCACCCCCAAGTGTAGTCCTAAAAGCAAGGGGTTATGGCGCACCTTATGGAGGAAATATGTGTATTAGAGAAGCTTCATTGAGGCCTGCATTCAGCCCTGTTGGTCTTGAGTTCAGTGCTAATGAATCGACGTTATGTATTAAATGAAACATCTTTAAACAGAAACACATATAAAAGAAGGTTATGTATTAGTCAGTTAACAAAAACATTGTTAACAGAGGCTCTCAAGAAACTAACCTTCTATTTCCCCTAAAAGCACCAGCTCGGTGTTCACTCATTCAGTGTACATGGCTACTTTCTAGGACACATTTACCACATACAGCAAGAATTGACCGCATCAGCTTATTTTAGATTCACAAAGACCTATGAGACTTCTATCTCCACTTTACAGATGAGGAAACTGAGTCTTAGAGAGATCAAGAAACTTGCCCTTCATCAATGATGCAGCCTGGATAGCAAACATATCCTTTGTCCTGTTGCTCAAAGAATACTCAAGAAAGGCCAGGCGTGGTGGCTCACGCCTGTAATCCCAGCACTTTGGGAGGCCGAGGGAGGGTGGATCACTTGAGGTCAGGAGTTCGAGACCAGCCTGGCCAAATCCCCATCTTTACTGAAAATACAAAAATTAGCTGGGTGTGGTGGCATGTGCCTATAGTCCTAGCTACTTGGGAGGCTGAGGCAGAACAATCGCTTGAACCCAGGAGGCGGAGGTTGCAGTGAGCCGAGATCACGCCACAGCACTCTAGCCTGGGCTACAGAATGAGACTCTGTCAAAAAACAAAAACAAAAAACAAAACAAAACAAAACAAAATAAACAAAAAAACTTAAGGAAGCTCACAAAGCTCATAGGTGTTTGGAAAATAAACGTCCTCTGCCACGTTAAAAAAAAAAAAAAGTATACTGGCAGCTGGAGTAGGAGACAACCTGCAGGGGAAGTACCTGAGCATACTGTTATCTTCTTGGGATGTATGAATGGGGTCGATCAAGGGGACTCAAGCTGGGGTGCACACTGAGGTCACCAGGGGAGCTTTAGAAGGTGTGATGCCTGGGCACCACCCTAGGACTTTCTGAATGAATTGATATGGGCAGCATACCGGCCATGGAGAATTTTTAAAGTTCTACAGTTGAATGTAAACTAGATCAAAGTTCAGAAGCACTGGGGCCAGGCACGGTGGCTTATGCCTATAATCCCAGCACTTTGGGAGGCTGAGGCGGGCAGATCACTTGAGGTCAGGAGTTCGAGACCAGCCTGGCCAACATAGTGAAACCCTGTGTCTACTAAAAATACAAAAAATTAGCCTGGCACGGTGGTGCACCCCTGTAATGCCAGCTACTCGGGATGCTGAGGTGGGAGGACTGCTTGAACTTGGGAGTTAGAGGCTGCAGTGACCTGAGATCATGCCACTGCACTCCAGCCTGGGTGATAGAGTGAGACTCCATCTCAAAAGAAAAAAAAGAAAAAAAAAAGCACTGGGATAAGCCTAGGGCTCAAGAGACCAGGCATTTCTTTTCTTTCTTTCTTTTTTTGACTCAATGGATGTTTAACGATTTAAAATTTAATTTAACTTAATTTTAGATTCAGGGGATACGTGTGCAGGTTTGTGACATGGATATATTGCATGATGCTGAGATTTGGGCTTCAATGGATGCCGTCACCCAAATAGTGAACATAGCACCCCCACAAGTAATTTTTCAACCCTTTCCTCGATCCTTCCCCCCGCTTTTGGGGTCCCCTGTGTCTATTGTTTCCATCTTTTATGTTCATGAGGTTTGTTTAGCAACCACTTATAAGTGAAAACACGCAGTATTTGGTTTTCTGTTTCTGCATTAATTCACTTAGATGGCCTCCAGCTGCAATTATGTTGCTGCAAAGGATACGATTTCATTCTTTGTTATAGGAGACTGGCCATTTCTAGTAAGCTGCATGCTGCTGTCTTCTTTCTCCTTTGTCTTCTGTATTAGTTTGCTGGGGCTGCCATAAAAAAGTAACACAGATGGGGTGGCTTAAACGACAGAGATTTATTTTCTCACTGTTCTGGAGGGTAGAAATACAGGATCAAGGTGACATCAAGGTTGGTTTCCTCAAAGCGTCTCTCCTTGCCTTGCAGATGGCCACCTCCTTAGTCCTCACAAGGGCTCCCCTCTGTGCATACACATCCCTGGCATCTCTCTGTCTGTCCAAATTTTTTCTTCTTATAAGGACACCAGTCATATTGGATTAGTGCCTACTCTGAATACTTCATCTTAGCTTAATTGCCTCTCTAAACACCCTTTCTCCAAAAACAGTTGCATTCCGAGGTCCTGGGGGTTGGGGCTTCAACATATGAATTTTGGAAAGGACACAGTTCAGCCCATAACAACATCTCTAGCCAATTCTGAGGTATTGTTTGAACATTACAGCCTACTTCCATCTGTGTTTCTTGGAAATAGAAGTTATATGTCAACCCATAGAAACGATATTGAAGGGGAAGTCATTGATTCCTGTGGCCACCATGTTGGTAGGAACCACAGTGAATGTGAGGTGCCCGAAGGAAGATGCATCTTAGTGGATGGATGCCTGGACTCTGATGTCCACTCATCACTCTCCCTGCAAAGATTTCCCTTTTGCTAGAAATGCTGGAGAAAAAGAGTTTTATTTTATTAAGAAAATTGGGGGTTACTGTATATCAGACCATTCTGACCTGCTGAAGAATCCATGGCTTTCAGGAAGAAGATTATTACTGCTGGATGCATCGATCATGTTTTGTCTGTATCTGATAGCCAGCAGATGCAAGCAAACCTAACCCAAAGAACAGAAGCAGAAATCAGAAAGCAGACACAGATTGCCCCAACATTTCCTGCTCATTCTCTGCCAGGTACTAAAACATCTGACCTGGAGTCTGTGAAGACACACATCTTTTCTGCATATAAAATCAGTCTCTCTCTCTTTTTTCTTTTTTTTTTTTTTTTGAGACAGAGTATCTGTCTCCCACACTGAAATGTAGTGCTGCAATCTCAGCTCATTGCAACCTCTGCTTCCCGCGTTCAAATGATTCTCCTACCTCAGCCTCCTGTGTAGCTGGAACTGCAGGCACGTTCCACCACGCCCAGCTAATTTTTGTGGCCTCAGCTACTTAGGAGGCTGAGGTGGGAGGATGACTTGAGCTTAGGAGTTTGAGGCTGCAGTGAGCTATGATGGCACCACTGCACTGCAGTGGCATGATCATAACTCACTGCACTCCAGCCTGAGTGACAGAGCAAGACCCTGTCTTAAAAAAAAAAAAAAAAAAGAAATCACTGATGGACCAGGCACAGTGGCTCATGCCTATAATCCCAGCACTTTGGGAGGCTGAGGTGGGTGGATTGTCTGAGCTCAGGAGCTCATGACCAACCTGGGCAACACGGTGAAACCCCGTCTCTACTAAAATACAAAAAATTAGTTGGGCATGGTGGCGTGCACCTGTAGTCCCAGCTACTCAAGAGGCTGAGGCAGGAGAATTGCTTGAACATGGGAGGCGGAGGTTGCAGTGAGCCGAGATCACACCGTTGCACTCCAGCCTGGGCGAGAGAGCGAGACTCTATCTCAGATTTAAAAAAAAAAAAAAAAAAGAAATCACTGATGGCTGCCTGGAGGGTGGATTTTAGGAGGGTGTGAGTGGTAACAGTAAAAGTAGCTTGGAGACTATTGTTGTTGGGGCTGGTGCTGGTGACACCAGTGCACCTGCAGACAAGTAGATGGATTTGGCACGTTTTTTGAAGACAGTCTTGGTAAAACTTGTAAATTAGTTGGACGTGGTAGACATGGGAAAGAGAAGAGTAAAAACAGACTCTTAGGTTTGGGGCTGGGCAAATGGGTGGATGGTCATGAGATGGGAAGATTATCAGAGTTCCTGGCCTGGGGAGAAGCAGAATTGAGATTCTATTTTGTTTTGCATGATTATTCAACATCCAAGTAAACATATCCTTTATCCAGTTTGATATATGCTTTTGGGGTTTAGGAGAGAACTCAGGACTGGAAATAGAAATTTGTGCATCAATGATGTATGGGGGATATTCAAGTCATGAGGCTTTATAAGATTCCTGTGTCATTCAGGATTCAATCAGGAGACAGAAACGACACCTGTAATTCAAATGGAGAAAAATGTAATATAAGGATATATTATAAATGGTGAAAGGGTATTAACTAGAAGGGATAAAGAGAATCTTAAGAACCCTAAGGAACAGCAGATTGTAGGAAGAAGCCACTACCTGTAAGGCAGGGAGAGGGAGAGAGAGAGAGAGAGAGAGAGAGACTTTAGAATGTATGTGTGTGTGAGAGAGAGAGACTTTAGAATTTATTTGTGTGTGTGAGAGAGAGAGAGACTTCAGAATTTATTTGTGTGTGTGTGAGAGACTTTAGAATTTATGTTTGTGTAAGAGACAGAGAGAGACTTTAGAATTTATTTTTGTGTGTGTGAGAGAGAGACTTTAGAATTTATGTTTGTGAGAGAGAGACTTTAGAATTTATGTTTCTGAGAGAGAGAGACTTTAGAATTTATGTTTGTGAGAGAGAGACTTTAGAATTTATGTTTGTGTGTGTGTGTGAGAGAGAGAGACTTTAGAATTTATTTTTGTTTTATTTTATTTTTATTTTATTTTTGAGATGGAGTCTCACTCTGTCACTCAGGCTGGAGTGCAGTGGCACGATCTTGGCTCACTGCAACCTCCGCCTCCTGGGTTCAAGTGGTTCTCCTACCTCAGCCTCTGGAGTAGCTGAGATCACAAGTGCTCACTAACACACCCAGCTAATTTTTGTATTTTTAGTAGAGACTGGGCTTCACCATGTTGTCCAGGCTGGTCTCAAACTCTTGACCTCAAGTGATCCACCTACGTCAGCCTCCCAAAGTGCTGGGATTACAGGCATGAACGACTGCGCCTGGTCAACTTTAGAATTTATGAGACCAGTGTCTTATTCTTCTCTTTTTCAGATATGTGGGTTGGTTGTTGTTATCCTATTTCTGTCCCAACATTGTATCATGATATGTTGGGGAAAAGGACTAAAATGTGTATTTTTAGTTCAGAAGTCTCCAAATAAGGATAGTACAAAGGTTGACTTGATGCGGATCGCAAGATCCTAATGCTGTGTCCCGATGAGATTTGGGCACTCTTGGGATGTTGGCTAGATTGACTTGCATGTGGAAGAAACATGAATAATAGTGATGAACAGGTGGGCTGTGATTATTTTGGTTATTGTTTACCAAATACTCTTCTCCTCTTCCTACCATGAGCAGAATTTACTTCCCTGTCCTATTAATAGTGGACCTGTTCATGTGCCGTGATGTGGCAATGGGATGTTAGCAGGATGGATACAAGCGGTCATTTTAAATGTGTTTCTTCAGTCTTTGTGCTTCTGCCTTTAGTCATGAGAAGAGGATGGCTCAGATAGTCGCTCCTTATGGGAGGATAAAAAATCTGCATCTCGGAGCCAAACTAAGCCTAAATCAGACAAATCCTAGCTGACCCATGATTGCATGGTTACAAAAATAATGCTTACTATTTTGAGGGTGGTTTGTTATGCAGCAGCATTGTGAATAGCTAACTGATACAGGGAGAAAAATATGGTGGTGGCACCAATGGATTCAGCAGTGGCAACTTCCTGACTTCTGAACCACAGCCATGGTGTTGGGATCTCTAAAGCATTATCACTGGGAGCGTCCCTGCTTTGGCTCTTCCTACCTTTCCAGTGATTTTGTGAGCCACTAATTCTCTGTATTTTATCGTTTAATTAATTAATTAATTATTTTTGAGATGGGGTCTTGCTCTGTCTTCCAGGCTGGAGTGCAGTGGCATGATCTCTCGGCTCACTGCAACTTCCGCCTCTTGGGTTCAAGCGATTCTCCTGCCTCAGCCTCCGGAGTAGCTGGGATTACGGCGCATGCCACCAAGCCCAGCTAGTTTTCGTATTTTTAGTAGAGATGGGGTTTCACCATGTTGGCCAGGCTGGTCTCGAATTTCTGACCTCAGGTGATGTGCCCGCCTCGGCCTCCCAAAGTGCTGGGATGACAGGCGTGAGGCACCACACCCAGCCTGTATTCTGTCTTTTAAAATAAAGAGATTTTATTGTCTGCACAGACTCATGAAAGGTCTTCTTTGACCGAATCCCTCTCATTTTTTATAGTATAGCCACATTTCTCTTGTTCTAGTCCTCAATATGCCACACCTGTTCCTGCATTAGGAACTTTGACTTGATGTTCTCACTGTCCCCAGATAACCTTTCACTGGATCTTCACATAGCTGGCCTACCAATCTGAAACAGACTGTCTGTCACTTAATATTTTATTACCCTAATTTTTAGCATAGCATCCATTCATACTAAATTCCTTTCTTATTAATTGAGGGCATTCCTAAGAACACGCGTCTTGTTTTATTGTGCAAGAAGGAGATTTATAATAACATTAATATCTGTTACCAATTTGTCTTGTTCATTGTCAAAGCCTTGGAAATATAATTTGAATAAAAAGGTTTTGGAATACTGAAAAGTCTTTAGAAATTTTTGTTCAGTCCTATGTTCATAGTCTTTGAAGAAAAAGTTATCATTCTGACTGTTTTTCATACTTGTTCATCTGCTTCGCTGGTTGTAATTGATGTCTCTGCATTCCTAAACAAGATAAATACCTGGGGTTTGCTCTATTAAATTGGAAGATAATTGGCACTTTCCTCGTCTTCAACATGTGTAAACAGTGAGTGGAATCTAAAATCTGCTAGATTTCACAATTTAACAAGGGAGTGGTGTTAAAAGTCTTACCTCATTTAGGTTGACAGACTGAATGCTTGATTCCAGTTGTCCCATGCTAACCTTGATATTCTTTTTTTTTTTTTTTTAACTTTTAGGTTCAGGATACATGTGCAGGTTTATTATACAGGTAAATTGTGTGTCACAGGGCTTTGGCGCACATATTATTTCATCACCAACATAATAAACATAGTGCTTTGTAGGTAATTTTTGTATCATCTCCCTCCTGCCACTCTCCACCATCCAGTGGGCCCTGGTGTCTGTTGTTCTTTTCTTTTCTCCATGTGTTCTCAATGCTCAGCTCCCACTTATAAGTGACAGCATGCAGTATTTGGTATTCTGTTCCTGCATTAGTTTGCTTATAACCTTGATATAGTTACGTGAACCAAATATCTTACTGTATTCTTTAAGGTAGTTATATAGAGCTGGATTTTAAATAGAAATTGGAAATAGAAAATTCTTCACCATGGTTACCTCGGATGTGTGGAATTAGAATATTGAAGCTGAGGTGGAGAGAGTGTTTATTTTAATATATTAAAATAGCATAGTATTTCTTTTTAATGTAATTTTTAAAAAATTAAAAAATTCCCAGTTTTATTTCCTTCCTATATATGCGTGTGTGTGTGTGTGTGTGTACACACACACACATCCCCACCCCCACCCCCACACGTACGTAATTGAGAGCATACCCAGATTTGGTAAATAAGTCTTCCTATAATAATGTAGACGGCCGGGCGCGGTGGCTCACGCCTGTAATCCCAGCACTTTGGGAGGTCGAGGCGGGCGGATCACGAAGTCAGGAGATCGAGATCATCCTGGCTAACACGGTGAAACCCCGTCTCTTCTAAAAATACAAAAAATTAGCCGGGCGTGGTGGCGGGCGCCTGTAGTCCCAGCTACTCAGGAGGCTGAGGCAGGAGAATGGCGTGAACCCGGGAGGCGGAGCTTGCAGTGAGCTGAGATTGCACCACTGCACTCCAGCCTGGGTGTCAGAGCGAGACTCTGTCTCAAAAAAAAAAATAAAATAAAATAAAAATAAATAATAATGTAGGCAGTAACATGCCAGAGACAGTAGTTTTTACACGATTCTGTGTTTTTCATAAAAAATTTGGAATATTTTACTCACTTCTAGGGAACAGTCTCCTGTCATTTTATTGGTACCATCTCATCAATCACCAGCACGCTCAATTAATTCATTTTAGGACAACTCATACATCTCTGTGGTCCTTCCACTTCCATGGGGATCCATATGTGTGCACACAAACACATACACTTTTCATTCATAACGACAATAAAAAGTACAGCTCCCATTTTATTCTGCAAATATTTTGAGGTTAAGAGAAAGGGGAAGCTGGTTGAAATTCTGGTTCAGCATTTGAGAGTTGCTGGTTGCTACAACAGTTGGTTGTTGAGAGATTGGACCCTTCCATTCAGCCAAAAAAGAAAGATAATGTTTGCCTGGATATTATTGGGTATTACAAGAGAAATAAGCAAGCGAAGTACACGCGGGGAGGGCGCCATCTTGTTCTTGTTCCCGCCACTGCTCTGACGCAGCAAGAAGAAGTCAAAATCAGTTGGGGCTTCCAATCTACTGAGCCTCTCCCTGCTTCTCCTTTCATTCACTGCCATCTTTTCTTTGCTGTTTGTTCACTTCTGGCTCCACGTTTATCCTTATGATCTTTCTTTTGCACATACTCTATCCTTAGCACTCTGTTCTTCTCCCACACCCACCAAACACCCACTTGGAAATAAACCCAAACATGGCCCTTCTCAGTGTGATCCCATGAGCAGGTATAGCTGTGGTGAAATCTCATAATTTAGTTTGGTGGGATTACAAACTCATGTTCCCCAGCCATGCTGAGTGCTATCTGCATGCACCTCCCGGCTCACTCTCCACCCCTCATTCTGCTCTGAGCTCCTTTCCCTTTGCTTTCTACTTGGGCTTGACCAATGGGATGCACTGGCAGGAGATTAAAGGGAAGAAGGTTGAGGTATTAATTCCCTTGGCTCCCATGGATTGGTCACTTCCACAGCCACTTTCTCTCTCTCTCTCTCTTTTTTTTTTTTTTTTTTTTTTTTTGAGATGGAGTCTTGCTCTGTCACCCAGGCTGGAGTGCAATTGCACGATCTCGGCTCAATGCAACCTCCACCTCCCGGGTTCAAGCGATTCTCCTGCCTCGGCCTCCCAAGTAGCTGGGATTATAGGTGCCGGCCACCACGCCTGGCTAATTGTTGTATTTTTAGTAGAGACAGGGTTTCGCCGTGTTGGCTGGGCTGGTCTCAAACTCCTTACCTCAGGTGATCCTCCTGCCTCAGCTTCCCAAAGTGCTGGGATTACAGGCGTGAGCCACTGTGCCCGGCCTCTCTCTTTTCTACCCGACCCTCTCTCCTCCCTCCTTTCCATTCTCTCCTATTCTGTCTCTCGCTTGCTCTCCATCTCTGTCCTTTTTCTTCCTCCCTTGCTCTCCCACGCTCTCAATTCCAGGAATTTCTCTTCCCCTCACTGTTTAGGTATTGCTCTTACTATCCCTGAATACTGCACTATTATCTATAGTTTCCAGTTTCCTCTAACTACCCAATTTGAGCGTGCAGTAAGCTTCCTGACTGACACATTAACCTCAAGCAAACCCCCTACACTAGCCAGACGTCTTCCAACATTTCTCTGGTCACCTCACTCTCCACTCTCTTCAATGACCATGACACACCTACCCCACTATACCCATCCCTCTCATTGTCACAAGATTACTTTTCCTACTACTTTCCTGATAAAATACAATTAAAAAAAACTCTCTCACATATGAATCCCCTCAAATCTACAAATCTGCTTATATCCACATGCACTTACGTTTTCTTATACCTCGTAACAATGGAAGACCAGTTTCTACTGAAGGTGACTCCACTCCCTCCTCCTGGGATCATCCCATCTCTTCCTTTTTTCTCTGGGCCTTCTATCAGATATTTCCTCTCTACTATTCTTTGTTATTTTCTTTCATGTTTTTTTCCTTTTGAGATGAGGTCTTGCTATGTTGCCCAGGCTAGTCTCGAACTCCAGGGCTCAAGCAATCCTTCTGCCTCTGCCTCCCAAAGTGCTGGGATTACAGGCGTCAGCCACTGCTCCTGGCCTCTATAATCAAATTGGATTGTATCCAGATTCTGCTTACCGAACGATGCTCTGTGGCTTCTCTTTGGACTTAGCCAGCTCTCAAGTGCTGGCTTGCCCACTGCCTGGCTCCCAGGGCACTCACCATGGACCAGCCCCAGTGGCTTTCCCTCACTTTGTACAGTGCACCCATCTTTGTTGCCCTTGTTCGTGTGGTTCATATCTGACCCTTTTTAAACCTCACTCTGATACTTTATCTCCACACCTGTATTCCTACCTCAGGTATCACCTCAGTTATCACTTTTTTTCTGTTTTAGAAATATTCTTTATTAAGGTAATGCTTTTTTTTTTTTTTTTTGAGACGGAGTCTCGCTCTGTCGCCCAGGCTGGAGTGCAGCGGTGCGATCTCGGCTCACTGCAAGCTCCGCCTCCCGGGTTCACGCCATTCTCCTGCCTCAGCCTCCTGAGTAGCTGGGACTACAGGCACCCGCCACCACGCCCGGGTAATTTTTTGTATTTTTAGAAGAGACAGGGTTTCACCGTGTTAGCCAGGATGGTCTCGATCTCCTGACCTCGTGATCCGCCCGCCTCGACCTCCCAAAGTGCTGGGATTACAGGCGTGAGCCACTGTGCCCAGCCAAGGTAATGCATTTTTAATACACGTTATTTTTTAGAGCAGTTTTAAGTCACAGAAAAATTGAGTAGTAGGTATAAAAATTTCCATGTACACCTAGCCACCGTGTTATCAATATCCTCCACCAGAGTGGAACATTTGTTACAACTGATGAATCTACATTGACACATCACTATCACCCAAAATCCATAAGCTTATTTTACTTCATTTATTTTATTTTAGAGGTGGGTCTCTCTTTCATCACAACTCAATGCAACCTTGAACTCTTGAACTCAGGTGATTCTCCTGCCTCAGCTTCCCGAGTAGCTGAGACTACAAGTGTGTGCCACCATGCCTAGTTACATTTTTAAATTTTTTCTTTTGTAGAAACGGGGTCTTGCTATGTTGGTCCAGGCTGGTCTTGAACTTCTGGCCTCAAGCAGTCCTTCCTTTTTGGCCTCCCAAAGAGCTGGGATTATGGGCATAAGCCACCACGCCTACCCCATAGACTTAATTTTTAAAAGGGACTAATTTTACACGGTTAGCAATTAAAGTGCTGAGGCTAAACTACAGATTTCCATATTAAAACCCCATAATCCTTAATCAAAAACCTCTACTTATTTATAGTTAGATCACCTTCAACTCACATCCCAGAAAAAAAAAAAAAACCCTCTCTAATGAGAAAGGGTTCTTTCCAAGGAGAATGATTAGACGTCTTCATCCCCCTCCCCTGGTAAATCTCACCATCATTCACAGTATTTCCAAATTTGGTCCTTGTTAAAATTCTTCGTCAGTGAACACCATTTTTTCCCAAATGCTTCCCCATCATCAGTACACTCCCAGTAGATCAAGCGTCTGTACCAGAAGGGAAATACACAGTTTGCAAAATCTGCAGAGGAGGAAGAGGAAGAAGCAGAGTAAGAAACCTTTCTAGTTTGCACCCACCTCCACCACACCATGCACACACATGCACACATATGCACACACGTGCATGCACGTGAACAAATGTGCACACATACACATGCACACTCACACAGACATACATGTATGCACACTCGTGCGCTCACACACACGCGCAAATACACACTTTTGCTTCCTATTCAGTATCATCTGCTCTGCCCTATTTCACCAAAGGCACATGGGAACAATATTGGTGGGGGATTCAGATCCCACCTTACTTTGATGTTCTACTAAAAAGATTCTTTTCAAAATAATGTGGTTGAAATGCTCATAACATATCTATGGTGCAATGTGATTTTTATATCGTCAGAAATCGAACATCCTTTATTTTCACAACTTAATTGGCTATGGATTGTATTTTCAGAACCCTCTTGTGTTTTGCCTCAGATCCCAGCCTCAGAGACCAAGATTACTGCTCTGAGGTATTTAGAAACAGGACACTCACCTTCTGCACTGCAAAACTTCCAGTATCCTGCGTAGGTCTTGTTTAACGAGCACCACTTGTGTCTTGCCTTGGACTTGATGCAGTCATAGTATGTTCCATTTTTATAGTGGAATGGAAAGACACACTCCCCATCTAGAGAAAACAAAATTCTTCCTCTGTTTCTGGGTGTGTTAGGAGAGAGGTTATCAAGCGACTGTCTTCCTAGGCGCTGTTGCCCTTTGAAATCAGAGTCATTGGCTGTGGCTGTAGTAAATGTTATTGTACCACTCAATAGCAGAGCTTTGGCTCTCTAATGACAAAGCTCTTTTGTTTTATATTCCTGCCCCTGCCCTACTTCTTTTCCAGGTTATAAACAGTCTCAAAATTTTGCTTAGCATTTGCCCCAGTTTCAGAAATCTCTCCTAAGCATAGAAACATAAATGTGGGCATTTATCTACCCAACAATTCTTCCCCCCTGCCCCTGGATCTCTTATTTTTACCTCTTTCCATCATCTCTCTTTCTCTCCCTCTCCCATACAACTATACATGTGTGTATGTGTGTCACCTGGGTATATCTATGTTGTATGGTTTTATATATATACTTATATATGTTATATGGTTTTGTATATATGCTGTATGGTTAATACAGGATATATATATATAGTTATATGTGCATACACACATACAGGCACACATACATAATTTTTTGCTACCCTTCAAAATGAATCATATTTTATACTTGAGTTTCTGACTTAACACATCACAGAAATCTTCTTAAAGTGATTGTGTAGCTCTAACTTCTTCATGGTTCACTGCAGCCTTATCCTCCTGGGCTCAAGCAATCCTCCCACCTCAACCTCTGGAGTAGCTGGGACTGCAGGTGCGTGCTACCATGCCCAGTTAATTTTTAAATTTTTTGTAGAGATGAGATCTCACTATGTTGGCCAGGGTGGTCTCAAACTCCTGAGCTCAAGCATCCTCCTGCCTCGGCTTCCAAAAATGCTGGGATTACAGTCATGAGCCGCTGAGTCCGGCCTTAACTTCTTTCTAATGCTGATTCATGTTCTGTGATATGGATTCACCACAATTTATTCAGTATTTCCACATTCAGATTTTTCCTACTGTAAATAGAGCTGTAGTAAACATTTCACATATTTAAGTCCTTATGTATTGAAGCATTTGTTTCTATAGAATCCCCAAAGCAAGGTTGCAAGGACACAATGTATATACAATTTTAACATTGATGAATATTGCTTTGTCAAAGGAAAATGGCAATTAGTCTTTCCCACCAATTGTGCTCCTTTACCTGAATTTTCATTAGCACGAAGCATTTACACACTTTAGAAATGTTTACCTGTATTACAGAAGATTTCTGCCTTGCTTTAAAAGATCTACTGGTCTTTAGACCATACATACATTTTCCATTTTCTTCTTAAATTAAACAATTTTGTTCCTTTTACATTTAAAATTTGATTAAGCTAGAATTTAGTTTTGTATATGATGCCAAAGGGCAATGCAACTTTATTTTCTTTCAAACATATTTAGTAATGACAGATCGATGATGAAATAAATCACCTGTACATTTAAACAATCATGTTTAAAACCATGGATTATTCTAATATATCCTGGGATCCATTCTATATTTTCTATAAAGTTTCTTGAAATTATTAGAGAGGTAAGGAAGCATGGTGGTAAAATGAGCAGGCTCTGGAGCCAGCAAGCATCACAAAATATTTCTTCTTTTCTTCTCTCCTCTTCTCCTCCTCCTTCTTCTTCCTCTTCTTCTTCCTTCCTCCCTCCTCCTCCTCCTCCTCTTCCTTCTATTTTTCTAGGCTGATTCCATGTTGTTTATATTACAATATTTTAGTATGTCTACATATCTGATGAGAAAATATTTCTCTACTACAGCACTTTGTTCATACTTCTAATTATTATTGGATGTTTTTTCTATATAAGTTTTAAAATCTATTATTTCCTGTTAGATTGGCAGAAATTAAAGAGTAGACACATTTAGTGCTGATGAAAGTTCAGAGTGACTTCTGTACCTCTGTTTTCTTTATCTGTTCATGAGGCACTTATGTTACATTTTATATAAGGAGAAAAAATGATTTTTTTTACTGGAAAAACATTACTGATTTCCCCACTTTTACAAAATTAAAAGAAAATATACATTAATAATCAAAGTTTTCTGATTGACTTACCTTTAACTTCTGGAAAATGAGTTATAGTTTCTGAAAAATAAAATTTAGAGCTGACATTTATTTCACTATTATTAGGCTTTAAAATGGGCTCTTATGTAAAATAAAATTAAATAAAAATGTTAGTTTAGGAAAAAGTGATATTGTTATGGCATTATGTTTTCCATCCAAGAACATGGCATCGGCTCTTTTTCAAAATGTATTTTTTTGCTCTTCAATATGATTTTCTTATTTATTCTATATAAATCCTACACATTTCTCACAAATTTAATTCCAAAGTGCTTTTTTTTGGTCACTGATGTTAAACAGAATGTTTTCCATTTCCATCAATGTCCAGTTGGTTCTTACCAGTATAGAGAAAAACTATTGACTGTTGTATGTTTATCTTGCATCCAGCCACATAGCCATATTACTTTATTAAAACTAATAATTTTTATTCACGTTCTTAGGGATTTAAGGTATACAATCATAAAATAATTTTGCCTGTTATTTTATATAGATTTTTTCCTTTCTACAATATCACTTATGTTAGAATCTAAAATAGTGTTAATGTAACACCCCTGTGCTTTCCTGGTTTTAATTGGAATGACACTTAGATTAAGAATGTTTATTTCAGCATGATTAGTATTAGATTAAAAAATAAGAATTAATTAAAAAATATTAATCCCTGAGGGAATTTTAAAATGAAATTGGCTTTATAATATCAAGTAGGCATTAATAAAGATGAGTATATAAATAGATATGGAAAAATTTGTACTTCATTTTTAGGTGGCAAAAGGCACTTTCTATTTCATTCTTTTCCATAATACTTGATTTTTGCTAAAAATCACATTATGAAGTTACATGTAATGACATGTTTAATCACCCAAAAGTAAAATTAACAGTAAAATTATGATTTATCTCCTCTTCTTCTTTCTTTCTTTTTTTTTTTTTTTTTTTTTGAGACTGTCACCCAGGCTGGAGTGCTGTGGCGTGATCTCGGCTCACTGCAAGCTCCGCCTCCTGGGTTCACGCCATTCTCTTGCCTCAGCCTCGGGAGTAGCTAGGACTACAGGCACCCGCCACCATGCCCAGCTAATTTTTTATAGTTTTTTAGTAGAGACGGGGTTTCACCTTGTTAGCCAGGATGGTCTCGATCTCCTGACCTCGTGATCTCCCTGCCTCGGCCTCCCAAAGTGCTGGGACTCTTCTTATTTTTTCTTAACATTTTTAACATGAAATTTACTTTATATATAAGTACATAAAATAGTAATCTTTAATGAAAAGTATGATTTCTTACCAGGAAAGGGAATACTCAATGGTTTCACATTTTATTGCAAAAATTTGAAAAGAAACGCTAATAAAAGTTTTTTGATCAACTCACCCACAGTTGATGATAATTCATCTGAAAAACACAATTTTGAACAAATATTTATGTCACTTTAAAATAAAAGAGATGAAAGGATTTCACCAATTTCTATTCTAGTAAGAATAATACTATTTTGAAAGTTAGGCATCAAAGTTCAATAGAGCTTATTTTTAGTAGTGTGATTGTGGGTGATTTCTTACTTTCCTTTTGCTTTAATTGTATTTTTCAAATATTATTAAAGGATAGGAATGATTAAAATTATTTTTAAAACAAAAAATTCAGCAGGCAAAGGAAATGATTTACTTTTCTCACATTTTTCTGTAAAATAAACCACTTCATGATAGGTTTCTGATATGGAACACTACAGGTTTTTATTTCTGTCACCACTTCTCACTGAATACCTGAATTCTACTATTAGAGATTCATGTCTTTGGAGTTGCCACTTTCAAAATGGAAACCTCTTCCTCTAGGAGGGAAAAATAAGAATGATACCTCTGAGGTATGTAGGAAATGCAAATAAATGCTCTGAACATCTTCTCTATCCTGGGCACTATATTTTATTTAACTTATCAGAACAATTTTGTGAGGCAGGCATTGTTTCCATCATCTTAGAGACAAAGTTCAGAAATGTTAGGTTCCATTAAATTTAAAAAGTTAAGCATATGGCAATTCAATTCGAATCCCCCCGGAGGGGTTGGTTCAGTAGGAAGTAACGGCCCAAACCCTGGCACAGGCTCGACCACTTACCAACCATCTGCCCTCAGTTTACTCTGCTGTAAAATGGAGAGAGAACATTAGGATGTCAAGTCCTCCCCAGTTTGAATATCCTAATATTCTTGGAATGGAGGAAACTGCCTGATAGCTTTACTTTTTTTTTCTTAAAGCAGCATTTTTCAACCATTGTTCCTTCATGAGCCATTCAACCTGTAATATTTACCTCCCCCTCCTTAGAACTTGAATTTTTTGTTTTGTTACTTTGCATGGTTCCTGATGAAGTGATTTTAGGCAAAGGCTATTTGATTTAAAACCAGCATGTTTTAGTTAAATATTACATAACTGTTACAAAGTTCATTTAATTGAGGCTTTAAGAACAGTCATAACTTTAGGATGAAATACAACATAGAATGAATTGTAGAATAAATATAGAGTGAAAAATTTGATTTTTTCCCAAATAGCCCGTAATAGATGATGCTTAATAACCATTAAGATGATGTCAGATAGAAAAGCACAATTTACCAACAAGTAAATTTACAAATGTCATGTTTGGTTAAGAGAACATCCACGTACTATAATGTAATTAGCAGATATCTCTCATATTAAAGCATTATAACTCGACATATTCTGTGTTCATAACTAGTTCATCAAATTTGTGGATTACACTTGAAAGAGCAATGACTTAATTTTTTATTTTTTGAAAAGATTTTTGCAAAAGCAATGATGTTAATTCTGAATTTGTTGCGTATATTTCATTTATTACTGACGATTTTGCTATTTGCTCGTGTTTATTCATTCCACAAGTTTGTTTTTCAGCTAAATTGTCCTGGCTGCCATTGTGGCTTGAAAGTAAAACGTTTTTCCTTAGGCACATCTTATTTAAGAAACAGTCATAATGGACCAGCACAATGGTTCACAAGCTTTGTTGCATATTAGAATCACCAGCTGAGTTTTTAAAAACCCAGATCCCTTCCACTTCTGGGTATATATACAAAATAATTTAAAGCAGAGACTCAAAGAAATATTTGTAAACCCATGTTCATGGTAGCATTATTCATAATAGCCAAAAGGTGGAAAGAACCCACATGTCCGTGAGCAAATGAGTAAATAAACAAAATATGGTAGACACATACAATGGAGTAGTATTCAGCATTAAAAAGGAACAAAATTTGAATAGATGCCACCACATGGATGCACTTTGAAAATACTAGGTTAAGTAAAATAAGCCAGACACAAAAAGACAAATATTATATGATTCTACTTATATGAGGTAACTAGAATAGTCAAATACATAGAGACAAAAAGCAGAATGGTGGTTGTTAGGAGCTGGAGGGAGGGAGGAATGGGGAGTTATTATTTAATGGGTGCAGAGTTTCAGGTTGGGACAATGAAAAGGCTCTGGAGATGGATTGCATAATTTGAATGCATTGAATGCCACTGAACTGTGCACTGGTTCCAGTATACAGGGAAGATCTCACGATGAAGGGATCTGCATTTATTCAGCCAGTCCATCAACCCACTCATGTAGACAACAAATATGGATTGAATGACTACTATGTGCCCAGCCTAGTGCTAGGTTCTGAGCTATCCAAAAAGGGAGTGGCTGAAATGGTAGACTCTGGACTACAGAAACCATGAGATTCAGGTGGGAATCCAAGATCAATGGACTCATCAGGAGTTAAGCTTGTCTTTCTCTGAAATATGGGGATTATAATTGTTTCTACTTCCTGGATTTGTTGGATTCATTCAGTATGCATTCCATAGTGAAACTATTAGGAAATGGATTTTGGTTTTGAGGACCATCATAGGCCTGATTTCATGAATGGGGAGATACAGACGAGCGAGTCCAACATAGCCTGTCTGCTAAGCACTATGATCTTAGAACAGATATCACCAGGTAAGCATCAGAATGCAACATCCCCATATCATAAACACAGTGCACCATCCTCGGTGCTATAAAATTATGAGTCCCCACTCAAATGTCCCACTCTGATTAACACCAGAAATTCTGCCATCCACCTGGTGGATCATTTGTTCTGAATGTTGTGATGTTATGTTTCAAAAAATACCTTGCAAGTACAATGCAACTGCGAAGCAAGTGGACTACAAAATGAAGCCGGTCACTTTGTGAAAGATGCAAGAATGTATGAATTTAATGACAGTGATACAACAAAGTTAAAAAGAGCACATATTGTGACTCCATAAGGGCTTTGAAGAGAATTTTTTTTTTTTTGACACGGAGTCTCACTCTGTCACCCAGGCTGGAGTGTAGTGGCATGATCTCGGCTCACTGCTACCTCTGCCTCCTGGGTTCCAGGGAGTCTTCTGCCTCTGCCTCCCAAGTAGCTGGGACTACAGGTGTGCACCACCACCTGTATTTTTACTTGGCTAATTCTTGTATTTTTAGTAGAGACAGGGTTTTGCCATGTTGGTCAGGCTGGTCCCAAACTCCTGACCTCAGGTGATCCACCCACCTCGGCCTCCCAAAGTGCTGGGATTACAGGTGTGAGCCACCGTGCCTGGCTTGAAGAAAAAAAAAAAAAAAATATATATATATATAATATAAATATATATAATATGTATATTATACATAAAATATAAATATATATAGTATATATTTTTAAATTCAAAGGATTAAGAAGGGCCCCTAAAAATTAATATAGTCCTAGAATTAGTCTTAGAATACTTATACAAAACTGGCTTTCTTTATGACCCTTTGAGGAAAGCGTAGAATGGAAGAAGACAAAGCTATGCACTGGAAAATCGTAACAATTTTGTCAGGAAAGTCCTGCATCCCAATTCTTTTCATTCTCAAGAATTCACCTTTGGTCATAATTCAAGCTAAATTCTGTTATAATATATAAGGTTTTAAAAATACCCTTATTTGAAATAAAAATGAGTCTCATTTTTTCAGTTAAACCCAAATCGAAATTGTTTTATGCAGCCATAACAAAGAACAAAATCATGTCCTTTTTAGCAACATGGATGCAGCTGGAGGCCATTAGCCTAAGCAAATTAGTGCAGAAACAGAAAACCAAATACCACATGTTCTCACTTATAAGTGGGAACTAAACATTGGGTGCACAGGGACACAAAGATGGGAACAATAGACACTGGGGATTACAAAAGTGGGGAGGTAAGGAGGGGACCCAGGCTTGGAAACTACCTATTGATGGCCGGGTGCAGTGGCTCATGCCTGTAATCCCAGCACTTTGGGAGGCTGAGGTGGACTGATCATGAGGTCAGGAGTTCAAGACCAGCCTGGCCAACATGATGAAATCCCGTCTCTACTAAAAATTAGCCGGACATGGTGGTGGGCACCTGTAATCCCAGCTACTCGGGAGGCTGAGGCAGGAGAATCGCTTGAACCTGGGAGGCAGAGGTTGCAGTGAGCCAAGATCGCACCACTGCACTCCAGTCTGGGCAATACAAGACTCTGTCTGAAAAAAAAAAAAAAGAAAAAAGAAAAAGAAAACTACCTACTGGGCACTATGTTCATTATTTGGGTGATGGCTTCAATTGAATCCCAAACCTCACCATTTATGCAACATACTCATGTAACAAATCTGCACATGTACCCCCTGCATCTAAAATAAAATTTTTTAAAAGAAAAATCTTTTGAAAGAAGCCAGAGGGGGGGAAAATACCTTACCTGTAGAGAAGCAAAGATAAGAATTATGTCCAACTTCTTTCCAGAAACCATGAAGATAAGAATGAAGCATTTACAGTGTTGAGAGAAAAAAAAATCTTCAATCTAGAATTCCGTACCCGGCAAAATTATTCTTCAGAAGTGAAGGAGAAAGAAAGACAAAGATTCTCAGACAAACAAACATTGAGGGAATTTGCTACCAGAAAACCTGCCTTGAAAGAAATGTTTAAAGTTCTTCAGAGATATAAAGAGAGGAAGCACATTAGAAAAAGAGTAAGTAGGCCCGGCATGGTGGCTCACACCTGTAATCCCAGCACTATGGGAGGCCAAGGCGGGCAGATCACCTGAGGTCAGGAGTTCGAGACCAGCCTGGCCAACATGGTGAAACCCTGTCTCTACTAAAAATACAAAAATTAGCTGGGCATGGTGGTGTGCGCCTGTAATCCCAGCTACTCAGGCAGCTGAGGCAGGAGAATCACTTGAACCTGGGACGTGGAGGTTGCAGTGAGCTGAGATCACACCACTACACTCCAGCCTGAGTGACAGGGCAAGACTTTGTCTAGAAAAAAAAAAAGGAAAAGAATAAGTGAATGTAAATAAAATGAAAGCATGTGAAATGTGTTCAGGAGCTTATGAAGTCCCCTGAACCCAATCACTTTTCCAGAGGATGAGCAGTGAATTTCAGCATCGTCAACAGCATATATTGGCATTCCTGCAGTTGCCCGCAGGAGGATATAGTTTATCAGACTTTATTCTTCCAAGCTATGGAGCCCCAGAGGAGGGAGGAGGCTGGGGAAGCTGGTCGAACAGACTAGGGAAAAAAAGCTGCAGTCGCCTCCCTATCGTGGGGAATTGCTGTAGCCTGCTACATGGTAGTCCTATGATCCTAACTTGGCCAAGATTCTTGTTTGGGTTTCAAGAGCTGGGTCAGGAGTCTTCCCAAAGGGCTGCACTTGCTGTTCCATTCTATGTTCAATGGAATACAGCACAAGATAGAAGACAAAACTTATGAATCTAGAGAATGTCAGAAGGCCTGGAAGAGCACTGATGAAGAGCAATAACAATGAATGGGGAGGAGTTGGGGTCCTTGGGTACCAAACCATGGGAGGCTCATCCCCCAGACAGGAGAGCCGCGTGGCCTCTGTGATTGCTTCTTCCTTGGTTTTGTGCTGTAGAATTTTACTGGTCAGGCATGGTGATTTACGCTTGTAATCCCAGCACTTTTGGAGGCTGAGCCAGGAGGACTGCTTGAACCCAGGAGTTCGAGACCAGCCTGGGCAACATAGCAAGACCCCATCTCTGCAATAAATAAAGACACAAAAATTAGCTGGGCATGGTGGCATGCACCTGTAGTCCCAGCTACTTGGGAGGCTGAGGCAAGAGGATCACTTGAGCCTGGGAGGTCAAGACTGCAGTGAGCCGTGATTGTGCCACTGCACTCCAGCCTGGGTGACAGAATGAGACCCTATCTAAAAAAAAAAAAAGAAAGAAAAAAAAAATCTAGACAAAGTACCATAGACTGTTTGGTCTAGAGCAATAGACATTTATTGTCTCACAGATCTGGAGGCCAGAAGGCCAAAATGCCAGGGTTGGTTCCTTCTTAGGAGCTCAGAGGCAGAAACTATTCCATGCCTCTCTCCTTGCTTTTGGTGGCTGCTGGCAAGCTGTGGCATTCTGTGGCTTGTGGCAGCATCGCTTTAATCTCTTCTTGTGACTATGCGTGCTTGTCTTCTCTGTGTGTGTCTGTTTCCTCTTCTTATAAAGATACCAATCATTGGATTAGGGCCAACCCGTATCCATTGTGACTGCATCTTAATTACCGACATCTGCAAAGACCTATTTCAAATACAGTCATATTCACAGATCTCTGGTAAACATGAATTCTGGAAGGACACTATGCAATGCAACCCCAGACAGTGAGGATGAAGACGAAGAATTTGAGTGTCACTAGGCAATACAGTTTGTGGAGGCTAAAACACCTCTGTCTTGGATGCTAATTCACCGTGTTGGTTTCTGATTAACCCCGTTCTCGGGATGTCCCTAAAATTTCTATTTTATCTACTGTTCTTTGTGTAAGAACATGTACTACATGTACTTATTTTTTTTTTTTTTTTTTTGGAGACAGAATCTCACTCTGTCACCCAGGTTGGAGTACAGTGGCGCTGTCATAGCTCACTGCAGCCTTGACTTCCCAGGCTCAAGTGATTCTCTTGCCTCAGCCTCCCAAGTAGCTGGAACTACAGGCACACACTACCATAGCTGGCTAATTTTCAAAAGTTGCTGTAGAGACTAGGTCCCACTATGTTTCCCAGGCTGGTCTCGAATTCCTGGGCTCAAGCAATCCTCCCACCTTGAACTATGCATGGCCAGAGCATGTCTGTACTATTGATCCTGCCCTTAGGTCAAAACAACCTTGATCAAAGAACCTTTAGGCAGGGCTGGGTGTGGTGGCTCACAGCACTTTGGAAGGCGGAGGTGGGCAGATCGCTTGAGCTCAGGAGTTTGAGACCTGCCTGGGCAACTTGGCGAAATCTTATCTCTACCAAAATTACAAAAAAATTAGATGGGCATGGTGGTGTGCTCCTGTGGTCCCCGTACTGGGAGGCCGAGTTGGAGGATTAATTACTTCAGTCCCGGGAGGTGGAGGTTGCAGTGAGCTGAGATCACGCCGCTGCACTCCAGCCTGGGTGACAGAGTGAGACCTTGTCTCAAAAACAAATAAAATAAAATAAAAATAAAAATTACAAAATCAGAAAAATTTTAAAAATTAAAAAAGAGAAAATCTTGCAGTTTTCAGTAACATGGATGAACCTGGAGGACATTATGCTAAGTGAACCAAACCAGTCACAGAAGGACAAATATTGCACGATTCCACGTGTATGAGAAGTTTAAAGTAGTTAAACTCACTCTGTGATTATCGACTACTAAATCCAAACCCTTATCCTGCCTCTTTAATACTGTAATAGTACTTTTGGTACTGTAATAGTAGTAATAATGACATAATGATAGCAGTTCTGTTCTGAGCGTCATGCATGCTAACCCATTTAATCTTCCAGCAATGCTGGGAGGCAAAAAGAATCATGATCCTCCTGTTTCAGATGTGGGAACTTATAGACATCCAGGACTCAAAGTCTTGCTCGAGGCCACAGGCTAAGCTTGGTTGGAACCCGGAGATGCTGGAGGGAAAACTGGTCTCCTGAGCTTGCCAGGAGCAGAGTCGAGTGGGACAGAGGAGGCGAGAGGAGCCTTCAGTTCTTGGTGAGTGGGGGTGCATGAGAGCTCTTAGCCATGGTTCCTCCTCATCCTCTTTAAATAATAATGGCTCTTGCAATGCAAGATTCACATTTTAGCCCAAACCTTTGTTGACATCAAACGATCGGTTGGCGGGCAGTCCTACCGCACCAAAGCCTGAACTGGCAAAAGTGAAAACCCCAGAGTTCTCGGTGCACGAAGCATGTCCAGGTCTACACACCTGGACAGTTCTCCCCACAAGGGACCCCACTCCCATGTAATCCCTTAGACAACCCATCAACTTGGAATAGTAATTACATGTTGGACATGGCAAATTCCTAGCCCTGGAAAAAGATCACTCAATCAAGTCCTTTGTGAAGTCTTGCCAATTCAATTATTTTTTCTTTTTCAGGCTAGGCGTATAGCTGATTTAGCATGTGCCACACACATGGTCTGTTTCCTCTTCTGTCTTCCCACTAGATCGTGCACTAGTGGGAAGAGGTGGGGGTGCATATCGCATGCTCATGAGTGGAGACGCTCATGCTATTTAGTCTCTGCATCCTGTGTATCTAGCAAACCTATCATGTCACCGTTTTATTATTATTATTATTATTTTATTTTTTTTTATTATTTTTTTTTTGAGATGGAGTCTTGCTCTTGTTGCCCAGGCTGGAGTGCAATGGCATGATCTCAGGTCACTGCAACCTCTGCCTCTTGGGTTCAAGTGATTCTCCTGCCTCAGCCTCCTGAGTAGCTGGGATTATAGGCACCTGCCACCATGCCCGGCTAATTGTTGTATTTTTAGTAGAGACGGGGTTTCACCATGTTGGCCAGGCTGGTCTTGAACTCCTGACCTTGTGATCTGCCCGCCTCGGCCTCCCAAAGTGCTGGGATTACAGGTGTGAGCCACGGCACCCAGTCTGTCACTGCTTCTAAAACGTCAAAATGTAGTGCTCCTCTGATGAGGATGAGGAGGAACCATAGCTGAGAGCTCTCATACATCCCCATTCATCAAGAACTGGGACTCCCTTCACCTCCTCTGTCCCACTTGACTGCTCCTGGCAAGCTCAGGAGTCCAGATTTCCCTCCAGCATCTCTGGGTTCCAACGAAGCTTAGCCTATGGCCTCCAGCAAGACTTTGAGCCCTAGATGTCTGTGAGTTCCCACCTTCCCCTTATTTGTGATGACATCTTATTATCTGCAAGCCGGATTGCTGTGGGGACCCAGTTGTTATTGTCTGTATTGAATTCGACCACCATCAAAAACTTGCAGTTTGCTACTCAGTAGCTCAAAAGAAACTCTTAAGAGACAATAGGCTGGGTGCGGTGGCTCCTGCCTATAATCCCAGCACTTTGGGAGGCTGAGGTGGGTGGATCACCAAAGGTCAGGAGTTCGAGACCAGCCTGGCCAACATGGTGGAACCTGGTCTCTACTAAAAATACAAAAATTAGCTGGGCATGGTGGCACGTGCCTTTAGTCCCAGCTACTCGGGAGGCTGAGGCAGGAGAATTGCTCGAATCTGGGAGGCTGAGGTTGCGGTGAGCTGAGATCATGCCACTGCACTCCAGTCTGGGTGACAGAGCAAGACTCCATCTCAAAAAAAAAAAAAACAGAGAGACAATAAGTCCAGGAGGCAGATGCTTGCAAAGGAGAGAGAGGGAGATAGTGAATAGGCAACAGTTCTGCAGATCAAAAGTAGACTAGCACCACATCATTTAAAATACAGGCTAACGAGCCCGGGGCCCATGAGTTTTTATTCTCTGATGCATTATTAAGAGAAATGCTTCATCAGTAAGGCTCTGAATAGCACAAGTATTATGTGGAAAAATATGACATCCATAAATTAGGAGACCAGACATTGACAGCGGAGAAGCTTTAGGATCGTCTTAATTTGCCTTTTCCCACTTATCTATATTCCTTTTTATATATCTACAAACATGATGTCTGATTTAAAAAAAAAAAAACCTGTGGCCAAGTACAGTGTTATTTTTCAGTAAGTATAAAATAATTCTAGTGGATAAGAAAGCAGTGGTCATAGTTACATTGGGAGTATATTTTCTTTTCTGTTCTTTAAAAAAAAAAAAAGCAAGCAGTGTTATTTTTTTTTAATGCAAAGATGTCCTGAAGAATACTTAAAAGAAATATCTGCAAGATCATTCTTCTTGGTCATTCCACAAAAAATTGTTTTTGAAACTATGCTTAGTCCTCATCAAACGTTATCAGATGCATCCATAGTGAAGTCCCTTCTTATTTTTCTATTTCGCTTCATAATTGTTACAGGCAACACCACTTTGGAAAAGGAATAAAATCGACTTTATGAAAATTAGTCTCATTTTCAAAACCTCTGCAGGAGGCATTTAAAATCTCCTAGCATGAAGGGAGGAGACACATGGTTTTCAAGTAACATGTCACTAGGATTTTCCAATTTACATTCTTAGTCTTTCATTATTTTATTAGCCGAACTTTCTTATTTTTTAAAAAATCTTTACCCATGGATTGTGTTTCTGACGTGAAAGGGAGAGTATGTTTTTCTTTCTTAAGGTACCTAAAGCAAGGGAGACTGTTGCCCTCCATGGCGACTGGGATTTGATTACATACAGCAGCCAATGTGCAGGACTCCGTCCCAGCCAGGGTCACCTGTCTCCTCACCTTCTTCCAGAACGTTGAATAGAGCGCCGACCACACCACCGACCACACCGTGAATCAGGCAGACCCAAACCAGCAGGAGCCCCATGTGCCGGGCCATGCTCCTGTCAGACACTCGTGGTCGACCAGCTGATGTCCAAGATTTTATAGCCCCTGGAACTAACCACAACCACTTCCCCTCCCTGTCCCTCCTCTCTTTCCCTCCTCCCCACTTCTTCCTTGTCCCTCTCCTTTTTCACCTTCTCCTCCTCCTTCTTTTTCTCCCTTCTCCTTCTCCTCTCCTCCTCCTCATTCTTTTTCTCCCTTCTCCTTCTCCTCCTTCCTTTCCTCCTCCTTCTTCTTCTCTTCCCTCCTCCTCCTCCTTCCCCTCCTCCTCCTTCGTCTGCTCCTCCTCCCCCTCCTCCTCTTCCTCCTCTTTCTCCCCTCCTCCTCTCTTCCTCCTTCTTCCTACTCTCCCTCATTCCCCTCCTTCTCTCCCTCCTCCTCTTCCTTCTTCACCTCCTCCCCCTTCCTCCCCCTCCTTTCCCTCTTTCTCCCCTCCTCCTCCTTCCTCTCTTCCTCCTCTTCCCTCTTCCACCTCCTTCCCTGCCTCTTCTCCCTCCTCCTCCTTCCCCTCTTCCCCTTCCTCCTCTTCTTTCATCTTTCATCCCCACCTTCTCCCTCCTTCGTTGCTCTCACTCTGCTCCAAAGTTAAGCCATCTACCTTGCATAGGAAGAAATATAGAAAAAGAAATACTTAAAATAACAGGGAAGATGCAAGCTGAGGAATTTCGCGTCGTTTCCACGAAGAGAAGCATCAGGGAGCCCATGGGCAGTCACAGGTTTCCCGGTATCTCAGATCTTCCTGGTCTTTGTCAGCCAGGGCTCAAGAATCCCCTGGAGAGGCCCAGGGAGGCTTCTTGGAAAAGCAGGTTTGCTTCCCTAATATAAGCACCTTTGTTGATGCTCCACAAACCTTCAGTGTGGGCCACTGTTCTCTGGAGGCCCTTGGTGATTAACCTAATGGGCTGCAGATGGCTTTGAAGTTCTGAGGAACAAGCGGTGCAGCCTTATGGACACCTACATTTCCAACTATGAAATAAATAAATAAATAAAAGTATTAAAAAAAGAAAAATCAGATTAATCATGAATTCTGAAACACAACGTGTTCTTAGTTACTGTTCCTTTTTTTTTTTGAGACAGAATTTTGCTCTGGTTGCCTAGGCTGTAGTGCAATGGTGCAATCTTGGCTCACTGCAACCTCCGACTCACAGGTTCGAGCGATTCTCCTGCCTCACCCTCCCGGGTAAATGGGATTACAGAAGCCTGCCACTACGTCTGGCTAATTTTTGTATTTTTAGTAGAGACAGGGTTTCACCATGTTGGTCAGGCTGATCTCAAACAAGGTGATCCACCTGCCTTGGCCTCCCAAAGTGCTGGGATTACAGGCGTGAGCCACCACACCTGGCCCTTAGTTACTATTCTTAGAAGAGGGGCTGGGCACAGTGGCTCACGTCTGCAATCCCAGTGCTTTGGGAGGTTAAGGTAGGGGGATCATTTGCAACCAGGAGTTTGAGACCAGCCTGGGAAACATAATGAGACCCCCCATCTCTACAAAAAAAAAAATTGACGAATTAGCCGAGCATGGTGGCATGTGCCTGTTGTCCCAGCCCTTTGGGAGGTTGACGTAGGAGGATTGTTTGAGCCCAGGAGTTTGAGACCAGCCTGGGAAACATAATGAGACCCCCCATCTCTACAAAAAAAAAAATTGACGAATTAGCCGAGCATGGTGGCATGTGCCTGTTGTCCCAGCACTTTGGGAGGTTGAGGTAGGAGGATCGTTTGAACCCAGGAGTTTGAGGCTGCCAGGAGCTATCATCGCACCATTGCACTCTAGCCTGGGCAACAGAGTGAGACCCTGTCTCAGAAAAAAATTGTGGAAAACGGGCTATCTTTTCATCTCCATTTTTTTTTTCTCAGTAAGATGGAATTTCCTTTGGAAAACAGTGTCAAAAGAAAGCCCTCCCCCCAACTAAACTGTCAAAAATGTCAGCAACTATCAAATTAGAAACTCTTATGAAATAAAAGCCTATCCAAGACTTTAAAAATACCTTTGAGGAATCCTAGTTTTTGGAAATGACTGTTGCCTTCACTTATTTCTAACAATTCTTTTTTCTTTTCTTTTTTTTTTTTCTTTCTTTTCTTTTTTTTTTTTTTACCTGGAGTCTCGCTCTGTTTCCCAGGCTGGAGTGCGGTAGCGTGATCTTGGCTCACTGAAACCTCCACCTCCTGAGTTCAAGCGATTCTCCTGCCTCAGCCTCCCAAGCAGGTGGGACCAGAGGCGTGTGCCAGCAGACCCAGCTAATTTTTGTATTTTTACAAAAATACAAAAAATATTTTTTTTGGGGTGTGCTGGGGTGTGCCAGCAGACCCCAGCAGAGATGGGGTTTCACCATGTTGGCCAGGCTGGTCTTGAATTCCTGACCTCAGGTGATCCACCGGCCTCGGCCTCCCAAAGTGCTGGGATTACAGGCATGAGCTACTGTGCCTGGCACCTCTTTCCTTCTTGTTTGAACATCTTTTACAGATCTTGATTATAGTCTACAACATAATGGGTGGTCTCTGGCACACTGCCTTTTTGCTATTATTATTGATACTTTATGAAGACCAAGTGTGCTAAGACATTGTACATTTGCGGAGCCACCCATTCTCCCCTTTAACATCTTTGTTTCATGTCACTCTTCACTGCATTGCATGTCATCAGTTTCCCATTCTGCAAGTATTTCTTCAATCAGTTTCCCTTTATTATTAGCCATACGAGATCCAAAAATCCCTTAGCAGGTTAATGTGGACTGGGTGCAGTGGCTCATGCCTGTAATCCCAGCACTTTAGGAGGCCAAGGTGGGTAGATCACCTGAGGCCAGGAATTTGACACTAGCCTGGCCAACCTGGTGAAACCCTGTCTCTCCTAAAAAATACAAAAATTAGCTGGGTGTGGTGGCATGTGTCTGTGGTCCCAGCTACTTGGGAGGCTGAGGTAGGAGAATTGCTTGAACCTGGGAGGCAGAGGTTGCTGTGAGCTGAGATCATGCCACTGCACTGTAGCCTGGGTGACAAAGCGAAACTCCATCCTCTGGCTCAAAAAAAAAAAAAAAAAAAAAGCAGCAGCAGCAGGTTGATGGAAGAAGAGAAAGGGAAAGAGAGGAAAACACACACACACAAACCCATCAATATATAGTGAGACATTCAAACAGAAAGAGAGACACTGAGCAAAACCCAAAGACAGAGAAAGAGCTTCAAAGAGGAAGGAAAAGGAGGCAAGGACAGAGGGAGAAAGAGAGAGGGGAGTGGAGAGATGGTGAAAGAGAGACTGAGGAAGACAGTGACAGGGAGGGCCAGAGAGACAGCCAGCGAAAAGAGGTGAAGGCAGACAGACAGAGAAGTCAGGGCAGAGGAGGCTGCCATGTGAGAAACCCCCAGCCTGCGAGCCTCTTATTCTGAAAACACCCACGCCTGGAACATGAGGATGCAGCACCAAAGAATCAATAAAACGAAGAGCCCCAGACACGCTGACTCAAGCCCTACTCTCCCCAACAATTTGCTGTATGAGGTTCAGTAAGTCCCTGAGCCTAGCTGTGCCTCGATTCCCTTATCTGTAAAACCAAGGAGTCATACTAGGGTCAGCTGTAACATGTGGCCAACTCTGAAAGATCCCAAGAGAAGGCTTGTGGACTTCTTCACAAAATCCCAGGATGGTGGAGAATCATTTAAAAATGACGGCCTGTACTCCCAGCACTTTGCAGGGCTGAGGCAGGTGGATCACCTGAGGCCAGGGGTTCAAGACAAGCTTGGCCAACATGGTGAAACCCTGTCTCTATTAGAAATACAAAAATTAGCTGGGCGTGGTGGTGGGCACCTGTAATCCCAGCTACTCAGGAGGCTGAGGCAGGAGAATCGCTTGAACCCAGGAGGTGGAGGTGACAGTGAGCCGAGATCACGGCTTTGTACTCCAGCCTGGATGGTAGAGTGAGACCTTGTCTCAAAAATAAAATAAAATAAAATAAAATAAAATAAAATAAAATAAAATAAAATAAAATAAAATAAAATGACGTATTTTAGAAGGCTAGTTTCAATTATTCCATGCTTGCCTTTTCACTAGAAAATTCTAGGGCTTGGCCGGGCACGGTGGCTCATGCCTGTAATCCTAGCACTTTCGGAGGCTGAGGTGGGCAGATCACCTGAGGACGGGAGTTCGAGACCAGCCTGCCCAACATGGAGAAACCCCGTCTCTACTAAAAGTACAAAATTAGCTGGGTGTGGTGGCGCATGCCTGTAATCCCAGCTACTCGGGAGGCTGAGGCAGGAGAAAGGCTTGAACCTGGGAGGTGGAGGTTGTGGTAAGCCAAGATCACACCATTGCACTCCAGCCTGAGCAACAGAGCAAAATTCTATCTAAAAAAAAAAAAAAAAAAAAAAGAAAGAAAGAAAAGAAAAGAAAATAGTAGGGCTTTTTCATTGTTCAGCTGAAACCTCTCCAGCTCCTCATAGCTGAATTTCTGGGAACGTTCCCTCCTCTGTTCATTGATATTCTTGTCCCTGACCCCAGCCCCCGCAAGGCCCCGTCCATGTACACTTGACTGAATTTTATGGGCCTCATGGATATGCATGGGCTTATCTCCAGACATCATAAATTAACCACAGCTGATCTCATCCAAACTGTCTTCTGACAGTAACCACTGGTGAAGAACCCTCCTTTGAGAAGCTGCCGTTGTGTCCTACAGACAGGCTGGGGCCAAAGCCATTCAACCAATCCCCAGATAATCCAGAGCTCTTGGGAGCAGAACCTTAAAGAGAGATCGTGGAGAGAGCCAGGGCCCAGAAGAACTCTCTCAAAGGTACATTTTGACCCGGAAACTTGGGAGGGTATGACAACTGGGGTCTTAGGGCCCCCATAGCAAAGAAGGAAGGTCTAGAGCATCATGGTGCACTAGAAATATAATACGAGCCACATAAATCATTGTAAGTTTTATAGCAGAAGCACTTTAAAAAAGTAAGAAGAGTGCAATTTATTTTAATAACATGTTCTGTGGAATCCATGTATATCTAAACGATTATCATTTCAACACATAATGAATACAAATAATCATTAATGAGATACTTTACATTTTTTCCCTATACTTTGTCTTCATAATCAATAAGTATCTTACACTTACAACATAGAACAATTTGAACTTTCCCATTTCAAGTGCTCAAGAACCAGAAGTAGCTGGTGGCTGCCATCTTGGTTCTGGAAGGGGACAGCCAGAGAAAGTAGGGAAGGTGGTCTTGTGGGTGAGGTCCTTTCTCTGTTAATAAACTCAAAGAAATGGGTTAAACCAGATTCTATGAATGATGTAATGCTAAGGAAGGTTGCCTGAATCCCAAGTTTAGGGAAGAAACTGAAGAAAAGGGAACAAGTTACCTGTTAAGAGACTGGGTGAATTACTTATTAAATTCTTGGTAGTGGATTAAAATCTTCATGGTTCTATCAATGTTTGGACCATTTCTCCAAGGTAAGGCTTACTCTCCCTATTTTAGGAAAAAGAAAGTTGAGATTCAAAAAGAGCTTACTGAGATCCTGTTGCTTCTCCCTCCAAAGGCAGCCTAAATATGTAATAGAAGAGGTGTGTGTGTGCGCCTAGAGGTGGAGGGAAGGCTTACACTGAAGTTTTGTTTCAGATCTGGGGTCATTTGCTGCTGAGAAGCAGAAGGACTCATTATTTTGAAGGTACACTATACTTCAGTGACTTTACAGCCCCATGTGTGCCTGTAATTATCACAATGGCTTCTATAGTTTAGGTTTTATCTCCACTAAACAGATAGGAATACTGACTTGGAGTTCAGAGAGGTGAAATGACCTTCCCAAGGCCACCCAGTTGAAACATGGGAGAGGTAGGATTTGAACCCTGGTTGGTTGGGTGCTATTATCTTCTGACCGCTCCACTGTGAAATTGTTTTGGCTTAAGAGAACGAGAGGGCAGAGGCTGTGGGCTAAGCTGCCTCTTCGGCACCCTATCAGGGCCTTAATACTACCAGTTGTGTCTGCCATTATTTTCCATGTTGGGTGGTAGATATTGGTGCCAATGTCTTATCTATAGCTGTTTGAAGACAGCTATCATATCTGGTTCCTCTTGGTACCCACCACATTTCCTTATAGATGATAGGGTTCTTGAATACTCATTGGATGGGTGGTGGATTGATGGAAGATTAAAGAATGAAAGGAAGGATGGGTGGATAGAAGAATGGATGAACGGTGAAAGAATGGATGGATGGAAGGATGGATGAGAAGTGGATGAATAAATTGAAGGATGGATGAAACGATTTATCTCTGATTGTTGAGGGCAGAAATCATGTATGGTTCCTCTTGGTACTTGACACAGTTTCTTATGGATGGTGGGTTTCTTAAATACTTATTGGATGAATGATTGATGGATGGATGATAAGAGGATGGATTCAATGAATAACGGATGAATAGAAGGATAAATGAATGGACAGATGAGTGGATAGATAGATGGCTGGTGAAAGATGGACAAAAGGATGGGAGAATTGATAGATGGATGGAAGAATGGGTGGAAGGATGAATGGGTGGATGAATTGATGGATGGATGAATGGATGATGGAAGAAGATAGACGAAAAGATGGATAGATGGAGGAATGGATGTAAGAATGGGTGGAAGGATACATGGGTGGATGGGTGGATGGATGGATGATGAAAGAAGAGTTGGTAAAAGGATGGTTGATGGATGGATGGATGAGGGAATATTAACAATGAAGAGTATCATTAAGCAGGGAAAAAATTTCTCAGAAGGTAATATTTTCAGGAAAGTTTGAAAGCCAATAAGTAACAAAAGTAAAAGAAGAGAATTAGAACATTCTCAAAATGTTTGCTTAATTAATTAATTACTGCCAGTCTAGCATGGTGAATGAATGTTATCATCATCATCATCGTCATCATTAATGGCCAACATTTATTGTGAGTTATCTCTATAGCACGCATTGTCTTAAGCATTTTGTATCTTTCATCTAATTCAATCCTCCCAACAACTCTATGAAGTAGAACTGTTTATTAGCATCCCCATTTTATAGAGGGGTAAGCTGTGAAGTACCTTATTAAATGTCACTCTGCTAGGCACCACTGAAACATCCACACAGGTTTTTAATTACTGGAATGCCAGTGGAATTGGAATGCCAACACCAAGAGGCCCCTGGCACAGCGCTTTGCTCTATAGATGTTCAATAAATTTGGTAAGTCAATAACTACCTCATAAAATTAATCCATTCTTAAGACAGCCATCTCATTGTTGTAGATTTTTCATTTTGTTATTTTAAACTGCCTCCTATTGCTTTACTCAGGGTGTTCTATCTTTTTTAAAAACCATTTTAACTCTGCATGTTTTCATGTGAGCATATGTGCATGCATATACCTGTATATGTGCACATATGATGTGTGTATATTACGTATACATATATACACATCTATAATGTATACAGGCATGTGCACGTATATGTATATACACATTATGTATGTGCATATACATGTATAATTACTGTTTCTAAAATGTTTTATTGATACACAACAATTGTATATATTTATTGAGGTACACGTGATTTTTTTTCTTTTCCTTATTTATTTATTTAATAGACATGGTGTCCCACTCTGTTGTCCAGGCTGGTCTCAAATTCCTGGTCTCAAGTGATCCTCCCACCTCAGCCTCCCAAAGTGCTGGGATTACAGGTGTGAGCCACTGATGTGATATTTTGATACATGCAGACAGTAATGATCAAATCAGGGTATTTAGGATATCCATTACTTCCAACATTTATCATTTCTTTGTGTTGGGAATATTGCAACTCTTCTCTTCTAGGTATATACATAATTAAATTGTTTTTAAAGACATAAGTCACACATCTGTGATAAAAACTTAATTGGAAAGAAGTCTCCTATTTACCCCTGGTTCCCACTTCCAGAGGTGATTGATATCAGTGGCTTCTCACATGCCCGCTCAGGAAAACATTCTGTGCATGTATGTGCATGGGGAACACAGATGCAGTGTCTTGCTGAGAACTACAAGGCTCTGACCTAGGTTTGCTAGTGTCACCATCTTTTCGTTCCTCTGCACTTACTCCATAATTCGTAGTCAGCAGCTTCCAGTAAAATCTCAAGGATGGCCTGGGCGCGGTAGCTCAAGCCTGTAATCCAGCACTTCGGGAGGCTGAGGTGTGTGGATCATGAGGTCTGGAGTTCAAGATCAGCCTGGCCAAGATGGTGAAACCCCGTCTCTACTAAAAATACAAAAATTAGCCGGGTGCAGTGGCAGGCGCCTGTAATCCCAGCTACTCGGGAGGCTGAGGCAGGAGAATCGCTTGAACCGGGGGGCAGAGGTTGCAGTGAGCTTAGATCATGCCACTACACTCTAGCCTGGGTGACAGAGTGAGACTCCGTCTCAAAAAAAAAAAAATCAATCAATCAATCAATCAATCAATCAATCTCAGGGATTGGGCTAATGAGCCCGGGCATGCGCATTAAGAGACAAAATGGCAGAGTCCGGGGCGCGGTGGCTCACGCCTGTAATCCCAGCACTTTGGGAGGCCAAGGCGGGCGGATCACGAGGTCAGGAGATCGAGACCATCCTGGCGAACACAGTGAAACCCCGTCTTTACTAAAAATACAAAAAATCAGCCGGGCGTGGTGGTGGGCGCCTGTAGTCCCAGCTACGCGGGAGGCTGAGGCAGGAGAATGGCGTGGACCCGGGAGGCGGAGCTTGCAGTGAGCCGAGATCGCGCCACTGCATTCCAGCCTGGGTGACAGAGCCAGACTCCGTCTCAAAAAAAAAAAAAAAATGCAGAGTCCAACCTTTTGGGGGACATTTCACTGGAAGGGGAAGAAAGTCTCAGATGAGCTTGTGTACAAGTCCAGTAAACACACCGCTCATGCTCACTTCCCAAGCCTAAAGGAGGCACTGCGCATGCGGGAGGCCCACCCTAAGGGGAAAAATGAAGGGTCCAGCCATGTGGCCCTCCCTTCTGTGCGTCAGAACATGTCACATTGTTTCCCACATCAGCAGCTTTGCCCTCACTGATCCCTCTGCCTGGAATGCTTGTTCCTCACACTGTGTGTGGCTGACTCTAGGTTTTGGTTCAAATATCACCTGCTCAGAGAGGCCTTCCCTGACCACCAAAGGAGACATCTATCAGGCATGATTGTTTACATTCCCCTGTTCATTATTGTTTTTTCATTGCACTTTTCATATTCTGAAATGATTTTGGTTTTGGTTACCGTGGTAGAATACACATAAGATTATGATTTTAACTATTTTAAAGTGCACAATTTAGTGGCGACAAGTACATTCACAATGTTGCACCATCATCACCATTATCTATTTCCAGGAACTTGTCACCACCCCAAACGGAAAGCCTCATTTCTTTCTTTCTTTCTTTTTTTTTTTTTTTTGAGAAAGAGTCTTGCTCTGCCACCCAGGCTGGAATGCAGTGGTGTGATCTCGGCTCACAGCAACCTCCGCCTCCTGGCTTCAAACGATTCTGGTGCCTTAGCCTATGGAATAGTTGGGATTACAGGCATGTGTCACCATGCCTGGCTAATTTTTGTATTTTTAGTAGAGATGGGGTTTCAACATGTTGGCCAGGCTGGTCTTGAACTCCTGGCCTCAAGTGATCCACCCACCTCGGCCTCCCAAAGTGCTGGGATTACAGGCGTGAGCCACCACCCTGGTCAGAAAACCTCATTTGTATTTTGTCTTTCCCACCCTAGTAAAATATTAGCCTCATGCAAGAAGGAATTTCACCTGTCCATTCTACCGACAACTCCACATAGTAGGAGGAACACAACAAATATTTATCACATACGTGATTTTTTTTTTTTTTTTTTTTTTTAGGAAATGGGGTCTCGCTCTGTCATTCAGGCTGGAGTGCAGTGGTGCAATCATAGCTCACTGCAGCCTCGATATCCTGGTCTCAAGTGATCCTTCCCCCTCAGCCTCCTGAGTAGCTGGGACTACAGGTGTGCACCATCTTGCTCAACTAATTTTTAATATTTTGTAGAGAAGGAGGGGGTCTCACTATGTTGCCCAAGCTGGTCCTGAACTCCTGAACACAAGTGATCCTCCCACCTTGGCCTCCCAAAGTGCTGGGATTACAGGCCTGAGCCCGCACGCCCAGCCTATGTTTACCATGATTATTTGTTGAGCACTCAGCACGTGCCAAGAACTCTCCTTAACATTGTATCATTTCATTCTTCCCCCACCCCGGCCGCCCCCCCAAATCCTGCCCCCTCCCCCATCCCCCATAGATGGAGTCTCACTCCGCCCAGGCTGTAATGCAGTGAGCCAAGACTGGCACGATCTTGGCTCAGTGCAACCTCTGCCTCCTGGGTTCAAGCAATTCTCCTGCCTCAGTCTCCTGAGTAGCTGGGATTACAAGTGCGCGCCACCACGCCCAGCTAATTTTTGTATTTTTAGTAGAGACGTGGTTTCACCATGTTGGTCAGGCTGGTCTCGAACTCATGACCTTGTGATTCGCCCTCCTTGGCCTCCCAAAGTGCTGGGATTACATTCATTTAATTATTAAACAGTCCTACGGGGTAGATTTCAGTTGTCTCATATATAGAAAAGAAAGCTGAGAGTCAAATACATTCCATAACACTCTCAAGGTCACACGGATGAGCAGAAATTCGTATACAGGCCACCCTTTTCCGAAGCCACAACCACTTACGTATTTCTCCATTGTGGAGATGAGGACTCCGAGCTGTGCGTGTGTCCCATGGAGCCACACAGCTGGCTTGAGAGGGAGCCTAAGGTTAGACACCTTTGCTCCGTACCTCTTCCAGGATGGCTGATTCAAATGGGACAGAGATAATGAAAATGATAATGATTAATATTTACAAAGCACGTTTTATGTGGCAGGCAGGGTTTTCAGCCCCCTGTGTGTGCATTAGTTTTCTGCAGTGGCTGTAATAAATCCCCACACACCTAACCGACTTGACACACACTTGTTCTCTTACAGTTCTGTAAGTCAGTCTCACTGGGGCTAAGATCAGGGTACCAGCCAGGCTGCGTTCCTTCTGGAGGCTGTAGGGAAGAATCTGTTTCCTGGCTTCTTCCAGCTTCTAAAGGTCGCCTGCATTCTTTGGCTCGTGGCCTCTTCCTGGCATAACTCTAACCTCTGCTTTCTGTTGTCACACCTGGTTATCTGACTCTCCTGCCTCTCTCTCTTTGTTTTTTTTGGACACGGAGTCTTGCTCTGTTGACAGGCTGGAGTGTGGTGGTGCAATCTCAGCTCACTGCAACCTCTAACTCCCTGGTTCAAAAGATTCTCCTGCCTCAGCCTCCTGAGTAGCTGGGATTACACCACACCCAGCTATTTTTTTTTTTTTTTTTAGTAGAGATGGGGTTTCACCATGTTGGCCAGCATGGTCTCAATCTCCTGACCTCATGATCCTTGTGATCCACCCGCCTCGGCATCCCACCACCTCTCTTTTATAAGGGCCCTTGTGATGACATTGGGTCCATCTGGGGAATCCCGGATCATCTTCCCATCTCAAGATCCTTAGCTTTATGACATCTGCAAAGTCTTCCACACTCCTTTTTTTGAGACAGGGTCTGGCACTGTCACCCAGGCTGGATCATAGCTCACTGCAGCCTCAAACCCCTGGGTGCAAGTGATCCTGCTGCCTCAGCCTCTTGAGTAGACAGGACTACAGGCATGTGCCACCATGCTAGTTTTCTTTCTTTTTTTTTTTTTAAGATTGTTTGTAGATAGGGGTCTCACTATGTTGCCTAGGCTGATCTCGACCTCCTGGGCTCAACCAGTCCTCCCACCTCAGCCTCTGGAATAGCTAGGACTGCAGGCATATGCCACCATGCTGGCTACTTTTTTTTAATTTTAAGATTTTTTGTAGATATGAGGTCTCACTATGTTGCCCGGGCTGATCTCAAACTCCTGGGCTTGAGTGATCCTCCTGCGTCAGCTTCCTGAAGTGCTGGGATGACAATTATGAGTTACCATGACTGGCCCGCAAAATCCATTGTGCCATGCAACCTAGCATATTCGTGGACTCTAGGAATTAGGACGTGGACAGATTTGTGTTGGGTGGGTATTATTCTACCCACCAAGCGTCTATGAATGACACTAACATTCTGTAGCAGCAACAGTGATCACCATCCCTTCCACTGTGCGGATGAGGACTGAGACCCAGGAAACTCAGTACTTTCTTGGGGTCACAAAGGTAGTAAGAGGCAAAGCATGGAAACCCAGGTGGTTGGGCTCCAGGGCAGGCTCTTTCTGGCATTATAATCTTCTGCCTGTCTGGATCTTAGCATCTAAGCCAAAAATTATTCATTTGAATCTTGGGGAGAAGGGTCAAAATGAAAGCTTGAGGTTAATGAACCAATTAAGGTGTAGGAATTGGGGTTTTGGGCCAGGCAGGAATATAAGCATGACACTGCAGGTAGTCAAGGGTTTAGAGGAGGTGGCAAAATTTGTCTCTCCCCCATCTCCATAAATAGTAATTAAAACATCTCGCTTGGGCCGGGCGCAGTGGCTCATGCCCGTAATCCCAGCACTTTGGGAGGCCCAGGTAAGCAGATCACTTGGGGTCAGGAGTTCAAAACCAACCTGGCCAACATGGTGAAACCGTGTCTCTACTAAAAAGACAAAAAAATAGCTGAGCGTGATGGCTCGTGCCTGTAATCCCAGTGACTCGGGAGGCCGAGGCAAGAGAATTGCTTGAACCGGGGAGGCGGAGGTTGCAGTGAGCTAAGATCGTGCCACTGCACTCCAGCTTGGGGTGCAGAGCAAGACTTCATCTCAAAAACAAACAAAAATTCTGGCTTGTATGCTGTCTTCATAAATAGTAATGAAAATATCTGGCTTGTATGCCCCCTCTGACATTTACACAGTGCTTTCCAGCATCTGCTGCATGTATAACATCCCAAGGTGGAGTTTATTCTCCCTCATTTGATGATTGGAAAAACTATCCCCATATTTGCCTGTGGTTTGACTCCAAAGCCACAGCAACCCTTTTTCCGACCAGCCAAGAAACAGCAGCGGTGGCAGGATGCTGGTCCCAACCACCCCGGGGCTCAGGACAGAGGGTTCTCCAAGCATCTGAACCTGCCAGTGCCCAAAGCATAACTTGGTCCTCACCTGGATGTTCCAGACGAGACGTGGGTGTCTGGCTATTAGGGCTTGTTTTACAGTTGAATAATTATTTCGAATGGTCCCTAAAATATTTTCTATGAATATCCATAACTTGGTCTGTGCAGAGTCATAAACCTTCCAGATCATCAGTTGCTACCAATTCTTCGAATTTGCACAGAACTCTTTATTGCACAAGGAAGCAAGCCATGCAAATAGCTGGGGATCGAGGGATCATCCCAGGCAAAGAGAAGAGCGAGCGCAAAGGCCTTGAGGTGGCTTCTGCAGGAAACAGCTAAAAGGCAGATCGAGGGAGGGGAAGGAAGATAAGAAATGAGTTTGAGGGAAGGCACAGTATGGACTAGGGATTGTATTCTAAAGGTGATGGAGGATTTTGAATTAATAAATGCCACCCCTCCTCTTTTTTTTTTTTTTTTTTTTTTTGATGGAGTCTTGCTCTGTCACCCAGGCTGGAGTGCAGTGGCACGATCTCGGCTCACTGCAACCTCCACCTCCTAGGTTCAAGCGATTCTCCTGCCTCAGCCTCCTGAGTAGCTGGGACTACAGGCACCTGCTACCCCACCCAGCTAATTTTTTTTTTTTTTGTATTTTTAGTAGAGATGGGGTTTCACCATGTTGGCCAGGCTGGTCTCGAACACCTGACCTCAGACGATCTGCCCACCTCATCCTCCCAAAGAGCTGGAATTATAGGCATGAGCTACCATGTCCGGCCCACTCCTCCTCACTTTAACCCCTCCCGTGGCTTCTGGTTGCTTCTCTTCTCTTCTATTCTATTCTATTCTATTCTATTCTATTCTATTCTATTCTATTCTATTCTTTTGAGACAGTCTTGCTCTGTTGCCCAGGCTGGAGTGCAGTGGTATGATCTCGGCTCACAGCAACCTCTGCCTCCTGGGTTCAAGCGATTTCCTGGCTCAGCCTCCCGAGTAGCTGGAATTACAGGCACGCACCATCATGTGGAGGGAATTTTTGTACTTTTAGTAGAGATGAGGTTTTACCATGTTGACCAGGCTGGTCATGAACTCCTGACCTCAGGTCTACAAGACGCTACTTCCCCTATCATAGAAGAACTTGGAGGCCGAGGTGATCTCCCCGCCTCGGCCTCCCAAGGTTCTGGGATTACAGGCATGAGCCACCGCACCTGGCCTTCTGGTTGCATTTAGAATCTGAGGGAGGCTCTACAGGGTCCGGTCCCATCCACCTCACCATGCCTCTCTGTGGCCTTGCTCCTCCTCACTTGTTGTAGAGACGAGGTGTCACTGTGTGGCCCAGGCTGGTCTCAAACTCCTAAGCTTAAGCCATCCTCCTGCTCAGCCTCCCAAAACACTGGGATTATAGGCATGAGCCACTGTGCCCAGCCTGGGCCCTAGCCATGCGGGTCCCACTTGCTCCTTGAGCACATCTAGCTTTTTCCATCTCAGGCAGTTTCCACGTCGGCTTCTCCTGCCTGGATGTATCCCCCACCCCCATACCTCCAGCTCCTCTCATGTCTCCCTCCTCCATCTGTTCCTCCAGGTGTCAGCTTACCTGTCATTTCTCAGAGCACCCTCCCCTCACCTCTCAATCAAAAGTGACCTTGTCCTAGTTGTTCTGAGACTCGTCCACAGCAATGATCACAGCAAAGAGTTGTATTTGTTTCTGGTTTCTTCGCCTCATATCTGTCTCCTTGGTTGACTCTCAGCCCCACGAAGGCAGGGCCTATGCCTGCTTTACCCACTGCTGCATACTCACCGTGTAGCCCTGGCCCCACATCTTGTAAATGCTCAATAAATACTCATTCCTGAGTGGATGCATAAAGCATGCATCAGGAAAGGGCCCATACTGGGCACAGTGGCTCATGCCTGTAATCCCAGTGCTTAGGAGGCTACGCAGGAGGATGGCTTGGGCTCAGGAGTTTGAGACCAGCCTGGGCAACATAGCAAGACCTCGTCTCTACAAACAATAATAATAGTTTAAAAATTAGCTGGGTGTGGTGATGCGTGCCTGTAGTCCCAGCCACTTGGGAGGCTGAGGTGGGAGGATCACTTGATGGGAGATGGAGGCTGTAGTGAGCCATGATGGCGCCACTGCACTGCAGCCTGGGTGACAGAGCAAGACCCTGTCTCAAAAAAAAAGAAAAGAAAAAAGAAAAAAACAAAAAGAGAAAAAGAGCTCAGCCTTGTAGAGGAGAGAGGCTGGAGGCTGCATATCAGTGAGGCAACAGGACAACAGTTGAATAGTTGAGAAGAGAAATGAAAAAGGCCTTCCTTTAGTCTTTAACAGCAGAGGCAGGAAAAGCGGATAGATTCAAGAGCTTCTGAAAGTAGAACCAACTGACTGATAGAACACAGCAAGAGACAGGGACAGCAGATCTACACTGGGGACTACAACTCAGGTGGTTGAGAAGAACATAGTGCAATTAAATAAAGTAACATGGGGGAAGGATAGCATATTTTGGGCTGTATCTCAACAGCCAAAGCTTGGAATTTGAGATGCTTGAAGGACATCTAGGTGGACATGTCTGGGAGGCAGTTGAAAATACAGTTCTGGCTCTCAGAAGTGAAACAATACTATATGAACAATACTATTTTGGATGATATTTATGAGTTCTTAGCACATGTCCAGTCCTATGTTAAGCCTAGAGGCAGCATTGTACATTGGTTAAGAGCTCAATTACTCTGCACTGAGTCAGATTGTTGGGGTTCACCTGCAAGTTCTCCAACTTGCATGATCTGTAACCCTCAGCAAGGTGCTTAAGCTTACTGTGCCCCATCTGTGCATATCTGGGGTAGTAATGGTACCTACCACGTTGGGCTACTTCCTATCAGGATTCCAGTGAATTTAGAATAGTGTGTAGCACTCAATGAGTTTTATCTGTTTTTTGTTTTGTTTTGTGTTTTGAGACAGAGCCTTGCTGTGTCGCCCAGGCTGGAGTGCAGTGGTGCGATCATAGTGCACTGCAGCCTCGACCTCCTGGGCTCCAGTGATCCTCCCACCTCAGCTTCCTGAGTAGCTGGGACTACAGGCACGCACCACCATGCAAGGCTATTTTTTTTAATTTTTGTAGAGATGAGGTCTCACTATGTTGTCCAGGATGATCTCAAACTCCTGGCCTCAAGCAATCCTCCCATCTTGGCCTCCCAAATCTGTCATATTTTTATGATTGTCGTTACTCATCATAACAAGGCTGAGTGGTAGATAGGATTAGTATCCTCATGTTTTGACACGACGAAACTGAGGCTTAGAAAATTTAAGGTTGGGCCCAGTGGCTCACGCCTGTAACCCCAGCACTTTAAGAGGCCGAGGCGGGTGGATCATTTGAGGTCAGGAGTTCAAGACCAGCCTGGCCAACGTGGTGAAACCCTGTCTCTACTAAAAATACAGAAATTAGCCGGGCGTGGTGGCACATGCCTGTAATCCCAGCTACTTGGGAGGCTGAGGCAGGAGAATCGCTTGAGCCTGGCAGATGGAGGTTGCCGTGAGCTGAGGTGGTGCCACTGCACTCCAGTCTGGGCGACAGAGTGAGACCCTGTCTCAAAAAAAAAAAAAGAAAAGAAAAAAGAAAAAGAAAATTTAAGTAATTTCCCTGAAGTCACCCAGCTGGTAAACGGTGGAGCTGGGATTTGAATCTGACTCATTCATCCTGCATTGTCAGGTCAAAGTCCTGACTGAGCCACTAGCCAAAGAGAATGAGAGTCCTTCACAAGCAGTGAATGAGACATCACTCAGAAAAAGCCTGTTTGAGGCATGGTGCTGGGGTTAAGAGTAAAGGCTTCAAGGAAGAACAACAAGAATAAGGGAGAAAGACACTTTGATGTGTAGCAGGAGAGCCAAGCACTGTTGGGAGAGGAAAAAAGTTTGGGGCGTGTTGTGTGGCTCAGATAGTCAGTGGTGCCACCTACCTGTGGGAGGACTTAAATCAGTAACTTTGGGATTTTGATTCCTGGCGGTATCTGGGTTTGTTGCTAAAAGTTGGTTCCATCTGATGCCTTCCCGAGCTATCTTGACCTTGGCTTTAATAATTCATAAATGCCACTAACAATCTACAAGTGAAAAGCATTTTCACATCAAGGTCTAATTGGACCCTCGTGGCCACCCGGAGACACAGGAATGACTAAATACATTCTGCAGATGAGGAAACAAAGGCTCATAGAGGGGAAGGGGTTTACGTTGCCTAAGAACTCTGACACTAGTATAGACAGGCCCGCACTGACTCTGAGATACATCACGTACCAGCTGTGGTCCTTTGGTAAGTTACTTAACCTCCCAAGCCTCAGTTTCCCTTTTCTGTGAAGTGGAGATGATCATGCCTGCCCTTAGATTTTTAGGAGCAAATTGGATTGTGGATACAAAGCTTAGGACATCCGGTATACAGTAAGCAGTCAATAATAGGGAGCCAGCCGTAGAAGTGGTAATAGTAGATGAGACTCAAGTCAAATCCAGACCACCAATTCCAAACTGTGGGTTCTTGTTGCTGCTGAGAATGGCACGGTCATCTGTCATCAAGGGAACGGCACGAAGGAAAATAGAGCTAGTAATAATTATGGTTAATGAGGACGGTAAATGCTAATCACTGAAGGACTTTCGTATCCAGCTAAGGAGACGAGTGTGATTCATGGGCAGGATTTAAGGCTATTGTTAAGGTTCCAACAATGAGAAGGGCCCTTGCAGCCATTAATATGGGTTAGAACCCAGACCCTGCCCTTTCCTCCCTGGGTGACCAATCCAGGTCTGAGTGTTAGTTTTTGCATCTATAAAATGGGGGTTAAAACGTGTATTACTTGATTTATGAAAGCCAAGTGACATAAAGTGTGTTGAACATCGAGCCTGGAGTACAGTAAGTGTTCAACAAGTGTTTCATTTTTTTCTTTCCATCACACTTTCCTAAGGACAGTACATGACAGTAGAGTTATGCATCAGGAATACATTCTGAGAAGTGCATTGTTAGGCAATGTCGTCCTTGTGTGAGCATCATAGAGTGTACTCACACGAACCTAGATGGTAGTGCCTGCTACACACCTGGGCTATATGATACAGCCTGTGCTTCCAGGCTACAAACCTGTACATACACACATGTAGAAACACACACACATATCACACACACATATGTAGAAACGTATGTGTGTGTGTGGTATATGTGTGTGTATGTGTGTATTTAGAGACAGGGTCTCACTCTGTTACTGAGGCTATAGTACAGTGGCACAATCATAGCTCCCTGCAGCCTTGACCTCCTGGGCTCAAGTGATCCTCTTGCCTCAGCCTCCTGAATATCTGGGACCACAGGCATACACCACCATGCCTGGCTAATTTAAATGAAAATTTTGTAGAGGTGGGGTCTCACTATGTTGTCCAGGCTGGTCTTGAACTTCTGGCTTTAAGCGATCCTTTGTCTTGGTCTCCCAAAATGCTGGGATTACAGGTGTGAGCTACCATGCCCGGTCTATTTTTTAAATTACTGTGGATGGAAAGAAAAATGGCATGTATGACGTCAAATCTAGGAGGTAGTGGGAAGAGGAAGGGGACGTGTGCGATGAAAATTTTTGTCTTCTTTTCCACAGAGAAGAGGGCAGCCAGGATGACCCGATGGTCCAGTTACCTGTTGGGATGGACAACCTTCCTTCTCTATTCCTATGAGTCAAGTGGAGGTAAGGACACTCAAAACAACAGGGAGGATTTAGAAGCTGGAGAAGAATGAATGGGGCAAAGCAAAGATTCCTGGAACTAAGTAGGCAGGAGACAGCTTAGCAAAAATCTCAGAAGAAGCTGGGCGCGGTGGCTGACACCTGTAATCCCAGAACTTTGCAGGGCTGAGGCAGGCAGATCACTTGAGGTCAGGAGTTCCAGAGCAGCCTGCCCAACATGGTGAAACCCCATCTCTACTAAAAATACAAAAATTAGCCAGGCATGGTGGTGGGCGCCTGTAATCCCAGCTACTTGGGAGGCTGAGGCAGGAGAATCGCTTGAACCCAGGAGGTGGAGGTTGCAGTGAGCCGAGATCGTACCACTGAACTCCAGACTGGGAGACAAGAGCAAAACTCCCTCTCAAAAAGAAAAAAAAAAAAAATCTCAGAAGACCTGGGGTTTGGACCCTGGATCTGCCACTTCTTTTCTTGGTAACTTTGGTCAAGCAACATAAGCTCTCTGAAGTCAATTTCCAGACTGTAAAAGAGAAGTAACGGCATTTATCTCACGGGGTTATTTTGAAGATCAAATAAAATAATGGGCACCAGCATCTTTCATAATGCTCAGCACATGGTGGGGGTAAAAGGCAGGCTATATAATTCCCATGAACAGAACCCTCAGACCCCAACCTGGACACCCTAATTATATCTTAATATATCTCAGAATCTAAATTAACCACTAAAAGACTGTAGGGTAAGCATGGAAACAGAACAAGAGGAAACCTTGCTTACATGTCATTCACTCAAGCCTTGGTGAGTCATTCTTCACAATTAGAATCCTTTTCTGCCTGATAAATCGTTCTCCTCTGGATAAGGCTCAGGAACCATTTGCATATTGATGCACCTTGATCCCACATTCTTTATTCCAGAGATTCCTAACCTGGGGTCATTGAGTGAGGATTAGAGTCCATGAAAACTGGAATTTACGTTTTAAAAAAAGTGTGTATTTATGAGGGTAGTGAGAATAGCTATTGTAACAAACAAAATCCAAACTATCAGCTGCTTGACACAATAACATTTTTTTTTCTTGGTTCTGCAAAATCCCAGAAGGGTGCATCTGGTCAGGAAACAATGCTCCACATGGTCATTCAGGGATCCAAGCTTCTTCCATCCTGGAGCTCCACCATCCCCTACGGTTTCAGAGTCTGCTGAGGTTTCTTTGCTTTTAGCTTGTAGACAAGGATCAAGAGAGTCTGGAGGATCTTGGAGGAGAGGGTTTTTTGTTTGTTTGTTTTCTTTTGGCCAGGACAGGAAGTGACATTCATCCCTTTCTCCTGCTTCCACTGGCCAGAACTGATATGGCTCTTAACTGCAAGCAAGTCTGGGAGATGCAGTGTAGCAGTGCATTTGGGAGGAAAGTGAAACTGATTTCGGTGAACACACAGCCATCTCAACCATAAGGGCATATGAATATCCTCCTAGAGAGAAGTTCTGGGTTCTCAAAGAATTGAAAAATTCCTGAAAGGTCAGGAACTCACAGTTTGTTCAGGCAAGAAACAATGTACTTGATGGGGTATCCACTTTTCTAGTTATAATCTCATTTTTGTCATGCCTCCCTGAGACCACACCCATATACTTGTGGTGAAACTCAGTATTCCAAGTTCCCTTTGCGTGTATTTACAGATAAATTATTCAGTATACACTTACTGAGTGATCTTTAAGTTCCAGGCATTGTGTTATGGACCAGAAGTGCAGAAATAAACAAAACCTAACCCTCCACTCAGAGAGTTCACAGTAATCGGGAGTTATAGACACATAAATGAATTATTTTTAAAAAATTGGCAACTGCGTTCATTTATAGAGATTGACTCTGAGTATTATAAGTGTGAGGAAGAGTATTGACCCAGACTGAGCCAAGTCTTCATGGATGAATAGCAGGGACTAAAGCTGGGAAGAGAGGAAAGGCATTCAGGGCAGGGTGAAGGGCAGGACCAAAATCTCAAAGACGAGAAAGAACATGGAATAAGGTCAAGGGAATGTTAATCAGGGAGTGAGAACAAGCAGGTCAGCAGGGTCTGGATTATAGAGGATTGTAACCCAGTTAAGAAGATTAGGCCATCTGCTGGATTACTTTGCAGATGGCTAATAGTATTCATTATGTGCTGATTCTTACTAACAACTCCCAAAGATAACCTGACCTACAGGGGCATCTGCCCTCCCCCTCAACACAGTATCCTATATACTCAGTGGTGTTCGTGACTGAGGCAAAGCATTGATAATGACAATAATGATAGTGAAGATGACAATGATAATGATAAGGATGATGATGATATGACGATGATGATGACAATGATGATGGTAATGATGACAACAATAATAGTGACAACGACAATAATGATGGTGACAGTGATGACGACGATGATGATAACGATTATGACAATGATGTGATGAGGAGGAAAACAATGATTACAATAATGATGATGACAATGATGATGAGAATGACAATAATGGGGTTGATGATGATGATGACAATGATTGATAATGATGATGACAATGACGATGATGATCATCATGATAATGACAATAATGAGGTTGATAATGATGGTGACAATGACTGATGATAATGACAATTATGACGATGATGATGATGGTGACAATGATGATGATGATGATGATAATGATGATGTCAGTAATGATGTGATGAGGAGGAGAATAATGATCACAATGACAATGACGATGATGATGACAATGACAATAATGAGGTTGATGATAATGACAATGACTGATGATGATGACAATGATGATGACAATGACTGATAATGATGACATGATGATGACAATGATGATCATCATCACATGATAATGACAATAATAAGGTGGATTATGATGACGATGATGATGACAACAATGATGATGATCATCATCCTGATGACAATGACAATAATGAGACTGATGATGGTGACAATGACTGATGATGATCATGACAATGACGATGATGATCATTATGATGATGCCAATGACAATAGCGTGGAGAATGATGATGATGACAGTGATGGTAATGATGATGATGATGACAATGATAATCATAGCTAATATTTGTTAAGCAGAAGCCATGCTCCAGGTACTCTTCTAAGCACTTTCCAGATTTAAACTGGTTTAAGTTTCACAAAAATAAATACCAAACAGTTCTGAGAAACAGAGGTGAAAAATGCAATGAACTAACAGACGAGCAAGTTGAGCTCTCATCCCAGGTCTGCTCAAAAAAAGCAATCAACTTTAATTAGTCCTTATTGTACGTGGGTTTTCATGTAATGAGGAATTTGGGATAGAATAGCATTTCTTTCTCTTTTCGAAAAAATTTACACATCAAAATTCTGCAGAATACCATTTTTGTTTTTTGTTTTGTTCTGTTTTGTTTTGTTTTGTTTTGTTTTCAGACAGGGTCTCACTCTGTCACCCAGGCTGGAGTACAGGGGTGCAATCATGGCTCACTGTGGCCTCAATTTCTCAGGCTCAAAGGGTCTTCCTCCCTCAGCCTCCCAAGTAGCTGGGATTACAGGGGCACACCACCATGCCCGGCTAATCTTGTTTGTTTGTTTTTTGTAGAGATGGGGTCTCACGTTGTTGCTCAGGCTGGTCTTGAAGCGATCCGCCCACCTCAGCCTCCCAAAGTGCTGGGATTACAGGCATGGAGCATTGTGCCTGGCCGAGAACAGCATTTTTTGATATATTTCAGGGACCATTAGTCTCTAGTGCCATTGAATTTTGAAAAAAAAGAAGGACAACTCGATATACTGTATTCATCAATTCTCATTTTCATATTAACTTTTCTGTTGAGTCCTTCATTAAAGAAACCTGTTTAACTTTATTTCACGTGGCATTTTCCCAAACTTATTTTATTGTTTCTGTTGTTTCCTGAGCAAGTAATTATTCTAGGTTCTGTAGATACACTGCACAAAAAACAAAGTTCCTGTACTCATCGAGAAGAATAAGGACATCGAAAGTTGTCCCCTCAATATTTGCCACATCTAGGTACCACCAGTACTATTATTTACTCAACATTTTTCTTTAAATTTGCTTACTTTTTTTCACTTTAAAAAATTCATTTTGGGAGATTGGTTAACATCAGTATTATAATATAAAAAAGCACTACCACTTTCCATAAATAGGAAGTACGACCAAAAAGAAATACTGTACTATGAAAACAAAATCCCATTATTAAATTCTGCTAGACTATCGTCCGAATAAAGCTTTGAGTTTGAGTTCTGCTCCCCACCCCCCTCTCTTTTTTGTTAAAATGGGAGATTATTAAGTATTAGAGATGCAGTAGAGAAATACTACTATTAAATTGAAGCTTTCTCTTTTGCGTAAGCAGAAGGACTAAAAGGACCACTGGAAAATGATTTTTTTCCAGTCTATATTTCAAAATTATTTAATGTGTGTCCCTACATAACCTAATGTGATCTTGTGATCCACCAAAAATTATTTTGTGTAATGTCATTGGCCCCCCATTTTATGCTCTGAGAAACAGTGGTCTCAAGGAACAACACACCATGGTTGTCTTGGTTGTGTATGAAACTCTTCCCCAGTGCTCCTGGCCCCAACATGAACTGGATATGCTCTGACATGTCATTAGGAAATTGGATGCTAAGCCTAGGTGTGTAGCCTTCAGGCCACCATGAGAACTGTCTCAGTCCATTTGGGTTGCCATAACAAAATACCACAGGCCAGGCATGGTGGCTTATGCCTGTAATCCCAGCACTGTGGGAGGCCAAGGTGAGAGGATCACCTGAGGTTAGGAGTTTGAGACCAGCCTGGCCAACATGACGAAACCCCGTCTCTACTAAAAATAAAAAATTAGCTAGGTGTGGTGGCGGGCACCTGTAATCCCAGCTACTTTAGAGGCTGAGGCAGGAGAATCTCTTGAACCCAGGAGGTGGAGGTTGCAGTGAGCTGAGACCAGACTACTGCACTCCAGCCTGGGTGACAGAGTAAGACTTCATCTCAAAAAAAAAAAAAAAGTAAATAAAATAAAATTTAAAAAGTACCATTGACTGCGTAGCTTATAAACAATATAAATTTCTGTCTCCCAGTTCTGGAGGCTGAGAAGTCCAAGGGCAAGTCACCAGCAGTTTCAGTTGCTGATGAGGGCCTGCCTCCTGGTTCACAGATGGTGCCTTCTTGCTGTATCCTCACATCGTAGAAGGGGCTAGCTAGCTCTCTGGGGTCTCTTATAAGGGTTCTTATCTCAGTCATGAAGGCTCTGACCTTACGACCTAATCACCTTCCAAAGGCCCCTCGTACCATGACCATGGGGGTTAGGATTTTAACATATGAATTTTGCGGCGGGGGCAGGGAGGGAACACGGACATTCATATTAAAGCAAGAGCCAAACCAAGACTCATCCTTTGCTAATTCATCGTGATTCTTCCCCACTCCTGTTTCCTCCTTCTGCCCTTCAGGGATGCATGAGGAATGTGTCTTTCCTTTCACCTACAAGGGATCTGTTTACTTCACTTGCACCCATATTCATAGCTTATCCCCTTGGTGTGCCACCAGAGCGGTGTACAACGGCCAGTGGAAGTACTGCCAGAGTGAAGGTGAGTGGTATCACATTGACCCTGGCCAGTGGCCTTTGAATAGGGTGGATCACAAAAGAGAATGTGTGACTGTCTATGACATGATCACATTTTTGCAGACAAACGGTAATACGTATGCGTGTGTAGAAAAGGCTCTGGGTTTTAATGATCGCCATTCTAACTTGTGTGAGAACACATGGACACAGGAAGGGGAACATCACACACCGGGGACTGTTGTGGGGTGGGGGGCGGGGGGAGGGATAGCATTAGGAGATATACCTAATGCTAAAGGACGAGTTAATGGGTGCAGCACACCAACATGGCACATGTATACATACGTAACAAACCTGCACATTGTGCACATGTACCCTAAAACTTAAATTATAATAATAATAAAATTTAAAAAAATCAGTGATAATGTAATGGGTAATAAATGATATATAATTACTGTTTTTAATTTCCACAAATAAAAAAGAAAAAGAAAAAGAAAAGGCTCTGGGATGCCTGACAATGAATGCTAATAATGGGTAATAATGTTAATAATGCTAGTGTTAAAAATGGTGCTCTCTGGATGAGGGTCTTGTGATACTGTAAGACTAGTTGACCCAATAGAACCATCCCTTCTTTATGCCTTTCTTAATTTTCTAAGTTAATAAGGAAAAAGGAAACAAAGTGTAAGAAACAGGATTTGAGGCTGGGCGAGGTGGCTCATGCCTGTAATCCCAGCAAAACTTAACTACTAATAGCCTGCTATTGACGAGACGGCTTACCAGTAACATAAACTGTCAATTAACACATATGTTTTATGTCTTATGTATTATATACCGTATCTCATAATAAAGGAAACTAGAGAAAAGAAAATGTTATTAAGAAAACTGTAAAAAGGAGGAAATACGTTTGCTATCCATTAAGTGGGAATGGATCAGCATAAAGGTCATTAGCATCATCTTCATGTTGAGGAGGAGGAGGAAGAGGAAGGGTTGGTGTCACCATCTTGGGATGACAGAGGCAGAAGCAACGGAGGAGGTGGAAGGGGAGGCAGGAGAGACAGACACATGCAACATAACTTTTTTTGAAAAACACCCATGCCCACTGGGCACAGTGGCTCATGCCTGTAATCCCAGCACTTTGGGAGGCCGAGGCGGGTGGAGCACCTGAGGCCAGGAGTTCGAGACCAGCCTGGCCAACATGGCGACAACCCATCTCTACTAAAAATTAAAAAAAATTAGCTCAGTGTGGTGGCAGGCACCTGTAATCCCAGCTACTCGGGAGGCTGAGGCAGGAGAATTGCTTGAACCCAAGAGGCAGAGGTTGCAGTGAGCCAAGATCTTGCCATTGCACTCTAATCTGGGCAACAGAGTGAGACTCTGTCTCAAAAAAAAGAAAAGAAAAGAAACTCACATATAAGTGGACCCGAGTTCAAACTTGTGTTGTTCAAGAATCAGATGTATATGGCATAGGCAAATGCTTGATTAAATAATGCATAAAGTCTCTTCTGAACCTTATGTCTGTCCTGTCCTATGATGGTTGATTGATGATTAAATGACTCTGTCCTGTGAATGACTAGAGGAAGTTAAGCCACTCACGAACTCTGTTCCTAACAGATTACCCACGCTGTATCTTCCCTTTCATCTATTGAGGAAAGGCTTATAACAGCTGCATCTCCCAGGGCAGCTTCTTAGGCAGTCTGTGGTGCTCGGTCACCTCTGTCTTCGATGAGAAACAGCAGTGGAAATTCTGTGAAACGAATGGTGAGCCCCTGTAGCAGGGATGGGATGTGTGGTGGGAGGGAGAGTGGACAGCATGGACCTCCTGAGGGGAGGCTGGGCAAGGTAGAGACCAGAGCACCCAGGGGGAAGTACTTACAGCAGCCAAGTGTCTGCTCAGAGAGTTCACTATGACAACGACAGACAGAGGTATCCCGAGGCCATTTGCCCAGTCCCCAGTCCAGCATGAAAAGACAGGTGTCCTGAGAACTGAAACAATGAGCTGAAGTCCTGATACTGGCTTCTGAGTATTTCTGTTTCTAGAACTGACAATAGTGAGATTCACTCACTGATGGACCCAAACTGCCTTTTCTTTCCTTCCTTCCTTCCTTGCTTCCTTCCTTCCTTTCCTTTCCTTTCCTCCCTCCCTTCCTCCCTCCCTCCCTCCCTCCCTTCTTTCTCTTTCTTTCTTTCTTTCTTTCTTTCTTTCTTTCTTTCTTTCTTTCTTTTCTTTCTTCCTTCCTTCCTTCCTTCCTTCCTTCCTTCCTTCCTTCATCTCTCTCTTTCCTTCTTTTTCTCTTTCTTTCTTCTGTTTTTTACAGGGTCTTGCTCTGTCACTCAGGCTGGAGTGCAGTGGAATGATCTCGGGTCACTGCAACCTCTGCCTCCCAGGTTCAAAGGATTCTCCTGCCTCAGCCTCCTGAGTAGCTGGGATTGCAGGCACCCACCACCACACCCAGCTAATTTTTGTATTTTTAGCAGGCACGGGGTTTCGCCATGTTGGCCAGGCTGGTCTTGAACTCCTGGTCTCAGGTGATCCATCCGCCTCGGCCCCCCAAAATGCTAGGATTACAGGCATGAGGCACTGTGCCTGGCCATGACCTGCATTTCAATGCAGCCTAACATCTTATTAAGTCTACACATAATCTTAGGTGAATAATGACCAAAATTCATTGAATGTCCTCTCTGTACTACACTGATCCAAGAGCTTTGTATACAATATCCTGTTGAATCTTTCCATAGCAGCTCTATGAGCTGCTGCTTGCCACCACCTGTTCAATAAATGGTCCCAGTACAACTGAGCCCTTCCCAAGGTCACAGTCCTACGCTATATTAGAATTAGAGCTTGAGTTCTAGTCCATATAGTTCCAAAGCCCATGCTCTCTCCTTAAGCATTGTTGCGTCCACAGAGACAAAGATGTGTGAAGGCACTTATTCGTAGGCATGCTTACTCTTGCATAAAAATCTTAATTCTGTTGTTCTCTTAGCACTCAACAAATCCTAATTCCATCTAAACCTTAATTTTATTCTAGCCCTAATCATCCACCATTTGTGTTCTTTACTATAAACCAACCTTAACCTTAAATCTCACTATAGCTTTGTCCTAGTAGTTAACCTAATTTTTCATCCCAAGTCCAACTCTTTCTCCATTTCCATTCCTAACTCTAAATTGTATCATTAATACATACATTCCATCATTAATAAATACATTAATAATATACTCTGTCATTAATACATCATTAATTCATAACCTTAGCCATTTCTTAACCCTAAACCAAATAGATGAATTAGGAAAGGTATCAGTGAGACCAGGCTCAGTGGCTCATGCCTGTAATCCCAAAAGGGATTGGGAGGCTGAGGCAGGAGAATTGCCTGAGGCCAGGAATTTGAGACCAGCCTAGGCAACATAGGGAGACCCACTCTGTAAAAACAAGAATTAAAAAATTAACTGATCATGGTGGTGCATGCCTGTAGTCCCAGCTACTTGGGGAGGCTGAGGTGGGAGGATTCCTTGAGCCCAGGAGTTTGAGGCTGCAGTGAGCTATGATCACATCATGGCATTCCAGCCTGGGCAACAGAGTGAGATCTTGTCTCAAAAAAAAAAAAAAAAAAAAAAAAGGAGGAAAAGAAACATCACTTTTGTGGTAATATAACCTTAATATCTAAGCTCCTGTTTATCCTTAAAACTATCCAATCTCCTTAGACCAAGTTTTGATGGAGTAACAGATTCAAATTTGCATAAATCACCAAATGGATGTCCAAGAAGAGATACCTTTTAGCTTTGGCTTCCCCATTAGGTTAAGAAAGTTGTTGATTATTTCCTTTATATGGATAAGTGAGAACCAAGACCACCCATGGCTGCACAGCTTACTGTCTCCATGAACATAGCTTTACCGCTTCACAGTCGTCATCAACTTGACTCTACTAACCCAGGAAATTCGTGCCTGGGAAGTCACTTTTATTATCTGCAAAATGAGAATGCTAATAAGGCTGGCATCACAGGGTTTTTGTAAAGACTGGAGTTTATTTTCATGCAGGATTGATGGCGATGCCATACCAGGTACCCAAGAAATGTGAGCTTTCTTCTGCTATCATCTGAGACACTAGGCAAAAAAATGGGCTTTGAAGTTAGACCCGAGTTGGAATTCTGTTGTTGCCCTTACCATCTATGTGATCTTGGACACATTAGATAATAGAAGTAATAATTATCATAAATAATGAACTTTTAATAAGCATTTTCTATGTGCCAGGCAGTATTTTAAGTGCTTCACATGAAATAACTCATCTATTCCATACAACAATCTCTATCAGGTAAATGTGATTATTAGCCCAGTTTTACACATGGACAAACTGAGGTTAATAGAAGCAAAGCTGTGATTTTGATCCCAGGAAGTCTAACCTTCAGAATTTGTGCTCTTAATCACCAGTCATTACTGCCTGAAAACCCCAACCCCTTAGTAAAATTCTAGCTCCCCATAAAAGACCACCAAAGGAAATTAAAAAAAAAAGCCTGCTAATTAGGCAAGACTGAGTTTATTGCTCACTTCCTTGACAGCATCTTAATAACGTCTTGGGCTGGGCGTGGTGGCTCATGCCTGTAATCCCAGCACTGTGGAAGGCCGAGGCAGGTGAATCACCTGAGGTCAGGAGTTCAAGACCTGCCTGGCCAACATGGTGAAACCCCTTCTCTAGTAAAAATAGAAAAATTAGCGATGCATGGTGGTGCATGCCTGTAATCCCAGCTACTCGGGAGGCTGAGGCAGAAGAATCTCTTGAACGTGGGAAGTGGAGGTTGCAGTGAGCTGAGATTGTACCACTGCACTCCAGCCTGGTTGACAGAAAAAGACTCCATCTAAAAAAATTAAAAATAACGTCTCGAAGTGGGGAGGGAAAACTCAGCATATTGATGGGGTCTTAGAGTCTTGTCTAAGGTGGGTCTTTCAATGGGGGATGTGATTTGGATTGTGTAAGGATCATGATATAATAGTTAGGATTGGTGTTCACAGCAAGGTGAAATGACCAAAGACGGGGTTTTAAAGAGTCTGGAAGAGTAAATAGTGTTTTGACACAATCTACTGGAAAAGTTGAACGGTCTGATATTTATGTAAATAGCTTTTCTGGAGGCTTCTGGAATGAATAATAGGGCTATTCGCAACTCTTATCTTCCTGGGCAAGAATTTCCTAGCTTAGTAGAGTCAAGGTGATGGCGACCGCAGAACCGTGAAGTCGTGTTAATAGAGACAGTAAGCTGTGCACGAGTTGATAGTTTTGGTTCTCACTTATCCGTAACATTGGGATAATAGCGTCATCCGGAAGTTGCTTGGAGAATCCAATGCTACATTACCTTTCATGGGATAAAGCATGGCACAGTTTGTGTGTCATAAATGGAAGCTCTTTTCATCTCCTCTTCTTGACCCGTAACCTTTCCATAATCCTTTTCAGAGTATGGGGGAAATTCTCTCAGCAAGCCCTGCATCTTCCCCTCCATCTACAGAAATAATGTGATCTCTGATTGCATGGAGGATGAAAGCAACAAGCTCTGGTGCCCAACCACAGAGAACATGGATAAGGATGGAAAGTGGAGTTTCTGTGCCGACACCAGCAATCTGGGGATGGGGGTTGGGTGGGTGTGGGTGGAGTCTGTCTTTCATTTGCTCAACAAACACCTCCTGAAACCCCACTGTGAGCCAGGCACTGAATTGGGCACTGAGGATCTGGTGATGAATCCGGCAGACAGAGTTCTGGCTCACGAATAATGTCAATGATGTGATATGCCACAGGCTTTAAAATCCAAGAGAAAGGTGCCAAAATGAAATGCTCAAAATGTTAAACACCTAACCATGATGCAAATACAGAGTAAACACACGCCAGGGTTTTTAAAAACCCCAGTGCGAGCCATGAATGGTGGCTCACGCCTATAATCCCAGAACTTTGGGAGGCTGAGATGGGAGGATCACTTGAGCCTGGGAGGTTGAGGCTGCAGTGAGCTGTGATCACACCTCTGTACTCCAGCCTGGGTGACACAGTGAGACCTTGCGTCTCAAATAAATAAATAAGCAAACAAACAGTGAAATCACCCAACAAAAGGCTCAAACATTTGGAAAACATAATACTATACTGCTAAACTGCACCTGTTCACAGTACAAGAGCTGAAGTGAGCCAAAAGAGCATCCCCTTGTTCCCCCTCGGGTGAGAACATGTGTGTTGGGAGACTCAGACTCAAATTTCCTCTCTCTGTGTGTGTCCACAAATGACCACAGAAGCGTCATGAGTGTCGATTTCGTCAGTGACAAAGTTTAGCGAGCTGACGCATTTGCACCTGTGGAATCCATGAAAGATGAGGACACTGGAATTGGTCCTCTGAGACAAATCCTCCATCCACCAGGTCCTCCTGGTGACCAGCATTCTCCTTCTCCCTCCTTCCTCCAGGGCCCTCTGTGCTTCCACTCTGCCCTTCTTCCCTATTCCAGTGCCTGCCCTATCTTCCAGCCTTTCTCACGTCCTACACTCTGATAGCTTCTGAGGGAAGAAAATACCCAAGACCCAGTGGAAAGGAAAGGGAAGTCCTTGGGCAAAGAGGAACTAGAAGGAGTTATATTTCTGCACCACTCCGGGCAAGGGGTCAGTCCGAATAGCTGTGGGTGGGGGTGTGTGTTGTTCCAACAACTTGGGACTTTCCTAAGTAAAATAAATTATTTCTCAGCTGGTCATGGGAGATGTGACGGCAAAAATTGAGACTCATTTACCCTCTGTTGCCTCAAGCTGCTGTGGATAGAGGCTTCCAGTTTGTACTATTTATGGGGTCATCTTTCATGAGGACATCATTTACGTCCTCGTCTTTCATGGATTCCACAGGTGCAAATGTGCCAACTCGCTAAACTTTGTCACTCAGAAAATTGATACTTGTGGTGCTTCTGTGGTCATTTGTGGACACACACAGAGTTAGGAAGTTTGAGTTTGAGTCTCCCAACACTCATGTTCTCAGCCAAGGGGGAACAAGGGGGTGTTCTTTCGGCTCATTTCAGCTCTTGTACTGTGAACAAAATTCTTCTTTTGCTTAGGTTTAGGTCGGCATTCTGAGCAGTGCCCAGGCAGTGCCTTCATGTGTAGGGTTTACCCAGATTTTATTTTTTAGTTTTTTTTTTTATATTTTGTTTTATTTTTGAGACGGAGTCTCACTCTGTCGCCCAGGCTGGAGTACAGTGGCGTGATCTCGGCTCACTGCAACCTCCGCCTCCTGGGTTCAAGCGATTCTTCTGCCTCAGCCTCCCAAGTAGCTGGGATTACAGGCGCTTGCCACCACACCCAGCTAATTTTTGTATATATGTATTTTTTTAGTAGAGATGGGGTTTCACCACGTTGGCCAGGCTGGTCTCAAACTCCTGACCTCAAGTCATCTGCCTGCCTCAGCCTCCCAAAGTGTTGGGATTACAGGCATGAGCCACAAAGCCCAGCCACATTTTATATTTTAGAGACAGGATCTCCATCTGTCACCTAGGCTACAGTGCAGTGGTGCAATCATGGCTCAATGCCGCCTCGACCTCCCAGGCTCCAGCAATCCTCCTGCCTCAACCTCCTGAGTAGCTGGGACTACAGGCATACACCACACCCAACTAATTAAAAAAATTTTTTTTGTAGGGACGGGGTTTCACTATGTTGCCCAGGCTGGTATTGAACTCCTGGCTTCACATGATCCTCCTGGCTCAGCCTCACAACTGAGCTGGGATTAAATGCGCGGGATTAAATGCTGGGATTAAAGGCACGAACCACCACACTCAGCCCCAATTTGAAATCTAGGGTGGGCCTGAAGCCCACGCCTCTAAGACAGTGTGAAGCCTGAGGAGTAACCTTTGTTTTATCCCCTTCTGCTTCCTAGGAATTTCCGCGTTGGTCCCTGGCTTTCCTTGCCACTTTCCGTTCAACTATAAAAACAAGAATTATTTTAACTGCACTAACAAAGGATCAAAGGAGAACCTTGTGTGGTGTGCAACTTCTTACAACTACGACCAAGACCACACCTGGGTGTATTGCTGATGCTGAGGTGAGAGCAGGGACCAACAGTGGTCATTTCACGGATGCAGAGGTGAGACAGGTGCACAACTGGTGTGTCACTGATGCGAAGGCGAGATCTGCTTTTTCCAGCGTGTCTGATTAGCGTCGCTGATGTGAAGGCAAGATCTGTTGCTTTTCCAGCATGTCTGATTAGCTGAGGTTCCCAGCAATGCGGGCTCCTGTTGTCAAAGATAAGGTGGAGTTGGGGAAGACTGGAACAACTCCCCAGATTAGAAGGATGAAAGAAATTGGGATTTCCCCCAGAAGCAGGAGAGCAGAGGGGGATTGGCAAACTTTTTCAGACCCAGGAAGGTATCATTCCAAGTTTCAAGTCTGGGAGGCTTTGGCTGTTGATGATTAGAAAAGTGGAATTTCTCAAAATGGAGCATGGTATGAAAAAACAACCCAGAAAAGGGGATAACTGACCAGCTGTGGTGACTCACACCTGTAATCCTAGTGCTTTGGGAGGCCAAGGCAGGAGGATCAGTTGAGGCCAGGAGTTTGAGACCACCCTGGGCAATGTAGCAAGACCCTGCCTCTACAAAAAAAAAAAAAAATTAGTTGGGTGTGGTAGCACACATCTGTAGTCCCAGCTACTCAGGAGGCTGAGGTCAGAGGATCCCTTGAACTCAGGAGTTGCAGTGAGCTATGATTACACCACTGTACCCCAGCCTGGGGAACAGAGTGAGACCTTGTTTAAGAAAGAAAAAGAGAAAGATGGACGAAAGGAAGGAAAGAAGGAAGAAAGATGAAGGAAGGAAGGAAAGAGAGAGGGAGGAAAGGAGAGAGGAAGGGAAGAAAGGAGGGAGGGAGGGAAGGAAGGAGGAAGGGAGGGAAGAAAGAACGGAGGGGAAAGGAAGGAAGGAGGGAAGGAAGGAGGGAGGGAAGGAAGAAAGAGGAAAGAAAGACAGGAGGTAGAGAGAGGGAGGAAAGAAGAAAGGAGGGAAGAAAGGAAGGGAGGAGGGAGAGAGGGAGAAAAGAAGGAAGGAACGAGGAAAAGAAGGAAGGGAGGGAGGAAGGAAAGAAGGAAGGGAGGAAGGAAGAGAGGAGGAAAGAAAGGAAGGAAGGAGGGAAGAAAGGAAGGAGAGAGGGAAAGAAGGAAGGGAGGGAGGAAGGGAAGAAGGAAGGGAGGGAGGAAGGAAAGAAGGAAGAGAGGAAAGGAGGGAGGAAAGAAGGGAGGAAGTGAGGGAGGGAGGGAGGGAAGGAGGAAGGGAGAAAGTAGGAAAGGGAGGAGGGAAGGAATGGAGGAAGGGAGGAGGGAAGGAAGAGAGGAAGGCAGGAAGGAAGGGAGGGAGGGAAGGAAAAGAGGAAGGAAATAAGGAAGGAAGGAAGGAAGGAAGGAAAGAAGGAAGAAAAGGGAAGGGAAAGGAAGGGAAGGAAGGGAGGGAGGGAGGAAGGAGGGAAGGAAAGAAGGAAGGAAGGGAGGGAGGGAGGGAAGAAAGGGAAGGAGGGAAGGAAGGAAGGAAAGGAAGGATAACCCAGAAGCCAAGACGCCATGGTGTGCATCCATTGCCCCCATCACTGAGTAGCTGACCAAGGGAAAAATGGGGTTTACTTCTCTTCCTTCACCATTTGGGCCTCCTGCCCCACCTCAGCCCACTGGTCATCAAGTACCTCCACAGAACCAACTTTATCTCTCTTTTCTTTTTTCTTTTTTCTTTCTTCTTTCTTTATTTTTTTCTTTTTCTTTTTCTTTTTTTTTTTTGAGATGGGGTCTCACTCTGTCGCCCAGGCTGGAGTGCAGTGGTGCAATCTCAGCTCACTGCAGCCTCTGCCTCCTGGGTTCAAGAAATTCTCCCACCTCAGCCTCCCGAGTAGCTGGGATTACAGGGGTGTGCCACCATGCCCAGCAATTTTTTTTTTTTTTTGTATTTTTAGTAGAGACGGGGTTTCACCATGTTGGCCAGGCTGGTCTCAAACTCCTGACCTCAGGTGATCCATCCAACTCGGCCTCCCAAAGTGCTGGGATTACAGGCGTGAGTCACTGTACCTGGCCTATCCCTCCTTTTCTTCTAGTCTTTTCCTCTCTCTACATTCTTCACAAAGGACCAGCTGATTGAAGCAGGTGGTGCAGAGGGTATTTCTAAAGGTGGTTATTTAAGCTTGAAAGATGTTCTCCAGCCTGTAGAAATGGTCTTTAAATCTCCCGCATGGATCAACTGACCTCACTGCTCTGTGACTTCTGGAATCTAAAAAAAGAGAAGCCCTTTCATCAGATGTGTAGACAAAACCCCATCCCTCCTCCCTTTGGGGTGGAAAACCCTGGTGGTTCTAGCAATGTCTGTCCTTACAATGCATGTGGCTTATGGATGACACTAAATTAGTGGGCCCTTCCTGAATTTTGCCTTGGTAATGAAAATCATCTTCCTGGAATAGAGGAGAGGGAAAGGAGGGGGTTTGGAACTCTGGGCACCATCTTAACAGGGTAGATATTAAAAAACACCCACAGTGGCCTTCAGTCTGTGGCTAGGACTAGGAACAGTGTCCAGCCTCTGACTTCTGTCCATCACAGCAGAACTGGCTCTTTGCAGGTCCCCTTCCCCTTAGCATAGAGGTGAGGTTGAGGGGCTCATTGTTCATTGATCTCCTTGCTCCTATGAGCCAGGCAGGGATGTGGGGGTGGGGGCGTCTGATTCCTCTCAGCTCAGCTGCTTCCGACTAAGTCTGGAAAATCAATACAAAGTCATTTTTAATTCACCTTCCTCTTTGAGCCAATGCCTACTTATTCATTAAACTCAGATCTTTGCTTCTATTTTCAAGGAGAGGAGAAATATCTTCAGAGGAAGACTGCCGCCATACTGAGGCTGAGCACAGATTCGTCTTTTTCATTGCATCTGTCAAGCTTAAATAACCACCTTTAGAAATACCCTCTGCACCACCTGGTTCAATCAGCTGGTCCTTTGTGAGGAATGTAGAGAGAATGCGGCATAACCACCAATAAAGGAGTCTTGATTTAACCCTGGGATCTGCCTTTTCTGCTTCCTAAGATGAGAGCGATGGTGAATGTGTGGGGAAGGAAAGATTGGTAGCCAGGCTGTCGAGTCTCATAATGTGGAGAGGTCAGACTCTCAGGCCAGGGACCTCTAGGAGCCATTACAGCCTGCTCTGTCTTCTGAGGGAAATCACAGATTTGGGTGGGGTGTTTGTAGATACGTATTAAATTATTAATGAATAAATTAGGAAGTAAACAGAGGGTAGAAAATTCACCACAAGACTGCCTCAACCATTCCCTCCCTGTGCCCATGGCAGATATCAAGAACTGATTACAGAATCTGATTCCCTCTCAGCCCAGAAGGAAATTCACATTGTTGTTCTTGTTCTTTCTTCTTCGTCCTTTCACTCTTCTTCTCCCTCTCCTCCTCCTCCATCTTCTCCTCCTTCTCCTCCATATCTCCTCTTACTCCTCTCCTACTCCCTCTTGTCCTCCTTCTTCTACTCCTCCCTCTTCTCCTCCTCCCTCTCCTCCTCCTTCTCCTCCTCCCTCTCCTTCTCCTTCTCCTTCTCCTCCTCCCTCTCCTTCTCCTCCTCCCTCTCCTTCTCCTTCTCCTCCTCCCTCTCCTTCTCCTTTTCCCTCTTCACCTCCTCCTTCTCCTCCTCCCTCTCCTTCTCCTCCTCCTTCTCCTCCTCCCTCTCCCCCTTTTCCCTCTTCACCTTCTCCTTCTCCTCCTCCCTCTCCTTCTCCCTCTCCTCCTCCTCCCCCCGCCTCCGTGTCTTCCTTGTGCTGGAATTCTCTTACCCCTTGTCTTCCTGCAGTCTCCTCCTCCCTTTACTCGTTGTCCGTGGAATTGCCCCTGTGATGGAGATGGACGTGGGCTTCCTAGATCCCCCTTCAAGAAAGGACTTGCTGCCCAGCTCCAGTGAGTGCTGTCTGCAGGCAGCCTTTGGTGTTCAGCCCAAATCAGAGATGGTCTCAGCTTCAAAATGGCCTCCCTCGCCCAAACCATGCCCTTCCCAGGGTAGGCCACAACTAACGAATGACCAATGCTGGGTTTAAAGGCCTGGCTATTCCAGTCCAAGTGAGATAACTCAAAAAGAGCTACATCCAGAGCCCCCGTCATTCAGCTGAGGTTGTAGAGCCTGCACCGTGGCTCAACCTCTCCCTCTGTCCAATCCCAGTTCCTTCCCTTCCCTTCCATAACTGATCCCAAGGAAACTCCCTGATAAGCCTCCTGCCTGCTGTCTCTGCTCTTGGACAGAGGAGGAGCCCTGGGGAACCCAACCTGAGACAGCTCATCTTTAAGAGATGCCCATTCTGGCAGAGCATGGTGACTCATGCCTGTAACCCCAGCACTTTGGGAGGCCAAGGCAGGAGGATCACTGGAGGCCAGGAGTTTGAGACCAGCTTGGGCAACATAGCAACACTCCATCTCCACAAAAAAATACAAAAATCAACTGGGTGTGGTGGCTCACACCTGTAGTTCCAGCTACTTGGGAGACTAAGGCAGGAGGATTGCTTTAGTCCAGGAGTTTGAGGCTGCAGTGAGCTGTGATTGCGCCACTGCACTCCAGCCTGGGTGACAGAGCAAGACTCTGTCTGAGGAAAAAAAATAGAGAGATGTCCCTTCTGACCCCTCTGATTAAGCCCCTTCCCCAAATTATCTTTGTATCTAACCATCCCACTTTATCCTCAAAGTATTTGTCCCAATCTTAGCTGCTTCTGATGGATTTAATTTTTTTCCTCCCCTGGCACTGGAATGTAGCCTGCAAGAAACCAAAAGACCTTATTGCTGGGCACATTCCAGGACCTAGAATAATCCCAGGCATATAGCATGAAATTGTGATGTCCAATATAGTAGCCACTAGCCATAAGGAGCTAGTTACATTTAACTTAAGTAATTAATAACATTCCTTATCGATATGGTTTGGCTATGTCCCCACCCAAATCTCATCTTGAATGATAGCTCCCACAATTCTCATTCCATCTACACATTCACCCATCTGCCCCTTCATTTCTTCAGTCACCCATTCAAAAAAGATTTTCTAAGTACCTGGTCTATGCCTGGCATTGTTCCAGGTAATGGAAATAGAGCAAGGACAAGGTATTTGGCCTCCACAAGCTTATATTTTGAAACATGCAATTCAATAGAATCTTCTGCAAGGATGGAAATATGGTTTGGCCATGTCCCCACCCAAATCTCATCTTGAATTGTAGCTCCCATAATTCCCATGTTACCTATTGATGTGGTTTGGCTGTGTCCCCACCTAAATCTCATCTTGAATCGTAGCTCCCGTAATTCCCACATGTTGTGGGAGAAACCTGGTGGAAGATAATGGAATTATGGGGGCGGTTTCCTTCATACTGTTCTCATGGTAGTGAATAAGTCTCACAAGATCTGATGGTTTTATAGGGGGAGCTCCCTTTCTCTTGGCTCTTATTCTATCTTGCCTGCTGCCACGTAAGACATGCCTTTCACCTTCTGCCATGATTGTGAGGCCTCCCCAGCCACGTGGAACTGTGAGGCCATTATACCTTTTTTTCTTTTTCTTTTTTTCTTTTTTTTTTTTTGAGATGGAGTTTTGCTCTTTCACTCTGGCTGGAGTGAAGTGGCATGATCTCGGCTGACTGCAACCTCCACCCCCTCAAGTTCAAGTGATTCTCCTGCCTCAGCCTCCTGAGTAGCTGGGATTACAGGCATGCACCACCACACCCGGCTAATTTTTTTATTTTTAGTAGAGATAGGGTTTCACCATGTTGATCAGGTTGGTCACGACCTCCTGACCTGAGATGATCCACCCACCTCGGCCTCTGAAAGTGCTAGGATTACAGGCGTGAGCCACCATGCCTGGCCTCTTTTTCTTTATAAATTATCCAGTCTCGGGTATGTCTTTATCAGCATCGTGAAAACAGACTAATGCAATTATGTATTCCTTAATAAAACTGTGCTCACTTGATAAAATAAAAATAAAATAAAATTTAGTTTCTCAGCCTTGCTCACACATTTAATACTCAGTAGTCACATGTGGCTACCGTAATAAACAGCGCGGGTCTGGAATATTTCTATCCTCGCAGAAGATTCTATTGAATTGCATGGTTCTAAAATATGAGATTGTTGAGGCCAAATACCTTGTCCTTACTCTATTTCCATTACCTGAAACAATGTCAGGCATAGACCAGGTACTTAGAAAATCTTTTTTGAATGGGTGACTGAAGAAATGAAGGGGCGGATGGGTGCATGTGTGGATGGAATGGGATGGAGCTGAGGAAAGAGGTTGAGATTAGGAAATAACATTATTCTGCTTCCACTTTTTCTTTTTTAGAGACAGGGACTCACTCTGTCACCCAGGCTGAGTGCAAGGTGCCATCTTGGTTCACTGTAACCTTGACTTCTGAGCTCAAGCGATCCTCCTGCCTCAGTCTCTTGAGTAGCTGGGATCACAGGCACACACTGCCATGCCTGGCTATTTTTTTTTTCTTTTCTTTTCTTTTTTTTTTTTTTGTAGAGACAGGGTCTCATTATGTTGCCAGGCTGGTTGTGAACTCCTAGCCTCAAGTGACCCTCCCTCCTCGGCTTCCCCAAGGGCTCCACTTTTTCTTAATTTTTTTTATTTTATAAAACAAAGCTATTGGCTGGGTGTGGTGGCTCACACCTGTAATCTCAGCACTTTGGGGGAGCTGAAAAGGGTGGATAGCTGGAGCCCAGGAGTTTGCAACCAGCCTGGGCAACATGGCAAAACCCTGTCTTTACAAAAAAAAAAAAAAAATACAAAAATTAACCAGGCATGGTGGCATGCACCTGTGGTCCCAGCTGAGGAGGGTGAAGCTAAGGTGGGTGGATGGCTTGAGCCCGGGAGGTAGACGTTGCAGTGAGGCGAGATCACACCACTGCACTCCAGCCTGGACAACAGAGTGAGACCCTGTCTCAAAAATAAATACATAAATAGGCTGGGTGCAGTGGCTCACGTCTGTAATCTTAGCACTTTGGGAGGCTGAGGCAGGCAGATCACATGAGGTCAGTTCAAGACAGCCTGGCCAACATGGTGAAACCCCATCTCTACTTAAAAAAAAAAAAAAAAAAAAATTAGCCAGGCATAGTGGCACACGAGTGCACGCCTGTAATCCCAGCTACTCTGGAGGCTGAGGCGTAAGAATCGCTTGAACCCAGAAGGCGGAGGTTGCAGTGAGCCGAATTCGCGCCACTGCACTCCAGTCTGGGTGACAGAGTGAGACTCTGTCTCAAAAATAAATAAACAAATGCATACATAGATACATAATACATAAATACAAAAATAAAATAAAATAAAATAAAACAAAGCTATTGAACCAGATGACTCATTTTAAACATCTAATTCATGGACTTCAAAGCAAGAAAAAGTTGGAGGAAGGCATGAAGTTAATTCTTTATTTTGACTTTTATTTTAACCTTTGCATTGCTGGAGTGTCTTGCTTTGGGCGGAGGTCAGGAGGAATCTCTCTTTTCTGTTTCATGGCACAGATCGATGTCAGGACGTGAGGGACGGAACAGACGACCCATCTAACAGAGACACAACCTCTGGGTGGTCCAGGACAGACCAGCGTGGAGGTAGGAGGCTTCTAGGAAAGACTTTGCAACAATCTGGCTGAACTGGGGATTTGGGGGATCCTGTCATCTCTCTCTTTGCATGATGACATTTTTTCAGGGGATTAATTCCCCAGGGATCAGCTAGCTCTAAACCTTGATAATCCAGATTTGTGGTTTAATTCAGTCCCCTGAGTATCTTACACAAAGGAAGGGATGTGGGAGGGGAGAGAGAGACAGAGAGAGAGAGAGAGAGAGAGAGAGAGAAACCAGACAGTGCTTCCAGGAAATCAGGAAAAGGAAGGAGTTGACTTTGAATGCCACTTGCATGAGTCATTTCCAAGCCCAGCCTCAACAACAACTCTGTTTCCAGCTCTGTGATTGATTTGCATCCTTTTTATTTCATTTTGTATTTCTATAGATTTAGGGAGTACAAGTGCGGTTTTGTTACATGGATATATTGCATAGTGGTGAAGTCTGGGCTGTTCGTGTAACCATCACCTGAATAAAGTATAATTTGTCCCCTTACCGGGAGAGAGAAACAGGGGATTTGCAACAGTTGATGCAGGCAGGGGAAGAGTAGAGACTATGTTCTGAACCTTTTGATACCCAACAGGAGAAGAGACTATTTTCACCCAAGGGGAAGCTGGGGAAGAGACTCTGGCAGGTCACAGGGACTTAGGACTACGTGAAGTGAAAAGATGTCAAGAATCATTGGAATTTTGGGGGGTGGCAACTGGACCCTCCCACCCTTCCTATTTCCATCCACAGACTCTTCCTTCTTAATCTAGTTCTGCAGACGCCCCCATCTTGGCAAAGATACCGCTCTGGGTCTCACCCCATGCACAGCGCTGCATGCCAATGCCCTCCCTCCTGCCTGCCCTCCCTCTCTGCTTTAAGGGGATCTGGGGCTTTGGGGCTTTGGTTCTCCACAAGCGCTTGCTCCATGTTGACCAGGTGGAGAGGGTCTGGGGCTTCCAGGACCTCCTCAGCGAGACATCATCTTCACAAACTCTGCAAAGAAAAAAAAAAATCCCCAGTAAGGCATCTCGTTGTAAAAGCCCCCAACATTATTTTTTGAGACCTTCCTATGTGGCAGGCACTGCTGGTGATCCCTGGGAAATTACTTAATCCCTCTATGCTTCCATTTCTCCATCTATGAAATGGGAATCAGATCTCTGTGGCAAGTTACTTAACCCTGTGCCTCAGTTTCTCATCTGTCAAGTTGGCATGTTTAATAGATCTACCTCATGAGGTTGAGATAAAATTGGCTTACAGGCTGGGCTCGGTGGCTCACGCCTGTAATCCCAGAACTTTGGGAGGCCGAGGTGGGCAGATCGCTTGAGCCCAGGAGTTCGAGACCAGCCTGGGCAACATAGCGAGACCCCCCAACTCTACAAAAAAATAAAAAATATAATAGGTAAATAAAATTTGCTCAGAACTGTGCCTGCCATCACAGTCACCCCATGTAAATTACTGTGGTTATTATTATGCTCCTACTTCTGAAAGACTAATTTCAGTATGTTGCAGTTTCTTCATTTCTGTTATGAAAATAATCTTGCATGTAAATAAAACATTAAATTTAAAAAATGGGAATCCTAGTATTGCTATTTCCTTATATGGTTTTTAAGACCATTAATGGCATAATGCTCATAAAACAGATTAAGTATCCCATAAACAGCTATTGTTGGCCGGGCGCGGTGGCTCATAACTGTAATCCCAGCACTTTGGGACGTCAGGGAGGGTGGATCACTTGAGGTCAAGAGTTTGAGACTGGCCTGGCTAACATGGTGAAACCCCGTCTCTACTAAAAATACAAAAATTAGCTAGGCGTGGTGGCGGGCGCCTGTAATCCCAGCTACTCCAGAGGCTGAGGCAGGAGAATTGCTTGAACCCAGGAGATGGAGGTTGCAGTGAGCCGAGGTTGCAGTGAGCCAAGGTTGCACCACTGTAGTCCAGCCTGGGTGACGGAGTGAGACTCCATCTAAAAAACAAAACCCAAAAAACCTGTGATTGTCACTATCAGATTTCATCATCTCAACCATCCTGGAGGGATGTGTCATTTTACAGATAAGGAAACTTAGGCCAGCGAGGGTCACCAACATGCCTGAGGTCACGTGGATAGTGAATGGTGAACCCTGGAAGGAACGCAGGTTGCACCTGACTTTGCTGTGGCTCAAGACGATCTTGCTGCCCACCCGGGTCCTGAGGTCATCCTGACCTTCCCTTGCCTTTGGTTGGCCTGAGGATCATCTCCCACCCCCACCCCACCTTCTCCAGATGTCACTTGATGTCCACTGCACACCTAATCCTGGCTAGATCTAGCAGGTGTCCAACCAGCCTCTACTATGTTTCCATACTGGGACATAGAGCATATATGGTTTAGAGAATGGCCCTCCCTCCTCTCTATCTAGGATGGAGGCCTTGGAAGCTAATACAACTCAACACAGCAAGGTCTGCTGTGATAACTTCCATGGAGAGGAACAGAAAAACTTCCGTAAGACTTCACAGCTGTGAGGAAGACATGAGGGAAGGATGGAGAGAAGCTTCCTGGCAAAGGTTGCCTTGATGTGAGTTCCTGAGGGATGGATGAGACTGAAAGATGTGGTAAGTGGACGGAGCATCTGATGCCTAGGAACGGAGGTTGGAGAACATAAAGCAGGCACCAAGTTTGTGCCAGAACTTAAAAGTTCAGAGAATAGCTACAGAAGATACAGGCTGGGGGGGTGGGCGAGGCCAGATGATGGATAGGCTTGGATATCAGACAAATAATTTTGGACTTTTTTTTTTCTGGAGACGGAGTCTCGCTCTGTCACCCAGGCTGGAGGGCAGTGGGGCGATCTCACTGCAACCTCCACCTCCCAAGTTCAAGCAGTTCTCCTGCCTCAGCCTCCCAAGTAGCTGGGACTACAGGCACATGCCACCACCCCTGGCTAACTTTTTGTATTTCAGTAAAGATGGGTTTCACGGTGTTGCCCAGTCTGGTCTTGAACTCCTGAGCTCAGGCAATCTGCCTGCCTTAGCTTCACAAAGTGCTAGGATTACAGGTGTGAGCCACGCGCCTGGCCTTTTCTTCTTCTTTTTTTTTTTTTGAGATGGAGTCTCACTGTTGCCCGGGCTGGAATGCAGTGGTGTGACCTCGGCTCACTGCAGCCTCCACCTCCTGGGTTCAAGCAATTCTCCTGCCTCAGCCCCCGTGTAGCCTGGGACTACAGGTGTGCACTGTCACTCCTAGCTAATTTGTATATTTTTAGTAGAGATGGGGTTTCACCACGTTGGCCCGGCTGGTCTCGAACTCCTGACCTCAGGTGATCCGCCAACCTTGGCTTCCCAAAGTGCTGAAATTACAGGCATGAGCCACTGAGCCCAGCCAGAATTTTGGATTTTTGTCCATAAGCAGCAGATAGGTGCTGAGATCTTTGAACCAAAGAATGTCACAATTAGAACTTGACGTGCTTTTTTTTTTTTTTTGGACGGAGTGTTGCTCTGGAGTGCAATGGCGCGATCTCAGCTCACTGCAACCTCCGCCCCCAGCGTTCTAGCAATTCTCCTGTCTCAGCCTCCCAAGTAGCTGGGATTACAGGCACCTGCCACCACGTCTGGCTAATTTTTTTGTATGTGTAATAGAGACAGGATTTCGCCATGTTGGCCAGGCTGGTCTCAAACTACTAACCTCAGGTGATCCACTCGCCTCGGCCTCCCAAAGTGCTGGGATTACAGGCGTGAGCCACCATGTCCGGCCGACATGCCTTCCTATGCCTCACATAAAAAAGAACCCCACGTCTCATCCATGTAGAACCCCAATCCTTTTCACTTATTCAGTGATCCAATATACTCATGCTGGGCTCAGTGCTAGGATTTGGGGATATAGTGATGATGAAGGAATTGGTCCATGGTCTCAGAAGGAAATAGGCAATAAACTCTAGAGATGCCACGAATCCGTATTACTGCAGAAGCAAGCGTGAGGTATTACTGGGGAGCCAGAAGAGGGACACGGAGCCCAGTAAGAGAGGTGGGAGGCACCTTCCAGGAACATAACTAGGAGTTAGCCAGGGGAGAGGGGAAAGGGTATTCCAGACGGAAGGACAACTTGAGCAAAGACAGGGAAGGAAAATTTAAAAATACAGTGGTGCTTTGTGCATGATTTCTTTTAGTTTTCTCCAAAAGGTGTCATCATCCACCTCATTTTACAGATGGGAAAACTGACCCTTAAAGAGAAAAAGGGAGTAGCATAAGCCACATGCTGAGTCAGCGGTGATCCTGAATTTGAAGCCCCTGAACCTGACCCCAGAGCTCCAGCTGCTAGCCAGTCCAGTCTCTTTCTGATGGGACAAGTTCTTCCTAGGATAAAAGGTGCCCTGCAAACTAACAAGGAATGGGCAAGGCGGAAGGGCGTCCTGAGCATGGGAAGGAAAGGGCCTTGGCTGAGGTGTTCCTCGGAGCCACCGGAAGTGAGGGACACCAAGCTCTTTGAAATGAATAGCCTGGGAAGAAAGGGACAGAACAAATGCTTCCAAAACCTGCCACCCGCTTCCATTCTCAAACTTGGAGAGGAGTGAGAAGGAGTGGCCAACTTGGAAAATCTGACAGTGAGTTGGAAGTGGATTCCTGCGGTGGCTGCCCCCGCTCCCCACCACACCCCGTCAATGTCACCTTCAAAGTCAACGGTGCCGTCTCCATTAACATCAGCCTCCCGGACAACCTCAGAGATCTCCCAGGGGGTGAGCCGCTCCCCCAGGAGTCTCTGCATGGCCTGCTGTAGCTCCGCCAGGGTGATCTCCCCATCTCCATTCGTGTCAAACTGAATAGAAGCAGAAATAGATTATATCAGCAATGACAATGATGATAGCCACGAGACGATGGAGTTTACCTATCGCTTACTGTGGGTCAAGCACTGAGATAAGAGCTTTGGGAATGTGAGCCACTAGAACGTCAGCTCCAAAAGACAGTTTTGTTGTGGTTTTTTTTCTTTTCTTTTCTTTCTTTTTCTTTCTTTCTTTTTTTTTTTTTTTTTTTGAGACAGTCTCACCCTGTCACCCAGGCTGAAGTGCAGTGGTGCAATCTCGGCTCACTGCAGCCTTCACCTCCTGGGTTCAAGCGATTCTCGTCCCTCAGCCTTCCGAGTAGCTGGGATTACAGGCGCATGCCACCAAACCCCTCTAATTTTTGTATTTTTAGTAGAGACAGGGTTTCACCATGTTGACCAGGCTGATCTTGAACTCCTGAACTCAGTTGATCCACCTGCCTCAGTCTCCTAAAGTGCTGGGATTACAGGCTTGAGCCACTGTGCCTGGCCGAAACTTTTTTTTAATGAGACGGGGTCTCACTATTTTGGCCAGGTTGGTCTTAAAATCTTGGCCTTAAGCAACCCTTCCACCTTGTCCTTCCAAAGTGCTAGGCTTACAGTCCTGAGCCAAGGTGCCCAGCGATACATTTAAAACTTACTTTTTAAGTGATTTTTGAAACATACATTATTATTTACTATAGTTATCCTGCTGTGCAATAGATCTCAAAAGTTATTCCTCCTGTCTAACCAAAACTTTGTACCCTTTGACAAGCAACTGTCCATTCCTTCTCTGTGGCTCCCCAGCCTCTGCTAACCAGCTTTCTTTTTATTTGCATGAGTTCAATTTTTTAAGATTCTGCATGTAACATCATGTGGTATTTGTCCTTTTGTGCCTGGCTTATATAGCTTAGCATAATGTGCTTCATGTTTATTCATGTTGTTGTAAATGATAGAGTTTCCTTCTTTTTAAAAGCTGAATATGCCGGACTCAGTGGCTCATGCCTGTAATCCCAGCACTTTGGGAGGCCAAGGCGGGTGGATCACCTGAGGTCAGGAATTCGAGACCAGCCTGACCAACATGGAGAAACTCCGTCTTTACTAAAAATACAAAATTAGCCAGGCGTGGTGGCGCATGCCTGTAGTCCCGGCTACTTGGGAGGCTGAGGCAGGAGAATCGCTTGAACCTGGGAGGTGGAGGTCGTGGTGAGCCAAGATTGTGCCATTCTACTCCAGCCTGGGCAACAAGAGCAAAACTCTGTCTCAAAAAAAGAGAAAGAAAATTTTAAATGACCCATGCTGCTTACATTGTATTTATTTTGGATGACACAGCTATAGGCTGAGGAAGCTGCAAGTTAACAAGTGCCGTAAGGCAGGAAGGTGTACTTGAGGAAGAGGCAGAAGCGGGGAGTGTTTAGGGAGGCGTGAGCTGGGGAGAAATGAGCATGAAGTAGACAAGGTCTCAGTGTTGCAGAAGGCAGGGCCCAAGTACGTAGGGGCTTGTGTGTCATGGGACGTTGTCAGGATTTGGTTCTGAGTAAGACAAGAAGCCACTGGAGAATTTTAAGCAGGGGAGTGACCAGATCTGATATACATTTTAAAAGAATGTGAGCATGAAACCCTGTTGTGTAGAGAACAGACCACAGTAGGACCACGATGGGAGCCAGGAAACCAATTAGAGGGCCGCCATGATCATCCTGGTAGGAGATGGTTGTGGTTTGAGCCAGTTAGCACCAGCAGAGCTCAAGAAGGAGAGTTCACTCCCCGATGTTTTGGAAATTGAACGTACTAGACTTTCTGGTAGACTAGTTAAGGGTGTGCAGGGCAGAGCTTTGGAGGCAGTTCATTAATTCAACATATATGTATCCATATTGCTAAAAAAAAAAAGTGTCAATAGTGCCCATGTGGAAGGCACCGTTCTTGGGACTGAGCACGGAGCAGCGAGCAAGATACTTAGAAATACTTGTCTTCTGTGCCTGGCTTATTTCACCCAGCATACTGTCCTCCAGGTTCATTTGTGTTGTTGTGTGGGGCAGGATTTCCTTCTTTTGTAAGGCTGAATATTGCATTTAAATATATACCACACAGAAGGAGAAATACTGCATGATTCCACTTACATATGAAGTACTTAAAATAACCACACTCATAGAAGCAGAGAGTAGAAGGATAGTTGCTGGGGGTTAGGAGGACAGGGAAATGGGGAGATATTGTACCATGGGTGTAAAGTTTCAGTTACGCAAGATAGGTTCTAGAGATCTGCTGTGTGGCATTGTGCCTATAATTAATAATACTGCATAACGACAAATATTGCTTTTAATGGCAAAATCACAATTACTTTTGCATCAATCTAATAACTATGGGCAAAAGACGTGAACAGCCATCTCTCTAAAGAAGACAAATGGGCAAAAGACGTGAACAGCTATCTCTCTAAAGAAGACAGACAAATGGCAAACAAGTTCATGAAAAAAATGCTCAGCATCACTAATCATTTGGGAAATTTAAATTAAAACCACAATGAAATATCACCTCACATCTGTTAGGATGGCTACTGTTAAAAAGATGAATAATAACAAGTGTTGGTGAGGATGTGGATAAAAGGGAACCCTGGTACACTTTCGCTGGGTATGGAAATTAGCACAGCTATTATGGAAAATGGTATGGAGGTTCCTTAGAAAATTAAACCTAGAGCTGCCATATGACCCAGCAATACCACTTCTGGGTATGTATCTAAAGTAATTGAAATCAGTATATCAAAGGGATGTTTGCAGTCCCCTGCTCATGGCAGCACTATTCACAATAGCCAAGGTATGGAAGCAACCTGTGTCCATCAAAACAGAAGAGTGGATAAAGAAAACATGGCATAAGTACACAATGGAATACTATTCAGCTTTTTTTTTTTTTTTGAGGTGGAGTTTCGCTCTTGTTACCCAGGCTGGAGTGCAGTGGTGCAATCTTGGCTCACTGCAACCTCTGCCTCTCGGGTTCAAGTGATTCTTCTGCCTCAGCCTCCTGAGTACTTGGGATTACAGGCATGTACCACCACGCCTAGCTAATTTTGTATTTTCAGTAGAGACGGGGTTTCTCCATGTTGGTCAGGTTGGTCTCAAACTCCCGACCTCAGGTGATCCACCTGCCTCAGCCTCCCAAAGTGCTGGGATTACAGGCATGAGCCGCTGCACCTGGCCTTAAAATTTTCTAGTAGTGACGTTTAAAAAAATGTTAAAAGGAACAAATGAAACTAATTTTTAATATTCTCTTTTATTTAACCCAATATATCTAAAGTGTTATCCTTTCATCATGTAATCCACTTAAAAATTATTAATTTAGCTATGTAAGTAGCATTCTTTTTATGCACACTGGATTTCATAAGGCAGTAAGTTCTAAGTTCTTAGTAGGTGCTTAGCATGCTTAATTAGGATACTTAGCCTAGAAGTTTACTTAAGTATACAAGTACGTTATGCTAATTATATTAGCACACTAAGTCTTAATCCAGTGTTCACGTTACACTTACAGCACTTCTCAATCCAGACAACTTTTTCTTTTTGTTTTGAGATGGAGTTTCACTCTTATAACCCAGGCTGGAGTGCAATGGTGCGATCTCAACTCACTGCAACCTCTGCCTCCCAGGTTCAAGCAATTACCTGCCTCAGTCTCCCAAGTAGCTGGGATTACAGGCACCCACCACCATGTCTGGCTAAATTTTTTTGCATTTTTAGTAGAGACGGGATTTCAGCATCTTGGCCAGGCTGGTCTTAAAGTCCTGACCTTGTGATCCACCTGCATCGGCCTCCCAAAGTGCTGGGATTACAGGTGTGAGCCACTGAGCCCGGCCAGCTGTAGATCTTTATAAGAAGCTGGGAGAGGCACTTGCACAGCCAATAGGTGGAGGCCTCCTAGGATTTGAACCCATGTTTGCCTGGTTCCAAATCCTTTGCTCCCAAACACTCTACTACTCTATTTTCACCTTGTGTTGCTGAAAGCTCTCAGAACGAGAAGGTATTTTATCAGGGGATATAAGCAAGTCTGTTATTCTCACTGGGTCTGATATTTTTTAGTATGTCTGCAGCAAGTGGCTTGTACCAGATGACCACTTTGCATTCCCTTCTGGGATCTCAAATTCTTGGATTCTTCCTGTTACAGGCACTAAGAATAGAGGCCCTGGCCAGGCATGGTGGCTCATGCCTGTAATCCCAGCACTTTGGGAGACCTAGGCAGGTGGATCACTTGAGGTCAGAAGTTCGAGACCAGCCTGGTCAACATGGTGAAACCCCGTCTCTACGAAAAATACAAAAATTAGCTGGGTGTGGTATCGCGCACCTGTAATCCCAGTTACTTGGGAGGCTGAGACAGGAGAATGGCTTGAACCCGGGAGGCAGAGGTTGTAGTGAGCCAAGATTGCACCATTGCACTCCAGCCTGGGGACAACAGTGAAACCCCGTCTCAAAAAAAAAAGTCCTAACATTTATTCTAGAGATGGCAGGATCTTGGATACGATTTATAATCTTCATGAGCCTCACTTTTCTCATCTGTTTAATTGGGATACATGACTGCTTGCTTACTCCTAATGTGTTTGTGTGTGTGTTTTTGTTTTTGTTTGTTTGTTTTTTTGAGGATTAAATCAGATAAAGTATACAGAGGCATTGATCCATTGCAGGTGTTTGGAATACATTATTTTTCTTCCCTATTTATCGATCCCACCATGGCTGGAAAAAAAAAGATGGGGGCCTGGTTGGTGGGTGCTGTCCATGGCATTGGCTAATTACAGGCAGACCCCAGAGGGTCTGCCTCTACCATCACCAGCACCATGACACTGTTAACTCACCTCCTTGAAGGCATCCCGCATCTCCTGGACACCGATCATCCCAGCTGTTTCTGCAAGCAATTTGGGGGTCATCAGCTCCACAAAGTCATCAAAGTCTACACGGCCACCCACTGAGGAAGATGGCACAGGATTAGCGAGACCCCACAAGCCCCGGCCTTCCGTTACCTCACTTTGTGCTTCGAGTCAGTTAGATCAGCTCCCTTCTCCCTGCCCTATAAGAGCCGTCTTTGACTTCCTCCCTCCAGCAGCTAACTCCAAGCTCCAAACTCATGTCCCTCTAGCCTGAACAGGAGTGGATAGGGTGTGGTATGGTGGAAGTAACTGCCTGTGTGACTTTCAGACAGTTGGTTAAGATGTTTCTCCTCCTCTGTAGACCCGTAGAAAGGGGAGCGTAAATTAAATGAGCATACAGATTCTTTTCAGATATGAATACTATCATTACCTTGAGTTCAACCTTGTTTAGTTCGTTACATGCCCAGAAGCAAACCCAATAGCTATTTTTTTTTTTTTTTGAGACAGAGTCCCACTCTCTTGCCAAGGCTGGAGTGCAATGGTGCGATCTCGGCTCACTGCAACCTCTGCCTCCCGGGTTCAAGCGATTCTCGTACCTTAGCCTCCCGAGTAGCTGGGATTACAGGTGCACGCCATCACGCCTGGCTAATTTTTTGTATTTTTAGTAGAGACGGGGTGTCACCATATTGCCCATGCTGTTCACAAACCCCTAACCTCAGGTGATCTGCCCACCTCAGCCTCCCAGAGTGCTGGAATTACAGGTTACAGGTGTGAGACACTGCGCCCAGCCTCAATAGGAATTTTATTCTAGCTAAAATCTCAAAATCAGTTATGATCTCCATCCAAAAATCCATCCATCCTTTTTGCAGCTGTATTCACCAACATTAGCTCCAGCTCCAAGTTTGTTTCCAACATCCAATACAGCTCCAATCTCGTGCTCCACTGATGAATCTTAGTGGTGATAGTAATAACTACATTTAATAAGAATTTACTGGAGGCTAAGACTTTAACTGCATCAGCATCTTTATCTCTTCCTTTCCACAGTCCCATGAGGTAAGGAGAGAGGCATCTTCCTCTATAGATGAGGAAACGGAAACTCAAGAGTAGCGGATAACTTCACTTTTCAAAATGACTGTAATTAGTAAATAATAGAACTGAGATTTGAACCCAGACCTATCTCTAAAAGCTTTTAACCACTTCAAATGCTGCCTTCCTGAGTCGAATCTGACCTGTTTTCTTCCAGACTTCTAGTCCCTCTCATCCTCCTCTCCACCCCCAACTCTACTCTTAACCTCTACATCCTTCCCAATTCTGCCCTGATCCCTTCCCTAACCCCAGCCATCCCTCCCATTCCCTGGACTCACGGTTCATGCGGATTTGCTGGCCGAGCTCAATCAGTTCCATCTCCGTGGGCATGTAACCCATCGTCCTCATGAGATTCCCCAGATCCTTACAAGAGATGAACCCATCTCGGTCCTTATCGAACTCAAGAAATGCTTCCCGCAGCTCTGAAAGTTAAGAGAGAACTTTGGGGGAACTTGAAGCAGTCAGTGGGGAAGAGTGGCATCTCTTGAAGCTATCAATGAGGCTCCAACTAGAGACTCCTTAAAGGAGCGTACATTAGAAACAAAACAAAACAAAACAAAAAAACCAAGGCTGGATGTGGTGGCTCATGCCTGTAATCCCAGCACTTTGGGAGGTCGACGTGGGTGGATCACCTGAGGTGAGGAGTTTGAGGCCAGCCTGACCAACATGGCAGAACCCCATCTCTACTAAATACAAAAAATTAGCTGGGCATGGTGGCTCATGCCTTTGATCCCAGCTACTAGGGAGGCTGCCTCAGCCGAGGCAGAAGAATCTCTTGAACCTGGGAGGCGGAGGTAGCAGTGAGAGGAGATCGTGCCATTGCACTCCAGCCTGGCAACAAGAGCAAAACTCTGTCTCAAAAAAGAAAAAAAAATTCAAAAAGGAGTGATGTATGAAATGTGTTAGCAAAAGAGGCATCATTCCTGAGACCACTAAATGAGAGCACTGGCGTCCTCCAGATTCCTGGATGAAGTTATGGGGAACCTCAAAGTCACCAAGAGAGAAACTCATTTGTTTTCACTCCTGAGTCTTGGAGACACTTGAGGATGGATATGCCTTCGAAATACTTTGGGAGGTCCTTCAACTGCCACGAGAAAGAGTTCTACAAAATTACAGTTGAGTGGGAAGAGAGAGGGATTGTAAAAATTCCATGTAATGGAATTTATACAGAAATGCACAAAGGGACTGAGGGCAGGTCAGGTGGGTGGATGGCAACGTGGAAGCAACTGGGGAAGACGGTGTTACCTTCAATCTCATCTTGTCCCAGTGGTCTTTCCTGGAAAGGAATGCAGGTGAGAGGGAATTTGGAGAGAGGGTCACCCATTCTCCAAAGGATCTCCTTGTTCTCCCAAGCTCCTCCCCACTCTCTCATGGTTCTCTTTCCATTCTCTCTCTCCTCCTCCATCCCTCCCATTCCTTTTCCCATCTCCTGACTCCTGTTCCACAGTTCTTGGCTCCCCACCCCCCTCTCGACGTCTCTCTCCCACCCATGAATCCCAATCTCCCTTTTTCTTCCTTTCTTAGACAAACATCCATCACATTGTGTCAAAGGGGGTCTTAAACACTGGGGAGTCCAGTCTCCTCCATCTCCAGATGAAAAAAGCGAGACTTCACAACCACAGCTAACTCATTCAGAGTGCTGACTCTGTGCCAGGCAGTTTCCACAATCATTTCATTTAAACCTCAGTACTGCTCTGTGATGCAGATCTACATCTCGTTTCCATCTTACCCATGAGAAAGCTGAGGAACAGAGAGGTTAAGGAACCTGCACAAGGTCACACAGCTCACAAGCGGCAGATCCCCTCCCAAGGGAGGAAGGCATTCACCTGCTCCCTGGAGGTCATGGGGCAAGTCAGACACAGTATTGGGATTTGAATTCAGGGCTCCTGACTCCCAAGTCAGAATTCTTCACACGAGCCCCCATTCACTCCTTTCTCACCTGCCTCCAATCTTCCTGCCAAAGGTTAGAATCTCTGTGCATGGAAACAGCATTCAATGGCTTTCAGGCAGGAGGGTCACTGCCAGCATGACCAGTTCCTAAACACTCTGAGAATGTCCAGTTATTGCTGCCCCACCTACTCCTGCACATACCTGAAGGGCTGGGCTTACATATACATGGCATGTTAACAAGGAAATTCTACTGACCTCTGGTCTCTTTAGCCTCCCATCTCCCTTTATCCCTGGAGCCTTTCCCTCAGCTTCTCTTTCATCTGATCCCCTCCTTGCAGTCCCTTATCACCCTTTTTTTCATTCTCTCTCTTTTTTTTTTTTTTTTTTGAGACACAGTCTCGCTCTGTCACCCAAGCTGGAGTGCAGTGGCACGAACTCGGCTCACTGCAACCTCCGCCTCCCGGGTTCAAGCGATTCTCCTGCCTCAGCCTCCCGAGTAGCTGGGATTACAGGCGCCTGCCACTGCACCCGGCTAATTTTTGTATTTCTAATAGAGACAGGGTTTCACCGTCTTGGCCAGGCTGGTCTTGACCTCCTGACCTCGTGATCCACCTGCTTTGGCCTCCCAAAGGGCTGGGATCACAGGCGTGAGCCACTGCTTGGCCTTTTTTATTCTCTTTTTTTGGTGATCTTAAAGCCTAACAATGAAAAGTATGCCCACATATCTGGACAAGTTGGTATATATGGAAAAATAAAAAAAATTTAAAAAGCATGCCCACAGGAATCAAGCAAACCCGACCCCGCCACTTACTTTTTTTTAACGAGACAAAGTCTCACTTTGTTGCCCAGGCTGGAGTGCAGTGGCATAATCAGGGCTCACTGCAGCCTCCACTTCCTGGGCTCAAGCGATCCTCCTGCCTCAGCCACCTGAGTAGCTGGGACTGCAGATGCATGCCACCATGCTGAGCTATTTTTTTGTATTTTTAGTAGAGATGGGGTCTTGTGTTTCCCAGGCTGGTCTCAAACTCCTGGACTTAAGTGATCCTCCCGCCTCTGCCTCCCAAGGTGCTGGGATTCAGGCATGAGCCACTATACTTGGCCGACCCTGCCACTTACTAACTGTGTAAGCTTAAGACAAATGACTTCATGACTCAGAGCTTCACTTTCCTCACCTGTAAAATGGGAATGAAAGTCACTGACCTCATGAGTTGTTCTGAGGTGTAAATAACATCAGGTGTGCAAATCCCTTTGCACAGGGCTGGGCACAGAGCAATGACTTAATAAATGGCAGCTATTGTTATTAACGTCATCATTATCATCACCACCATCATAACCACCACCACCACCATCATCACCATCATCAACACCATCATTAACACCACCACCACCATCATCATCACCATCAACACCATCATCATCATCACCATCACCACCACCACCACCATCACCACCATCACCACCATCACCACCACCATCACCACCACCACCATCACCACTATCACCACCACCACCGTCATCACCACCACCACCACCACCACCATCACCACCACCACCACCACCACCACCATCACCACCACCACCACCATCATCACCACCACCATCACCATCACCACCATCATCATCACCATCATCACCACCATCATAACCACCACCACCATCATCATCACCATCATCAACACCATCATCACCATCATCAACACCATCATCACCATCATCACCATCATTAACACCACCACCACCATCACCATCACCACTATAATCATCACCATCATCATCACCACCACCTCGTCATTATCACCACCATCACCACCACCATCACCACCATCTCACCATCACCACCATCTCACCATCACCATCACCACCATTATCACAATGAGCATCCATGGAAAAGAATGATGGTAATCTCAACAATGACATCATCCCACTTTCCCTTTTCATTTTTCTTCCTTTTCTCTCCTTCTCTTTGCTCCTGACTTTTGATTTTACCCCCACCCGTTTATCTCACTGGCTTACATGACCCCACCAGGGTCCTTGGAATTTCTTGTACTTTCTCAGCTCCTGCTCTATCCACCTATTCCCCTGGTTCTGTGGCACCATCATGTCCCCTTCTTTGTCCCACACCCCTGCTCCCTTTGCCCTGCCCACCGCCCTTCCCCCTCACTCCCCACCTCACCCGCTGTTTCTCAGCAATGCCTTTCCTCAAGAAGATGCAGGCAGGGCCCATGGGGAACTGCATGGAGGGGTGGGGTGGAGCTCGCAGGGCACCAGTCTCAAGATGGCCCCTCCTCCCTGCTCCCTGTCGGAGCTCAGCCTCCTTATCTTCTCTAGCACTCCTTTGCCACCTCTTCCTGCCTCTCTTGGTTTCTCCTTCGGTCCCTGTGTCTTAGAGCTGTGACAGCTGGGCTGGAAATCTCTACCCGGGTTGGGGAGGGATCAGAGCTGTCCCTGCCTCCCCATCTGGCTTGAATGATATGGGTGGGGAAATGCAGAGTCAGGTTCTGTGACGCCTTTATCCCCAGAGTGGAATTGGAAAGTGCATTTTATAAATGGGGATTAGAGGCTGGATGTGGTGCTCACGTCTGTAGTCCCAGCGCTTTGGGAGGCTGAGGTGGGAGGATTGCTGGAGCCCAGGAGTTTGAGACCAGCCTGAGCAACATACAGAGAGGCTGTCTTTACAAAAAATAAAAAAATTAGCCGTGCCTGGTGGTGCACACCTGTAGTCCCAGCTGCTCCAAAGGCAGAGATGGGAGGATCACTTGAGCCCAGGAGTTCGAGGCTGTAGTGAGCTATGATTGCACCATTGCACTCCAGGCTGCAGTGAACTACGATTGCACCATTGTACTCCAGCCTGGCTGACATAGTGAGACCCTGTCTCGAAAAAAAAAGAAAAAAGAAAAAAAAGAAAAAAAAGAAAAGAAAATGGAGGATTAGAGCAGATGGCATCATTTATTCAATGTCCCAACAAGCATGTGAAGGGTCACTCCAACACTGGCCTCTGGGCAGTGAGATGGAGAGCACAGCACCCCTGGCCTCAGGGAGTTTTCCTGGGTGAGTCGGGAATGTGTGAGAGTGAGCAGGATGCAAGCATGGACTTCAGGAAGTGGGCGTACACGGTGACTAAGAGCATGGCATTTGCTCTTCCTCTGTTCATCTCTTTCCTTCTGTCTTTCCTGAATGATTTAGAGGGAAAAAGCAAGGTGGGGGTGTCAGGGAGGGTGTGAAGTTATGGTGGTGTCAAAGCCCAAAGGGGTTTTGCGACTCCACACTAGGTAGGGTTAGGGGAGGAGGGGGCTGGGGGCCATCTGGCGTGGAGAGCCAGCATTCCAGTGGGGTAGTGGGGTGAGGAGAAGTCCACATAGAGGGGCAGCATGACCCAGGGTGTTGGGGCTGGAGATGGTGGGGATAAATCCACAGATGGGCAGCTTGGTGTGCAATGTTGGAACATGAGCTGAGTGGGGCGGGGGCATTTATATGCAGGCATTGTCTGGGGTGGGGGTTTGCACTGTAAGGCAATTAGGAAGGAGGCCACATAGAGGGGATCTGGCATGGGTTGTCATAACCCAAGCAGAGAGAGAAATGTCCACTCATGGGAATAGCATGGTGTATGGTGTTGAAGCCAGACTAGGCTGGGAAAGACATCCCCACAGGGGTGAAATGGCAAAGGAAAAGGGAAATTGGCTACACACAGTGAGTAAGGGGAATGGGGGCCAGGTCTCCTACTGTTGGAAAAGGGAGTTACTAAGACAGAAAGGAGGAAAGTCGAATGAGCCCTGTGGTGTTGGACTATAACTGGAGGCATTGGTATGTCTTCATGGATCTCAATTACACATAGAGAGATAAAAATAAACACATAGTTTCAGTGTGTATAGGAACATTTGTACACATATTCTCTAGCTCTCTCCACTAAGAGAACATAGAAACAGTGATGGCCCATACGAATGAGCACCACTAGCATCCAAATCTTGACTTCTATATACCATTCTCCATCAAATGGAACCAGAGTGCCTAGGAAATTTGGCTGATTCCATGTCTAGAGCAAAAAAAGAACAAGATGAGCCTACAAACGTCCTATGCTTAAAGCAAGAAATTGCTCAAAGAGTTGTGAGAACATGTGGAAAGAACACAGGAGTCTGCTTGAAGAAGCTCCATTGGCCATACTGGGCAGTTTGAGAGTCAAAATAAATAATGATAATAACAAATTATACAGGACCACAGGAGAAACCAGGAGTCCATACTCAGATAAATAAAAAGCTAAGTGGGAAGTTTGATATTTACAGAGCTCAAAATACCTCCCTACAAAATACCAATTTCAAAGGAGTTACTTTATAGTGGAGAAACGTGGCAAACACCATCTTAGTCAATGAAAGTGGACATCATCAGTAACGTGACAAGTTGGAATTTCACACCACCTGACAGGATGTCACGAGAACAGCATCGCTTCTGTAAGATTCCTGAATCTCATCATAATCAGACGTCAGATGAACCCACATGGAGGGATGGTTTACAAAATAACTGGCCTGTAAGCTTCAAAAATGTCAAGGTCATGAAAATCAAGGAAAGATTGAGGAACCGTTCGAGATTGGAGGAGACTAAGAAGACATGGCCGAGGCCGGGCGCGATGGCTCACACCTGTAATCCCAGCAATTTGGGAGGCTGAGGTGGGCAGATCACCTGAGGTCAGGAGTTCGAGACCAGCCTAACCAACGTGGAGAAACCCCGTCTCTACTAAAAATACAAAAAAATTAGCCGGGCATGGTGGCACATGCCTGTAATCCCTGCTACTCGGGAGGCTGAGGCAGCAGAATCGCTTAAACCCAGGAGGCGGAGGTTGCAGTGAGCCCAAGATCATGCCATTGCACTCCAGCCTGGGCAACAAGAGCAAAACTCTGTCCAAAAAAAAATAAAAAAAAGCTACGACTGAATGCAACACAGAATTCTGAACAGGATCCTTCTGCTATCAAGGTCTTCTTTCGGATGACTGGTGGTTTGCTGGCAATAGTTTGGCAGCCCTTGGCCAGTAGAGCCTCACCCCAATCCCTGCTTCCATGTTCACATGGTTTCCTCTCTGTATACATGCCTGTCTCTGTCTTTAAATCCCCCCTCCTTTTTTAAAAGAATTTTATTTCAAGTCTGGGATACATGTGCTGAACATGCAGGTTTATTACATAGGTATACATGTGCCATGCTGGTTTGCTGCACCCATCAACCCGTCATCTAGGTATTAAGCCCTGCATGCATTAGGTATTTGTCGTAATGCTCTCCCTCCCCTAAATCCCTTTTCTTTCTTTCTTTCTTTTTTTTTTTCTTTTTTTTTTTTTTTTGAGACAGAGTCTTCACTCTGTAGCCAGGCTGGAGTGCAGTGGCATGATCTTGGCTCACTGCAACCTCCACCTCCTGGGTTCAAGCGGTTCTCCTGCCTCAGCCTCCCCAGTAGCTGGGACTATAGGTGTGTGCCACCATGCCCAGCTAATTTTTGTATTTTTAGTAGAGATGAGGTTTCACCATGTTGGTCAGGATGGTATCAATCTCTTGACTTTGTGATCCACCTGCCTCGGCCTCCCAAAGTGCTGGGATTACAGGCGTGAGCCACTGCGCCCGGCGAAATCTCCCCTTTTCATAAGGACACTAGTCATTGTGGATTAGGGTCCACACGAATGACCTCATCTTCACTTGATTACATTGGTAAAGACCTTATTTCCATGCAAGGTCACATTCACAGGCACTGGGGGTTACAATGGCCACATCTTTTGGTGGGGGTGGGACACACAATTCATCCCATAACAGTCCTGCTTTAATTCTGGAAAGCCTGTATGAATAATAATTGCTCTGGAACTCCGTCGGTGCCAGACTAACTATTCTAAGGTCTTGAGACTCATTAACTCATTTAAGCCTTTCTAGGATACAGGCTCCGTGATGGTCTATTCTACAGATGATGGAACTGAGGCATGGAGGCGAAGGCTCTTGCCCATGTTCTCATGGTAAGCAGATAACAGAAGTAAGATCCAAACCCAGCTGTGGAACCACCATGCTTAATTGCTGAGCTATAGATGGAAGAAGATGGAAAGGAAAGGGGGAAGGGAAGAAAGGAACAAGTAAAGGGTACACAGAGGGTGAAAAGGGCCGCAGCAGGGGTGGTGGCAGACCAAGACACACACACACAGCTAATCCATCAGTCAATCAGCAAGCATTTATTGAGCACTTGTTGTATTCTCAGAGCTCCACTTGGCTGTGGAGAGATAGCCCATGATTTAAGCCCAAGTTCTTACTTCTACAGAGCTAACTTGTGCAGAGCTACTGGCTAGAAGTGCAGTCATAAAGGAGCCGTGGAAGGCATTGGTCTGAACTATCACATTCATTCTGACCATCTGGACATTGGACATGATGCTTCTGATTGTCAGACACTCATGCTCCAGCTCCAGGATCTCCCGAGGGACTTGCAGGACAAATTTCACCACCTTCAGCTCCTTGGACCCCTTCTTCTGAATGATGCTATCAAAATCACAGTCTAGCTGGTCACTGGTGATTGGCCCTGTTAGGACAGCCAAGGTGAACTCAAGGCCATGAAGCGTGTGGCTGAAGGGAGTGAAGAACAGGAAGGCCAGGTGGACATCAGGGCCCTAGTAGACCAACAGGCCCACAGTGCCCTGGAAGCTGAGGCTCATCTATGCCAAGCAGCAACTTCGGGCACTATCCTTCGGGTAGTAGAGCCTGGGGAGAAAGGAAAGTTAGAAGTTACCACTGTGCTTTGTAGGCAGTGTTGCACATTGGATAAGATTAGAAGACCTGGAAGCCTCTACAGGTCAAACATGACTTAGGAGAAAGACATTCATCCATTCTTTCATTCATTGAGAAGAGCTGGAGCTCCACCACCTCCTCCTGTGGAGCTCTTGTGATCTACTTTTACCACGTAAACGTTTATTTATCCAACACTACGCTTATTAAGCATGTATCAGGAGCTGGGCTAGGAGGTAACTCTTTGGCCTACATCGAATGTCATGATACCTGCCAGAATTCACAAGATCTGATCTCTGTCCATCTCTCCAATCACATTTCATTCCGTGCTTCCCCTACCCTGATCCAGCAATAACAGCTTTCCTTCTGTTCCTCGAATAGACTGATATAGTTTGGAAATTCGTCCCCTCCAAATCTCATGTTGAAATGTGATCCCCAGTGTTGGAGGTGGGGCCCAGAGGGAGATGTTTGGATCATGGGAGTGGATCCTTCATGAATGGGTTGGTGCCTTCCCTGCGGTAATGAGTGAGTTCTTGCTCTATTAGTTCACTTGAGATCTGGTTGTTAAAAGGAAACTGGTGCTTTCCTCCCTTCTCTCTCTCTTGCTCTCTCTCACCATGTAACACGCCAGCCCCCCTTCCCCTTCCACCAGGATTGGATGCTCTCTGAAGCCTTCACCAGAAGTAGATACAGGCGCCATGCTTCTTGCACAGCCTACAGAACCATGAGCCAAATAAACCTCTTTCCTTTATAAATTACCGAGCCTCAGATATGCCTTTATATTAGTACAGAATGTTATAGACATAGGTAAGACACAGATCAAGGTCTTTCCCACTCCAGACACTTTGCATTTACTTTTCCTTCGCACAGAATTCTGTTCCCCAAGACTTCCTCATGGCCACCCCTTCTCAGTATTCAGCCCCAGGTGAAAGGTCTCTCCCTCAGGATGCCTTCCCAGACCCCCAGACCCTTTCCTAAAAAGCCTTCACTTCACTCCTCAGCACACCGCACGTTCGGTCGTCTCCACGGCACTTACTCTCCATGGCCATCCAGTTGACTCCTTTGTTTACCTGTTTATGTCATGTTGCCCCCCCGGGAGGAGGTACATTCTACAAGAGCAAGAGCCTCATCTGACCTGTATGCAGCCATGGCTGCAGAACCTGGGCAGACTGGATCTAGCAGGCATCCAGGAAATGTTTGTGGAATCAATGAATGAAAGAATGAACACTGTGGTGAGCAAAGTGATGTGGTTCCTGACCCCACAGTGCTGCACACCTTATTATGAGGAGAGAGAGTCAACAAATAAGCATAAATAGGCCCTGAGTTCTACAGGTGAGAAGGTGGGGCGTGGACAGGCACAGAGGAAAATCATGTGTAGACACAGGGAAGCACCATCTGCAAGCCAAGGAGAGAGGCCTCAGGAGAAACCACCCCTGTTCACACCTTGATCTTGGACTTCCAGCCTCCAGAACTGTGAGACAATAAGTGTCGGTTGTTTAAGCCACCTGATCTGTGGTACTTTTTTCTTTGAGACGGAGTCTCCCTCTGTCAGCAGGCTGGAGTGCAGTGGCATGATCTGGGCTCACTGCAACCTCCACCTTCTGGGTTCAAGCGATTCTCCTGCCTCAGCCTCCCAAGTAACTGGGACTACAGGTGTGCACTACCATGCCCATCTAAGTTTTGTGTTTTTAGTAGAAATGGGGCTTCACCATGTTGGCCAGGTTGGTCTCGAACTCCTGACCTCGTGATCTGCCCACCTCGGCCTCCCAAAGTGCTGGGATTACAGGTGTGAACCACCGTGCCCGGCCTCTGTGGTACTTTTTAATGGCAGCCCCAGCAAACTAATATACAACCCCTCATTAGAAGACAGATGAGCAGCAAATAACCGCCCTGCCCCATGCCAGGTAGGGCTTTTGGGGAAACTCTCTGGGGAACATAGACTGGTCCAGAGGCCCAGAATGGCTTTCTCTTCCCTCTACCTTGCGACCCTGAGGTCATTGACCCAAACTGCTCCTCAGGGTGCTAATTATCTCACCTAGGGACCAACCGCACAGGAGCTAGGGTGGGCCTTTGAAAAGGTGACTCAGATAAAGCTACTTCCCTGCTCAAAACTTAACAGCAGCTTCCCACCATATTCAGAATAATATTCCAACTCTTCCCCTGGCTTCTGTCATCTGGTTGTGTCTGTGTCTTTGTGGCAGGTTGAATAATGTCTCCTAATGATGTCCCTATCCTAATCCCTGGAGCCTGTGAGTATGTGGTTTTTTTTTTTTTTTTTTTTTTTTGAGACAGGGTCTCGCTCTGTCATCGAAGCTGGAGTGCAGTGGTGTGATCTGGGCTCACTGCAACCTCTGCTCCCCAGGGTTCAGCAATCCTCCTACCTCAGCCTCCTAAGGAGCTGGGACCACAGGCATACACCACCATGCCTTGCTATTTTTTTGTACTTTTAGTAGAGATGGTGTCTTGCCATGTTGCCCAGGCTGGTCTGAACTCCTGAGCTCAAGTGATCTGCCTGCCTTAGCCTCCCAAAGTGCTGGGATTACAGGTGTGAGCCACGGCTCCTGGCCAGTACATGACTTTCCATGGCAAAAGGGACTCTGCAGATGAGATTAATCTAAGGATCCTGAGATGAGGAGAGGATCCTGGGTATCTGGGTGGGCCCAGTGGAATCCCATGGATCTTTCCTTATAAGAGCAAGGCGGGAGGTCAGAGCAAGGAGGAGATGAGATGATAGAAGCAAGAGGCTGAAGGAGGGGCCATGAGCCAAGGAATGCGGGTGGCCCCTAGAAGCTGAAAAAGGCAAGGAACAGCTTCTCCCCTGGAGCCTCCGCAGGAGTTGGCCCTGCTAACGCTTTGGGTTTTGCTCCATAACACTCGTTTCAGATTTCTGACTTCTAGAACTGTATGAGTCCATTCTCACACTGCGATAAAGACACTGCCTGAGACTGGGTAACGTATAAACAAAAGAAGTTTAACTGACTCACAGTTCCATGTGGCTGGGGAGGCCTCAGGAAACTTATCAGGTTGGCGCAAAAGTAGTTGTGGTTTTTGCCATTACTTTTAGTTGCAAAACCGCAATTACTTTTGCACCAACCTAATACAGTCATGGTGGAAGCAGGGCACCTTCTTCACAGGGTGGCAGGAGAGATGAGAGAGAGAGATCGAGAGAGAGAGAGAGCAGGGGAAACTGCCACTTAAAAACCATCAGATCTTGTGAGAACTCCCTCACTCTCACGAGAACAGCATAAGGGAAGCCACCCCCAAGATCCAATCACCTCCCACCAGGTCCCTCTCTTGACATGTGGGGATTACAATTCAAGATGAGATTTGGGTGGGGACACAGAGCCAAACCATATCGATAGAGTAAGTTACCTGTGGAGATATCTGTGGCCTTTTATCTGTGGCTTAGGAACAAAAGGAAAGACAGTTTCTTGCATGACTCAGCTTAATTAAGCTTTCAGTTTAATTTTTTTTTTTTTTTTTTTTTTTTTTAGAGGCAAGGTCTTGCTCTGTCGCCCAGCCTGGAGTGGGGTGGTACCATCATAGCTCACTGCAGCCTCAAACTCCTGGGCTCCGGCAATCCTCCCACCTCAGCCTCCTGAGTAGCTGAGACTATAGGCTTGTGCTACCACACCCAGCTAATTTTTAAAATTATTTGTAGAGACTTGGTCTCACTATGTTGCCCAGGCAGATCTTGAACTCCTGGGCTCAAGCGATCCTCCTGTCTTGGCTTCCCAAAGTGCTGGGATTACAGACATGAGCCACAGTGCCCAGCCACAGCTTAAGTTTTTCCTTTTGGCATAGTGAATTGGGGTCCTGAGATTTCATTTTCCTTTCACAGAGATATGGTTTGGCTCTGTGTCCCCACCCAAATCTCATCTCAAATTGTAATTCCCATGTGTTGGGGTAGGGGCCTGGTGAGAGGTGATTGATGGGAGCGTACTTCCCCCTTGCTGTTCTTGTGATAGTGACGGAGTTCTCATGAAATCCAGTTGTTTGAAAGTGTGTAGCACTTCCCGCTTTGCTCTCTCTCTCTCCTTCTCTGCCATGGTAAAGATGTGCTTGCTCCCCCTTCACCTTCCACCATGATTGTAAGTTTCCTGAGGCCTCCCACCCATGCTTCCTGTTAAGCCTTCGGAACTGTGAGTCAATTAAACCTCTTTTCTTCATCAATTACCCAGTCTCGGGTAGTTCTTTACAGCAGTGTGAAAACGGACCAATATACACGGAGACAAGCATGGAACAAATTCTCCCTCACAGATCCCAGAAGGAACCAGTGCTGCTGATACCATGAATTCACACTTCCAGCCTCCAGCACCATGAGACCATCAATTTCTGTGAAGCCACCCAGCTAGAGGTATTTTGTTACAGCAGCCCTAGCAAACGAACACAGCCTGCTTCACTCTTCAGAAAACCATTCACTCCTGACCCTGTTCATGGTCTGTCCCCTACTGAGATGCAAGCTCAAGTAGGGGAGAAACTGCCTATCTTTTTGCACCCATGCAGCCCTCCTGCCTGTTGCAGAGAAAGTTCTCCAACAGATACTTACTGAACGAGTATAGGCATCAGAGTGACTATGGTCTCCCACCTACCCGGCCACGTTCATCAACTCTCTAAGGATCTTCTTCTTGTTTTCCCTGACATTCTTCTTGGCTAATGCCAAGAGTAGCACCACCACATCTAGAGTGTAGGTGTCAGCGAGCTTGAATGTGTCGTATGTGTCACTCCATGCCTCAATATCACCTGAAGCATAACCAAACCAACAAAGAAAATGCATCGTGAGTTTGGACAATTAATTCTGCAGATTTTGTCTATTTACATCAGGGCTTGGCAAACTACAATTGTGGACCAAATCCAGTCGGCCCACTACTTTGGCTTTATAAATAAAGTTTTATTGACATATGAGGTTATGGATTTATCTATATTTTTATGATCCATGCCCCTTCCTGTCTTTTTTTTTTTTTTCTTTTTTTGAGACAGTCTCGCTCTTGTCTCCCAGGCTGGAGTCCAATGGCACAATCTTGGGTGACTGTAAACTCCACCTCCTAGATTCAAGCGATTCTCCTGCCTCAGCCTCCCAAGTAGCTAGGATTACAGGAGTGCATCACCACGCCTGGCTAATTTTTTGTATTTTTTAATAGAGATGGGGTTTCACCCTGTTGGCCAAGCTGGCCTTAAACTCCTGATCTCAGGTGATCTGCCCCGGCTTGGCCTCCCAAAGTGCTGGGATTACAGGCGTGAGCCACCGCGCCCGGCCCCCTGCTTCCTGTCTTCTTTACTACTCTAGCCTGCCTCTCCTGGAACCACGGCTGATGCAGCATAGGTAACCAATAAATGTTCGTTAAATGAAGGAAGAAAACAGACACAATTTATCCCTAATGGGAGTCTCATCGCAGGAGACACGACTGACAAGCTAAAAGGAGCCCACTGTGGGAAGTGGCACAATCAGGCCCCGGAAGACCACCCATCCTGGATGCTAGGCCTTCCAAGCAGCTGCTCACCTGAGACTGGATGAGGAATGTGGGATGCCCAGGTGGAAGGGGTTGGATATTCAGGTAGGACAAGAAGGCTGCAGAGAGAGGCAGCAACATGCATAAACATGCAAGACCGAGAGAGGCAGCCTGGCATCTTCCAGGCCCAAGGGTGGACAGGATGACTCACTCAACCATCAGATGTTGGAGCGTAACAAGATGTCCCCAGGGCACAGCACAGCTCCATTTGGCCTGGCCTGGTGGTGATATGGTTTGGCTGTGTCCCCACCCAAATCTCATCTTGAATTGTAGTTCCCATAATCCCCAAGTGTCGTGGGAGGTAATTGAAGCATGGAAGTGGTTACCCTCATGCTGTTCTCGTGACAGTGAGTTGAGTTCTCACGAGACCTGATGGTATGTATTTATTTATTTATTTGAGAAGGAGTCTTGCTCTGTCCCCAGGCTGGAGTGCAGGAGCGCGATCTCAGCTCACTGCAACCTCCGCCTCCCAGGTTCAAGCAATTCTCCTGCCTGAGCCTCCTGAGTAGCTGGGATTACAGGCACGCACCACCAAGCCCAGCAATTTATTTATTTATTTTTTTTTGTATTTTTAGTAGAGACGGGGTTTCACTGTGTTAGCCAGGATGATCTCGATCTCCTGACCTTGTGATCCGCCCGCCTCGGCCTCCCAAAGTGCTGGGATTACAGGCATGAGCCACCGCGCCCGGCTGATCTGATGATTTTATAAGCATCTGGCAATTGCCCTGCTGGCACTCACTTCTCCTTCCTGCCGCCTTGTGAAGAAGGTGACTTGCTTGGCCTTCGCTTTCCACCATGACTGTAAGTTTCCTGAGGCTCCTCCAGCCACGCTGAACTGTGAGTCAATTAAACCTTCTTCCTTTGTAAATTACCCAGTCTCAGGTATGTTTTTATTAGCAGTGTGAGCATGGACTAATACAGGTGGCTTCTCACCTGCTCCTCCCCGCACCTACCTCCACAGGCATCTATGTTGAACAGGGGAAAATGCATCACCACTGGTCCAGTTTCTCCTTTCAGGATGTAGCAGCTGGCGGGGGCCTTGGACCACAAATCCAGCTCAGCCTCTTCTACTTGGGGAAAGGGGATCTTGTGGCGGCGGCAATAGTCAGTGGTAGCCCGGATGGTCTGAGAAGGAGGCAATAAGAAATGGTTGCAAGACCTCTCCAGAAGACCCCTGGGGCCTGGAGACCCAACGGGACCTCAGCTAACAGCCCAGACACACAACAGAGCAAGGGTCAGCTTGGACAGGGACAACATCTTCCGTAAGGGAAAGAGTAAGCCTCTGCCATCACCCGCACTCCCCAGCCCACCTAGAGACAACATTCGCGAGGTTAGAGAGTAACCTTTGGGGCTGGGGGCTGCGGGACTCAGAGGGCAAGGAAAATGGTGCCTAGATGAGGCTTTGAATCCCAGCTCTGCCACAGAAAGATGTTGGAGACCTCATCTCTACAGTATATATATATATATATATATTTCAATTAGCCAGGCATGGGGGCGTGCACCTGTAGCCCTAGCTACTCAGGAAGCTGAGATGGGAAGATCATTTGAGCCCAGGAGCCCAACGAGATATGTGGTATGGGTGCATCTCATCACCTCTGCAAAGGATCTCTGTAATAGCCACCTCACAGGGGTATTTGGAAGATAAATGAGATATTCTCCATCATCACTGTGTAACAGAAATATAATGTCACCGTGAAGGTACTTTTCTTTTCTTTTCTTATTTTTGAGGCAGAGTTTCACTCTTGTTGCCCAGGCTGGAGTGCAATGGCACGATCTCAGCTCACTGCAACCTCCGCCTCCCGGGTCCAAGCGATTCTCCTGCCTCCCGAGTAGCTGGGATTACAGACATGCTCCACCACGCCCGGCTAATTTCATATATTTAGTAGAAACAGGGTTTCTCCATGTTGGTCAGGTTGGTGATCCTCAGGTGATCCGCTCGTCTCAGTCTCCCAAAGTGCTGGGATTACAGGCATGAGCCACTGTGCCCAGCCGTAAAGGTACTTTTCAATTGTCTACTTGCTGCACTTGAAGAAAGTAAAAAGAAGTAGGAGAAATTAATTTTAAAAATAAGTATTAAATAAAGGTGACACCATGGGGAAACTTAATGAGAAGTAGTTTCTCAGTTGTAACAAGTTTCATTTATTCTCTTTCCTGTGACCTCCTTCCGTGCTATCCTGAACCAGAGCAAAAGGACACTGCATGTCTCATTACTGTAGCACTGAGGTTACTAAACGTACATAAAACACATCTCAGTCTCTGTGTCTTAGAAAGGCATCTGTTAAGTCCTGCAAGCTGACTGACAAAACTAAGCAAGGAGAATTAAGATAAATGTGGGCCAGGCGTGGTGGCTCATGTCTGTAATCCCAGCACTTTGGGAGGCCAAGGCGGGCAGATCACCTGAGGTCAGGAGTTTGAGACCAACCTGGCCAACATGGTGAAACCCCTTCTCTACTAAAAATACAAAAATTAGCCAGGCATGGTAGCAGGTGCCTGTAATCCCAGCTACTTGGGAGGCTGAGACAGGAGAATCGCTTGAACCCGGGAGGCAGAGGTTGCAGTGAGCCCAGATAGCGCCATTGCACTCCAACCTGGGCAACAAGAGCAAGACTCCGTCTAAAAAAAAAAAAAAAAAAAAAAAAGAGACTGGGCATGGTGGCTCATGGCTCATGCCTATAATCCCAGCACTTTGGGAGGCTGAGGCGGGTGGATCACGAGGTCAGGAGATCAAAACCATCCTGGCTAATACAGTGAAACCCCGTCTCTACTAAAATTACAAAAAATTAGCCGGGCATGGTGGCACATGCCTGTAGTCCTAGCTACTTGGGAGGCTGAGACAGGAGAATCGCTTGAACATGGGAGGCAGAGATTGCAGTGAGCCCAGATAGCACCACTGCACTCCAGCCTGGGCGACAAGAACGAGACTCTGTCTCAAAAAAAAAAAAAAAAAAAAGATAAATGTATAAATGTGTTTCCAGGAACAGAAAACCAAATACTGCATGTTCTCACTTCTAAGTGGGAGCTGAATGATGAGAACACATGGACACACAGAGGAGAACAACACACACTGGGGCCTAGCGTTGGGTGGAGAGCGGGAGGAAGGAGAGGGTCAGCAGAAATAACTAATGGGTACTAGGCTTAATACTGGGGTGATGAAATAATCGGTACAACAAATCCCCAGGACACAAGTTTACCTATGGAACAAACCTGTACTTGAACCCCTGAACTTAAAAGTTAAAAAAAGATCAGTGTGTTTGTGTTTTGCACACAAATGCAGAAGTTGCATAAGCATATGACTTCATAGTTGCGATCTCAAGAAAAAGGGCATTTCTCCTTTATCTTGTTCTTGCAGTTAACGTAAGAATATTTTAAATTTCTAAGTTTCTGAAGTGTTAGAGGAAGAGATGGCCCAGTAGAGATGTCGGAGTAATGTCTTATCCTTTTAACATGTGGTTATTTTTCCTTATGTACTCAAAGGTGGCTTCTTTATTCAGAGGAGTGATATTACAACTAGAAACCACTCATTAGCAAAAGGAGATGCAGTCTCAACAAGTGTTTCTTCTTCTTCTTTTTTTTTTTTTTTTTTTTTGACAGAGTCTCGCTCTGTTGCCCAGGCTGGAGTGCAGTGGCGGGATCTCGGCTCATTGTAACCTCCGCCTCCCAGGTTCAAGCGATTCTCCTGCCTCAGCCCCATTAGCAGCTGGGATTACAGGCATGTGCCACCATGCCTGGCTAATTTTTGTATTTTTAGTAGAGACAGGGTTTCGCCATGTTGGCCAGGCTGGTCTCAAACACCTGACCTCAGGTGATCCACCCGCCTCTACCTCCCAAAGTGCTGGGATTACAGGAGTGAGCCACCGCACCCAGCCACTTTTCTACACATAAAACAGAAATATCATGAAGGTGCTTCATACCTGTATTACAGAGGAATTTACTGTCATAAGTACCTTCTAAAGATTTGACATTCAGCTGGGCACGGTGGCTCATGCCTATAATCCCAGCACTTTGGAAGGCTGAGGTGGGCGGATCACCTGAGGTCAGGAGTTCAAGACCAGCCTGGCCAAAATGGCAAAACCCCGTCTCTACTAAAAATACAAAAATTAGCCGGGCATGGTGGCACGCGCCTGTAATCCCAGCTACTCAGGAGGCTGAGGCAAGAGAATCACTTGAACCCGGGAGGCGGAGGTTGCAGTGAGCCAAGATCGCACCACAGTACACCAGCCTGGGCGACACAGAAGACTCCATCTCAAAAAAAAAAAAAAAAAGATTTGACATTCAACTATAGTAGCTACATGTTGGTTAGTTTCCTTATAAGCCCCATCATGGAAAGAATTAAAGATGAATTTGAGAAAAATGAAAAAAACTTAGACGATCAGGTTCTGTTAAATTGTTACAGATATGTCTTGCTTAAATTTCTGTTTATTGGCCGGGCGTGGTGGCTCACGCCTGTAATCCCTGCACTTTGGGAGGCCGAGGCGGGCAGATCACAAGGTCAGGAGTTCAAGACCAGCCTGGCCAACATGGTGAAACCCCGTCTCTACTAAAAATACAAAAATTAGCTGGGTGTGGTGGCGCATGCCTGTAATCTCAGCTACTCAGGAGGCTGAGGCAGGAGAATTGCTTGAACCCAGGAGGTGGAGGTTGCAGTGAGCCGAGATTGCGCCACTGCACTCCAGCCTATGTGACAGAGCGAGACTCTGTCTCAAAAAAAAAAAAAATTTCTGTTTATTACTTTGTAACCACCTAATTTGTAGGAAAAAGTTTCATCTCATGCAATATGTCAAAAGTGTGATTGCCTCGATGTGTAATCAATTGTGATGGTGAATATTAGGTGTCGACTTGATTGAAGGGTGCCTGGAAAGCTGGTATTGTTTCTGGATGTGTCTCTGAGGGTGCTGTCAGAGGAGATGAACATTTGAGTCAGTTGACTAGGAGAGGAAGACTCACCCACAGTGTGGGCGGACACCCTCCAATTGGCTGCCAGTGTGACTAGAACAAAGCAGACAGAAGAAGGTGGGAGAAGCTGGCTTGCTGCGTCCTCTGGCTTTCATCTTTCTCCTGTGCTGGATCCTTCCTGCCCTTGAACATCACACTCCAGGTTTTTTGGCCTTTGGACCCTTAGACTTACACCAGTGGCTCTTACACAAAGGCTCGCCAGGGGCTCTACGGCCTTTGGCTACAGACTGAAGGCTGCACTGTGGGCTTCCCTACTTTTTTTTTTTTTTTTTTTGAGATGGAATTTTGCTCTTGTTCACCAGGCTGGAGTGCAATGGCGCAATCTTGGTTCACTGCAACCTCCACCTCCTGGGTTCCAGTGATTCTCCTGCCTCAGCCTCCCGAGTAGCTGGGATTACAGGCACCTGCCACCACGCCCGGCTAATTTTTTTGTATTTTTAGTAGAGACGGGATTTCACCAGGTTGACCAGGCTGGTCTCGAACTCCTGATCTTCTGATCCACCCGCCTCGGCCTCCCAAAATGCTGAGATTACAGGCGTGAGCCACCACGCCTGGCTGGGCTTCCCTACTTTTGAGGCTTTCGGACTCGGACTGAGCCACTATTGGTTTGTTTCTTCCTCAGCTCGCAGACGGCCTATTGTAGGACTCCACCTTGTGATCCTGAAACTCCCTTTCATCTAGACATAGATCCTATTGGTTCTGTCCCTCTGGAGAGCCCTGCCTAGTATGTCAATATACCAATTACGAATAAGGTCTTTGACATGCGTTTTCCATACTCAGTCATTAAAATCCGAGGTGTATTTTATCTTCATAGCACACTTCAACTTGGGCCAGGCACATTTCAAGTGCTCAAGTGCCACATGTGGCCGGCAACCACTGTAGTGGACAGCTTAGGTCTCTGAAGTCGTCTTTGATTGAAGTTTAACAAATGCTGCCGGGTTTCTTCCTATTACTCTTGCTATTCTCATCATCACCAGATAAGCATTGTTGTTAATCCTGAACACCAGCTATGGACCAGGCATGGTGCAGAGACTCTGCAGATCTCCTGCGAGCCAGAGGATGTGGTTCCCATTTTCAGGATGAGAAAACTGAGGTTCAGAGGTTACGCCTGTCGCTCGGGCTCATGCAGCAGAGATTCGGCAGAAAAGGACTCCCAAGACCTTGATATCTCATTCCACCTTTATCATATTGTCTTGGGATATTTATTTCAGCAGAAATCCTAAGACCAGAAAGCCTGGGTATTCCTGGGCCAAGGGTCTAGAAAGATGGTGACAAGTTGGTTCTGGATCATGGTATGGGGAGGAGGATGGATGTTCCTAATTCATATTATAGAATGTAAACTGATAGAAGTGTGTGAATATAAATATATATTACATTACACATAAATATAAGAGATGATATGTTCTACCATGATTATTTTATATATACTACTATGTATCGGTATGTATCATGTAATAGATATAGTTATATATTATGTACGTGTATATATTTTTTAATAAAATAGCTGGGCAGGGCAGCTTGTGCCTGTAATCCTAGCCTTGGGTGGTGGGAGAATCGCTTGAGGCCAGGAGTTCAAGACCAGCCTGGGCAACATAGCAAGACTCTGTCTCTAAAACAATTTAGAAAACTAGCCTGGTGTGGCGGTGTGTGCCTGCAGTCCCAGCTACTTGGGAGGGTGAGGTGGGAGGATCGCTTGAGCCCAGGAGGTTGAGGCTGCAGTGAGCTATGATCACACCATAAGACCCAGTCTCGAAAGGAGGCCATGAGGGGAGGGGAGGGGAGGGGAGGAAAATGTTTATAAACCCCACAGTAAGTGGCAGATACTGTGCTAAGCACTTCACATGTATTAACAAGTATTAATTTAATCCACAGAACAACTCCTGGTGGAGCCATCGTTAGCCCAATTTTACAGCTGAGGAAACCGACATGCACAGAAGTTACACACATTGGATCAGGCCACACAGCTGGTAAGTGGCAGAGATGGGATATGAAGGCAGGGAGAACGGATCCTAGTGGCCACTGGGAAGGTGCAATATGTGCTAAGACAAATATACTTGCATATGTTCTCACTCAGCAAACATTTATTGAGGGCCACTATTTGCCCAGGAAACCCAGATGAGCAGGAAGACACGCGCTCGGGGCTGGAGACGTGCACACCTGGGGAAGGAGGTGCACAGGTGAGGAGCTAGGCTGTTGCAGTTCAAACTGGTATGAATGGGCAGGCAGGACGCAGAAGCGGGGAGAGTCATCTGCCAGGAAGAGGGGCCCGGGAAGGTCTGGGATGGCTTTGGATCAGAAGTTCGTTGGATGTGGCCGACTGCGGGTGCTTCGGGAGCGATGGGTGAGTTGATTTTGCTCTCTGGACTTCCCAGCCAGCACCTCCCCATTGCCCGCTTCCCAGCCCGCGTCCTCAGTTCCTCCGCAAAGTCAGCTTCGCCGCAGCCCACCTCCCACCTGGGACCGGCCCCAAGGCCCTTCTCGATTACCTCGAAAGGATCTCCGGCACTGAAGTCGAAGGAGAGGATGAGGTGAACCTCCCGCGTCGGGGGCAGCACGAGTGGGAAGGGAGTGTTGATGGCTAAACCAGCATCCACCAGGTGGAGGTGCTTCCGGCTGCTCATTATCTTGTCCCGGATGCCACCTGTGGTGCCCAGGAAGAAAGAGGATCAGCTGCTTCCGGGGACTGAAAGCAAGACTTGTAAATGGAAGGCAGAGAGGGGGATGGGAAAATGATCGTTGTCAGTGTAGACAGCAGTTGTGAGGTTGCCGACTAGGAGCTGACTTCTCTCTCTTCCCAGATTCATATGTTGAAGCCCTGGCTGGGTGCGGTGCCTCATGCCTGAAATCCCAGCACTTTGGGGGCTGAGGCGGGCGGATCACTTGAGGTCAGGAGTTCAAGACCAGCCTGGCCAAGATGGGGAAACTCTGTCTCTACTAGAAATACAAAAATTAGCTCAGCATGGTGGCGGGTGCCTGTAATCACAGCTACTTGGGAGGCTGAGGCAGGAGGATCACTTGAACCCATGAGCCGGAGGTTGCAGTGAGCTGAGATCACGCCACTGCACTCCAGCCTGGGTGACAGAGCGAGACTCTATCTCAAATAAATAAACAAATAAACAGACAAACACATGTTGAAGCTCTTACCTCCAGTACCTCAGAATGTGACTGTATTTGGAGACAGGGTCTTTAAAGAGGTAATTAAGGTAAAATGGGGTTTTTGGCGTGAAGTTCCAAATGAAGCTGCCTTCTCAGCAGCAATATGTGAGAGTGTTGTTAACCCCATGTTTCTGAGACAGGTCTCGGTCAGTGTAGAAAGTTTATTTTGCCAAGGTTAAGGATGCACAACCGTGACACAGCCTCAGGAGGTCATGATGACATGTGCCCAAGGCGGTTGGGGCACAGCTTGGTTTAGACATTTTAGGAAGACCTGAGATATCAATATATGTAAGATGAACACTGGTTCGGTCTGGAAAGGTGGGACAACTCAAAGCAGGGAGGGGGCTTCCAGGTCACAGGTAGATAAGAAGTAAATGGTTGCATTCTTTTTTTTTGAGAAGGAGTCTCGTTCTGTTGCCCAGGCAGGAGTGCAGTGGCGCAATCTCCACTCACTGCAACCTCCACCTCCTGGCTTCAAGTGATTCTCTGCCTCAGCCTCCCAAGTAGCTGGGATTACAGGCACCCGCCACCATGCTGAGCTAATTTTTGTATTTCTAGTAGAGACAGGGTTTCCCCATCTTGGCCAGGCTGGTCTTGAACTCCTGACCTCGTGATCTACCCGCTTCTGCCTCCCAAAGTGCTGGGATTACAGGCGTGAGCCAAGGGCCGGCCAACATTCTTTAGAGTTTCCATTAGCCTTTCCAACTGGAGGCAATCAGATACGCATTTCTCTCAGTGAGCAGAGGGTGACTTTGAATAGAATGGGAGGCAGGTTTGCCCTGGGCAGTTCCCAGCTTGACTTTTCCCTTTAACTTGGTGATTTTGGGGTCCCAAGATTTATTTTCCTTTCACAGCGTAAACCAAAAATAAAATGATAAGCCCCTCCCCCCCACCCCCGTCCCTCCCGTCCCCCCGCCAACACCCTCCCCAACTCCTACCCCCCCACAACACCCCCCCAACCATCTGAATGAACCCTTCCTCTTGGCCAGGGCACCCCAGAGTTAACCTGAAAACCTAGTTCTGGCCGTGACAGGAAGGGAGGGTCAGACATGCCTCATGATGCCCTCCTCCCTTTGGGAATGTAAGGAAAGCTGACCAGCATTTAATATCAACCCAGAGCTTAAGTCTGATAAGAACCATTTACAATCTATTCTCTCTGAAGCTTGCTACCTGGAGCCTTCATCAGTTACTGGAAAGGGGTCCCGATCCAGACCCCAAGAAAGGGTTCTTGGATCTCATACAAGAAAGAATTCAGGGTGAGTCCACAGTGCAAAGTGAAAGCAAGTCTGTTAAGAAAGCAAAGGGGTGAAAGAATAGTTACTCCACAGAGTAGGGTGTTACGGAAAGTAAGAGGAGAAATGCAACCACCTCCTCCTTTTGTTATATATAGGAAAACAACAACAAAAAAAAAACATGGGGAGATGTGCTCTGCTACAAGTATTTGTGATAAAGGATTAATTTTCATAATTACTCTATTTTGGCCGGGCACGGTGGCTCACGCCTGTAATCCCAGCACTTTGGGAGGCCAAGGTGGGTGGATCACCTGAGGTCAGGAGTTCAAGACCAGCCTGACCAACATGGTGAAATCCTGTCTCTACTAAAAACACAAAAATTAGCCAGGCGTGGTGGCACCTGCCTGTAATCCCAGCTACTCGGGAGGCTGAGGCAGGAGAATCGCTTGAACCCGGGAGGCGGAGGTTGCAGTAATCTGAGATTGTGCCACTGCACTCTAGCCTGGGCAACAAAGAGCAAAACTCTGTCTCAAAAAAAAAAACCCAAAAACCATAATTACTATATTTTACAAGAACTTATATTATTATTTTTAAAGCAAAATTAGGAATGCGTCTGTTCTCAAGATATCAGGATATCAGGACATTCCTGGGTCTGAGTCTGTTTAGTAAACATTATTAATCTGTTCCCTTAACCATAACCATCTAGAGGCTAGGAATGCCTAACTTCCTGGGGATACAGCCCAGCAAGGCTGAGCCTCATTTTTCCTAGCCCTCATTCAAGATGGAGTCACTCTGGTTCCAATGCCTCTCACACATCTGCATGATAAAACTTTGAAACATTCCAATAGAATGACTAGTGCTCTTCTAAGAAGAGGGGATTAGAACAGAGACACACATGGAGCAAAGACCATATGAGGATATGAGAAGGTGGCTGTCTGCAAATCGCAGAGAGAGGCCTCAGAAAGAACTCACCCCACAGACAACTTGATTTTGGACTTCCAGCCTTGAGAACTGTGAGAAAATAAATGTCTGTCGTTTAAGTCACCCAGTCTGTGGGATTTTGTCACAGCAGCCTGAGCAGACTAAGACAGTACCTCTGGGAATGGTTCCTCTTGTTGATGAAAAGAGTCAAACTCTGGAAAATATTTGAAAAGGTTTATTCTGAGCCAAATGTGAGTGACCAATGGCCCGTGACACAGTCCTCAGGAGATCCTGAGAACATGTGGCCTAGGTGGTTGGGGCACAGCCTAGGTTTATACATTTTAGGGAGATATGAGACATCAATCAAATATATCTAAGATATACCTTGGTTCGGTCCAGAAAGGTGAGATGACTTGAAGTCGTGGAGGGGTAGAGGTGAGGGGTGAGGAGGGGTCGGTGGGGGGGCTTCCAGGTTATAGGTAGATTTAAAGTTTTCTGATTGATGGTTGGGCACAGTGGCTCACACCTGTACACCTATAATCCCAGCACTTTGGGAGGCCAAGGTGGGCAGATCATTTGAGGTTAGGAGTTTGAGACCAGCCTAGCCAATGTGGTGAAACCCTGTCTCTACTAAAAATACAAAAATCAGTTGAGCATGGTGACATGTGCCTGTAATCCCAGCTACTCAGGAGGCTGAGGTGGTGGTTGCAGTGAGCCAAGATTGTACCACTGTACTGCAGCCTGGGTGACAGAGCGAGACTCCATCGCAAAATAAATAAATAAATAAATAAATAAATAAATAAATAAAATAAATAAATAAATATATGGAAAATAAAATAAAAATATCTGATTGGCTATTGGTTTAAAGAGTTATTAGCAATAGAAAGGAATGTCTGGGTTATGACAAGGGGTTGTGGAGACCAAAGTTTTATCACGTATATGATGCCTCCAGGTAGCAGGCTTCAGAGAGAACAGAATGTAAATGTTTCTTATCAGACTTAAAATCTGTGTTGAGGCGGCTCACGCCTGTAATCCCAACACTTTGGGAGGCCAAGGTGGGTAGATCACGAGGTCAGGAGTTTGAGACCAGCCTGACCAACATGGAGAAACCCTGTCTCTACTAAAAATACAAAATTAGCCAGGCGTGGTGGCGCATGCCTGTAATCCCAGCTACTCGGGAGGCAGGAGAATCGCTTAAACCCAGGAGGCCGAGGTTGCGGTGAGCTGAGATCGCGCCATTGCACTCCAGCCTGGGCAAAAAGAGCAAAACTCCATCTCAAAAAAAAAAAAAAAAAAATTGTGTTGACATGACTGCTAGTCGGCTTTTCCTGAATTCCAAAAGGGAGGAGGGTATAAGGAGGCATGTCCGACCCCCACTTCCCATCAGGGACTGAACCCATTTTTCAGGTTAACTTTGGAGTGCCCTGGCTGACAGGAGAGGTCTATTCAGATGGTTGGGTGGTGGGGGGCTAGAATTTTATTTTTGGTTTATACTCTCATATATTGCTACTGAGAAAGCGACTTCATCCAACCGCTTCAGGGAGAAATTTGATGCTAAAACACTCATCGCCATGATCCAGTGACTCGATGCTTGATGGTGTATTCCGAGGCCATAAGACCCGGCAGCTGCATGGCATGGTGCTCAGACACAGCTGAAGTCCTGTGTGCCTTGTAGGAAGCACCCCAGGAGAGGTGAGCAGGACTGACATCCAGCCAGGGTTCCCTTCCCAGGCCACACACAGCCCTGGCCAGGGGGGCACATTTTGGAATTCACCCCCCTGGAAGATGCACCTTTTCTTGATTTGCACAAGGGCAACAGGGCCACAAACATAAAGATGTTCACGATAGTCTTGTAACAAAAGAGTGGGGAAGGCCAGGCATGGGGTGGCTCACACCTGTAATCCCAGCACTTTGGGAGGCTGAGGTGGGAGGATCGCTTGAGCCCAGGAGTTCAAGATCAGTCTGGGCAACATAGTGAGATCCCATCTCTATGAAAAAGAAAAAGAAAAATTAGCCGGGCATGGTGCTGTGTGCCTGTGTTCCCAGCTATTCGGGAGGCTGAAATGGGAGGATTGCTTGAGCTGGGGAGGCTGAGGCTGCAGTGAGCCATGATTGCACCACTGCATTCCCACCTGGGCAACAGAGCAAGACACACACACACACACACACACACACACACACATACACGAGTGGTGCAGGGACTGGCATGGTCATAGGAGAGGATCTCCACCAGCTATGAACATTGGAGCTTATGGAGACTATTAAATGGCCTTAGTGTGAGTTCCCAGGAGTCTGACATCAATTCCACCCGAATGAGAGGGTCAGTCCCCTGAAGGGAAAACCCATACAAGTGTATGTGGTTTTTTTTTTTTAGATGGTGTCTCGCTCTGTTGCCAGGCGGAGTGCAGTGGGATGATCGCGGCTCACTGCAACCTCTGCCTCCTGGGTTCAAACGATTCTCCTGCCTCAGCCTCCTGAGTAGCTGGGACTACAGGCACCTGCCACCCTGTCCGGCTAATTTTTGTATTTTTAGTAGAGACAGGGTTTTACCATGTTGGCCAAGCTGGTCTTGAACTCCTGACCTCAAGTGATCCGCCTGCCTCAGCCTCCCAAAGTGCTGGGATTACAGGCATGAGCCACTGCGCCCAGCCCATACAAGTGTTTTTGAAGACCAGGTCCTAGGACTAGCTGACAAGAAATTAGGGTTTTTTGCATTTTTGCAAAACCAGAGAAAGCCATCAGTGAGGCTTTTCACGATGACTGGGACTCACAGCGAGGCCACACATTTTTCAGTATGGACCACACCACTGAGCGAAAGTTCCCCTAATCAGATCCCTGGGCACCTTGACACCACCCCCCTCCAAAGCTCTGGGGAAGGACCAGCCTGGGATTGTTTCAGGCCCGCCCCCTTCCCCTACTCCAGCCCATTCACACGCAAAGACAGACCAGGGCGGTGGGAGGAGGGTTTTCTCACTGTGTTTGTACAGGAAGTTGTGAGTGGTCCCCCATTCCCACTTTGAAGCGCAAATGCCTGTTTTCTTCACAAAATCCATAAAGTTACTGAGTGAGCCTAGGGAAAGAAGCCGAGACAGCCAAGGTGAGTTCAGGAGACTGAGTGGTTTCTGCCCCCACCAAAGTCATATGTGGAAGCCCTCATCCCCCATGGGGTTGTATTTGGAGACAGGACTTTTAAAGAGGTCATTCAGGGCCGGCGCGTTGGCTCACGCCAGTCATCACAGCACTTTGGGAGGCCGAGGCAGAAGGATCACAATATCAAGAGATCGAGACCATCCTGGCCAACATGGTGAAACCCTGTCTCTACTAAGAATACAAAAATTAGCTGGGCGTGGTGGTGGCGCATGCCTGTAGTCCCAGCTACTGGGGAGGCTGAGGCAGGAGAATCACTTGAACCTGGGAGGCAGAGGCTGAAGTGAGCTGAGATCGTGCCACTGAACTCCAGCCTGATGACGGAGCGAGACTCCATCTCAAAAAAAAAAAAAAAAAAAAAGTGGGGGGGTCATTCAGGATAACTGAGGTCATGAGAGTGGGATCGTAATTCAATAGGACTGGGGTCTTTATGAGAAGAGAAAGAGTGCCAGGCACCAGAGTAATCCCAGGACTTAGGGAAGCCGAGGTGGGAGGATTGCTTGAGCCCAGAAGTTTGAGACCAGTTTGGGCAACAGAGCGAGACCGCATCTTTACAAAAATAAAATAAAATAAACAAATTAGCTGGGCATATTAATGCATGCCTGTGGTCCCAGCTATTCAGAAGGCTGAGGCAGGAGGATCACTTGAACCCAGTAGTTCAAGGCTGAAGTGAACTATGATTGTGCCACTGCACTCCAGCCTGGGCATTCCAGCCTCACTTGTATCACTCAGATCATTTAGATACAAGGGAGACCTTGTATCTAAAAAAGAAAAAAAAAAAAAAAAAAAAAAGAAGACACCAAGAATGCGTGTGCACTGAGGAAAGGCTGGGCTGAGAGGATGCGGTGAGAAGGCGGCCATCCCTCTGCAAGCCATGGAGAGAGGCCTCAGGAGAAACTGACCCCACTGGCACCTTGATCTTGGACTTCCTGCCTGAAGAATTGTAAGAAAATAAGGCCGGGCACAGTGACTCACATCTGTAATTCCAGCACTCTGGGAGGGCCAGGTGGGTGGGTCACTTGAGGTCAGGGGTTCGAGACCAGCCTGGGCAACATGGTGAAACCCCATCTCAAAAAAAAAAAAAAAAAAAAAAACGGTGAGGAAATAAAAGCCTATAGTTGAAGCCACCCCGCTTCGCTTCAACTTTTGTTAGGGCAGCAGAGCTGACAAATCTGGTGAGCTGGGAAAGGTTGGCATACAGGGGCCTGGGGGTCCTGGCCATCAGATCCAGCATCTATCATTGAGCCACAGGTGAGATGACTTTGAGCCGTTGGGGTTGGGGGAGTTGGCAAGGAAAAGATGGCGATTTAATGACTGTATGATCACCTGTGTATCTGGGGAAATGAGCTTGTTCTCTTTAGGTTCATGGGGGAGAACGATGCAGAATGTTCCAGGAGCTGTTCCAAAATGCCCAGCACACTTTCCCGTGCTCCCTTCCCCAGCCCACGAGGCTGCCAAGTCAGTCAGGGATAAACCAGGTCATTATCCCAGACGCCTGCCTCTTCCTCACCCTCACCCTGGACTATCACCAAGACCTGCCAATTCCACCTCCTCTTCAGTGTCTCTGCTCCTCCCAATCTCATCTGCCAGTACCTTATGCAGCATCTTTTCCATCCAGGATGCAACACTGCCTCCCCCCCTGATTTCCCTCTTCCTGGTTTTTCAGCTCCAATCCTTTCTCTGAACAGCAGGGGCAGAGTGGCAAGAGAGCAAAGCTAGTAGGGAGGTGGGTGCTTGAGCTAGATGCTGATTTGAATTTGACTTCATCACTCATTAGCTGTGTGACCCTGAGCAAGTTACTTTTATTTATTTATTTTTTCTTGAGACAGTCTTGCTCTGTCACCCAGGCTGTAGTGCAGTGGTGCAATCTCGGCTCACTGCAACCTCCGCCTCCTGGGCTCAAGTGATTCTCCTGTCTCAGCCTTCCGAGTAACTAGGACCACAGGCACCCACCACTACGCCCGGCTAAATATTTTTTTGTATTTGTAGTAGAGACGGGGTTTCGCTATGTTGGTCAGGCTGGTCTCGAACTCCTGACCTCAGGTGATCCACCCACCTCGGCCTCCCAAAGTGCTAGGATTACAAACATGAGCCACTGCACCGGGCCCCTGAGCAAGTTACTTAACATCTCTGTTCTCATCTGTAAAACCAGGAAGAGAGTAACACCTATCCCTTATAGATTTATAAGGAATAAGTAAGAGCCTGCCTATAGCACTTAGGATGTTGGGAGGATGGTTTAACATGTCAACTAGGCTGGGCCACAGTAACCAGTTATTTAATCAAACACTAGCCTAGATGTGGCTGTGAAGGTATTTTGTAGATGTGGTTGACAGCTAAAACCAGTTGACTTCAAGAAGATTATTCTCAGTAATGTGGGTGGGTCTCATCTACTCAGTTGAAGGCTTTGAGGGCAAAACAGTTTCTAGAGAAAAAGAAATTCTACCTCCAGACTGGAGCGTCAAATTCTGCCTCATGCATGCGTATGCTCATTGCAGCACTATTCACAATAGCAAAGACATGGAATCAACCAAATATACCCATCAATGGTAGACTGGATAAAGAAAATGTGGCACATATACACCATGGAATACTATGCAGCCAGAAAAAGGAACAAGATCATGTCCTTTGCAGGGACAGGGATGGAGCTGGAAGCCATTATCCTCAGCAAACAAATGCAGGAACAGAAAACCAAACACCACATGTTCTCACTTATAAGTGGCAGCTGAATGATGAGAATATATGGACACAGGGAGGGGAACAACACACACTGGGGCCTGTTGAGGGGGTGGTGGGAGGGAAAACATCAGGGTAAACAGCTAATGCATGTGGGGCTTAATATCTAGGTGATGGGTTGATAGGTGCAGCAAACCACCATGGCATACGTTTACCTGGGTAACAAACCTGCATGTCCTGCACATGTATCCTCAAACTTAATTAAATTAAATTTTTAAAAATCCTGTCTCGGTTTCCGGCCTGTTGGCCTGCCCCATGGATTTTGGACTTGTCATCTTCACAATCCCATGAGCCAATTTGTTAAAATAAATATCTCTAGTTAAATAGACAGATAGAGATAGATAGCTATAAATACATAGATATAGATGCATAGATTTGGGCAGACAGAAACATAGATAGGTAGATATAGATAGATAGATATCTTATTGGCTCTGTTTCTCTGAAGAAACCTAACACATCCAGCAAATAGTAGGCACTTAATAAATATTAACTTCTACAAGAGTTTAGCAGCAGAAAAGCAAATCACACCTACATTGCTTTGATAGCCCTTTAATATTTAACATGTTAAAGAAAACTAAATGTGGCCTGAGGACTCCATACTTCTTCTTTTTTTTTGAGACAGAGTTTCACTCTTGTTGCCCAGGCTGGAGTGCAATGGCACGATCTCAGCTCACTGCAACCTCCGCCTCCCGGGTGCAAGTGATTCTCCTGCCTCAGCCTCCCAAGTAGCTAGGATTACAGGCATGTGCCACCACGCCCGGCGAATTTTGTATTTTTGCATTTTTAGTAGAGACAGAGTTTGCCATGTTGGCCAGGCTGGTCTCAAGCTCCTGACCTCAAGCGATCCGCCCGCCTCGGCCTCTCAAAGTGCTGGGGTTACAGCCATGAGCCACCACACCCGGCCATTCTATCTTATATTTTTATTTATTTATTTTAGAGAGGAGGTCTCACTACGTTGCCCAGGCTTGCTGGTCTTGAACTCCTGGCCTCAAGCGACCCTCCCGCCTCAGCCTCCTGAGTAGCTGGGACTACAGGCGTGAGCCATCACACCTGGCTTTTTAAAATGTTTTATCTATTTATTAATTTTGTTTAAAAAAGATGAGGTCTCACAGTGTTTTCCAGGCTAGTCTTGAATACCTGGGCTCAAGTATATTTTATAGTAAGTTAAGAATTGGCCGGACACAGTGGCTCACATCTGTAATCCCAGCACTTTGGGAGCCTGAGGTGGGTGGATCACAAGGTCAGGAGTTCAAGACCAGCCTGGCCAATATGATGACACCCTGTCTCTACTAAAATTACAAAAATTAGCCGGGTGTGGTGGTGCATGCCTGTGGTCCCAGCTACTCGGGAGGCTGAGGCAGGAGAATCGCTTGAACCCAGGAGGCGGAGGTTGCAGTGAGCCAAGATTGCACCACCGCACTCCAGCTTGGGTGACAGAGCGAGACTCCATCTCAAACAAACAAACAAACAAAAACAAAAAACAAAACAAAAAAAGTACGTTCTTTAAAAGAAAACTTTTTAAGGGATGGGGGTCTCTGAGTGCAGTGGTGCATTCATAGCTCACTGCAGCCTCCAACTCCTGGGCTTAAGGAATCCTCCCACCTCAGCCTCCCCGAATAGCTGGGACTACAGGTGCACGCACCACCATGCCCGGCTAGGATGTATGTTCTCATTTCAGCACAGGAGCCAGGCATTATAGAAAGTCATAGTGAGGCTTCATGTGGCACATTCCGTCTCTCTCCATTACCCACCGGAGGGGTAAACCCAAGCCTCTCATCTGCCAGACTGAAGTCAGTAGATGAACTCTGGCTGACTTTCCCCACATTTCCACTGGGTAGGCTCATTGTCACTCATTCTTCAAGTTGCTTCTGAGCTATCACCTTGGAAAAGGAGGCTTCTTCATTAACCCCATCTAAGGGGAGCTTGGCCAACAATAGCTCAGAGACACCAAGTTAATAGTCGGCTCCCTCTTTAAATTGTAGACAAAGGAAACCAGAGAATAGACTGATTTCATCCAACAGAGATAAAAACAGGAATTTACGTAACATGAATAAAAGGAGGAGGAAGGGAAATCTAGAGTCTGAAGAGAGGACACCTTGATTTCCTTTCCTTGGTGAGCTGCTGATCAGCTGGTTGGGAGGACTCTGGGTGTGTCTGTGCCTGGACACCAGGTCATCACAGAGGTGAGAGGTTGGATGTCTGGGGGTGAGACTGGCTGTCCCTGGGTCATCTCAGGAAGGCAGTGGCTTTAGCGACCAACTGTCTTCATTGTCCCTCATCCACGCTACTTCACTCTCAGAATTTTTCACCGGGTACCTGCTCTCACCTCTCCTTGTCTCTCCATATAATTTACTTATTTATTATTTTTTCGAGACAGGGTCTTGCTCTGTCACCCAGGCTGGAATGCAGTGGCACAATCATAGTTCACTACAGCCTCGACCTCTTGGGCTCAAGTGATCCTCCTGCCTCAGCCTCCTGAGTAGCTGGGACCATGGGAATGCACTACCATGTCCAGCTAATTTTTTACAAAACATTTTGTAGAGATGGGGTCTTGCTATGTTGCCCAAGCTGGTTTTGAACTCCTGGGCTCAAGTGATCTTCCTGCCTCAGCCTCCCAAAGTGCTGGGATTACAGGTGTGAGCCACTGCACCCAGCCCTCTCCATAGAAATTAGCCCAGTCGGGGATGGACTTGCCTGTGGTTGGCTTACCTGTCTATTCTCCATCTCGTCCTCTAGACCATGAGTCCTCCAGGCAGGCACTTGGTCTGACATTTCCCCTTTGTCACCCCTACCCCCAGCCTGCTAGTAGGAGAGTTATTATTTCATGCTAATGACTCAAGACATCCTAGATGGATGGATGGCCGGTTGGGTGGATAGAGGGTGGGCGTATCAGTCCATTCTTGCATTGCTATAAAGAAGTACCTGAGGTTGGACAATTTATAAAGAAAAGAGGTTTAATTGTCTCACAGTTCTGGATGCTGTATAGGAAGCATGGTGCTGGCATCTGCTTCTGGTGGGGCCTCAGGAAGCTTCCAATCATGATGGAAAGTGAATGGGGAGCAGGCACATCACTTGCCGAGAGCAGGAGCAAGAGAGCGAGGGGGAAGGTGCCACACACTTCTAAACAACCGTATCTCACATGAACTCAGAGCAAGCACTCACTAATCACCAAGAGGATGACGCTAAGCCGTTCGTGAGGGATCCGCCCCCATGATCCAATCACCTCCCACCAGGCCCCACGTCCAACACTGGGGATTACATTTCTTTTTCTTTTAATTTAATTTAATTTAATTTAATTTTAAGTTCCGGGATACATGTGCAGGACGTGTAGATTTGTTACACAGGTAAACATGTGCCATGGTGGTTTGCTGTACCTATCAACCCATCACATAGGTATTAAGCCCCACATGCATTAGCTAATTTTCCTGGTGCTCTTCTTCTCCCCACCCGCCCCCAACAGGCCCCAGTGTGTGTTGTTCCCCTCCCTGCGTCCATGTGTTCTCATCATTCAGCTCCCACTTATAAGTGAGAACATGAGGTGTTTGGTTTTCTGTTCCTGCAATAGTTTGCTGAGGATAATGACTTCCAGCTCCACCCATATCCCTGCAAAGGACATGATCTTGTTCCTTTTTCTGGCTGCATAGTATTCCATGGTGTATATGTACCACATTTTCTTTATCCAGTCTATCACTGATGGGCATTTGGGTTGATTCCATGTCTCTGATATTGTGAATAGTGCTGCAGTGAACATACACATGCCTGTATCTTTCTAACAGAATGATTTATATTCCTTTGGGCATATACCCAGTAATGGGATTGCTGGGTCAAATAGTATTTCTGGATCTAGATCCTTGAGGAATTCCACACTGTCTCCTACAATGGTTGAACTAATTTACATTGGGGGATTACATTCCAACATGAGATGTGGAAGGGAACAAACATCCAAACTGTACCAGTGGGACATCTTGTCATGTCCCCTGCAGGACTGGCCCACAGGGGTGGGGAAGAGCAAGAGGGGGGAGAAGGTTGGTGGCACTTACTGTTGATGACACTTATCACACTACACATGGTACCTTTCCTTTCGGGGTCCTCATGGGGCTGCTCCTGCTTTTCCAGGGAGGTCCTGGTCCAATTCTCGAGCATCTCAGTCAGCCAGGTGTGTTCAGGCTCACCGCCTTCATCTACGTCAAGAAATCCAGGTGGTCTCAGACACTGTCCAAGTACCCTACCAAGAACATCACAGACCCTGCTCTGCCTCATCTTCTGCAGTGCCCTGCGGTTCCTCCCGAGGTGACCTCCTTCTCCAGGTGACCCTCTCTCCCTTTGCCTTCTGCTGACCCCCATGTTACCTCACTCTCTCTGACTTTCTGGCCTCTTTTTTCTAGCTCCTTCATCTCTGCCTCCACCTCTACTCATCTTTTGCACGCTTATTTTCTTCAGGGTTGGAGGCAAAGTCTTCCATTTATTTATTTATTTATTTATTTATTTATTTATTTATTTATTTGAGACAGAGTCTTGCTCTGTTGCCCAGGCTGGAGTGCAATGGGGCAATCTCAGCTCACTGCAACCTCTGCCTCCCAGTTTCAAGCGATTCCCCTGGCTCAGCCTCTGGAGTATCTGGGACTACAGGCACGCACCACCACCAGGCCCGGCTAATTTCTGTATTTTTAGTACAGATGGGGTTTCACCATGTTGGCCAGGCTGGTCTCGAACTCCTGACCTCAAGTGATCCACCCGCCTCAGCCTCCCAAAGTGCTGGGATTACAGGCATTGAGCTGTCATGCCTGGCATCCCCTCTTTTATTTTTATCCACACTCATGAATTAGGTGATGCTCAACTCTCTCTCACACACACACACACACTGATAATAGCTCTGCTCACATTTGCTGAGAACGTCACCTGCCAGGCTCATCTTGGCATTGTGCATAAATTCTACCCTTCAACCTTCACCGCATTCCCTGGAGTGAGCTCTCTGAGGCTTGTTTTATAAGGGATTAATCCAAATCAAGAGGGCTCCACCCTCATGGTCTCAACACCTCCCAAAGGCCCCATCTCTTAATACCATCACCTTGGGGTTGCCATTTCTTTTTTGTTGTTGTTGTTGTTGAGACAGGTTGTCACTCTGTCACCAGGCTGGAGTGCAGTGGTACAATCACCAGCCTACCATCCCACAACGTTAGTTAACCATTTGCAGGTTGGAGATAGATTCTCCTTCCAGACTTGTCTATAACCAGCATATGGTGAATGCTGACGTCAAAAAACAACATTAAAGCATGCCATGTGGCAAGAAGTTGGCTCTCTGCAACCCAGAAGAGGGTTCCCCAGAATCCAACCCTACTGGTACTCTGATCTTGGACTTCCAGCCTCCAGAACTGAGAAATTAATCTCTGTTGTTGCTAAGCCAGCCAGCCTATGTATGGCACTTTGTTCTGGCAGCCTTCACAACTAAAACAGGGAGGGAGGCATGAAGTGGATGCAGGGCTGTGCTCAGAACCTACCTTCACTCTGTACCTGACTGTTGACCTGTGAAAAAGCCACACTTGCATCTTCCACAACTGGAAGGAAGACCACCTTTGTCAGCCTCTGCTGTAGTTAGGTTGGGGCCATGTGACTGATCCTGGCCAACAGGAGGTGTGTGGAGCTGGTGCCCGATACTTCCAGGCCTGGCTACAAAAGGCCTTCTGTGGCTCTCCAGCTCTCTCCTCTCATGGAACAGACAAAGAGACCTTGTGCCAAGAGGAGAAGCAACGAGATGCAAGCAGCTTGGCCCAGCGCGGTGGCTCACACCTGTAATCCCAGCACTTTGGGAGGCCCAGGCAGGCAGATCACTTGAGGTCAGGAGTTCGAGAGCAGCCTGGGTAATGTAGTGAAAACTCGTCTCTACTAAAAATACAAAAATTAGCCAGGTGTGGTGGCAGGTGCCTGTAATCCCAGCTATTCAGGAGTCTGGGGCAGGAGAACAGCTTGAACCTGGAAGGCAGAGGTTGCAGTGAGCTGAGATTGTGCCACTGCACTCTAGCCTGGGTGACAGAGCTAGACTCTGTCTCCAAAAAAAAAAAAAAAAAGAAAAGGAAAGGAAAAAAAAGACGCAAACAGCTTGGATGCCTAAGTCCCCACATGGAGCCAAGTTGCCCTGGAGGAACACTCAACCCATATTGCTTTTTGGGTAAGCAAAATATAAACCCTTTGTGTCTTAAGCTATAGCAATTTGTGGTTTCTTTGCGCAGCATAGCCTCTCCTGAACAAATATAGTCTCCTCCATAATATAATCTAACTTCTCCATACAGAATTCATCTGATACTTTGTTCTTGTTCTCCATACTCCCACCATGGGTCAAGTCTGGCACCTTCATGACTCCCAACCCATGTAGTTTTGGAAGTATTTTTCCTCTCAATTTGCTAATTGCCTCAGGCTGTTCCCATTTTCTGCCTCTGACACTTGGATCCTAGGCATACCTAGGGTATATCTGACGACTATGTACATGGATCCTATGGTTAGACTCATCCAAAAAGCTCCTAGGTCTGATGAATGAATTCAGTAGAGTTTCAGGACACAAAATCAATGTACACAAATCAGTAGCACTGTTATACCTCAACAATGACCAAGCTGAGATTCAAATCAAGAACTCAACCCCTTTTACAACAGCTGCGAAAAAATAAAATAAAATACTCAGGAATATACCTAACCAAGGAGGTGAAAGACTGCTACAAGGAAAACTACAAAACACTGCTCAAAGAAATCATAGATGACACAAACAAATGGAAACACATCCCATGCTCATGGATGGGTAGAATCAACATTGTGAAAATGACCATACTGCCAAAAGCAATCTACAAGTTCAATGTAATTCCCATCAAAATACTATCGTTTTTCACAGAGTGTCAGTTTGAACTCCGATCCTGCCCCCTCCTGGCTGCGTGGCCTCAGGCACCTGTGAGAGTCCATGCTCCTCTCCATTCCCAAAGGAGCATCACATGAATCAGACACGTAAAGTTTTTAGGACAATGGCTGGCTTCAAGCCAGTGTGCAGTCCACACTATCATTAGGGATTCGTGGCAAAGTAGGATGCTTACCTTCTGGGGGAGGATGTTCCCCTTGTGAACTTTCTTGCAGCCTCAGTAATCGGGCTGCAAAAGAGCAGAGGCAGGGGGAATGTTTAACTGTAAAGTCACTAGTTATAGAAAATACAGATTACCTGCAGCGACATCTCTTTAATAGAAATGGCAGCCATGGGTTGGAGTCTGTTGATACGGGTTCTGGAGAGCTAATTTTGTACCCGTCTTCCAACTCTGTGCTCAGTGACCTCATGTTGGTAGCTTGAAATTTGCCATGATGTGATCAAGTGGGTTTCATACTAGGAATGCAGGGATGGCCTAACATATGCAAGTCAACAAATGTGATATATCACAGAAATAGAATTAAAAACAAAAATCATAGGAGATGCAGAAGCATTTCACAAAATCCCACATCCCTTTATGATTAAAGCCCTCAACAAAATCGGTATACAAGAGACATACTTCAATGTAATAAAAGCCATCTATGACAAACCCACAACCAACATTACACTGAACAGGGAAAAGTTTAAAGCATTCCCCCTGAGAACTGGAATAAGACAAGAATGCCCACTCTTATCACTTGTATTCAACATAGTACTGGAAGTCCTAGCCACAGCCATCAGACAAGAGAAAGAAATGAAGGGCATCCAAACCAGTAAAGAGGAAGTCAAACTGTTAGTGTTCACTGATGATATGATTGTACACCTAGAAAACCCTAAAGACTCATCCAAAAAGCTCCTAGGTCTGATGAATGAATTCAGTAGAGTTTCAGGATATAAAATCAATGTACACAAACAGTAGCACTGCTACACACCAACAATGACCAAGCTGAGATTCAAATCAAGAACTCAACCCCTTTTACAACAGCTGCAAAAAAATAAAATAAAATACTCAGGAATATACCTAACCAAGGAGGTGAAAGACTGCTACAAGGAAAACTACAAAACACTGCTGAAAGAAATCATAGATGACACAAACAAATGGAAACACATCCCATGCTCATGGATGGGTAGAATCAATATTGTGAAAATGACCATACTGCCAAAAGCAATCTACAAGTTCAATGTAATTCCCATCAAAATACTATCATTTTTCACAGAACTAAAAAATCCTAAAATCCTTCTTTTTTTTTTTTTTTTTTTTGAGACTTAGTCTCGCTCTGTTGCCCAGGCTGGAGTGCAATGGCCAATTTCGGCTCACTGCAACCTCTGCTTCCCAAGTTCAAGCGATTCTCCTGTCTCAGCCTCCCAAGTAGCTGGGATTACAGGCGCATGCACCATGCCTGGCTAATTTTTGTATTTGTAGTAGAGACGGGGTTTCGCCATGTTGGCCAGGCTGGTCTCAAACTCCTGACCTCAGGTGATCCACCCGCCTTGGCCTCCCAAAGTGCTGGGATTACAGACGTGAGCTACCATGCCCAGCCACAATCCCAAAATCCATATGAACCAAAAAAGAGCCCTCATAGCCAAAGCAAAGACTAAGCAAAAAGAACAAATCTGGAGGCATCACATTACCCAATCAAATTATACTACAAGCCTATAGTTACCAAAACAGCATGGTACTGGTATAAAATTAGGCATGTAGAACAATGGAACAGAATACAGCCCAGAAATAAAGCCAAATACGTACAGCCAACTGATCTTCGACAAAGCAAACAAAAACATAAAGTGGGGGAAAGGACACCTTATTCAACAAATGGTGCTGGGATAACTGGCAAGCCACATGTAGGAGAATGAAACTCGATCCTTATTTCTCACCTTATACAAAAATCAACTCACAAATTCAATGTGAATTTGCATCAAAGACTTAAATACAAGACCAGAAACCATAAAAATTCTAGAAGATAACATCAAAAAAACTCTTCTAGATGTTGGCTTAGGCAAAGAGTTCATGACCAAGAGCCCAAAAGCAAATGCAACAAAAACAAAAATAAACATATGGATATATGGGAATGGTGGCTCACACCTGTAATCCTGGCACTTTGGGAGGCCCAGCTGGGCGGATCTTCAGGTCAGGAGTTCCAGACCAACATGATGAAACCCCATCTCTATTAAAAATACAAAAATTGGCCAGGTATGGTGTTGGATGCCTGTAATCCCAGCTACTCAGGAGGCTGAGGCAGGAGAATTGCTTGAGTCTGGGAGGCGGAGATTGCAGTGAGCCGAGATCATGCTGCTGCACTGAAGCCTGGGTGAAGGAGTGAGACTCCGTCTCAAAAATAAATAAATATATGGGACCTGAGTAAATTAAAAAGCTTCTGTACAGCAAAGGAAATAATTATCAGAGTAAACACACAACCCACTGAATGGGAGCAAATATTTGCAAACTAGGCATCCACAAAAGACGATTATACAGAACCTATAAGGAACTCAAAGAAATCAGCAAGAAGAAAACGAATAATCCCACCGAAAAGCATCCCAATGATATGAATAGACATTTCTCAAAAGAAGATATTCCAGTGGCCAAGAAACATATGAAGAAAATGGTCAGCATCACTAATCATTAAAGAAATGCAAATGAAAGCCACAATGAGATACCATCTTACTCCCACAAGAATGGCCATTGATAAAAATTCAAAAAAAACCATAGACGTTGGTGCAGATGCGGTGCAAATGGAACACTCACACACTGCTGGTGGGAATGTAAATTAGTACAACCTCTATGGAAAACAGTATGGAGAGTCCTCAGAGAACTAAAAGTAGATCTACCGTTCGATCCAGCAATCCCACTACTGGGTATCTACCCAAAGGAAAGGCAGCCATTATATGAAAAAGACACTTGTGGGCTGGGTGCAGTGGCTCACGCCTGTAATCCCAACACTTTGGGAGGCCGAGGAGGGCAGATCACTCGAGATCAGGCGTTCAAGACCAGCCTGGCCAACATGGTGAAACCCCATCTCTACTAAAAATACAAAAATTAGCTGGATGCGGTGGTGCACATCTGTAGTCCCAGCTACTTGGGAGGCTGAGGCAGGAGAATCACTTGAACCCACGAGTTGGAGGTTGCAGTGAGATTGCACCACTGCATTCCAGCCTGGGCAACAGAGCGAGACTCTGCCTCAAAAAAAAAAAAAAAAAAAAAAAGACACATGCACATGTATGTTTATAGCAGCACAATTCACAATTGAAAGATATGGAACCAGCCGAGCATAGTGGCTCATGCCTGTAATCCCAGCACTTTGGGAGGCTGAGGCGGGTGGATCATGAGGTCAGGAGATCGAGACTATCCTGGCTAACACCGGTCTCTACTAAAAATACAAAAAAAAAAAAAAAATTAGCTGGGCGCAGTGGTGGGTGCCTGTAGTCCCAGCTACTCAGGAGGCTGGGCCAGGAGAATGGCGTGAACCTGGGAGGCGGAGCTTGCGGTGAGCCGAGATCGCGCCACTGCACTCCAGCTTGGGTGACAGAGTGAGACTGTCTCAAAAAAAAAAAAAGATATGAACCCACCTAAGTGCCCATTGACAAATGAGTGGATACAGAATATGTGGTATATAAACACCATGGAATATGACTCAGCCATAAAAAAGAATAAAATAATGTCTTTTGCAGAAACTTGGATGGAGGCCATCATTCTAAGTGAAGTAACTCAGGAATGTAAAACCAAAAACCATATGTTCTCACTTATAAGTGGGAGCTAAGCTATGGGTATGCAAAGGCATACAGAGTGGCATAACGGACTTCAGAGATTCAGAAAGAGGAGGGTAGGGAGGTGGGGATAAAAAACTACACATTGGGGCCAGGAGTGGTGGGTCATGCCTGTAATCCCGGCACTTTGGGAGGCCGAGGCAGGTGGATCACCTGAGGTCAGGAGTTCGAGACCAGTCTGAGCAACATGGAGAAACCCTGTCTGTACTAAAAAAATACAAAATTAGCCAGGCATGGTGGTGCATGCCTGTAATCCCAGCTACTCGGGAGGTTGAGGCAGGAGAATGGCTTGAACCCAGGAGGTGGAGGTTGCGGTGAGCAGAGATCGCTCCATTGCACTCCAGCCTGGGCAACAAGAGTGAAATTCCGTCTCAAAAAACAAGAACAAAAACAAAAAAACACTACACATTGGGGCCAGGTGTGGTGGCTCATGCCTGTAATCCCAGCACTTTGGGAGGCTGAGGCGGGCAGATTGCTTGAGCTCAGAAGTTCGAGACAAGCCTGACCAACATGGCAAAACCTCATCTCTACTAAAAATATAAAAATTAGCCGGGCATGGTGGTACGTGCCTGTAATTCCACCTACTAGGGAGGCTGAGGCAGGAGAAGCACTTGAACCCAGGATACAGAGGTTGCAGTGAGACGAGATCTTGCTACTGCACTCCAGCCTGGGCAACAGAGTGAGACTGTCTCAAAAAACAAAACCAAAAAACTACATATTGAATGCAACATACTCTAAAACATACACTGATGGGTGGACTACAGTCTCAGAATTTACTACTACATAATTCATCGTGTAACAGAAACCACTTGTACCCCAAAAGCTATTGAAGTAAAAATTCAAAAAAAACAAGAAAATCTTAATATTTCAAAATATTATTACCTAATAGTAGCAGTGTTGATCCCTATAATTAAAATATTGTACATGTTATAAATTTTTACTTGAGGCCAAATCAAAATTCAATTTTTCCACATGTGCTGAAAATGCAATAGAAAGCTGAGTCCTGATACATGTCGGTTAGGTCAAGCTTCTGCTTCTTCTTTTTCAAATTTTTGAATTGTCAATAAATAAATTTTGTCTGCTTTTTTTTCTTTTTCTTTCTTTCTTTCTTTCTTTTTTTTTTTTTTTTTTTGAGACACAGTCTCGATCTGTTGCCCAGCCTGGAGTATAGTGGCGCGATCTTGGCTCACTGCAACCCCTGCCTCCCGGGTTCGAGCAATTCCCCTGCTTCAGCCTCCCGAGTAGCTGGGGTTACAGGCGCCCGCCACCATGCCCAGTTAATTTTTATATTTTTAGTAGAAACGAGGTTTCACCATGTTGGCTGGGCTGGTCTCGGACTCCTGACCTCAAGTGATCCACCCACCTCAGCCTCCCAAAGTGCTGGGATTACAGGCGTGAGCCACTGTGCCCAGCTTGCTTTTTCTTTCTTTCTTTTTTTTTTTGAGACGGAGTCTCACTCTGTCGCCCAGGCTGGAGTGCAGTGGCTCGATCTTGGCTCACCGCAAACTCTGCCTCCCAGGTTCACGCCATTCTCCTGCCTCAGCCTCCCGAGTAGCTGGGACTACAGGCGCCCGCCACTATGCCCGGCTAATTTTTTGTATTTTTTAGTAGAGACGGGGTTTCACCGTGTTAGCCAGGATGGTCTCGATCTCCTGACCTCGTGATCCACCCGCCTCGGCCCCCATAAAGTGCTGGGATTACAGGCGTGAGCCACCGCGCCTGGCCCTGGCTTGCTTTTTCTAACAATACAAGACATAATAAAAATAATATTGACATTTAAGAGGACACTCCCATGTGTCAAGCTTTGCTCTAAGTACTTTACATACACGAGGTCATTTAAAACCCACATCAAATAGTACATAGTCCCAATCTTGTATATTTGATGTATATTTACATTTATTTGATATAAATATACAAGATTGGGGCTATGCACTATTGTATCCATTTTACAAAGGAGAAATTGGGTCACAGAGAATTTTGTTGTTGTTGATTTTCTTTTCTTTTCTTTTTGTTTGTTTCATGTCTTTTTTTTCTTTTTCTTTTTCTTTTTCTTTTTTTTTTTTTTGAGACTGTGTTTCACTCTTGTTGCCCAGGCTGGAGTGCAATGGTGTGATCTCAGCTCACTGCAACCTCCGCCTCCTGGGTTTAAGAGCTTCTCCTCTTGGCACAAGGTCTCCTTGTCTGTTCCATGAGAGGAGAGAGCTGGAGAGCCACAGAAGGCCTTTTGTAGCCAGGCCTGGAAGTAGCAGGCACCAGCTCCACACACCTGTTGGCCAGGATCAGAAACCTGAACTCCTGGCCTCAAGTGATCCGCCCGCCTTAGCCTCCCAAGTGTTGTGATTATGGGTGTCAGCCACTGCATCCAGCCAGATTGCTAATGTTTACTGAGTGCCTTTATCTACCAGACACTGTCCTATGTGCTTTTGATGAATTAACTCATTTAATCCTCATAACGACTATTATTATCACCCACATGGCACAGAGGCAGAAACTGAGGCACAGAGAGGTTAGGTAACTTTTCAGAGGTCACAAAGCTCACATGTACCACAGCAACATTCCTTCCAAGGGTGTCTGTACTCTCATCCACTCTGTGGTCTTCCTGGCTGCCCATAATCAATGTTCAGTGTATGAGAATAAATGTCAGGAAATGTGGTTGTTAGAACCATTATACACAGGCCTCTTTTCTGCCACATGCAGGAAAAGTACTGTGAATCTCCTTGCATAAAATATCTCTAGGCTTTGACCTTTCTGTTCCCCAAATACTCACCAAAAAGAAGGTGTCCAATGCTTTTAGCATTAGCAACAGCCCTTCTCCATAAACCTGCCAAGAAAATAGCAATAAAATTCAAACATTCTCCATCACGTGACTGTCATGCTTGATATTCAAAGCACCAGCAGACTGGCATAAAGCACTGCAGGGATCTGCAGCAGGAAGAAAGATCATTCTTCCATTCCATAAATATTTATGAAGCAATTAGTGGGCACCCAGCACTCTTCTGGCTGTTGGAATAGAGCAGTAAACAAGACAGATTTGTCCTCAGGAACCTTCTATGGGTGGAGCCAGCCGGGCACTGTAGACTGGCTACCCCAAGGCCATTTCAAGCTCCCTTCCATGCCAACATTTCTCAGCCCACAGGCAGGAGGGGCAAATATTTCCCAGCCTCCCTTGCAGCTAGGGGGAGGTCAAGCTCTGGCCCATGCAGATTTATGGGGGCACTTCTGGAAAGTCCTAGCTGTCCTACTATGAAAGAGCAGGATAGCAAACATGTTGGATTAGAGGCATTGCTGGCATACCCCTCCCACTTGGAAGGACAAAACACTGTGTAGAGATTCACACTGTGAACTTTTTTTTCAAGAAGTGATTCAGGAATTAGACAGGAAATCTGAAGGAATCCACAGTCCCTTTGAAGGAAGTGACGGGCTGCAGCCTATACTGTGACTCAAGTGAAGGGCTGCGAGTCCCCAGGGTGTGAGATGGGGAAAGACTGTTTGCAGGACACACGCCCCCACCACACCAGGGAGCCTGAAAGTCCAGTCTCTGCGGTAAGGCCTTAACCCTATTCAGTGCAGGATATGACTTGGGAATATAAGTAGCAGCTGTGGGAAGAACCCTGCATGCACTCCCAGATCCCAGTATGGACCCAGGGAAGCCATTCCTTATTGTTCCTCACAGGGCACCCTGCAGTGGTCAGCCAAAAAGTTCAGGTGGGTGGTCACAGGTTGAAAGAAGCCCCCAGCTGGGTTTCATGAGATAACTGTGGGTGGAGGTGAACTTCTCCACCCACATGGGGTGAATGAAAAGCAAGCTGCAGACACGTGTGCAGGACCCTGGCACATGGCTAGGTGGGATAGATGGGGAGGGGCATGGCCTGAGAGCAGTGGTTGCTATCTCTGCAGGGAAAGCTTATGACTTGGGGGCATTTGCAAGTTCTGAGCACAGGCTGCCTGGAACTTAGCTCACCACTGCCAGTGGAACAGGGTGGGAGGGGATCTGCCTCGCCAAGTGTGTGGGATCTGCGTGGGGCTTACTGCCACCTGCCACTCCCCACTCCCTACACAAACTCTTCTGTGTAGCAGAGGCAGAAACATTCCTCTCTGGATTATCAGCACATGGGTCTGAAAACCACCCCCACCCCCTGATACCCACAGGAGCTGCTGCTTGCCCTGCACAGGGAGAGTTAGAGCACAAAACTGCCTGACCCAGCCCACACCTGGCTTTGCCCTGCCACCCGCCCTGGTGGCTTTAATACAAAGGACGGAAACTTTTGGGAACTCTATGGCTCTGCCCATTGCCTGAGAAACAAGAGTAGCCACCCTGGGCAACATAGGGCAAGTGAATATCCCACTGCTACTCCTGTAGCTGGTGCTCCACCTGCTGGGTGGAGGCCAACCAACACAGTCCATGACAGCATCTCCTGGTAGGATAACACTGGGCCCAGGAAGGAGAAAATGACTCTATGTCCTCAGCTATCACCACTGCGTGCACCACTCTGGCTAACCAGGAGGTCCTGAGTCTGTCCACATGATCAGTTCATTACTACTATAACTAGCATTCAAGGAAGCCAACCTACTAAGGCTGTCTATCAGCAAGGAATCTCACAGAGCCTGTGTCTCTCTCCTGCCACCCCCATTAGAGCTGGTGCTGCTTCCCGTTGCTGGGAGTCTCGAGGACAGGTGACATTACCGGATTCCTTGGAAACATTCCCAAGAACCAGCCTGAAGTGTGGCAGCTTCACTGGGTGGCTAGACCCAGAGGAACAATAACACTCACTGTAGTCTGGTGCTCAGTGACTCCTATCCTAGGGGAATGGGGAGTGCACGACATCAAGGGAGCATCCCATGGGACAAAAGAATCTGGACAGCAGGCCTTGAAAATCAGATCTTTCTGCTGGTGGGAAGTTTCTTTCAGCAGGGACACAGTTTCAGTGCTGGGCTCAGCACGGAAAGCCCACAGCTCTAACCCAACCATCAGACAGCCCTGGTGTGCGTGAAGGGTCTTGGATAAGGGGATGTCTTTCCCCTCTCTTCCATTGCCACAGGCACAGTTGGGGTTTCTCCCATGGGAGCTCAGCATGGGTACAACTATAGACAGCCTTTCTGGAACACATCAGGGTGACTGCATCCCCGCAGGAGGAGCCCCTCTAGGTTTAGGCTTGCACAAGAGACAGATTCACAGTTCCTCTCTACTTGGAACACCAACATTCCTACAGATGAAAAGAGGTGCCCGTCTGATCTGAATAGCTGGAGCACTGGATCACGAGTGTGTCTGAGAGATGGATGGCTTTCTGGCTGACCTGGCAGGGGAGCTGAGGTGGCTCCAACCCTTCTGCCTGATAAGACCACGGTGCACAGCCAGGCACGGTGGCTCACGGCTGTAATCCCAGCACTTTGGGAGGCCGAGGTGGGCGGATCACCTGAGGTCGGGAGATCGAAACCAGCCTGACCAACACGGAGAAACCCCATCTCTACTAAAAATACAAAATTAGCTGGGCATGGTGGCAAGTGCCTGTAATCCCAGCTACTCAGGAGGCTGCGGCAGGAGAATTCCTTGAACCTGGGAGGCGGAGGTTGTGGGGTGAGCTGAGATCTTGCCATTGTACTCCAGCCTGGGCAACAAGAGCCAAACTCTGTCTCAAAAAAAAAAAAAAAAAAAAAATCTCGGTGCAACTCACTGAGAGCTCCTCCAGCCAACTCTGTCAAGGCTGGGACCTTTGCTCACCATTGGGTGCTGCATTTACTCACATGCTTTGGCCACAATCACTTCCTATGCACTCCCCTACAGACCTGAAGCCTGAACCATCAAACCAGTCAATAAAATACTGGGGAAAAAATTGCATACCTTGTGGGGAATGAGTTAAGCTTCAAGAGACTTCTACCATTCCAGCCCTGTAGGCAACAGTGAACTTGCTCACACAGTGAGCACATCGCTTCTACAACCAGCACATGAGAAAGCCATCACACGAAGACTCCCTATATCCAAGGAACTCTTACAGTCTTCACCCCTGAAAGCACCAAGGACCAAATTAGGCTATAATTAGCTAGGGACATTAAAGTCACATCCTTAAGCAGAAAAAAGAAAAAAAAAACACAGTCAAATCCAACATAAATTCAAGAATAATTAAAAGAAATAGTCTACTCAAATGAGAAGGAATCAGAAAAGTAACTTTGGTAATATGACAAAACATGGTTCTACAGCACCCCCAAAAGATCACACTACCTCTCCAGCAACAGATCCAAATCAAGATGAAATCTTTGAAATACCAGATAAAGAATTCAAATGGGGCACCAAATGAATCATACATGTAATGTTCCTAGGACAATGACTGGCCTCAAGCAAGTGTGCGGTCCCCATTATCATCAGGGATTCATGACGAAGTAGGATGCTTACCTTTCAGGGTCAGATTCCTTAACTGGTCTGCAAAAGAGTAGAAGCAGGAGGAATGTTTATCTGTACAACAAAGTCCCTAGTTATAATATAAAAAATACAGATGACCTGCAGGGATATTTCATTAATAGAAATGGCAGCCATGGGCTCCAATGGCAGCCAATGGCTCTCGAGAGCCAATTTTGCACCTCTCTTCCAACTCTGTGCTCAGTGACCTCATGTTGGTAGCCTGAAGTTGGCCACGGTGGGAACATTTACACCACAGGAATTGGCAAACACTACATATCAGGAATTTTGTTTTTGTTTTTTAGAGAGAAAGCTTAGCAGACCCACTGGAGAAGTAACACTCAGACCCACCTCACACCTTCAGTCAGCCATTTGGAGGTTGGATATAGATAGATTCCCTTTTTAGGTTTGTTTTTAACCAAGCTATGGTGAACACCAATGTCAAAGAACAACATCAGCCTGGGCATGGTGGCTCACGCCTGTAATCCTAGCACACTGGGAGGCTGAGGCAGTGAATCACTTGAGGTCAGGAGTTCAAGACCAGCCTGGCCAACATGGTGAAATCCTGTCTCTACCAAAAATACAAAAATTAGCCAGGCATGGTGGCGTGCGCCTGTAGTCCCAGTTACTCGGGAGGAGAGTTGCTTAAGCCTGGGAGGTGGAGGTTGCAGTGAACTGAGATCATACCACTGCACTCCAGCCTGGGCAACAGAGCAAAACTCTGTCTCAAAAAATCAAACAACAAAAAAAGTCAAAGCGTAAGAACTAGGACAGTGCCTGGCACACAGGAGGTCCCATGAATATACATTAAATGAATGACGAGTGGTTTAGGGTGTGAACTCAATAATGATCCTAAAAATAAGATTAACATATAATGAAACACTCCCGTGTGTCAGGCTTGGCTCTAAGCATTTTACATACATGAGGTCATTTAAACCCCACATCAAATATACGAGACTGCGACTACGTACTATTGTCTCCATTTTAGGAAGGGGAAATTGGGTCACAGAGAATTTAAGCAGCTTTCCAGAGTGAGCAGTGCAGGAGAAGCAGAGCCGGGATGTGGATCCAGGCAGACAGGCTTTGGATCAGAACCACCACACTATTCCCCTAGAGATCCACCACCCCGTTCTCCTACAGATCCCCGCGTCTGCACTCACTGACCAGCAGTGTGGGTGAGTCACGCATCCTTCCCACGACTTGGTGGATCTCAGCAAAATGGAAGGGACAAAAGCGTCTGCCTCTTAGGGTATTGAAGGGGTTAAATGTTAAATGAGGGACCAGGTAATGATTGCTAATGTTTACTGAGTGCCGTTATCTACCAGGCACTGTCCTACAAGCTTTCAATAAATTAACTCATCAAATATTCATAACTACTGTTATTATCACCCGCATGGCGCAGAGGCAGAAACCGAGGCACAGAGAGGTTAAGTAACTTTTTGGAGGTCACAAAGCTTACATGTACCAGAGCAACATTCCTTCCAAGGGAGTCTGTACTCTCATCCACTCTGTGGTCATCCTGGCTGCCCAATTATATGAGAATAAATGTCAGGAAAAGCAGTTGCTAGAACAATTACACACAGGTCTCTCTTCTGCCATGAGTAGGAAAAGTACTGTGAATCTCCTTGCATAAAATATCTCTAGGCTTTGACCTTTCTGTTCCCCAAATACTCACCAAAAATGTATTCCCTAATGACTTCAGTGTTACCGAGAGCACTTCCCCATAAACCTGCCAAGAAAAGAGCAATAAAATTCAAACATTCTCCATCACGTGACTGTCATGCTTGATATTCAAAGCACCAGCAGACTGGCATAAAGCACTGCAGGGATCTGCAGCAGGAAGAAAGATCATTCTTCCACTCCATAAATATTTATGAAGCAATTAGTGGGCACCCGGCACTCTTCTGGCTGTTGGAATAGAGCAGGAAACAAGACAGATAAGGTCCTTGTCCTCACGAACCTTCTATGGGTGGAGCCAGCCGGGCACTGTAGACTGGCTACCCCAAGGCCATTTCAAGCTCCCTTCCATGCCAACCCTTCTCAGCACACAGGCAGGAAGGGCAAATATTTCCCAGCCTCCCTTGCAGCTAGGGGAAGGTCAAGCTCTGGTCCATGCACACTGCTGGGGGGACTTCTGCAAAGTGCTTGTTCTCCTTCTCAGAAGGAGCAGGCCAGGTATGGTGGCATGCAACTCTAGTCTCAGCTACTTGGGAGGCTGAGGCAGGAAGATCGCTTGAGGCCAGGAGTTCGAGACCTGTATTGGGCTATGACTGTGCTTTTGCACGGCAGCTTGAGTGACAGAGAGAGACCCTGACTTCAAAAAAAAAAAAAAAAAGTTGCAGCTTCATTGGATGCAGCCGCCATCCTGTGGTGTGGAGGAGTTCAGCATGAGGGTGACTTAATATGCTAAGGATGGAGGAGCAGAAAATCTAGAATAAACCTGGGTCCTTCTGCTTAATGTTGCACAGCTAAACCAATGTCACCAGCCACCTATCTTTGTATTATTTATTTATTTTGAGATGGGATCTCGCTCTGTTGCCCAGGCTGGAGTGCAGTGGTGTGATCTCGGCTCACTGCAACCTCTGCCTCCCAGATTCAAGTGATTCTCCTGCTTCAGCCTCCCGACTAGCTGGGATTACAGGCATGCGCCACCACGCCCTGCTAATTTTTGTATTTTTTTAGTAGAGACGGGGTTTCACCATGTTGGCCCGTCTGGTCTTGAACTCTTGACCTCAAGTGATCTGCCCGCCTCGGCCTCCCACAGTGCTGAGATTTCAGCTGTGAGTCACGGTGCCCGGTCTTTTTCTTTTGTAAGAAAATTAATCCCACATTTCCTCGGGGCACTGTGGTTGGTTAGTGACTTTTAGCCAAACACATTTGTATATGATACAGGGAGACATAAAAAATGAATAATCAGCCAGGCACGGTGGCTCACGCCTGTAATGCTAACACTTTGGGAGACTGAGGTGGGCGGATCAATTGAAGTCAGGAGTTTAAAATCAGCCTGGCTAACATGGTGAAACCCTATCTCTACTAAAAAATACAAAAATTAGCCAGGCCTGGTGGTATGCACCTATAGTCCCAGCTACTTGGGAGGCTGAGGCAGGGGAATAACTTGAACCTGGGAGGTTGCAGTGAGCAGAGATCACACAACTGCACTCCAGCCTGGGCAACAGAGTGAGACTCCATCTCAAAAAAAAAAAAAAAAAAAGACACACCCATTAGGATGGCTGGTATCCAAAAAACCCCAGAAAACAATAAGTGTTGATGAGGACATGGAGAAATTGGAACCCTGGGACACCATTGGGCAGAATATAAAATGGTACAGCCACTGTGGAAAATGGTATGGTCGTTCCTCAAAAAAAAAAATTTTTTTTTTTTTTGAGACAGCCCAGGCTGGAGCGCAATGGCGCGATCTCTGCTCACTGCAACCTCCGCCTCTCGGGATCAAGCAATTCTCCTGCCTCAGCCTCCCGAGTAACTGGAATTACAGGCATGCACCACCATGCCTGGCTAATTTTGTATTTTTTGTAGAGATGGGGTTTCACCATGTTGGTCAGGCTGGTCTCCAACTCCCGACCTCAGGTGATCCACCCGCCTCGGCCTCCCAAAGTGCTGGGATTACAGGCATTAGCCACCACACCTGGCCTCAAAATTTTAAAAGTAGAATTACCACATACATGATCCAGCAATTCTACCTCTGAGTATATACCCAAAAGAATTGAAAGCAGGGTCTCAAAGAGATATTCATAGACCCACGTGCATGGCAGCTTCCTTCACAACAGCCAAAAGGTGAAAGCAATCCATGTGTCCATCGATGGATGAATTGATAAGCAAAATGTGGTATATTCATACAATGGAATATGATTCAGCCATAAAAAGGAAGGAAATTCAGACACATGGTACAACATGGATGAACTTCGAAGTCATTTTCCTCAGCGAAATCAGACAGACACAAAAAGACAAGCACCGCATGATTCCATTTACATGTCATACTCAGAGTAGTCAAAATCGTAGAGGCAGAAGGTAGCATTGTGGTTGTCAGGGGCTAAGGGAGGGGGTGACAGGGACTTAGTATTCAATGGGCGTAGAGTTCCAGTTTTACAAGATGAAAAGTGTTATGGAGATGGATGGCAGTGATGGTTGCACAACATTATGAATGTATTGTATTTATACCACTGTACTTGACACTTTAAAATGGTTAAAATGGCAAATTTTATGTTATGTTTATTTTATAATAATAAATAAAAAGCACCCTGGTGTGTGAGGGGAGGGATAAAATACATGTACAGAATCCCTTCAGTAGGTGATACATACATCTAAGGAAATAATAATGTCATAGGGAGTACCTGGGAGTGACAATTTCAGAATCTCTGATGCCCAAGACCAGATTTAGCAAAGAGATGGTGGGGATAGGAGACAGGAGCCAGGCTTGGCAATGTGAAGGACCCCGTCTGTCCAGACCAGAGAAAAGGGGAAGATCCCCTTCATCCTACCTCGTTCTCCTCCCCTGAGAACACCCCTCCATCTACCAGGTTGCAGAAGCTGGAACCTTTGATGTCATCTCTGATTCTCCTTACTCTCCACATCCAATCCAGGTGTAATTCTTCTTCATCCATCTCCAGGTTTCCAGAGTCCATCCACTTCCCTCCCATATCCATTCTGGTACCCAACCTTAAACTGCCATTATCTGTCACCAGGACCATTAGCTTCTCAACTGCTCCCAACTTCTAAGTTTACACACCCACCCCTAATCCATGCTCAGAGAGAGAGAGTGAGATCTTTTACAATATAAACTGAATCGGTCACCACCCTAATTAAACTGCCTCCCTGGCTCTCCCATCGCACTTGGAATCCTCCATGCTGAGAGAGAGAGAGTGAGATCTTTTACAATATAAACTGAATCGGTCACCACCCTAATTAAACCGCCTCCCTGGCTCTCCCATCGCACTTGGAATCCAAACTAAACTTCATCTGTGTCCTTCAGGGTCCCATATGATCTGGACCCTGCCTACCTCTCCAGCCCTCTCTCTCAGCCTCATTCAGGAGGCTCCAGCCTCACTGGTCTTCTCATTGGTTCTAGAGTAAGACAAACATGGTCCTGGCTTAGGGTCTGATATGGTTAAGCTTTATGTCCTCACCCAAATCTCTCGAGTTGTAATCCCCAGATGTTGAGGGAGAGACCTGGTGGGAGGTAATCAGATCATGGGGGCAGATCCCCCCATGCTGTACTCGTGATAGCGAGTGAGTTCTCACGAGATCTGATGGTTTGATAAGTGTTGGGCAGCTCTTCTTTGGCTTGCTCTTCTCTCTCCTGCTACCACGTGAAGAAGGTTCTTGCTTCCCCTTCACCTTCTGCCATGATTGTAAGTTTCCTGAGGCCTCCCCAGCCATGTGAAACTGTGAGTCAATTAAACCTCCTTTGTCTACAAATTACCCAGTCTCGGGTAGTATCTTTATAGTAGTATGAAAATGGACTAATACAGGGTCTCTGCATTTGCTCTTCCCTCTGTCCATGATGCTTTTCCTCTAAGATATCTGCATGGCTTCACTTTTCATCAGGTCCATGCTCAAAGGCCGTCTCCTGTCAGAAGCTCTGACCACCAATCAAAAATAATACTGTAGTCACTCTCCAGTCCCTTACCATGAATTATTTTTCAAGATAGCATTTACTATGATCTGACATTATAATACATACTTATTTTTGTGTGTGTTCATTCATCATCTCCTTCCCTGGAGTGCAAACTTCATTAGGGAATGAGCCTTCACTGTCCTGCTCATGACTGAATCCCCTGCATTTAAAATAGTATCAGGCTCCTAGTGTGTCTCAAAAGTGTATGCTAAAATCATGGAGATTCAACCATCCTTAAATTCCTACCATGTGCTGGGCACTGGGCTGAGTGTTTTATTTGTGGATCATACCTAACTCTCACACCCACATTTTGAGGTAAGTACTTTCCCCATGAGAAAAACGAGGCTCAGGTAACATTAATGACTTTCTCAAGCTGGCATGGTTGGTCCTATGTAGGAGAGCTGTCTGCCCAGCAGGGTAACGCCATCAGACCCCGAATGCTGAGAAGATTATGAAGCCACAACTAAAAGTGATACCAGTGTGTAAGCTACAGTCAAGGACATTTAATCAAGTTCTGATTTTACTCACTATGACTGTTTTGTTTTTGGTTTTTGTTGTAATTTTTTCTGGAAATACCCTATTTAAAAAAAATTGTATGCCCCTTGCTTTGCTGGTGCCCAAAACACATTCTAGTTTTTTGTTTGTTTGTTTGTTTGTTTGTTTGTTTTGAAACAAGATCTTTCTCTGTCATCCAGGCTGGAGTGCAGTGGGGCGATCATAACTCACTGCAGCCTTGAACTCCCATGCTGAAGTGATCCTTCCACTGCCTCAGCCTCCTGAGTAGCTGGGACCACAGGCACATGCCACAATGCCTGGCTAATTTTTAAATCTGTGTAGAGACACAGTGTTGCTATGTTGCCGAGGTTGGTCTCAAACTCCCAGTCTCAAGGGATCCTCCCAGGTCAGCCTCCCAAAGCACCATGTAATCCCAAACACATTCTGAATCTGCTTATTGGAAGCCACAGCCCTGGACTTGAGCCCCTCTATTAAGCTCCCTCTCCTGGATTGTTTGATAGGATATCAGGTATCTGCCGCATTAAGGAGACCTTTGAGAGACACTGAAGACTCAGCAGAAGGAATACACCATTCCTCTTTCCGGAAGCCTACCAAGTCCTTTTCTTTCCCCCAAGAAATTTAAGAGCTGGGCAAACTAGACCCTCAGAAGGAAAATTCTTGCCTCTCCTCCACTTCCCACCCCCTTTTAATCCCCTCTGACCCCAGCGCTGACCTCTCAGGAAAGTCAGGTCTCTCTCAGGGTGAGTTCTGACCAGTCTTCCCTTCTTGAATTTGCTTCCGAAGTGGGTTATGGAAACAAAGGCCCCCAGTGCAGGGAAGCCAGCGTGGTGAGGGGTGAACTCGAACCAGGTCTCTGCAGAGGAAATACAAGGGCAAGTGAGTCCCAGCACAGAACCAGGAATGTAGCGGGTGTGCAGGAAAAAGAAATCTATTAATGAGGAATTACAACCATGACAGGAGAATGTTAGAGATGGACTGTGTTGTATCAGAAACCACTGGGGATCTCATCCTCAGACCTGAGTCTTTACGCTGCTGGTGGCAGCTCATAACTTCCACAGCAGCCTGTTTCCAATATTTTCCAGAGCTTGAACCCTCAGCCCTGCCTCTCTCTTCCCTCTCATTGTGGCTGCAACTCCATGGAATCCTGGAGTGCAAAGGAAGAGTGTGGCCACACGATTGCATGGAGGATTGTCTGTGGGCATAAATCTAATGCATGATTCCAATGTGAGTCATTAGAATATTCCAGGGAAGAAAATGACATGATCAGATTTTCATCCTGGAAACTTCCATCAGGTAGCCAGGGAAGGAGGTGGACAGCTTGGGATGGGTGGGCCAGTGAGGAACTAATTACAAGAGTCTCCCAGGAGACTGGGAGACCTGGTCTGGGGGTGATGTAGAAGAGCACAAAGGATGAAAATGAGGAGGGGGTGATTTCTAGGTCTGGGAATGACTGAATTTGTGGGGCTTATGGAAAGGACGGAGTCAGCTGTATCTGCTCTGGTGAGAAAACAGCACAAGGATCCACACCGAGGAGAGATATAAAACATTCATGGCCGGGCGCGGTGGCTCATGTCTGTAATCTCAGCACTTTGGGAGGCGGAGGTCAGTGGATCACCTAAGGTCAGGAGTTCGAGACCAGCCTGATTAACATGGTGACACCCCATCTCTACTAAAAATACAAAAATTAGCCAGGCGTGGTGGCGCATGCCTATAATCCCAGCTACTTGGGAGGCTGAGGCAGGAGAATCACTTGAACCTGGGAGGCAGAGGTTGCAGTGAGCCGAGATCGTGCCATTACACTCCGGCCTGGGCAACAAGAGCAAAACTCTGTCTCAAACAAACAAACAAACAGACAAACACCATTCACACTGGGGGCTTCTGAGCCTTGAGATGCCAGGAGACGCCCAACCACAGGTAACTGGTAACATTGCCTGATGTATCGTGAGAACTTACCAGGACACAGTTGCTGAACAAGTGAGTGCATTTTATGCTTAGGAAATAGGGTAAGGAGGTCTGGATCTCAGGAGAGAGATGAGCTCAAAAGAGAAACTGGAATGTCTGGAGAGCTGCCAGCATTTGGGTGATAATTGGACCTATGGAGAAGGAAGACATCTAAAAGGTGAGAGATGGCCGGGTGCGGTGGCTCACGCCTGTAATCCCAGCACTTTGGGAGGCCGAGGCGGGTGGATCACCTGAGGTCAGGAGTTCGAGACCAGCCTGGCCAACAGGGAGAAACCACGTCTCTACTAAAAATACAAAATTCGCTGGGCGTGATGGCACATGCCTGTAATCCCAGCTACTCGGGAGGCTGAGGCAGGAGAATCGCTTGAACCTGGGAGGCGGAGGTTGTGGTGAGCCGAGATCGTGCCATTGCACTCCAGCCTGGGTGACAAGAGCGAAACTCCGTCTCAAAAAAAAAAAAAAAAAAAGTGAGAGACAGCCCCACCCACCCACCCCGCCATCCTTCAAACATCCCTTATTACAGTTTTCTTTCCTTTTTTTCTTTTTTCTTCTTCTTTTTTTTTTTGAGATGGAGTCTTGCTCTGCCGCCCAGGCTGGAGTGCTGTGGCGTGATCTCGGCTCACTGCAACCTCCGCCTCCCGGGTTCATGCCATTCTCCTGCCTCAGCCTCCCGAGCAGCTGGGACTACAGGCGCCCACCGCCACGCCCAGCTAATTTTTTGTATTTTTAGTAGAGACGGGGTTTCACTGTGTTAGCCAGATGGTCTTGATCTCCTGACCTCGTGATCCACCCGCCTCGGCCTCCCAAAGTCCTGGGATTACAGGCGTGAGCCACTGCGCCCGGCCCCTTTTTTTCTTTTGTCCCTCCTCTCCTCTGTTTTGTTTTTTCCTTCTTCTTTTTGGGGGGACAGGGTCTCACTTTGTCACTCAGGCTGTAGTGCAATGGTGCAATCACAGCTCACCGAAGCCTTGAATTCCTGGGCTCCAGTGATCCTCCTGCCCCAGTCTCCTGGGTAGATTCTTCAGGTTCCTGCCACCATGCTTGGCTAATTTATTGTGTTTTTTGATTTGTTTTGTTTTTTAATGTTGTTGTTTTGAGATGGGATCTCACTATGTTGCCCAGGGTGGTCTCCAACTTCTGGTTTCAGGCGATCCTCCCACCTCAGCCTCCCAAAGCACTGGCATTACAAGCGTGAGCCACCATGTTGGCCTCTTAAAGGTTTTCTTGATCCATGCAAAGCAAGTGCACGTCCTCTGGTCACTTCTGGGACTTCCCTCTTCTCTCGTCTAAGCTGAGCACCCTGTTTTCTGCAATCCTGAGCCCTTCCCTCTTCCTGGGCTCCCCAAGGGAAGGGCAGGGAAACATTCTTCCATTCCACTCCGTGCCGTTCCATCCCTTACTACCTCTCCCTCCCTCTAAATGTTTGCTTACCTGGTGCTCTTGCCTCCTGCCAGGAAGGTTGCAGGTCATTGTCAATGGCTGCAAATATCGGGTAGGGTAGTGTCCCTTCTTCCACGGGCTTCTTCATATTGGACAAATGAGACTCCGGCAGCTTTGGGAGAAGGTGCCAAGACAGTGTGAGGGAGGCATGTGGGTCCCACAGGGTGGAACCTCTGCACGTAGGCCACATTTTTTTTTAGAGGGGTCTCAGTCTGTCACCCAGGCTGGAGTGCAGTGGTACAATAATGGGCCACTGCAGCCTCAACCTCCTGGGCTCAAGCAATCCACCCGCCTCAACCTCCCAAGTAGCTGGGACTACAGATGCATGTCACCATGCCCGGCTACTTTATTTTTTGATAGAGACAGGCTCTTGCTATGTTGCCCAGGCTGGTCTTGAACTCATGGCTTCAAGCAATCCTCCCGCCTCAGCCACCCAAAGTGCTTGGATAGGCTAGGTGCAGTGGCTCATACCCATAATCCCAGCACTTTGGGAGGCTGAGGTGGAAGGATCACTTGAGCCCAGGATTTGGAGACCACCCCGAGCAAAAAAGTGAAACCCTGTCTCTAAAAAAAAAAAAAAAAAAAAATTGTCAGGCCCAGTGGTGTGTGCCTGTAGTCCCAGCTACTTGGAAGGCTGAGCTGGGAGGATTGCTTGAGCCCAGGAGGTCAAGGCTGCAGTGAGCTGTGATTGCAACACTGCACTCCAGCCTGGGCGACAGAGTGAAACCCTGTCTCAAGAATAAACAAAACAAACAAAAAACAACAAAAACCCGAAGTGTTAGGATAGGCTGGATGCAGTGGCTCATACACGTAATCCCAGCACTTCAGGAGGCTGAGATAGGAGGATCACTTGAACCCAGTAGTTGGAGGATTGCTTGAGCTCAGGAGTTTGAGACCAGCCTGGGCAATATAGCAAGATCCCTGTCTCTACAAAAAAAAAATAATTAAAAATTAGCCAGACACGATGGTGCATGCCTGTTGCCCCAGCTTACTCAAAAGGCTGAGGCAAGAGGATTGCTTGAGCCCAGGAGGTCGAAGCTGCAGTGAGCCATGATCTTGCCACTGCACTCCAGCCTGGGTGACAGAGCAAGACCTTGTCTCAAAAATAAAATGAAATAAAATAAAATAGTGAATTCAAGACATCAAATGGCCAAGCAGAGATGGAGAGGAAAGTTGTCTTGGGTCTGACACTTTCCCTATTTCTGCCTTATTCCATCATAAGTCCTCATTGTTCTTCTTGCCCTGGATGTCTGTGTATCTTTCTAGTAAATCATATCACTTTATTTGTTGCATAAACGAATCAGAGTCAATTTCTGTCACTTGCAACCACAGTAATCCTGATATACTTTAGTTTTGAGGCATCAACCGAAGTGCCCAGATTTTGATGACTTGAAAATCCTGAAGGACTTAAAAGGTGGTGCTGGTCAGCATCTTTGGTAACCCCACACCCTGAGACCCCTTGCTCCTACCCCCACCCCAGGTCCCCAGCTGGGAATGACTTACTTCTCTGGTTTGCTTAGAGATAACCATGTAGGCCCAGAAGTCGGTCAGAGAGTAATTCTCAGACCTCGCTGCTTGGATGGTTTTCTGTAGGCTCTTAGCCAAGTCCCACTCCTGTCGGGTAAATCGATGTTTCAGGTCAGCCTCGAGAGCTTCCATGTCACCGTCGTTGGTGTAGAGAGAAGATATTGCCCTGGAGGACAGAGGAAGAGAGTGAGTTGGGCATTTTAAGTGTGGACGATGAAGACTGGGGAAAGATGTGTGCAAGGAGGTCCTTCACAGGAACACCTGCCTCATGGAGAGGGCGACACACAGAGGAAACGGAAAATTTCCATTAAATAAATACAACTGCAGAACGATCAAGTTCGAAGGAGGACTCAAAATCATCTGGGACAATCCTTCCATTTCACAGGCAGGAAAATGAGAGCACGATGGGAGAAAGGCCTCATCAGAGTCAAATGTTTTTTGCAGCCAGCACTTATTAAAAGGTTTATATGTGACAGCGACAAACTGTCTTTAGTCTTTTATACCTATTAACTCACATAATCCTAGAAAATCAATGAACGGGGCCAGGTGTGGTGGTTCATGCATGTAATCCCAGCACTTTGGGAGGACGAGGCGGGAGGATTGCCTGAGGTCAGGAGTTCGAGACCAGCCTGGCCAACATGGTGAAACCCCGTCTCCACTAAAAATACAGAAAAATTAGCCAGGCGTGGTGGCATGCGTGGTGGTGGGTACCTCTAGTGCCGGATACTCAGGAAACCCTGTCTCTACTAAAAACACAAAAATTAGCCAGGCATGGTGGCACACGCCTGTGGTCCCAGCTGCTCGGGAGGCTGAAGCAGAGGAATCGCTTGAACCTGGGAGGCGGAGGTTGCAGTGAGCTGAGATTGTGCCACTGCACTCCAGCCTGGGCGACAGAGCGTGACTCCATCTAAAAAAAAAAAAAAAAAAAAAAAAGCTGGGCGTGGTGGCTCACGCCTGTGATCCTAGAACTTTGGGAGGCCAAGGTGTGCGGATCACTAGGTCAGGAGATCGAGACTGTCCTGGCTAACATGGTGAAACCCCGTCTCTACTAAAAATACAAAAAATTAGCTGGGTGTGGTTGCAGTCCCAGCTACTATAGTCCCAGCTACTCCAGAGGCTGAGGCAGGAGAATGGCGTGAACCCAGGAGGCTGAGCTTGCAGTGAGCCGAGATCGCGCCACTGCACTCCAGCCTGGGCAACAGAGCAAGACTCTATCTCAAAAAGAAAAAAAAAAAAAGAAAAAAAAGACTTTATATTCATTTGTTCACTCAATAAATATATATTATATATATTAATTTATAAAGAAAAGAGGTTTATTTAGCTCACAGTTCTGCAGGCTGTACAAGAAGCATGGTGCAAAAAGCTTCTACTCATGGCAGAAGGCAAGGGAGCTGGTGTGTCACATAGAGTCTATATATATATATATATATATATTTTTTTTTTTTTTGAGACAGGTCTTGCTCTGTTGCCCAGACTAGAGTGCAGTGGCATGATCTTGGCTCACTGCAGTCTCAAACCCCCAGGCTCAAATGATCCTCCCACCTCAGCCTCCCAAGTAGCTGGGACCACTACCCACCAGGTGCATCACCATGCCCTGCTCATTTTTAAATTTATTTTCTGTAGAGATGGAGTCTCACTATGTTGCCCACGCTGGTCTCAAACTTGTGGCCTGAAGCAATCCTCCCACCTCAGCTTCCCAAAATGCTGGGATTATAGGTGTGAGCCACCGTGCCCGGGCTCAATAAAAATTTTTGATGTTCTTAATGCTGCTTATCGGGTGCTATCTACCCTCACACCATCCAATGTATTAAACATACATCATAGCTCTTGAGCCCCTGAAGTGTGGCTAGCATGATTTAAAATTTTTATTTCATTTTAATTAGCTTAAATTTAAACACTGGTACTCCATTCAGTTATTGGGAAACTCTGAAGTATGTTTGGAACAAGCTGGGTATGAAAAGTTCTTTCCTTTAATATCTTTTTTTTTTTTTTTTTTTTTTTGAGACGGAGTTTCACTCTTGTCACCCAGGCTGAAGTACAGTGGTTTGAGCTCGGCTCACTGCAACCTCTGCCTCCCGGATTCAAGTGATTCTCCTTCCTCAGACTCCCAAGTAGCTGGGATTACAGGTGCGTGCCACCACACCCAGCTAATTTTTGTATTTTTAGTAGAGACAGGGTTTCACCATGTTGGCCAGGCTGGTCTCAAACTCCTGACCTCAGGTGATCCACCTGCCTCGGCCTCTCGAAGTGCTGGGATTACAGGTGTGAGCCACTGCCCCGGGCCTCCTTTAACATCTAAGGAGACTTCTGCATCCAACTTGGAATGCGCTCAGTATAAAACGCCCAGCAGCTTTCAAAGACCTAGTCTGACAAAAGGAACGTCAAATATCTCATTAACAATTTTTTTCTTAATGATGTGTCAAAATGCTAATGTTTTGGATATATTGGGTTAAAGAAAATGGATCATTTCACTGTTTCTTTTTACCTTCTAGAAGAGGCTACTAGAAAATTTAAAATGGGCCGGACATGGTGGCTTACACCTGTAATTCCAGCACTTTGGGAGGCCAGGGCAGGCAGATCACCTGAGGTCAGAAGTTTGAGACCAGCCTGGCCAACACGGGGAAACTCCGTCTCTACTAAAAATACAAAAATTAGCTGGGTGTGGTGGCAAGTGCCTGTAATCCCAGCTACTTGGGAGGCTGAGGCAGGAGAATCACTTGAACCCAGGAGGTAGAGGTTGCAATGAGCCAAGATCGCGCCACTGCACTCCAGCCTGGGCGACAGACAAGAGCAAGACTGTGTCTCCAGAAGAAAAAAAGAAAAGAAAAGAAAAGAAAGAAAGAAAATTTTAAATGATAGAATAGATGTGGCTCATGTTACATAGTTCTACTTGATAGCTCAGGTTGGGACGATTTGCATGTGTTTCATCATTTAATTCTCAAACAGCCCTGTGAGATCAGCACAGTTTGTTGCTGTCACATGTAAACCTTTAATAAATGCTGGCTGCAAAAAACATTTGACTCTGATGAGGCCTTTCTCCCATCGTGCTCTCATTTTCCTGCCTGTGAAATGGAAGGACTGTCCCAGATGATTTTGAGTGCTCCTTTGAACTTGATCGTTCGGCAGTTATATTTATTTCATGTAAATTTTCCATTTCCTCTGTGTGTCACCCTCTCCACGAGGCAGGCGTTCCTGTGAAGGACCTCCTCACACACATCCTTTCCCAGTCTTCATCGTCCACACTTACAATGCTCAACAGCGGAGGAAACCAAGGCACAAAGAAGTATGTCTGGGCTCATAACAGCCCACAAAGGACAGCTCCAGGAACTAACCCAAAGCTGTTGAAATATAAGGCTTTCGTTGTTGTTGTTTGTAGAGATGGGGTCTTGCTATGTTGCCCAGGCTGGTCTTGAACTCCTGGGCTCAAGAGATCCTCCCACCTCGACCTCCCAAAGTACTGGGATTACAGGTGTGAGTCCCTGTGTCCAGCCAGGCCTGCCTTTTTAACCACAGCAGTCTCGGAAAGATTGCAGAAGAAATCATGGAGTTCCTATCTCAATAGCGCCCCCTGGAGTTCTGCAATGTGCAGTACGGCTAAACCCCTACACCATGTCACTCAACATGTTAGATGAGCCTTGGAGGAATAGAGGGGTCCGGTGTGACTCTGCAGGACCTTTCCCCCTGCCAAGCTCTGCAGCTCTGCTCTTCATGCTGTCGTCTCCATGAACCTCATCCTCCACATCCAGCTCAGAACCCAGCTCCAGATCAAACTTTGAGCACAGAAAGGAAAACAAATCAGGCCAGCCAGGCTCAACATTCATGCCTCTGCCCTGCCTATCTCACTCGAGCCTCCGCTGCTCTGCCTAGCCTTACCACCTGCTCTGAAAATGTGCCAAGATCGATTAGTCATGTCTTCCCTGGGCTTGGCAACAAACATGCAGACATGAGTGTTTCATACCTGCCATCTGGGGCCTCCTGAATGAGACAGTCCTACACAGATTAATGCAATACTTTATCATAGAGGCTGATAAGTTAAAAGGGCTGTATTCTATCCACCTGCAGTGTGAAAAGTGCACCTGAACATGTAAATCCTCCTTTAATGTCAGAAGGTAGTATTATTATGCTTTGTCCATGGCTTTGTGTAGCAAAGAAAGATACTTGGTGTTTTCCCCTGCTTCCTGGTGCAGAGTTCCTAAAACCCTTGGAATTTTCTTTTTTAGAAAAAAAAATTTTTTTTTTGAGACAAGGTCTCTCTGTCACCCAGGCTGGTGTGCAGTGGTGTGATTGTAGCTCAATGCAGCCTCAGCCTCCCAGGCTAAAGCAATCCTCCTGCCTCAACTTCCTGAGTAGCTGGGACCATAGGCATGCACCACCACGCCTGGCTAATTTTTTCACTTTTTGTAGAGATGGGGTCTTGCTATGTTGCCCAGCCTGGGTCTCAAACTCCTAGACTCAAGCGATCTTCCTGCCTCAGCCTCCCAAAGTGCTGGGATTACAGGCGTGAGCCACCACACCTGGCCCATCCTTTGTAATACACCAGCAATTGTAAGTAAAGTGTGTTCCTGAGTTCTGTGAGCTATTCCAGTAAATTATTGAACATGAGGCGGAAGCTGTGGGAAACCCCAAACTATTGCCAGTCGGTCAGAAGCACCAGCGGCTAGGTAATTGCAACTCGTGTCTGAAGTGGGAGCAGTTTTTTGGGACTGAGCCCCTTTCACCTGTGGAATCTAATGTGAACTCCAGGTAGCCAGCGTCAGAATTGCTCAGAATTGTAGGACACCCAGCTAGTACCAGAGAGCTCGAGAAGCAGCGTTGGAAAAAACCACACACATTTGGTGTCAGGAGGAAAAAAATAATCCCATTTATGTGTCAGAAAGCAATCTGAAACATGAGTGATGCTTACCAAGTGGATCCAGAGACCCCTGCGAGGTACGTGACAGCATCCAACAGGCCCTGTTCTTTCATCTCACTCAGGACCCCAAGGCAGGCAATGTGAGCCCGCAGTCCTCCGCCTGAGCCCAGCACAGCAACAACTGGGGCCTAGGCATTGGGGAGAAAATCGATCAGAGGTTTAGAGCCTGAGGATGGAGGTGGGAACAAGAAGAAGGGTACCTGGGGCCGGGCACCGTGGCTCACGCCTGTAATCCCAGCACATTGGGAGGCCGAGGCAGGTGGATCACTTGAGGTCAGGAGTTCAAGACCAACCTGGTCAATGTGGTAAAACCCCATCTCTACTAAAAATACAAAAATTAGCTGGGCGTGGTGGCACACACCTGTAATCCCAGCTGCTCAGCAGGCTGATGCAGGGGAATAGCTTGAACCTGGGAGGTGGAGGTTGCAGTGAGCCAAGATCATGCCACTGCATTCCAGCCTGGGTGACAGAGCGAGACGTTGTCTCAAAAAAAAAAAAAAAAAAAAGAAAAGAAAAGAAAAAGAAAGGAGGAGGAGGAGAAGGAGAAGGAGACCTAGGATCTCCCTTAGGCAGGGGCAATGCCTGTCCCATAGAAGTTCATATCCTTCTATTTCTGTCCCATAGAAGTTCATATCCTTCGGTCCAGCTCTCCCTGGCTGAGATGGGCCCTGGACACTGGGCACAGAGGGGGCGATTCTGGGATCTCTGGGGCCACCCTCCTCCCCTCACTTACCTCATCAGCCTCAATCCTTAGCTTCTTCAGAGCTTTCAGCACATGAAGTCTTCGTCTCTCCACGGCCGCCTTTTCTTCTTTCTGGAGCCCAGGAATTACGGAAACTTCAGAGCTTCCCAGGAGAAAACACAAAGAAGTCCAGAAAATTCACAGGGAAAAGGGATAAAACACAGAATTTGACCTAGAACTGGTCTGTCCAAGCAGGTAGCCACCAGCCCACGGGTACATGGTTTCCTTTTGGGGTGAGGAAAATATTCTGAAACTAGATAGAGGTGATGGTTGTACAACACTGTGAATGCATTGAATGCCAGTCAATTATTCACTTTTCAAAATGGTTAATTGTGGGGCCAGACGCGGTGGCTCACACCTGTAATCCCAGCACTTTGGGAGGGCGAGGTGGGTGGATCACTTGAGCCCAGGAGGTCAAGACCAGCCTGGCCAACATGGTGACATACCTACCTACCTCCCTCCCTCCCTCCCCTTCCCTCCCCTCCCTCCCTCCCTCCCTCCCTTCCTTCCTTCCTTCCTTCTATCCTTCCTTCCTTCCTTCCCTCCCTCTTTCCCTCCCTCCCTCCCTCCTTTCTTTCTTTCTTTCTTTCTCCCTCTCTCTCTCTCTCTTTTTTGAGACAGAGTCTCGCTCTGTTGCCCAGGCTGGAGTACAGTGGTGCAATCTCAGTTCACTGCAACCTCCACCTCCCCGGTTCAACGATAAGACAGGGTCTTGCTCTGTTGCCCACCACCAGTGCGGTGGTGCAATCATGGCTTACTGCAGCCTTGAACACCGGGACTCAAGTGATCCTCATGTCTCAGCCTCCTAAGTAGCTTGGACTACAGGTGTGTACCACTATGCTTGGCTAATTTTAAAAAATATTTTCTTTTATTGTAGAGATAGGGTTTCACCATGTTGCCCAGGCTAGTCTCGAACTCTGGGGCTCAAGAGATCTTCTTGCCTCGGCCACCAAAAGTGCTGGGGTTACAGGCATGGGCCACCATGCCCGACCTTCAGCTCTTTCCATCTATCTCCACCAAGCGAGAGGAACTGTCACAGCCCTCACCTCTTGACACTCACTATGCATTCCATTACACAAATGCTCTGCTTCCCCATAGTGGTCAGCTCTAAGAGGACTTACCTTCCCATGGTGCACTGCCGTCAGAAAATTCTCAGTCCTCCTGCCAAAGAAATGGCTCTTCTTAGTCCTGTGCCCACTGTTGGGCTCAGCAAAGACAGTGGGGGAGGGCTGGGACTGTCACGGGCTCATGGGTTCTCCTTGTCCACTGCCCAGACAAAACCAATGCGAACAGCAGGTGTTGCAGCAAAGAGAGAGAGTTTAATAATCTCAGGGGCGGCCAAGCGAGGAGAATGGGAGAAATATTTCAAGCGTGTCTCTCTGAAAATTTGGAGGCTAGGGTTTTTCCTCTCTCTTTCTCTTTCTCTGCCTCTGTCTCTGTCTCTGTCTGTCTCTCTCTCTCTCTTTAGATGAAGTTTCCCTCTTGTTGACCAGGCTGGAGTGCATTGGCATGATCTCGGCTCACTGCATCCTCCGCCTCCCGGGTTCAAGCGATTCTCCTGCCTCAGCCTCCTGAGTATCTGGGATTACAGGCATGCACCACCATGCCCGGCTAATTTTTGTATTTTTAGTAGAGATGGGGTTTCTCCATGTTGGCCAGGCTGGTCTTGAACTCCCGACCTCAGGTGATCCGCCCGCCTTGGCCTCCCAAAGTGCTGGGATTACAGGCACGAGCCACCGCGTCCGGCCTGAGACTAGGGTTTTTTAAGGAAACTTTGGTGGGCAAGGGGCTGAGGGAACTGAAACAATTGATCGGCTATGGATGAAATCACAGGTATGTCCAAAACTATCTTTGTATAGCTGAGTCAGTTCCTGGGAGTGGGTCTCAGGACCAGGTGGTAGCTCTTGGTCTGCCAAAATGCTCACTCTGAAAACTATCTCAAAGACAAGTCCTTTTTTTTTTAAAACAAAAACAAAAACAAAACGAAACATTATTGCCAGGAGCAGTGGCTCATGCCTGTAATCCCAGCACTTTGGGAGGCCGAGGCAGGCAGATCACTTGAGGTCAAGAGTGACCAGAAGACAAGTGTGAGCCCTCTGTCATGCCCGAATAGGGCCACTAGAGGGCCCCTTGGTCTTGGGGTAACGCCAGCGTCTGGGAAGACGCCCACTGCCTAGCGGACCTTGGTCTAGCGGTTGCGTCAGTGCCTAGAGACCAGGAAAGGGAGTCTCCCTTTCCCCGGGGGAGTTAGAGAAGACTCTGCTCCACCGCCTCTTGTGGAGGGCCTGAGTGATGTCAGGCCCGCCCGCAGTTATCCAGAGGCCTAACCGTCTCCCTGTGATGCTGTGCTTCAGCGGTCACACTCCTGTTTCACTTTCCTGTTCCACTCTGTACACCTGGCTGCACCCTCTAGATAGCAGTAGCAGAATGAGTGAAAGTACTAAAATATTAAAGTCTTTGATCTTTCTGAAAAGAACATAAAAGAAATAATGACATAAGCTGTCCTCTCTCTCTACGCCTTGGCTACCTAACAGAGAAGGGCCCCCTGTCCAGTGGACACGTGACTCACGTGACCTTATCAATCATTGGAGATGACTCACACTCCTTACTCTGCCCCTTATTATCCAATAAATAACAGCACAGCCAGGCATTTGGGGCCACTATCGGTCTCTGCGTCTTGGTGGTAGTGGTCCCCCAGGCCCAGCTGTCTTTTCTTCTATCTCTTTGTCTTGTGTCTTTATTTCTACGATCTCTCGTCTCCGCGCATGGGGAGAAAGACCCACAGACCCTGCAGGGCTGGTCCCTACAGTGGCGCAATCATAGCTCACTGCAGCCTCCAACTCTTGGGCTCAAGCAATCCTCCTGCCTTGGCCTCCTGAGTAGCTGGGACTAGAGGCATGCACCACCACGTCTGGCAAAGTTTTAATTTTTTTGTAGAGATTGAGGTCTCACTATGTTGCCCAGGCTGGTCTCATTCTCCTGGGCTCATGCAATCCTCCTGCCTCAGCCTCCCAAGAAGTGGGGATTACAGGTGTTAGCTACCACACCCCACTAAAAAGCTGAGTTCTGTGTTTCACGACAGTGATATTATTTATAGAAGTAGCTGGGGAAGTTATAAGTCATGCAACCCCTGGTTACGTGACTCTGGAGCACATATAGAAAAGGAAGCTAAGGGATGGCAGGTCATTCTTCAACCCACGACTGTTCTTTAGCAAAGTTCCAGCACCTTCATGATTCTAACCTTGTCTTATGAATGTGGCTTCAGGCCAGGCACAGTGGCTCATGACTGTAATCCCAGCACCTTAAGAGGCCGAGGTGGGAGGATCACTTGAGGTCAGGAGTTGGAGACCAGCCTGGCCAACATGGTGAAACCTTATCTCTACTAAAAGTACAAAAGTTACCTGGGCATGGTGGCGGGCGCCTGTAATCCCAGCTACTCAGGAGGCTGAGGGAGGAGAATCACTTGAACTCAGGAGGTGGAGGTGCCGTGAGCAGAGATCATGCCATTGCACTCCAGTCTGGGCAACAAGAGTGAAACTCTGTCTCAAAAATAAATAAATAAATAAAAAGTAAATGAATGTGGCTTCAATCTCTCAACAAGGACTGGGGGTCAGTTTTCTTTGTCTCAAAGTTTAACTATGAATTAAATTCCTCTCATGGTAATTTTGGCCTCTGCACTAGAATAAGAAAAAAAAAATCTAGCCTGTGAGGTTAGAAACAAGATGGTCAGTCATGTTAGCTTTCTCTCGTTACTTACATTTCTGCGAAGGCAGTTTCAAGACCCCCCTTATGAAATTAATCAGCTTCCCCCCACCACCTCCAAATTCATATGTTGGACTTGTAACCCCCAGAACCTCAGAATGTGACTGTATTTGGACATAGGATTCTTTTTCGTTGTTTGCTTTTTGAGACAGGGTCTTGCTTTGTCACCCAGGCTGGAGTGCAGTGGTGTGATCGTGGCTCACTGCAGCCTCAGCCTCCTGGGCTCAAGCGAGCCTCTCACCTCAGCCTCCCGAGTAGCTGGAAGTGCAGGTACATGCTACCATCTCCAGCTAAATTTTTTATGTTTTGTAGAGATCAGGTCTTGTTATGTCACCCAGGCTGGTCTTGAACTCCTAGGCTCAAGAGAGCTTTCCACCTTGGCTTCCCAAAACGCTGGGATTATAGGCATGAGTCATCGCACTCGGCCAGACATAGGCTCTTAAAGAGGTGACTAAGTTAAAGTGGGGTCCTGAGGGTGGCCTGGAATTTGGTTTGATTGGTTTATTTTATTTTATTTTATTTTGAGACGGAGTCTCGCTTTGTGCCCTAGGCTGGAGTGCAGTGGCGCAATCTCGGCTCACTGCAAGCTCCACCTCCCGGGCTCACGCCATTCTCCTGCCTCAGCCTCCGGAGTAGCTGGGACTACAGGCGCCCGCCACCACGCCCAGCTAATTTTTTGTATTTTTAGTTGAGACGGGGTTTCACTGTGTTAGCCAGGATGATCTCGATCTCCTGACCTCAGGATCCGCCCGCCTCGTCTTCCCAAAGTGCTGGGATTACAGGCGTGAGCCACCGCGCCCAGCCTGATTGGTTTTATAAGGAGAGATTAGGGCCTCTGCAAGAGGCTTCAGGAGAAACCAACCCTGCCAACACCTTGATCTTGGACTTCTAGCTTCCAGAAGTGTTAGAAAATAAATTCCTGGCCGGGCGCGGTGGCTCACGCCTGTAATCCCAGCACTTTGGAAGGCCGAGTGGGGTGGATCACGAGTTCAGGAGTTTGAGACCAGCCTGGCCAACATGGTGAAACCCCATCTCTACTAAAAATACAAAAATTAGCCGGGTGTGGTGGTGTGCGCCTGTAATCCCAGCTACTCGGGAGGTTGAGGCAGGAGAATCGCTTGAACCCGGGAGGCGGAGCTTGCAGTGAGCCGAGATCGCGTCACTGCACTCCAGCCTAGGCGACAGAGCGAGATGCTGTCTCAAAAAAAATAAATAAAATAAAATAAAATAAAATAAAATAAAATAAAATAAAAAAGAAAAAGAAATCCTGTTATTTAATTGCACCCAATCCCTGGTACTTGGTTATGGCCGCCCCAGCGGGATGAAACAGCCCTCCCTGCCCCCACGGCTTGCCTGAGCCTGGGTCTGGGGCGTGTGCGCATGCGCAGTGGAGCTTGTGCTCCGGAATCCGGTGCAGAGGCTTGGGCTCCCTGCGCTTAGCGGTGTAGTCGCTGGACAGCTCCTTCAGCCGGAATCTCCGCGGGTGAAGACTGCGGGGATCCTCGGTGCCAAAGCTTCTGTGGTCCTCCTGCTTTCCTTTTCCCCCTGTGGGAGGAGGTCGCGGGCTGGAGGTGTTTCCTCCTGGTCCTGAGCAGGGCCAACCTGGAGGTAAAATGGCCCCTGCGCTTTTATACAGCCCTCCTCGGCTTGTGGGCCCTGCTTGGTTGCTCCAGCTTTTTCAGCTGTTCCAGAGCTCACCCGGAGCTATTTTCATCCGTGGGATCACGTGGAGGGCTGGGACTTTCCAGGCTTCCTTAGTGATGTCACCCTTCTGTCATTAGGCACCCGAGACCAGTATTCAAAAAAAGAATGTTGTCGTTATATAACTATATTGGAGATAAGTATTCCTCAAAACAGATTAGCTAATCTTCCTATGCAACTGGCTGTCTAATAACCATCATATATAATATCATACTCAAATACCCAGAAAAAGAAATATTGAGGCCAGGCGTGGTGGCTCACGCCTGTAATCCTAGCACTTTGGGAGGCTGAGGCAGGCGGATCACGTGAAGTCAGGACTTCGAGACCAGCCTGGCCAACATGGTGAAACACCTTCTCTACTAAAAATACAAAAATTAGCTCGGCATGGTGGCGTGTGCCTGTAATCCCAGCTACTACTCGGGAGGCTGAGGCAGGTGCTTCATCCTGGGAGATGGAGGTTGCAGTGAGCCAGATCCTTAGGGCCAACTCTGGTTCATTTAATGTCCATTTTTAGAAAGCCTGTGAGCTCCATTCACAGTGAAGGTTTGAAGCCCAGAAGTGGCCTCCCAACAGGGTACCACATTTCCCAGCACCTTTGCAGCTAGGTGTGGTCATGTGAGCGAGTTATGTGGTCATGTGACCGAGTTCCAGTCAGTGCAATGGGGCATCTGTGGGGAGCACCGCTTCCAAGAGTGGCTCCTAGAAACCTCCCATACTACCCTCCTGCCTACTCTTCCTGAAGCCCAGCACTAAGCGTCATCCCAACTCGATGGGTTTTGAATTCTTTTTTTTTTTTTTTTTTTTGAGATGGAGTCTTACGCTTTGTCACCCAGGCTGGTGTGCAGTGGTGCAATCTCGGCTCACTGCAACCTCCGTCTCCTGGGTTCAAGCGATTCTCCTACCTCAGCCTCCCGAGTAGCTGGGAACATAGGCATCTGCCACCATGCCCGGCTAATTATTTTTGTATTTTTAGTAGAGACAGGGTTTCACCATGTTGGCCAGGCTGGCTCGAACTGCTGAACTCAAGTGATCCACCTGCCTCGGCTTCCCAAAGTGCTGGGATTACAGGCGCGAGCCACCGCACCCAGCTTGAATTCTTATTTTTTAAAAATAGATATGAGGCCGTAATCCTAGCACTTTGGGAGGCCAAGGCAGGAGAATCACCAATTTTAGAACAGGATTTCACCAGGGGGAAGATGGTCTCCCCTGCTCCCCCTAACGCCAGACTCACCTCTTCAGTGCCCGCAACTCCCACCATCGCAGGATCTTTTCACTCCTAGACCTGACCATGCCACTGCCCCACCTGCGGGATAAGGTTCCACACCTCGCAGGAGCTCATGAGGCTCTCCATAGTATAGTTAGTAGTTATAGATGCAGGGTCAAGGAGCTGACAGCATGGTCCAAACCCTGGCCCATCACTTCCTAGATAGTGGACCTAGGGAAGGTAACTTACATCCCTGCGCCCCTCAGTGTCCTCACCTGTTAAATGGGGAGAATAAAAGTACCTACCTGGTGGAGCCATCATGAGGGTCACTGAGGAGTGAGGATGACCCTGACTAGCTCCAGCAGAGGGACATGGCGGCCGTGTGTGGCAGATGTGTTCCTGGGGCCCTGCACTGGTGCAGGGAGGAAGAGCCAAGCCCAAAGGAACCATGGTCTCCACACAAAGCCAGTAATGTGGGGATCCCCTGACATACAATATTTACTTTTTTTTTTTGCTTTAAACATTTTATTTGAAATTGAAACACAAATGCACACTAATTTGCCAGTTCTTTAAGGCAGAGCTGTATCAGGAGCTCTTAGCTATGAGAAACAAGTCTTTTTTAATTTTTTTTTTTTGAGACGGAGTTTTGCTCTTGTTGCCCAGGCTGGAGTGCAATGGCTCGATCTCGGCTCACTGCAACCTCCTCCTCCTGGGTTCAAGTGATTCTCCTGCCTCAACCTCCTGAGTAGCTGGGAGTAACAGGCACGTGCCACTACGCCCGGCTAATTTTGTATTTTTAGTGGAGACGGGGTTTCTCCATGTTGGTCAGGCTGGTCTTGAACTCCTGACCTCAGGTGATCTGCCCGCCTCGGCCTCCCAAAGTGCTGGGATGACAGGCATGAGCCACTGCGCCCGGCTGAAAGCCATGTTTTAGAGTGGCATAATCGCCCTGGGACTTATTCTTCCCCTACTCCCATGAACAAAAGCCCACAGTTAGGCAGCTGCTGCCCTAGGTTCGCCGGTTTAGGGTCGTCAGGAGAGTTTGTTACTCTTTTTCCTCATCATTACAAGGTGGTGACTTGGCTCCAGCCATCATCTCTAGTCAAGGCAGGAGGAGGGGAGGAGCTGCCACAACCAGGGCTGTCCTTTTTGGTCAGGAAAGATGTTTCTCCAGAAGTCCCCAGCAGCCCCTGTGCTTATGTCCCCTGGGTCTGCCCACACAGGGCTACAGGGCCACTGCTAGCCCCAAGGAGACTCGGAAGGTAATGTTGTATTCTTGGGCTACAACAAATAGAAACAAAATGCCCAAGAGATTGTGTGCACAAGAGACCATGATGGAGACACAGGAAGAGAGACAGGGAGGGTGAGTCACAGTGACAGACAGCAAAGTAAGCCTGGCACAGACTTGCACGGCAGAGAGCAAAGCCTCGCAGATACAGAGAAGGAAGGGGAGAGAGGGCGGGTGGGAGACAAGGACAGAGGAACCTGATGAGAGAGAAGGGAAGAAGGGAGGGCAGATGTGAGAGGCAGAAACAGAGTGTGAGGGGCAGGGGACGGCTGGGAGCCCTCTGTCCCCCCTGCGGGAGTATCAGGACATCCTGACACTCTCATGTCCAGAAGCTCATGTTCCACGCTGGGCCCCGAGGTTAGAGGCCTCCTGCTCTGGAAGACCCAAGCCTGGGCCCCACTCCGAGTGCAGCTGTTTTCCCCAACCCAGCCCCGTGGTGCCCAGGGCTGGGTGGGTGTTCCAGGCATCCTGCTTGCCTTGTCTGACCATTTCCCGGTGGTTTTCCTCTAACATATCATCCCATGTGGGGTGGCTGGAATAATAACAGCCCCCATAGATATCCAGGTCTTAATTGCTGAAACCTTTGATGTGATCTATTTTTTTTTTTTGAGATGGAGTCTCGCTCTGTCGCCCAGGCTGGAATGCAGTGGCACGATCTCGGGTCACTGCAACCTGTCTCCCAGATTCAAGTGATCCTCCTGCCTCAGCCCCACTAGTAGCTGGGATTACAGGCACGCGCCACCATGCCCGGCTAATTTTTGTATTTTTAGTAGAGACGGGGTTTTGCCATGTTGGCCAGGCTGGTCTCGAACTCCTGACCTCAGGTGATCCACCTGCCTCAGCCTCCCAAAGTGTTGGGATTACATGCATGAGCCACCGCGCCTGGCCCTTTTACATTTTTATTAATTTTATTAATAAAATTAGAGGAGATGAAGTCTGGCTGTGTTGCACAAGCTAGTCTTGAACTCCTGGCTTCAAGTGATCCTCCCACCTCAGCCTCCCCAAGTCCTCCCCAAGGCGTGAGCCACTGTGCCTGGTCTCTGTGAATGTGCGATCTTATGTGACTAAAGGGACTTTGGGATTGAGTTAGGATCCTGAAATGAGATTATCCTGGATCATCCAGGGGGCCCTAAATGTAACCACTTGAGTGCTTGGAAGAGAGAAACAGAGATCTGATGGAGGAGAGGACGTGACCTGATGACCTCAGGAGAGAGATTTGCAGGCGCGATGCTGCTGGCTTTGAGGACGGAGGAAGAAGCCACGAGCCTAGGAACCAGGTGGCCTCTGGAAGCTGGAAAAAGCAAGGACACAGTTTCTCTCCTGGAGCTCCCAGAAGGAACCGGCCCTGCCACCACTTTGATGTTAGCCCAGTAAAACTGATTTTGAACGTCTGACCTCCAAAACTGTTAAGGGAATACATCTGTGTTATTTTAAGACACTGCATTTGTCTTCCTTAACAGGGCTCACGATGGTGCCTCCCTGTGGGATGGCTGGAAGGTTAAACAAGTTAAAAAATATATGTATGTAAAGATTTTAGACTACTGCTGTCCAATACAATTAAATAAAATATTTGGTATGGCTGGGTGTGGTGGCTCACGCCTGTAATCCCAGCACTTAGAGGGGCTGAGGAGGGTGGATCGCTTGAGGCCAAGAGTTCAAGACCAGCCTGGCCAACATGGCGAAACCCCATCTCTACTAAAAATACAAAAATTAGCCGGGCGTGCTGTCACATTCCTGTAATCCCAGCTACATGGGAGGCTGAGGCAAGAGAGTCACTTGAACCCGGAAGGTGGAGGTTGCAGTGAGCTGAGATCTCATCATCGCACTCCAGCCTGGGCAACAGAGCGAGACTCTGTCTCAAAACAAAATCAAAACAAAACAAAATAAATTCGCATCCTCTGTCATGCTGGCCACCTGTCAAGGGCTCGGGCATTGCAGGTGGCCAGTGGCGGTCACACTGCACAGAGCAGATACAGAAGACGCCCACCACTGCAGGCAGTTCCATGGCTGGCACTGGCTCTGGCAGTTCCTAGGCCACGGCTACATGCTATGCAGGTGACACCCATGACAGCTTTGCCCCCAGAGTCCAGCACAGACCTTGTCACAAAGTAGCTATCCGATAATTATTTATTGAAAGAAATGATGGGATGAATCCCAGACTCCCAAGTAAGCCACCCCCTCACACACACACCCCTCCCCTGACTCTCAAAAACCATAGCCTGCCACAGAAGATTTGCTAAAAAGCAAAGGCAATAATAACCCTGGGGTCCGTCCAACTCATGCCCTGTACCCAGGCCCTAGGAGGGCGAGGGCTTAGTAGGTATCTTCAGGGTCAGAGCCTGAGTCCTCGCCTTGTTGGTTCTGAATCTGACTTTGCTTCCGGTACAAACAGGCCACCTGCGGAGAGAGGGTGGGACGGGGTGGTCAGAAGCTCCCTGGCTGCTCCCAACTCCACAAGGTTCCAGAGAGGCCACCACGCTAAAAAGCTGGTAGGGCCAAGCAGCTGGGCGGCCCACCCTTGCTTCCCAGGGCCTCACCTGGGCACTGGTGGTGGCCTGCTCCGGCTGTTTGTCTTCACGGACTCGAATAAACCGAGGGAAGCGAAGGGAGATGCCCTTGTCACTATCCACCTGCAGAAGCGGGATGGAGACTCCTGCGGTCCAGCCCCAGCGACCCCCTGTGCAGTCTCCTCCCTCCTCCACTCTGGACTGTTTCCTGATCCACACGACAGGGCTGAACGATGGGTTGTCATAAGGATTAAACAAGTTGACAAAGTGCTTGGAACCGTACCCGGGCACAGTAAGTGCTCAAGAAATGCTGCCTGTTGGCCGGGTGCAGTGGCTCACCCCTGTAATCCCAGCACTTTGGGAGGCCGAGGCGGGTGGATCACGAGGTCAGGAGATGGAGACTATCCTGGCTAACACGGTGAAACCCCACCTCTACTAAAAATACAAAAAGAAATTAGCCGGGTGTGGCGGCGGGTGCCTGTAGTCCCAGCTACTCGGGAAGCTGAGGCAGGAGAATGGGGTGAATCCGGGAGGTGGGGAGCTTGCAGTGAGCTGAGATTGCGCCACTGCACTCCAGCCTGGGCGACAGAGCGAGACTCCAACTCAAAAAAAAAAAAAAAAAAAATGCCACCTGCTACAGCCGTTAGGATAATGACGGTAATTCGGGCTGAGAGGCTGAACTACGGCGCCAGGGCATGGGTTCTAGAATCTGACTGTGGGATTCCAATCCCAGCTCCCAACTCTCAGGAGCCGCGTGATGCAGGGGCAGTTACTCAGGCTCTCTAGGGCTCTACATCCTCACTGTAAAATGGAGATGTTTGTGTCACTACGTCTTAGGGATTTTGAGAGGATTAAATGAGTGTCTATGAGTGACACGCTGATGACCACACAGCGCCCACTGCACAGCAAGGGCCGGATACACACCGGCTCCTGTGCCTTGTTACTAAGGGTCCCTGGCTGTCTAACGTGCAGCATGGTAAAACATTTTTAAAAATTAGATAAAAAATGTAAGTTCTTGGCTGGGCATGGTGGCCCACGCCTGTAATCCCAGCACTTTGGGAGGCCGAGGTGTGCGGATCACTTGAGGCCAGGTGTTTGTGACCAGCCTAGTCAACATGGTGAAATCCCGTCTCTACAGGCAAGGGTCACCATACCCAGCTAATTTTTGTATTTTTTGGTAGAGGTGGGGTTTCACCGTGTTGGTCAGGCTGGTCTTGAACTCCTGACCTCAAGTGATCTGCCTGCCTCGGCCTCCCAAAGTGCTGGGATTACAGGCATGAGCCACTGTGCTTGGCCTGGGAATTCTTTTATTTAAGAAAAGAATTTTTTTTTCTTTTTTTGAGACAGAGTCTTGCTTTGTCACCCAGGATGGAGTACAGTGGTGTCATCTCGGCTCACTGCAACCTCCGCCTCCCAGGTTCAAGCGATTCTCCTGCCTCAGCCTCCTGGGTAGCTGGGACTACAGGCACCCGCCACCACACATGGCTAATTTTTGTATTTTTGGTAGAGATGGGGTTTCACCATGTTGGCCAGGCTGGCCTTGAACTCCTGACCTCGAGTGATCTGCCTGCCTTGGTCTCCCAAAGTGCTGGGATTACAGGCACGAGCCCCCATGCCCGGCCCATTTTTAAAGAAAAAATGTTTTGATCTTTTTATCTGACACTCAAATAAAATGCAAGCTCCTCTTCCTGATCCTTACCTGGAAGAGCAGATGTGAGCCAAGGTCCCCTCCCTACTCTGCTCTCTGTGTGCCCGCCCAGAATCCCACACAGGGCCACGGCCAGGTCCTCTGCCACTCACCAGGCCCCGCGCAGCAGGGTAGATGGGGGAGAGGGAGAGGTCAGCGCACTTCACCTCCCACACGGCGCTGGGGTCCAGCCAGTGGTCGGGAATCACAGCGCCATCTATCCGCACGTAAGGGCGTGGGCTGGGCAGCACCAGGGCCTGCAGTGAGCAGAGGAAGAGAGGAACAGAGGGTCTGGAATCTCAAAGTCAAGGCCAAGTGTGTTGGAGGGCTGGGGAGAGGGAGGAAGGGAAAAAAACAGGCAGCCCCTTGAAGTAAACAGAAATAGAAAGTGAAATAAGGGAAAAGAAACAAGACACCCCCTTGAAGTAAACAGAAATAGAAATAGAAACAGAAAGTGAAAGAAGGGAAAAGAAACAAGACCCCCTTGAAGTAAAAAGTTGAGAAAGGTGGGAGTTGGGAGGAATGGGAGATGGAAAGAAATGAAAGGCCCTGGGGGCTGAGGCAGGACATTAAAGACAAAAAGAGGCAGAGAAAGGGCCAGAGACCTGGAGGAAGGAGACAGAGACACAGTGGGACAGGGACAGAGATGTAGAGAGAGAGGGCAATGGAGAGAGAGAACCAAAGAGTGGGACAGAGATGGTGTCAGGGTCCGTGTGTCCCCACCCACATCTTGTCTTGAATCATAGCTCCCATAATCCCCATGTGTCGTGGAGGGACCTGGTGGGAGGTAACTGAACGATGGGGGCAGGTTTTTCCCGTGCTGTTCTCTTGATAGTGAGGAAGTCTCACGAGATCTGACGGCTTTATAAAGGGCAGTTCCCCTGCACACGCTCTCTTGCCTGGCGCCATGTAAGATGTGCCTTTGCTCCTCTTTCGCCTTCTGCCATGACTGTGAGGCCTCCCCAGCCGTGTGGAACTGTGAGTCCAGGAAACCTCTCTTTATAAATGATCCTTTTTTTTTTGAGACAGAGTCTCACTCTGTTTCCCAGGCTGGAGTGCAATGGTGTGATTTCAGCTCACTGCAACCTCTGCATCCTGGGATCAAGCAATTCTTCTGCCTCAGCCTCCTGAGTAGCTGGGATTACAGGCATGTGCCACCACACCCAGCTAATTTTTGTATTTTTAGTAGAGAAGGGGTTTCACCATGTTGGTCAGGCGGGTCTTGAACTCCTGACCTCAGGTGATTCACCCACCTTGGCCTCCCAAAGTGTTGGGATTATAGGCATGAGCCACCACGCCCGGCAAGTCTTGGGTTATTTCTTCATAGCAGTATGAGTATGAAAATAAACTAATACAGATCCAATATGTAGGACAGACACTCATGCCTGAAATGCCTGTGACCATGACAACATACATTCACATTGATCAGGGCTCACAGGCACTTCACAAGGAGCAGCTATGGCACCTGCTGTGTCCTGTGGCTAACCCCTGGTGTGAATGAGGCACAGGGCTTGGGGAGGTGAGGCTCCTTGAGCAGGGTCACCAGCTAAGAGCTGGCAGTGCTGAGACATGAACCCGGAGATGCTGGACTCCAAAGCCAGCTCCACTGCCTGCTGCCCTCCTGCCCACACCTGGAGCCCCAAGATGGTGGAAGCCAAGAGCCCTGCATGGAAGGACTGTGCTGTCAGGGGAAGGGGGGAGAGGGGTGGAGGCTGAGGTGCAGCCGCCATGGCTCACCTTGAGGCTCTGGTGATGCTCCTCCAGCTCCTCATCGCTGAAGCCAGTTCCAAGCTGCAGGGAGGAAGTGGGAGGTCAGAGGCTCAGCCGGCCACAGGCCCAGCATTTGCTCCTGCCATCTAAAGCTGTGTACACTCGTGGCCCCCACCCCCTTCTGGTCTATGCAGTATCCACAGAAAACCAGGGAAGTAGGGAGCTGGGGGTGCGGAGCATCCAGCCAGAGACTCCCGGGTGGGAATGCTCTCCCAGCAGGCCTGCCGGGAACCACTCCCTGTCTTCCGCTTTATGGAGAAACTCTTGCTGCTTCCACTGTCTCCCTGGCCCCAGGAAGTCACTCCCTTATGCCCACCCACATCCTCACTGCCCAGTAACTGGCTGTCCTCACTTCCAGTCTTTTTTTTTTTTTTTGAGACAGGGTCTAGCTCTGTCACCCAGGCTGGAGTGCAGTGGTGCAATCTTGGCTCACTGCAACCTCCACCTCCTGGGCTCAAGCAATCCTCCTGCCTCAGCCTCCCAAGTAGTGGGGACCACAGGCATGCGCCACCACGCCTGGCTAATTTTTAAAAAAAGTTTTTGTAGAGGTGGGGTCTCACTATGTTGCCCAGGCTGGTCTCGAACTCCTGGGCTCAAGTGATCCTCCCGCCTCAGCCTCCCAAAGTGCTGGGATTACAGGCGTGAGTGGCCATGCCCAGCCCATCTCCAATGTTAACACTGCCAAGAGCTTCTTTCACCTACCAAAATAGGAAAGGCTTTAAAAATTAGCAGTAATGCTCGATGCTGGCAGATATGCAGCAAGTGGGCAATAATCACCAATATAAACGTCACCTGGAAAGCCCCTTTTGCATTGAGAGTCTTAAGGATTCTTTTTGCCTTTTGTCCTGGCAATAGCTCATTTAAAAATCTATTCTAAGTAATGCAAAATGGTGACAATGCAGATTGGTGGCCAAAATATTTGTGAATTATAAAAATCACTTCTGTCACTGATCGTTTAGGTTAACGGACACTAAGTAATCACGTTACCCATAAGAACAAAGCTGGCAACAACTTCCCCACACAGCCACAGGGAGCTGGTTCAGGACACAGCACTATGTGCTATGGGGCACAGCACTTGAAAACTCTTGTGCAGGCATTCAGGTCCTGTTGCCATATTGCTTAAGGACATATACAACATTGAAAACAAAGTACTTCCAGGGTAAAAAGGCAGAAAAGAAAATTACTCATAGAGAAGGATCACAACTTTGCAAAAATGTAAATAAAACATTCCCTCAAATGTCACTACTGCGTGTCTCTGGGCAGTACGATTCTAGGTGATATTTTGTTCTGTTTCTGTGGCAAAAGACCCAAATTTGTCGGAGAGGGGAATATAGGAAATACGTAAGAAAATCTAGTCCAAAATGTGCACAGCTTTAAGAAAGACTTTAACTTGAAAAAAAGTAAATCACTTCACATTTCCCAGAATTCCTTGCAGCTAGGGGTGAGCCACGGAGCAAAGTGATGAGCAACAGAACTTGAGCAGAAGGTGTTCACTGGCTGAGGCTGACTCAGGGTCCAACGCCCTTTGCTCTTCCCTGGTGCGTGGAGCAGGCATTGGCCATGAGGGCTGGAACTCCTGCAGCCACATTGTGATGATGAGGCCAGAGGCACGTGGCAGAAAAAAAAATGTGGGGACAAAAAAAATGTGGGGAGAGGAGGAACCTGAATCCCTAATGGCATCAGACTGCCCCCTCCACACTTCTCATTTCATAACAAAAAAATTATTTTCTTATGTGAGCCACCACTATTTGTAGCTAATCTCAATCTCTCACTGACACACATTCCTGACATCTTTCTATCCCAGCCTGTTTTTCTATATGAAGCAAGAGTTGCTCATAGAACCAGAAAAAGTAAATAAAAACTGGGGAGAACGGATCCTTCACAGGGGGATGTGAGCGCCCCTCAGTCTGGGTTGTGCAATAGGAAGTACCCCCGGGAGTCTAATCTCCTTCCCTCCTGCTTCTGCCATCAGCCCCAGTTCCCCAGGACCTTGCATATGGCCTGCAGCTCCTCACTGTCCTCGTCGTAGGAGGCCAGCAGGAAGCCCCCGTACCGGCCAGCCCGCTTCCCCCGGCCCAGGTAGGCGCCGATCACCACCAGGTCCAGGGTGTCACCCACGCCATCAAGGTAGTCCTTCTTCAGCTGGGAGAAGGGGAGGCAAGAGATGAGAAGGGGGAGCGCCCAAGGCGGGGCCCTCACTGCTGGGGAGGGGCTCCTCGGTGGACTGAGGAGGGACTGGAAGTAAGTCTGAAGGGAACTTCCAGAAGGAACCCCAAGGATGGCCCCTGGGAAGAGACTGGACATGGGAAGGGTTTCTAGGTTTAAATAAGAACAAATGGGGCCGGGCGCGGTGGCTCATGCCTGTAATCCCAGCATTTTGGGAGGCCGAGGCGGGTGGATCACCTGAGGTCGGGAGTTCGAGACCAGTCTGACCAACATGGAGAAACCCCGTCTCTACTAAAAATACAAAATTAGCCGGGCGTGGTGGCGTGTGCCTGTAATCCCAGCTACTCGGGAGGCTGAGGCAGGGGAATCGCTTGAACCCGGGAGGCGGAGGTTGCAGTGAGCCAAGATCGTGCCATTGCACTCCAGCCTGGGCAATGAGAGCGAAACTCCGTCTCAAAATAAATAAATAGATAAATAAGAACAAATGGGAAACGCAGGCGGGATCGATGGGACCTCAGGAGTCAGCCTTGCCGCCGTCTTTCCCTCAGGACAGAGACGTGGCCAACTCACTCCGGCCACTCCTCCAAAGGGAGAGCATTTTCCCATTCATTCAGAAACGTTCACTAAGTGCTAACCATGTGCCAGGCAGAAGCTCAGCCCTGGGGGCACAACAGTGCTATTTCCTGAGACAGGAAAGGTCTGTGCTGGAGGGAAACCAGCCACAGACAGACATAAGTACACAGGAAGAGCTAGTCAGCAGGCCTGGCCGGCTCAGTGCCACAATGCCTCCCGCTCCAGTCCCCTTGTCCACCCCTCACTGCCCCTCTCCACTCAAACATCCATCAACTCTTACTAATGACAGGCTCCTGCTTGCTGGCCCTCAACACATCCGTCCTCCACTCGAGGGGAAACCCCAGGAGCTTCGCACAATGACAACCTGACTGTGACTCCCAGCACGGAACCCCCACTGACTTCCTGAAACCTTCAAGAGGAAGATCCAGTTTTATCTCACAGTGGCCCCAGGTGCTGCCTCATCTGGGGCCTGCTCCCCACTCTGAGCTCACCTCGCGCCTCGCCTGCCCTTGCTCCCTGCACACGCAGAGCCTGCTCCTCCCTCAGGGTCTCTGCACCGGGTGTTTTCCTCCCCAGTGCTCTGTCCCTCACTTTGGGAAAGACTCTTCCTGATCATCCGGGGCACTCCCAGCGCCCCCTTGCTGGCCCGGAGCTGACTTGCTTTTCTTCATGGCGCCCACTCCTGCCTGACTTTCTCTTATTCATGTCCTGGCTTAATTCCTGCCCAAGAGCCTGGCCCGACACAGGCGGCAGGCTCAGGAGAGAGAAACCTCATCACGCTGCACCTCGTGGGATGTGCGGTGCTCGGGCTGGGGCTGTTCTCCATCAGAACTCGTGAGCAAGCGCTTGCAGCAGGGAGAAGGTCTGAACTTGCCTGCAGCAGGGGGCTGGTGTGGGATTGTGAAAAGGGGCCCTGAGCTCAGACAGGGGACACAGTGGAGGCTCGAAATCCACTGCCCAGCTGGGACAGACCTCCAGACCCGGGGCGGAGAAGGCCCGGTTGGGGGTCGGGAATCACCTTGAGCCAGTTGTGCGATCTCTTGGCGATCTCGTAGGTGGCATCAACATCCAGGGTCTTCACCATCAGCCCCTCGCAGGAGTCTGAGGGAGACACAGAAGCGTGGTCCTTGGGAAGCCCTGCCTCATAAGCGCCGGAGCAGGCAGGATTCTGGTCAAACGGTCCAGGACTGGGGACAGGCTGGGAGGCCGGGGTCAGCGCAAGCTGCGGACCTCAGGAGAGAAAAGTGAGCACCCTCACCTTTCACCGACTGCTCCAGGAACTCGGCGATCTGCTCGACGTCCTTGGTGTCCAGGGAGGTGGCGAAGACAAACTCGCCCTCTGTCTCCACAAAGTTCTCCCGGAGCAGCTGCCGGCGCCGGGAAAGGGGCTCACGTACCAGGGACTGCAGGGCCGGCGGGGAGAAGAGAGATGAGACATCTTTGTGAGAATAAAGACAATAAGCCCTAAATGTGAGGCAAACAGGACATGTGCGGGTCACAACTAGTGACAGGGTTCGTGGAAAGCCTTGAGGGAAGAACCCCGACATCAGAAGGATTCCAAGAGCTTAAAGCATGGGGCTAGTCACTGGCAAGAGGGCCCGACACCATTTAGAGTCAGTGACTTCAGGAGCATCAGACGGGGGGCTGCGGCCTTGCTGGAGCTTGAATTAACACTTTATGGGCATCTCATCAGGTTTTTTTGTTTTTGTTTTTTTGAGACGGAATCTCGCTCTGTCGCCCAGGCTGGAGTGCGGTGGTGCGATCTTGGCTGACTGCAGCCTCCGCCTCCTGAATTCAAGCGACTGTCTTGCGTCGGCCTCCCGAGTAGCTGGGACTACAGGTGCACGTCACAAGAGATCCACCCACCTCAGCCTCCCAAAGTGTTGGGATTACAGGCGTGAGCCACTGCATCCAGCCTCATCCCCAAGATAATTTAAAAAAAAAAAAAAAAAAAAGTCCTCCTTTCCTTAGAATTCCAAAAGTTTTCACTGAGTTTTTCCAGCACATTTACAGTTTTGTGTTTTGCTTTGAAATCAGTTCCAGCTGGACCTTGCAAGAGTGTGTGTCAGAGAGGAAGGGGGTGATCTGAATGTTTTTAAACAAAGGACAAAGCAGTTGTCTCCACATGTCAACACTGACTAATCCGTCTTGTGGCTTTGAATTGCTTTTCTCTTTTGTTCGATCGGTTCCCATCCACGCGCAGTGTTTCTGGTCTGCCCTTTGCTCAGGGCTTCTCTGTGATGATGTTAAACTACCTTCACCGCTTGCCCTCCAGGGGAACATTCACGTGTTTTCCATGGACAGTTTTTTTCTGTTGTAAAATTGTGCTCATGAACATTTTGTATGAAAAGATGAGAGAGAGGATCCACAAGGGTTAAGCAGGTACAATTTATCTGGGGTCAGACCATTTCAGGTTTACATCCCAGCCACACACTTCCTAGCTGGTGACTTCAGGCAAGCGTTTCCCTCTGTGCACCTCAGAGCTCCCATCTGTAAAATGCAGCAATACCTACTCGGGGCATGTCTGGGAAGATCAGCTGAGCCCGTGCTACCCAGTGTAGCCGCCACCAGCCATGTGTAGCAATTGAGCCCTTGAAATGTAGCAAGTTCAATCTGAGATGTGCCAAGGGCAAAACAGTCACTGGCTTTAGAAGACTTAATCCAAGAAAAGAGTGTAAAATTCCATGTTAATAATTTCTTATATTCATCACACATTGAAAGGACAATATCTTAGACATTGGATTAAAGAAAATATGATTTTATCTGTTTCTTCTTACCTTTTAATATGGCTACTAGAAGCTCTAAAATTAGAAATGTAGGCTACTGCAGTGGCTCATGCCTGTAATCTCAGTGCTTTGGGAGGCGGAGGTGGGTGGATCACCTGAGGTCAGGAGTTCAACATCAGCCTGGCCAACATGGTGAAACCCCGACTCTACTAAAAATGCACAAATTAGCTGGGTGTGGTGGTGGGTGCCTGTAATCCCAGCTACTTGGGAGGCTGACGCAGGAGAATCACTTGAACGCCAGAGGCGGAGGCTGCAGTGAGCCAAGATCACACCACTGCACTCCAGCCTGGGCGACAGAGTGAGGCTGTGTCTCAAAAAAAAAAAAAAAAAAAAAAATCATGGGGATGAGGACACATTAAACAGAAAAAAAATGATATACTTGACTACATAAAAATAGTTCATCCATGTTCAACTACTACTAATAAAAAAATTTGTAAAAGTAATAGCTCAAACAAGTCCTATACAACAAAATAGGCCATCAATAAAGTTTAAAGAAGGAATATTTGAAGGAATGAGAAGAAGTATTTGAAATGCTCATGGGAGACAAAGGAACCAGCTGAGCAGGGATGATCAAATCCTGCAGAAAAACCCACAAAGTATCCAGTGTTTGGAAAGCACCTGATACTTGACTTTCCTCTCCCCAGACATCACGGGAAACAAAAATCAGACTCCGACTGTCTTCCTACAGTAATTTCATGTAGTGAAACGTCAGTCTGCATCATGAAATTGGGGGTTTGAGCACCAAAGGCATCTCTGCATTAGAACCACTACCAGCTCCACCTGTCCCGGCGACGGACAGATGGGCCTAACAGAGAAAAAACGTTTACAGACCAGGAAGACATGAGTGAGAACCCACCAGACAGGCAGGCAAAAGACACGCGGAGGCAAGTCACGGAACAAATACACGCGGCCAACAAACCTGAAAAGATGCTTGATCATCAATATCCATTAATAAGACAGAAGTGACCAAGTTACCACAAGATCGTGGTTCATCTACCAGATTATCATCTGGGATGGGCCGGGCGTGGTGGCTCACGCCTGTAAATCCCAGCACTTTGGGAGGCTGAGGAGGGCAGATCACGAAGTCAGGAGATCACGACCATCCTGGCCAACATGGTGAAACACCGTCTCTACTAAAATACAAAAAATTAGCCAGGCGTGGTGGTGCACGCCTGTAATCCCAGCTACTCGGGAGGCTGAGGCAGGGGAATCGCTTGAGCCCAGGAGGCGGAGGTTGCAGTGAGCTGAGATCATGCCACTGCACTCCAGCCTGGGCAACAGAGTGAGACTCCGTCTCAAAAAAAAAAAAAAAAAGATTATCTGGGATGTTGATGATTGCAGCTAATTTTTTTTGAGAGCTTCCATGTACTAGCTACTGAGTTCCACACCCCATCCCACCGTTTAGCCCTCACCCTAACAGATAAAGCATCTGCCACTGTTAGCTCCTTACTGTAGATCAAGAAACTGACACACAGAGAGGCTGAGTCATTCATCTGTAGCCATGCCGCTAGGAAGGTTAGGGCTGGGATATGACGGCATGTGGCCTGGCTCCAGATTCCTAACACCCTAAAGCAAGCCATTCTCAAACTGTTGTCTTGAGGCCTCTTTACACTCTTAAAAATTATTCAAGGCCAGGTGTGGTGGCTCATGCCTGTAATCCCAGCACTTCAGGAGGCCGAGGTGGGCGGATCACCTGAGGTCAAGAGTTCGAGACCAGCCTGGCCAACATGGTGAAACTCCGTCTCTACTAAAAATACAAAAATTAGCTGGGCGTGGTGGTGCACATCTGTAATCCCAGCTACTCAAGAGGCTGAGGCAGGAGAATTGTTTGAACCTGGGAGGAGACAGTTGTAGTAAGCTGAGATCACGCCACTGCACTCCAGCGTGGGTGACTAGCAAGACTCTATCTCAAAAAAAAAAAAAAAAAAAAAAAATTCAAGACTCACTCCATAGAGCTTGTTCATGTGGGTTACGTAATATTATAGTTATACCTATTAGAAATTTAAAATGAGAAATTAAAAAAATAAATCCAATATGCTAACCCAAATAATTTTTTTTTTTAAATAGACACAAGGTCTTTCTATGTTGCCCAGGCTGGTCTTGAACTCCTGGGCTCAAGAGATCCTCCCGCCTCCCAAAGTGCTGGGATTACAGGTGTGAGCCACAGTGCCTGGCTCTAAATAACATATTTTGATGAAACATAACCTATGTTTTGAAAAACTGGTGAGACTACAGGCATTATTTTACACTTTTGCAAATCCTCTAATATCTGGCTTAACAGAGGTTGGGTTCTCCTGCATGCTTCTGCGACACACTCTTCTGGTTGCAAGACATGAGGAAGATCCACCTCATGCCAATGTGGAGTTGGAAAGAGAGGGACCTCGAAGATATCCTTGAAAGAATCTTAAGGAACCTCAAGGGCCCTCACACCACACTTTGAGAACTGCTGCCCAAGTGTGGCCTCCTGGCCATGTGAAGTGGCAGAGTCGGAAATGTAAGTCAGACTGGCAGCTGGCAGGCTCACACCCCACCCTGTCACCCCTCAGCTGCCCCTGCACAGGAAGCTGGAACTCACCTCTCCATTGAGGTAGATGAGGTCGAAAGCGTACAAACACACCTGCACCTGGATCTCGGATGCATCCACCTCCTGGGTTGGGGCACAACGGAGTTCATGAGTGTAGGATGGTGAGATGGGGCACTGTGTCTGAGGCCGACAGCATTCATCTACCGGTCTCCCTCTCGCCCCACCTAACTGGCTGCCCATCTGTGAGGGCGGCCATACTGTTGGCTCCAGGTGCTGGATCGTAACGGCTCTCAGCTAATTCCGACAACCTCATTCCCCTTCACCAGATATCTGCTCTCCTAGCTTTTCTGCAGCTAATGGCAGTGACGTGGCACAGTTCTGGCCAATGAGATGGAAAAGGGGAAACCTGTGGGGTGCAGGTTTTGGGGGTTTCCAGAACAGATCTTTCATAGTAAAACAACAGAGATGCAGGAAAAGGGCCCTTCCTCTCTTCCCACTAGGGATGCTGGGATGAGAATGTGATGGCTGGAGCTGTGGCAGCCATCCTGCAGAAGGCTGAGAGAACTGCATCCAGACTGACACTCTGCCCTTCTGGGCACTGGGCAGGACCCGCAGCCAGGACTGGGTGGAAGATGAGGAAGTACGGGGCCTTGGCAGGCAGTGGAGCGGGTGATGCTACCTTGCGTTTGCGGGTGGTGAGCACTTGGAATGGCTGGATCTGCTTCTTTTCCCGGTCCCAAGCCACGGCTTCGGTGTCCAGGATGAAGGATGTGACCGATGGGAGTTTAATCTGAAAAGTGAAGGGAGAGACCCAGGGCCTGAGAGAGGTGGAAGATGAGGTGGAAAGACAAACACGGGGAGATAAATTCCCTTTTCCTTCTGCAGCTCTCAAGATGCACTAACAAAGAGGCAGGTGCACACAGATGCTTTTCCCTTACTCCCCACCAAGAGGAGACAGAAACTAATGTCTCTGAGAATGTAATATTTGGTCCACAAGCTGGAAACCCAGGAGCTCTTGTCATCTCCCTCCTCCTGTCACCCACATTCAGTTCCTCAGTGAACTTGATGATTTCCTAAGCTGTCCACTTCCCACCAACTCCCTGCTCAGCCTCACCTACTGGGCTTCCCTGTCCTGCACCGACCCCCTCCAATCCAGCTTCCCCATAGCAGCCAGGGTGACAGTGGCAAGCCCCAAATCCAATCACAGCACCTCCCTGCTAAAAACCATCCCCATGATTCCCCAAAGCTGGGGGGACTCTCCCAGGTCAGCCTGGGTCGTCCCTCGCCTCACCTGGCCTCCTGAGCCTCTCTTCGCCCGAGCACGTGAGCCTCTCTGTTTCTCAAATAAATGGGCAATGCCTCTTCCACCACTGGGCCTTTGCACGTGCTGTTCCCTCTAGAACCCCTGCCCCTGTCTGTCTCCTCCACTGGGAAGCCTTCTTTTCCTCAAGGGAACACTGTGTTGCCCAAGCCGGGGGCAGCATTCATGTTGTATCCTGGAGCCAGGTAGCTTCCCTGACATCAAGTCTAAGCCACACTTGTTTCTTTTTGAGTCAGAGTCTAGCTCTGTCGCCCAGGTTGCAGTGCAGTGGTGCAATCTTGGCTCACTGCAACCTCTGCCTCCCAGGCTCAAGCAATTCTCCTGCCTCAGCCTCCCGAGTAGCTGGGATTACAGGCACATGCCACCACGCCTGGCTAAATTTTGTATTTTAGTAGAAACAGGGTTTCACCATGTTGGCCAGGCTGGTCTCGAACTCCTGACCTCAAGTGATCTGCCTGCTTTGGCCTCTCAAAGTGCTGGGATTATAGGCGTGAGCCACCACGCCTGGCCTCTTTTCTTTTTTGAGACAGTCTCCCACTGTTGTCCAGCCTGGCGTGCAGTGGTGCAATCTCTGCTCAGTGCAGCCTCTGCCTCCCAGGTTCAAGTGATTGTCCTGCCTCAGCCTCCCAAGTAGCTGGGACTATAGGAGCATGCCACCACACCCGGCTAATTTTTGTATTTTTAGTAGAGTCAGGGTTTCGCCATGTTGGCCAGCCTGGTCTCAGACTCCTAACCTCAAGTGATTCACCCGCCTTGGCCTCCCAAAGTGCTGGGATTACAGGAGCCACTGCGACCGGCCAGGCCTGTTTGTTACATAGGCTCACAGAACGCTGGTCCTTTCCCGTGGAGCCCGGAGCTCCACGTATAATTACAGAGCCAACTGCAGAAATCCCTGGTGAAGGTCTGCCTGCTCTGCTGGGCAGTGAGCTCAGTGAGGGCAGAGACCATGGCAGGCCTGCTACACTCCCAGCCTCCAGCACGGGGCCTAGCTCAGAGCAGATGCCAAATAAAACACTTGCTGAACGAATGAGCAAAAGCAGCCAGATGCAAGAGACCAGTGCCGTATTATACCACCAACAGGAAGCTCTAGAACAGGCAAAACCAACCTGTGGCGACAAAAAAGCAGACCTGGGGTTGCCTCTGGCACATGCACGGTCTGGGGCAGAGGAGGGGGACTCACTTGGCCAGGGACACAAGGAAATATTTGATTATTTATTTTTATTTTTTTGAGACAGAGTCTCACTGTCACCCAGGCTGGAGTACAGTGGTGCAATCTTGGCTCACTGCAACCTCCGCCTCCTGGGTACAAGCGATTCTCCTGCCTCAGCCTCCCAAGTAGCTGGGACTACAGGTGCGTGCCACCACACCCAGCTAATTTTTGTATTTTTAGTAGAGACGGGGTTTCACCATGTCAGCCAGGCTGGTCTTGAACTCCTGACCTCAGGTGATCCACCCGCCTCAGCCTCCCAAAGTGCTGGGATTACAGGCGTGGGCCACCGCGCCCAGCGGAAATATGTTAGAATGATGAGAATGTGGAAATATTTTATACATTCATTGGGGTGTCGGTTACTTGGGTGTATGAACTTTTCAAAACTCATCAAACAGCATAGTGCACACTGAAAATCACTAACTTTTAGGGAAATTACATCTTAAGAAAATTGATTTAAAGAACAGTGCTTGGCACTGAACAGGAGCTCCCCTAACACGTGCACTGAACTGTGCCTCTCTCCGTCACTGTCTCTAACAGGCAGAATGATGGGCACCGTGCCCCCTACTTTCTTAAATAACTTATTTCCTATTTAATTAGGGGCAGGCAAAGAGAAAAGCTGTTTGATAGGGGACTCCTTGAACAGGCACGAGACTCCTACTGGGTGCAGAGAAGTCCCCAACTCTGGGGCCTGTAAGGCCCAGCCCTGTATGACTGAGCTGCTATTTCTGAGGCTTGGGGCCTATCCACGGGCTGGCCCCCTCCAAACTCGTCCTGACTCCTCCTCCCCGCGTTCCTGGCTGGAGAGGCTGCAGAGTTGGACTCTGGCTTTCCGAGGCTTTGTTGCACTAGGGTGGCCATGGAACCCAGTGCTGGACAGTGACTCCCAGCTGCAGTCCATGGCGGGGGAGGGGTTGTGGGTGGGAGGTGTCCAGGAAAGTGTTAACTCAAGCTAGAATCCCTTTTCCCTCTGTCTGGAAGAGTGACATCTGTTTGGGAAACTCTAAGGGGACAAGCATTGGCACTAAAAGCCAACCAGCCAAGGACAGCAGGGGATAGAGGTAGCGATAAGCTGGGTTCAGGGGGACATCAGTGCTCAGCCAAGTCGGTGCTGGGGTGCCCGCCTCTAGATGTGAGAAAAAATCATATGGGCTTACACCACGCAGGACTGAGTGCTCTGTCATTTGCAGCCAAACGCAACCTGATCTCCTCCCAATAAACCCCGCACTGTGCCACACTGGCCTAGATGGGCCTCAGGCCTTTGCACCCCTGACCACAGACCCTGGCAGAGTGCAAGTGCGTGGCAGACGCCCACCTTGGGGATGCGGCTGATGATGTCCGGGTACTTCCCAGTGTTGTCTTCCTGATTCCTGCTGAAGATCTTCACCTCCCCGCCTTCCAGGGCATGGATCTGTCACGATGGGAGAAGGGAGGGGAAATCAGCTGAGTCCCCTCATGTGGCCTCAGCTTTCTCTTCTGACCCCACCTGCACTGGTAGAAGGTTCTGGAAGCTCTGGAGGAGGAACTGGTGCAGAGACTTGAGCGAATCATCTCCTCAGTTCCAACAGCACCTCCCAGCCCTGCTCTGGAAGGCCCTACCATCATTTTCTTCTTCATTTCCAATCCCTACACCTGTCCCCATGTAGGCACGTGCACCTTGCTGCATGTGGGTGCTGATTTGTTTAAATGTCATTATGCTCTAGATCTCATTCTGATTTTTTTTTGAGGCGGAGTCTTGCCCAGGCTGGAGAGCAGTGGTGCAATCTCTGCTCACTGCAACCTCCACCTCCCGGGTTCAAGAGAGCCTTCCGCCTCAGCCTCCCAAGGAGCTGGGATTACAGGCGCCCACCACCACACCTGGCTAATTTTTGTATTTTTAGTAGAGCCAGGCTGGTCTCGAACTTTCGACCTCAGGTGATCCGCCCACCTTAGCCTCCCAAAGTGCTGGGATTACAGGCGTGAGCCACTGCGCCCAGCCTCTATGTCTATTTATTTTAAGACAGTCCGGTCACAGCCCTTGAGCAGGGCGGCATATATAGCATCTTATATGTTTGTTATTATTTCCAGGAACAGTTGTCAAGAAATCATTGTCACTATCGTAAATCATCTTGTGTCTTTTTTCTCAACACTATTTTGGAGATCCATCTCTGATCCTGTGTCTGTTGGATCCACCCTTTTTTTTTTTTTTTTTTTTTAAAGATGGAGTCTCACTCTATCGTGGAGGCTGTAGTGTAGTGGCACGATCTTGGCTCACTGCACCCTCTGCCTCCCGGGTTCAAGCAATTCTCCTGCCTCAGCCTCCCGAGTAGCTGGGACTACAGGCACACGCCACCACACTGGCTCATTTTTGTGGTTTTAGTAGAGATGGGGTTTCACCATGTTGGCCAGGCTGGTCTCCTCAGGGGTCCACTTCCTGTAACTGCCCCGAGCCCTGTGGCTTCCGCCCACTTTGCCTGCTTACCTATCCCCAGGTGAGAAGGCCCCACACTTGCCAGGACAGAAGAGACACAACACATTCTTACAGACCCCAGGACCAAGGACACCTGAGGCCCTGGATCACAGGACACACATGCATGTCACAGCATGAAGGGGTCATGTAGGCACCTCCCAGAACGGCTGTTAAAATGAACACACCCACCAGCAGCATCAGCGGAGCCCACGTTTCATGAGCTCCCACTATCATCGGTCAGGACTCTGGAGGATTGTAGCTTCGGATAAGCTGGTGAGGTAGTTAAGACTACACCCTAGAGGCCAGGCACGATGGTTCATGCCTGTAATCCCAGCACTTTGGGAGGCTGAGGTGGGTGGATCATGAGGTCAAGAGATCGAGACCATCTTGGCCAACATGGTGAAACCTCGTCTCTACTAAAAATACAAAAAATTAGCCGGGCACGGTAGCGGGCACCTGTAGTCCCAGCTACTTGGGAGGCTGAGGCAGGAGAATCACTTGAAGCCAGGAGGCGGAGGTTACAGCGAGCCGAGATCATGCCAATGCACTCCAGCCTGGATGACAGAGTGAGACTCTGTCTCAAAAAAAAAAAAAAAAAAGAACACACTCACTGCATGGAGGTGGATGCTGAAGCCCAGAGAGATGAGCGAGGGCTCAGCAGTCTGTGGCGCAGGCCGGCTTGAAGCTCAGGCCTCAGTGACCCCACACCCCTGCTCTTTGACGTTTTCCTGTCTGTGGAAGGGACATGTCCCACTCCCCATACCTGTGCCCTCTGCCCGTCATATTTGTATTCGCAGGTGAAAGCTGCCTCCTCAAAGCGTTTCAGGACCTCGCTGACGCCCCGGGTGGGATGGGCCAACATTGGTTTCAGGGGAATCCCTGGGAAAGGAGGAGAGTGAGTTAGAGGAGAGGGAAGGCAATGGATTAGAGGGGGAACATGGCGAGGAGAACTGCTAATGGGCCCCAGGACCATTCTGCTTTCTTGCTACTCAGTCACGAAGCCTCCCATGTTTTAGAAGGGGACCTAGCCTCCCACTGGGGACTACAGCCCCCGGCCTTCCTTCCAGCTGGGAAAGGCCATGTGATTGGAACCCACGCAGCATGTGCAATGTCTGGCTCACATCCTTGCAAGGAATCTGGTTGCCTCCCCTCCCTCCTCTGCGTCCCTCCTCCCACAATTAGAACAGAGAAGTGAGCCACATTTGATCACAGACATTGGGGTGACAACCTTTGGAGGGCAGAGGGACACAGGAACCTGGGTCCCCAGGTCATCCCTGGGACACAGCTGCACACCTGTACCTTCCCTGGCCACCTCCCTTGCTCTGGACACTTCTGTGTGACAGAAAGAAATTCTATCTGGCCTGACCCACTGCCTTCTGGCCCATTTTTATTTACTTATTTATTGTCTCACTCTGTCGCCCAGCTGGAGTGCAGTAGCGCGATGACGGCTCACTGCAGCCTTGAACTCCTGGGCTCAAGCGATCCTCCCACCTCAGCCTCCCGAGTAGCTGGGATCACAGGCACACGCCACCACGCCCGGCTCCTGTTTATCACAGCAGTGTCACCTACACGCTATCTACTCCACAAGGGGAAATTCCAAGGAGAAAAGCAGTGGGTTTCAGCACCAGGGAGGAGCATTCGGTTTTGGTGGGGGAGGACTCTGCAAGTTCTGAGAGGGGCGCCTACGATGGCCACCCTCACGCCGACTCAGGAGGGAGCAGGGCTACTGCCAGGCTGGTGAGCACCCCTGGGGCCTGTACCTGGGCTCAGCTTGCAGTGCTCCGGGAGACGTTCCAGGCCATGCTCCAGCAGCACGGGGATAATTCGGTCCAGGTCGGGAACCTCGCTGGGGTGGGGGGTGAGAACAAGATAGGGGAAGCCTTTCTAGAACTCACACAGTTTGGAAAGAGAGCTCGGCCTGCTCCCAGAAGCCTGGGCTCCTGGATGCCTCTGCCCACTCAGTCACCACCTGCCAAGCTCCTCTTGCCACCCTGTCTCTGTGCTCTCCCTTCGTGTCACTATCTGTTGCTTTGTCTCCCTTAGTCTGGCCTTGCCCCTGTTCCCTATCTGTCACCACGAGACCAGCGATTCTCTACTCGGCTACACGTGAGACCACTCAAGAATATAGTTTTTAAAAAAAGGCTTTTGGCCGGGCATGGTGGCTCATGCCTACAGGCATGTAATCCCAGCACTTTGGGAGGCCGAGGTGGGTGCATCACTTGAGCCCAGGAGTTCAAGACCAGCCTAGCCAACATGGTGAAATCCCATCTTTACTAAAAATACAAAAGTTAGCTGGGGGTGGTGGCATGTGCCTGTAGTCCCAGCTACTCAGGAGACTGAGGCAGGAGAATCACTTGAACCCTGGAGGTGGAAGTTGCAGTGAGCTGAGATTGTGCTGCTGCACTCCAGCCTGGATGACAGGGCGAGACTCCGTCTCAAACAAAATAAAAATAGACAAAGGTTTTCAAGGCTAGGTTCCACCTACAAAGATTTTGATGTAGCTGGTGTGGGGTAGGCCTGAGGTCAGCAGCTGGTAGAGCCCCACGTGCAGGCAGAGTTGAGCTTGCTGCCCGGGCCTGTTCACCGGTCTCTGCTCAGCACCCAGTGGGGGGCCCTGGCCCAGAGCAGGTGCTCTGAGGGCATCTGTGGAACTGCCATCGGCCCTCCTGCCTCTGACATCCTCTCTGGGGCAGTCATGATCTTGGAGTCACCAGCCCTGGGTCAGCTGCTGGCCTAGGTCCCTCCACATGGCTCTCTCTGGAGCCCTTGTGGCCGCTCCACGGATGTCCTCTCCATGACTGTCAAGACCCTTCACCATGTGTCAGTCACCTGCTCTTCTCTGGGTCCCTTAAGGCCTTTCTGCATGCACAGCCCTGTCTGGAACTCAGAAACCTCACGTTGCCGGCTGCCCTCCCTTGCTGTCAGCGTCTTTCTTTTTTTTGAGACAGAGTCTCACTCTATTGCCCAGGCTGGAATGCAGTGGCGTGATCTCAGCTCGCTGCAGCCTCCAACTCCTGGGTTCAAATGATTCTTGTGCCTCAGTTTCCCAAGTAGCTGGGATTACAGGCTAATTTTTGTATTTTTAGTAGAGACAGGGTTTCACCATGTTAGCCAGGCTGGTCTCAAACTCCTGACCTCAAGTGATCTGCCCGCTTCGGGCTCCCAAGTGCTTGGATTACAGGCGTGAGCCACTGTGCCTGGCTGCTGTCAGCGTCTTTCTATACCTCTCCTGGGGTCACTGACCCTTCACTGTTTGCCACCTTCCTGATCTTTGTCACCATCCTTGTGCCAAGCACCAGCCTTGTCTAGATCACCACCTCTGCTCTCAGTCACCCCGTGACCGGCACTGGTGATGCCTGTCCGTCACTTCACTGGCCCCACCCACTGCTCCTCTGGCTCCACCCCCACCCTGGCACTCTGCCCACAGCCCCTGGCAACTCCACCCACTGCCCAGCTCTCACCAGAACGTCTGCTTCAGGATCATGCCTTGCTCCTCCAGCCACGTCTTTCTGGCCTCTGCTGTCTTGCCCTTCCCAGCATCCACCACGGCTGGTGGGAATTCTAAGAAAAGACCCACCAGAGGCTTTGGAAGGCGCCCACATCCTTGGCTACACCAGGGTGCAGTGGGTGGTTTGCTGTATGGCAAGGAATGCAGATGCCGCGGCCCAAGACGCCCCCTCCCCCACCACCCAGGAGAGAGGAGCCTGGTATGGCAGGGGCCCGCTGGGGAAGGGGCGGGCATGGGCCTCTGAAGAGGAGGGGGGAAGCCTGAGGTAACTCCAGCGAGGGATGCAGAGACGGGCCACAGGAGCTCACCTTGGCCCGGGGGCGTGAGGCTCACTGCCTGGGAGAGGGCAGCCAGCACCGACTGCTCTGCCAGCCCAAGGCGCAGCCGTCCGCTCAGGGACCTGGGGAGAGAGCAGGCCAGGGAAGGGGGCTTGTCTGCACCTCCCCAATCTTGCCTCCTCCCTTCTCTGATCTCCTCGACCTTGACGTATGTAGACCCTCTCCTCAAAAACCAGAAGAATCTTCAGAGCCTGGAAGGGACCCCAGATATCACACAGCCCCATGTGACAGATGAGGAAACTGAGCCAGGCGGTAATGATCCTGCCCACTAGCATGGACTGGGGAGGGGCACAAGTAGGTGCACCAGCACCTCCCATCTCAGCTGCCCTGAAGGGTTGGCGAGGCTTGAGGAGGATGAGTCAGGGAGAGAACTGAGCCTGGCGCCCGCCCTGGTGGCTGTGATGGTCCTTGCTTTGAGCCAGTGGCAGGAGACAAGTGGCTTAGTTTGCCTCCCCATGTCTCCACTTCCCCTTCTATAAACTGGAGGTGAGGGTAACAAGACCAGTCTCACAGAGTTGCTGGTAGGAACTGATGAGGTAAGGCACGGAGCACAGGGCAGGGCTCCCAAGAAATGCTCCATGATGTGAGCCCTCAATGGATTTGCTCTCACTGTCATGGCAAACAAACCCTGGCTTCCTGCTGCAGGGCCCGCGCCCAAGCCGAGGCAGACCTCACCAATCAATCACAGCATGCTTCACCCACAGGGGCCCAGGGGCCTTCTCTAGACAGCACTACCAAGGGACAGAAGCTGGCCTGTGAAAGGAAATGGTGTCCCTTCCCACTCTTTAGGGGCTGGGCCTCCTGCTCATGCTTTTCTCATCCAAGGATGGTCAGGGCATTTGTGATGATTCCAGCTGCCAGTCCCTCCCTCCTTTCACCTCCGAGCCTGCAGTCCCCCTCTGTAGCCTCACAGGCCCACACGCTTACCTGGCGATGAACCGGGCTTCTGAGTGGCGGCAGGCCACAAAGAGGCCTTTGATGATGTCTATCTTCTTGGCTGTGGACTGGAGAGTCAGGGGAAGAGCCGTCAGTGCCTGGTGAAGGCAGGGACCACACCTCCACCCCACCAGCCGTGCTGCTGCCCTGCATTTTGGAATACCTGCCCTCCTTCCCTCACCCCATCCCCACGTCCCAGCTCCCATGGCTGCCCACTCTTAGGGCAGTAAGAACGAGCTAGCTCTCCTCCTTGCCTCCCTCTCCCTTTATCCAGGAAGTATTAACTGAGTCCTGTCATGTGGCAGCCATGGCATTAGGTCTGCTAGACTCTGAAGAGGAGACTCCCCTAGGCTTGGGTGCAGGAAGGAGGAGAGGAAGCTGTGCACCCCATGAGAAGGACTGATGCGACCCAGCCGATGGTCTACCCAGAAGCCTTCCTGACACACGCGTGGCCTCAGGTCCCCAAGATGTCTGGGGTCCGGGATGAGCGGCCCGCCCCACTCACAGCACTGCCAGTGAGCCTGGCGATGTCGCGGAACTTGCTGAAGACCCCGGAGGCAGTGAGTGGAGGTGGTGGCAGCATGAGCCTCTGGGTGCTGCGGCTGTTCTCGGCCACCAGCCCCACGTCGCCTTTCTCGGCTGCCTCAGCCCGGACGGACTCCAGCTGCCGACCTTCAGGGGAGAGCGCGGGTGGGGGTGTCGAGGGTGACAGTTGTGGCTGCGTGTCTCCCTTCTCTCGCGGCCTGGATGAATTTTCTCCAGCTGTGTGTGCTTGTGGCGAGTCCCTGCACCTCCCTGTGTCTAACGCTCACCCACTTGGTAGAAATGGCTTGGGGAACGTGCCCCCAGCTACGCTGGCTGTAGGAAGTCAGCAAACATGCACGTGGAGCCAGGAAAGCGGTGGATGAACGAGCATGACCACACTCAGGGGAGACATCTGGGCCGGTGTCATCAGGGCGCGGATGGGATTTAAAGCCACAGGCGGGCAAGGTCACTAGGGAAGTGAGTGTGGACAGAGCAGAGAAGGCCAAGGGACCCTTTCCTCTGGCGGGTCATGAACATCTCTGGCAGTGACCAAAGACCCTTCGGCTTGTTTTGGAGCCACCAGCTTACAGACGTGGGATGTGCTCTGGCCCCACTTACTGTCCAGAGCTGGGTCCCGTGGGCGCCTGGGTGTAAGAGCTGGGGAGATGGAGCCTCAAGTCACGGTGACAGCTGTGACAAGCAGCTCTCAACCTATCAGAACCAACACACCCTTGTCACCAGATACTGTGTGTCACCTCTTTTCTGGTCTGAAATGAAATGTGGAGATAACATAACCTGCCTACACCTATCGAGATAACGCCCTAACCCTAACACAGAAAAGAATGAAAGGGAAAGCAATCCGTAATGAACGAACAAGTGCGCGTTTCAGTCCACGGATGCTCAGCCGCGGCACAGAGCACATGAGGGTGGGCCTCGCGCCTGAAGCGAAACTGCCACAAATGGGAGAGCCGACAGTGTGAGCCTCACCAATGGGATGTTATCGAATCACACATCAAAGGGGACGGGATTCTCCAAAGTGGCCAACAACTCACAACAAACCCGGGACTTGGACAGCCACGGGGGCCACAAGGCGGCACGGAGAGCAGTGTGAGTGTGAACACGACCCATCAAGGGTGGAGGCATGAGACAGTGGAAGAGGCCCCGGCTGCCACGGATTGTTGGGCAGGAAAGCCAGCATCTGCAACTTCTTTTGTGAGAAAAACAGATCCTTCTTTGTCCAAGCCAATGTAGTTGGGTTTTCTGTTACCTGCAGCTCAGAGTATTCTTAACCGACCCCATGTGTGCTGGGTCTGGTATGACGTCAGTGCTCCCGAAACACATCTTGAGTGAATGAGTGAGAAAATCTTGAGTCTCATCTCCTCTGGCTCCCATAAGCCCGTAACTCTTTCCTGATCCAAGTCAATCTTTCTCAGTCCCTCTGTCCTCTCATGAAAGCCTGAAACCCCCGCCTTCCCTAAATGTTGGTGCCCATGGCCCTAAGCCAGCTCCAGTGCTCCCAGCACATCCTCTCCCCAGGCGGATGAGAACCCACCAGTGGGTGGTCATCCCTCCTACACTGACCAGCCCGAACCCTGGGCTCTGAGCCAGACCTGGTGAGCCTCAGACCCCTGTTTCCAAACTTCCTGGATGGCCCTGGGGGCCCACAGATAGAGGTTGCTCATGCCTGCCCCACGCTGGGGTGATTAATGCCCCCTGCAGGTGCCTGCCCCTCACCAGGGTCCCAAGCTGCCGACGGCTTTGTCATCCATCCAGTCATCCAGGGAGATCCTGGAGGCATTCCTCCTGCCTCCTCACCCTGACATCCACTGTCTGCCAGATCTCTCCTGCCCTCTTCTCTCTTCTCTACAGCTGGGGTCCAGCTCCTCTTCCCCCTGGATGCTGCCCCTTGCCTGCTCACAATCCTTCCATGGCTCCCCAGTGTCCTCATGATAAGCACCGAGCACTCCAGGCCCTTGGCAGGCGGGCCATCCGCATCACCAGCCTTTCCACCCAGCACTGGTGGCTGGGCCCCTTCAGGCTGCTGGCCCCCCACACACCATGTTCTTTCCTCCCACTCCTTCCAATCCCTCCAGTCAAAGTCCTTTCAGACCTCTCTAAGCCCCAACCTTCCATCTCAGCCCCCAAATCCTGCTGTCTCTGCCTCCAGCATTTTTCCCCAGCCCTCCCCTTCCCTGCACCCCACACCCCCTGTCCCAACACATGCCTGGTCCTCCCTCACCTGAACTGCTGCCCCTATGTTCTCTCCCACACCCCTGCAAATCTGTCCCCATCAGGTTCTCCTCCCTCTCAGCCTTTTCCTCAACCCCGTTTCACAGCCTCTCTCCACCATCTCTCCGATCCACCTGACCTCTGCATTTTCTCTGGCTGAGCTCCTGTCCTTCTGGTCCCTCCAACCACAGTCCCCCTTACCTGTGGCCTGGGCCACTGCCTTGAGAAGGACACCATCACCCACGCCAAGCTCCAGGCCCTGCTGGGGTGGCCCAAGGTGGTTGAGGCTGAGGTAGAGGACAGGGAGGAGGTCTGGAGGCGACAGGGCCACCACGGAGCGCAGCAAGTTGCTCAGCGTCTCCACCATCCGGAGCCTGGAGGAGGGGACGAGGGTATGAACACGTGGTTCTTCAAGGTCAAAGTGTGGTGTAGGGTGGGGTGGGTTTAAGGGGGTGGACACTAGAAAGAAATGGAGAAAGAAGAGGAAAGGGCTCAGAACAGTCCCAGGCTCTGGGGCCTGGAGCCATGAGGACAATCACAGATTGCTGGAGGTGAAACCGCCTTTGCAAAACCGTAACTGAGGAAATTAAGACAGTGGAAAGAAATCACACCTAACCGATTCCATCTTGCTTCTAACCTTTAAGCTGTCCTTGTTCAGTCCTGGGCATAGGCAGAACTAACTTTGGGAAGGAATTCGGTTCATGGCTTGACTCTGAAACGAAATTGGTAATAGCCCTTTCTGGAAAAGACCCCTTTTTGCCTAAGGACCTGCCTTTGCAAGACTCACAAATTAGCTACAAGATTAGAAATTTAGGTTTAGGGGTCACGCAGCCTCTGGCTTCTCCGATTGCTCCCGGGGATAACATCACTACTGTAAAATCTAAGATGAGTGCTTGAGATAGTTTGCAGACCCTGCACTCAGTCTGACACCACCCAGACTGTAATCTGGCTCAACAAGTTCTGCCATCCCACCCAGGAACAGAAGACAGCAAGAAAACCTCCCTTCGACCCCCTGTGAGTCCATCTCCAACCTGACCAATCAGCACTCCCCACTTCCCAAGCCCCTACCTGCCAAATTATCTTTAAAAACTCTGCTCCCCAAATGCTCAGGGAGACTGATTTGAGTAAAAATGAAACTCCGGTCTCCTGCACAGCCAGCTCTGCAGGAATTACTCCTTCTCCACTGCAGTTCCCCCGTCTAGATAAATCGGCTCTGTCTAGGCAGCGGGCAAGGTGAACCCACCAGGCGGTTACAGTGGGGGAGTAACTTGGTGTGACGGTAACAATGATGAAGATGGTGATGATCAGCCCAGAGAAACGACAGCTGATGCTACGGAGCATTTTCTAAATTCAGGAGCTGGCTTTGAGCACTTTGCACCCTTTTTTTTTGAGACGGAGTCGCGCTCCATCGCCCAAGGTAGAGTGCAGTGGCACGATCTCGGCTCGCTGCAACCTCCACCTTGTGGATTCAGGTGATTCTCCTCTGGAGTAGCTGGGACTACCGGTGCGCACCACCATGCCCGGCTAATTTTTTTTAATTTTTAGTAGAGACGGGGTTTCAACGTGTTGGTCAGGCTGGTCTCGAACTCCTGACCTCAAATGATCCGCCCGCCTCGGCCTCCCAAAGTACTGGGATTACAGGCGTGAGCCAACACGGCCAGCCCTTTGCACCTTTTAACTCATAGAATCTTCACAGCTCCCCTCTGACGTAGGTACCATTATTATTTCCATTTTACAGATGAAGAAACAGAGGCACCGAAAGAGTCCGTGGCTTGCCCAAGGTCACAGAGCAAGTAAGTATGAAGCTGCGATGTACACCAAGGCCGTGTGCCTGAGGACTGTGCTCCCAGCCACTAAGCTGCACCGCCTCTAAAACGAAAACCGTGTTTCTGTCTAAAACTTCAAAGCTGGAAAGAATGGCTTTGTTACTGGCAAACTTAGGGGGCCTCATTAGAAAGAGAAGCCATGTTTTTCCTACAGAAGTCTCATTACCGAGGTTTTTAAGGTGCAGAGAAAAAATACAAAAACCAACATCAGGGAAATCCCTCAGTAATCATTGTAGGCAAGAGCCACCATTGGATGCTGCAGTGGATGGAACAGCCCCCCCAAAATTCAGGTCCACTCAGAGCCTCACAACGTGACCTCATTTGGAAAGAAGGTCTTTGCGGATGTACCTGTAGATTAAGATGAGAGCATAGTGAATTAAGGTAGGCTCTGAATCCAAAAAGCCTCCTTACAAAATACAGAAGAGGGCCGGGTGTGGTGGCTCAGGCCTGTAATCCCAGCATTTTGCGAGGCCGAGGCGGGCGGATCACTTGAGGTCTGGAGTTCAAGACCAGCCTGGCCAACATAGTGAAACCCCATCTCTATTAAAAATACAAAATTAGGGCCGGGCACAGTGGCTCACACCTGTAATCCCAGCACTTTGGGAGGCCAAGGTGGGCAGATCACGAGGTCAGGAGATCAAGATCTTCCTGGCTAACACGGTGAAACCCCATCTCTACTAAAAACACACACACAAAAAATTAGTTGGGCATGGTGGCAGGTGCCTGTAGTCCCAGCTACTCGGGAGGCTGAGGCAGGAGAATGGCGTGAACCCGGGAGGCGGAGCTGCAAGTGAGCCAAGATTGCGCCACTGCACTCCAGCCTGGGCAACAGAGCAAGACTCCATCTCAAAAAAAAAAAAAAAAAAAAAAAAAAAAACAGAGTGCTAGGAACAGCCTGAAATGCTCCACTCATGTTGGGGAACTGAGAAATGGCATGTGCCATGTGAGAACGAAGGGACACTACAGAGCAGTCACAACAGGCTCGAACCACTTAACCAACATGGACACACGTGGAAACGGGTTTGATAGTGAAGGCAAGAAGCAGAATGAGTCGTACCCATGATAATTTTGTTTGTTTGTTTTTGAGACAGAGTCTCACTCTGTCACCCAGGCTGGAGTGTAATAGCGTGATCTCGGCTTACTGCAATCTCTGCCTCCTGGGTTCAAGTGATTCTCGTACCTCAGCCTCCTGAGTAGCCGGGATTACAGGCACCCGCCACCATGCTGGGCTAATTTTGTGTTTTTAGTAGAGATGGGGTTTCACCATGTTGGCCCGGCTGGTCTTGAACTCCTGACCTCAGGTGATACACCCACCTTGGCCTCCCGATGTGTTGGAATTAAGGCATGAGCCACTGCGCCCAGCCTCCATGATATTTATATAAACTAAATACACAGGGGCGAGTGCTGGAGGTGAGGAGGACAAGGAGAGAAGAGGAAATGGGGACAGAGAAGGGGGCTGTGCAGGGACCAGCGATGCTAACATGCTGCTGAGAAGGACCAGGGTGGGGCAGTGCCATGCACTGGGCATCACTGGGGTGGGACGCTCTGCAGGGAACCTCTGTGAATAAGTAGGGGGTCCTCGCTATAACTGAGACGTCACCTTCTTTCGTGAATATGGAGACATGTAAGCAAGACTGAAGTCACTTTTGATGACTCAGGGTGGACTAGAAGTAATCACGGACTGTGTGCAATGGTGCCAGTCATCCCGAGATGGAGCCTGTCTCCCTACCCTGCACATCTGGGCTCGCCCTTGTGTCTTGCTCTGACCATGAGAATGAGGCAGAAAGTCAAGAGGACCTGCAGCCGCTTTTGTGACCATGTCTGACATCCATGATCATACGCCCGAGCGGGGTCAGAGGCCAAGTTGACAGGATTTGGCGGAACAAGACAGCACGGACCGCCATGCAGAGGACAGACCCAGAAGCGACCCCGCCCCCACCCAGGCAGGCCTGATTAGTTACCGAGCAGACACCTCCTCGATCTTCTCAAACGTCCGGGCCACGGCCAGGTAAGGAACCCTAGGGAAGGAAAAGAGACGCAAGAGCGACAGTGGTGCAGGCTATACCATGCTGCCCGTCTGCACCCTCGCTTCCTCACACCTCCTCGGGACACCCTTGCCAATACCCAGATGCATGAGCTCACTGCCCAGGGCTGTCTCTCCATCCCTTTCAATGCTGCTGATTGTCGCCAAAACACAGGAGGGAGAGACTTGATCATTTCTCCCAACCAAGACTCTGCTTAGAGAGCCTCCGGTGGCAACAGGGACCGGAGGGGGACAGTCTGAAAAGGGAGAAACCTCACTTCTGGCCCGGTTTCCAGCAGGCATCTTCCACGGGATGATAGTTGTTCTTGGCAGGATTGTAACCGGATGGATCCAGGGGTCTATGGAGGTAAAACGGAGACTGAATTGCATAGAGCCCCGGGTCAAAGCGAAGTCATTCCTCCAACTGTGATGTGCCAGGCTCTGTTCAAGGCACACGGTGCAGAGCTGGATGAAAACAAAGTTTGCTGACCTGGAGCTCACACTCCAGCAGGAGAGTCAGAGGAAAGTGGGCAAAAAGCCCCCACATAAACACATCATTAATTTTAGGTGTTAAAAAAAATCTTTCAGAAAACAAAAGAAAGCCGAGTAGAGGAAGAGGATGAGATGAGGGTGCTGCTTCACAGGGTGGTCAGGGAAGGCCGGAGACATCTGGGCAGAATGAGGGAGGGGTTAGCACAGTGGGCAGCAGGGGATGAGCATTCCAGGCAGAGAGAATAGCGTGTGCAAAGGCCCTGAGGTGCAGACAAACTTGAGAAACAGAAAAGGGATTGCGTGGCTGAGCTGGGACAGAGGGAGGCGGGTACAGTCCTGGGTGTCACAAAGTGCCAGGTGCCGTGCTAACACCACATCGATTAACAATCAGCCCTGGGAGGAAGGGACCTTTCCTTTTTCCTTGAGACAGAGTCTCACTCTGTTGCCCAGGCTGGAGTGCAGTGGCATGATCTCGGCTCGCTGCAACCTCTGCCTCCTGGGTTCAAGTGATTCTTCTGCCTCAGCCTCCCAAGTAACTGGGATTACAGGCGCTCACGACCACACCTGGCTGATTTTTTTGTATTTTCAGAAGAGACGAGGTTTCACCATGTTCGCTAGGCTGATTTTGAACTCCTGACCTCAAATGATCTGCCCGCCTCGGCCTCCCAAAGTGCTAGGATTATAGGCGTGAGCCACCATGCCTGGCCAGAAGGGACCTTTCTAACTTCCTTTTCCGGATAAGGAAACTGGGGCACAGAGTGATTAACTCACCCATGGCCACACAGCTGGTAAGCAGCGCAGCTCTAGACTGTTCCCAACCTCTATTTTTTTTTGAGACAGGGTCTCACTGTCGCCCAGGCTAGAGTGCAGTGGAGCAATGCGCACTGCAGCCTCAACCTCCTGGGCTCAAGGGATTCTCCTACCTCAGCTTCTTGAGTAGCTAGGACTACAGGTGCAAGCAACCATGCCCGACTGATCTTTGTAGAGATGGGGTTTTGCCGTGTTGCACACGCTGGTCTCACACTCCTGGACTTAAGCGATCCTCCCACCTCGACCTCCCAAAGTCCTGGGATTATAGGCATGAGCCACTGCACCCGGCCTCAACCTTTATATCGTAAGTAGCTCACACTGACCCCAGCCAAACTCTGCATTCAGACTCATCTGGGTTCCAATCTGCTCTGCCCCGGCCAGCTGAGGAAGCAGCTTCCCCTCTCTGAACCACAGCATCTCCATCTGTCTGGGGAGCTAAGGGGTCCCTACTATGACAGGTTGTCCTGAAGGTTACATAAAAAATGACAGTGAGGGTTCCCACTCCTGGGTGCACTTTATGGAACAATGAGGACTCCCCAGCCCCAGGCCTACATCTGTACCAAAATGGGGACAAGGGTTGGCGGGGAGAAAGAGACCTAGGATATTTTTCAGCTCTTCAGCTGATTCTGATGCTCACACAGGGCATGGATAGCCAAGACAGATAGTGCCACTGCAGGGCTGTGCACGGCCTTTGGTATGAACTTGGGGTTTAACAAGCGGTGGCCGTCATTACAATGAGGCAGCAGAGTGTGGTGGGCAGGGGAGTCTAGAGCCAGTCAGCCTGGCTGGAACCGCAATGCTGCCACTCCCCACCTGTGTGGCCTGAGCATGGCACTAAAAACAAATAAGAATAGTAGCAGCAGTTACCGTGACAACATGCTGATCATAATCAAGGCCAGACCCTGGGCTAAGTGTTTCAAATCCTCAGAAGAGAGACACAGAAAGGCTAAGTCACTTCCTCAAGGTCACACAGCTGAGAGAGGTGGAGCTGGGATTCCTAGCCAGTCCTCAATACTGTCCCATCTCCTCGCTTTACTTTTCTCATCCAGGAAACCAAGATAACAACAGAATCTACTCCCAGCAGTGTTGTGAGGATTCGGAGCATTGGGTCAGGGAAAGCCCATTGCTGAGTGCCTGGCATGTGGGCAACTGTGGGTGGAAGAACATGCTTCCTCTCATCACTGTGCCCCCATCTGAGAGGTGAGGAAATTGGAGGGTGGGAAAGTTTGCCTGTCTCTTGGAGGCAGCCATTGGAGACAGAGGGGAAGTGACCAGGCTAGGAATGGTGCAAGAAAAGCAGTCATGCCTGGCGTGGTGGCTCACGCCTGTAATCCCAGCACTTTGGGAGGCCGAGGCAGGCAGATCACTGAGGTCAGGAGTTTGAGACCAACCTGGCCAACATGGAGAAATTAAAGGGGTTTGGAATAATCCCTGCCGTTCAGCAGAAAGGACAGGTGGGTTAAAAAGTATGACGCAGTGAGTCCCAAATCTCTTTGATGTCATGCCTCTACAAATGAAACAGATAACGACAAGAAATTCTTTCAGCTTTAACATTTCATGGTTAAAGTTTAAGTCTAACAAAAAAGTGTCTGTCTCTATTAAAAATACAAAAGTAGCCGGGCGTGGTGGCGCATGCCTGTAATCCCAGCTACCTGGGAGGCTGAGGCAGGAGAATCGCTTGAACCCGGGAGGCGGAGGTCGCGGTGAGCCGAAATCGTGACACTGCACTCCAGCCTGGGCAACAGAGCAAGACCCTGTCTTTAAAAAAAACAAGAAACAAAAAACAAAAAACCCAAAAAACCCAAGTTCTATAAAGAGGAATTTTTGTCTGATTTGTTTCCTACCAGATCTCAGGCACCTAAAATCCAGTAGCTAACACGCAATCAGTCGTTTGTAAATACTTACTGAGTAAATAAATGAGTCCATGATTGACTAGTGGGAAAAAAAAAAAATCTGAAAGTGCTCATTTAAATTTCTTTCATGGCAGATTTCCTGGGCTTCCTAGGGGCCAGCCCCAGTGCTGGGAGCTAGGCAAGAAGACTAAGAAGGCTGGGACCTCCCGCAGCCCTGGCTCTGTGGGAAGGAGCTTATGTCTGGTTAGGGAGGCTCTTTACCACGTGACAAGACATAAAAGAAAGTCTGACTCAAGTGCTGGGGACACGCACCTCCTCTCACACATGAAGGGAGAGGCACCCGGCTTCCCCAAGCAGGTGCAATAGGAGCTGGGGCCTGAGGGAAGCCTGCTGGGCAGGGTGGGTTGGGGACAGCGTTCTAGGCCGGGGGCAAGCATGTTCAGAAGCAGGGAGGAGGCTGGGTGTGGTGGCTCACGCCTGTAATCCCAGCACTTTGGGAGGCTGAGGCGGCCGGAACACCTGAGATTAGGAGTTCGAGACCAGCCCGGCCAACATGGTGAAACCCGGTCTCTACTAAAAATACAAAAATTAGCCAGGCTTGGTGGCGAGGCACCTGTAATTCTGGCTACTCGGGATGTGGAGGCAGAAGAATCGCTTGAACCTGGGAAGTTGAAGGTGCAGTGAGCTGAGATCGTGCCACTGCACTCCAGCCCGGGCAACAGAGTGAGATTCCATCTCAAAAAAAAAAAAAAAAAAAGCAGGGAGGAATGACAGCACGTGGGGACATGGTGTGCGGAGGGAGCAGGAAAAGGCTGCAGATGCCAGGAGGCTGCAATGTAAGGTGGACAGGGCTGGCTCATGAGGGCACTGGGAAGCCCAGCATATCCTCTATGCTGGGGAGAATCGCAGATGGGTTTTGAGCATGGCAGAGATGGGGGGTGACCTCATCACTTTATAGGATATTTATCCACCCACGCATCCAATCATCCATTCAACCAATCTTCAGTGCGGCCTCCTGTGTGCATGTTAGATGTCGTGGGAATCAGCCCACACATCTCTTCAAATAATTAACAAAATTACAGTGAAGCAATTAATTGCTTAACAACCTATTCAGTGTCCCACAGCCCCAGCACACTAAGCACATCACGAGGGCTGGGGCAGGGCAGCCGGCTCTCTATGGTTCATCCTCGTGGGCCGCCCAGGGCTGGCAAAGAAGGGGTGTTCAGTGAATTTTAAGGCAGAGTAGATGCGCCTGCAGGCTTCCAGCACATACACTAAATCTGGTGAGTTCAGGCCAGGTGTACTGGCTCACGCCTGTAATCCCAGCACTTTGGGAGGCCGAGGTGGGTGGGTCACCTGAGGCTAGGAGTTCAAGACCAGCCTGACCAATACGGTGAAACCGTGTCTCTACTGAAAATACAAAAATTATCTGGGTGTGGTGGCATGCACCTGTAATCCCAGCTACCTGGGAGAATCGCTTGAACCTGGGAGGTGGAGGCCGTGGTGAGCTGAGACAGCACCACTGCACTGCAGGCCAGGCGACAGAGCAAGACTCTGTCTCAAAAATAAAAAATCTGGTGAGTTCAGAGCCAGAGGAACAGAGAGGTAGGAAGTGAGGCCAGAGAGGGAGGTGGCAGCCAGTGGCCAAATGGGCTTAGATTTTCTCCTGAGGGCTCTGGGGAACCCTAGAGGGGCAGAGTCAACTCTGGGTGTTAGAAAGATCCCCCAGGCTGTACGGGGATCAGACTGAGGATGAAAGACTGGAGGCAGGGTCAGGGGGTGGCTGGGGCCACGGTCAGCAAACTCCGACCCTGGACCGTTTCTACAGGTTCTGGGATCTAAGAATGGTTTTGCAACAGGGGCCAAATGTGTCCCATAAAGCCTAAAATATTTACTCTCTGGCTCTTTATAGAAAAGGTTTGCCAAGTCCTGCAAGAGGAGGAAGCCTGAGCTGGGGGTGGGGCTGTCGGAATGCAGAGAAGGAAACACACCCCGAAGACCCTTTCCAGACCTGGACATTGACTCACCCCTCAGCAGCTCCCTCCTTTCCTGGAGCCCCTGGCTCCTCTTCCTTCACTTCTTTTTTGATTGCTGGCTTCCGGGGGGCTAGGAATGAAGGCAGAAAACAGTGGGTCTTTTCTCCTTCCGGTAGCCCCCACCTCCCATCCATTCTGCACCCAGCACCACCCCAGTGCTCAGGGAGATGGGAGACAGGCTGGTAGAGACAAGGCCGACTTTCCAACCAGCAGGAAAGGAAGAAGGGTCTTCGCAGCATCTCAGGCCTCTGGAGAGAGGCTCACCAGCCTCCTGCCTGTACAACCCCGGGAGGTGGGGTGAGCAAGGGAGACTCACTGAAGAAGCTGCTGAGCGTCCTGGGAGCTCTGCGGGGAGGCTTGGTCTGCTCTTCCTCCTCCTGCAGTTCCTGCTTCGTGGCCACCTCAGGCTCTGAAACGCTTTCCGTCGGGGTCTCTGCTTCTGCGGTGAGAGAGCTCAGACAGTGATGCAAACTCTTTGACCCTGAGACTTTTTTTTTTCTTTTTTTTTTTACCCCCCAGATCATTCTGACCCTGCAGATGGAAGATATAACTACACCTACCCTTTTCCTTTCTGTTAGCTTTGAGCTGAGATCTCAGGCCTGCTGTCTACTCCTCAGTGCTAACTAGCGGAATTCTAGCACTTGGCCTGAAATAGGAGACTTAGGAATAGTGGTAAAAAGAAATCTCATCGTCATGAGAAGAAAATATTCCCACTCCTCCCAGCAGCTGCAGAAAATCAGATACAACTCTGTGTCCCTAAAATTCTCCCGGCAAGTGTTGTTTCTAACACAGGGGCCTCATGGACACTTGGACCACCCTGAGAGCGTAACTTCAGCCTCTAAAATCCTGTAACTCAGTTTGGTTGTCTAACTTAATTAATAACATTTAATTTACACCTGTGACTTCTGAAAGCTATGGATACTTTTTATCTTTTACTTTGTCTGAGGCGGGGGGTTCCTGCTCTGTGGCCAAGGCTGGAGCGCAGTGGTGCCACCACAGCTCACTGCAACCTCCACCTCCTGGCCTCAAGCGATCCTCCCACCTCAGCCTCCCAAGTAGCTGGAACTACAGGTACGTGCCACCACACCCAGGGCATTTTTGTATTTTTTTTGGTAGAAATGGGGTTTCGCCATGTTGCCCAGGCTGGTCTTGAACTCCTGGGCTCAAGTAGTCCACCCACCTCAGCCTCCCAAAGAGCTAGGATTACAGGTGTGAGCCACCGTACCCGGCCTAGGAAGATTTTTTAAAGAATGGCTGGCTCTTTCCTCCTTTCCCACATGCGTGGGGAAAAATAATAATTAAAAAAAAACCTGAGTAATAAAAACTATTATTCTTCTAGATTCGGCATTTAAGCAATAAGTTTGAGAATCTATGCCTTGTTTAAATTAATCATCCTCCAAAGACTTCTGACCCCAAAATCAGGAGGTGGGGCAGGGCGGAGGAGAGGACCAGAAACTCACTGGAGGTCTTTAGGGGCTTGGGAGGCGTGGTGGCCTGGTCCCTGTCTTCTCCTTCCTTCTCTGTTGCCACTTCAGCCTCTGTGAGGCTTTCTTTCGGGGTCTCCGCTTCTGACGATAGACAGAACGGTCAGATGGCAAAAAAATCCCATTGAACCTACAAGGGCATTTTGAGTCTGGAGACAGTCTGCCCTCATCTGTCATCTGTTCTTTTTTTGAGACAGAGTTTCGTTCTTACCGCCCAGGCTGGAGTGCAATGGTGTGATCTTGGCTCACTGCAACCTCTGCCTCCTGGGTTCATGTGATTCTCCTGCCTCAGCCTCCCGAGTAGCTGGGATGACAGGCGCCCACCACCACATCCAGCTATTTTTTTGTATTTTTAGTAGAGATGGGATTTCACCATGTTGGCCAGGCTGGTCTTGAACTACTGACCTCAGGTAAGCCACCCGCCTTGGCCTCCCAAAGTGCTGGGATTACAGTTCTATCTTGTGCCAATCCAATGTGCCTGTAAAGCAGTGGGCCACGTAAGACCCTGCTCCTTGTCAACCCCAAGCAAGGCAGCGACCTTGAGGGGGTCCAGCCCCCGTTTGCCTATGTAGCCGAGACATAAATGGTGTGTCTTTCCTTACCAATGATTCCTTTAGTGTTATTCACCCCAAAATAGAATCTGAAAAGGTTAAAAATCCAAATGACAGCCTGTTATAGACAAAAATAAAAATCTTTAAAGTTAAAAAAAAATCTTACCTCTAGGGTCACAATACAAACTGCAAAAACCAACTTGGGAAAAATCTGCCTTAGTAGAAAGAGGCCACCCCCGCCACCCCTCACTGGACACTGACAGTGGCTAAAAGTGTAGTTTACAATAAAATTTGTACTAAAAATTGTCAATAAGAAATCAAATCTTTTTTTTTTTGAGACACAGTCTCCCTCTGTCGCCCAGGCTAGGGTGCAGTGGCACAATCTCGGCTCACTGCAACCTCCACCTCCCAGTTTCAAGGGATTCTCATGCCTCAGCCTCCTGAGCAGCTGGGACTACAGGCGCGCACCACCATACCCAGCTAATTTTTGTAATTTTGGTAGGGATGGGGTTTCACCATGTTGGCCAGGCTGGTCTCCAACTCCCGACCTCAAGTGATCCACCCACTTCGGCCTCCCAAACTGCTGGGAGTACAGGCGTGAGCCACTGCACCTGGCCAAGAAATCAGATCTTAACCAAATTTAAATCTGCCCTGGAAAATGGACCTTTTATTTGTTTGCAGAAACAACAAACCAAACGATGTTAAAGGCTGCAATTGGTGTAATCTCATGCAGGCCCCAGATGGTCAATCGATCAGATCTTTATGGCTGTTTTCGGTGGGTTCACCAACATGCAGGGAACTCACTGGGCACTGCAAGATATTTTAGATTTTTCAAAGGAAACCCAGCGACACCTGCTGGCCAGTGTGTGAACTACTAGTTCGAGGTATTTCAGTTTTCAGTATTAAATCACATTCCTTGCAATGACATTGCATCTCTGCAAAGCTGGGTTTTCATAGGTTGCTGCTATAAAAATCAAGTACTGTACAAAAATCAACACAGAACAGGAAATGACGGTGGCAGTTTTCAATTGTATTCCACTGTTTAAGATGTTACAGAGTATCCAAGGCATTTCCCGCAAGTAATTATGGTTATTTAAGAACAAAATACAGGCTGGGCGCAGTGGCTCACGCCTGTAATCCCAGGGCTTTGTGAGGCCGAGGTGGGCAGATCATGTGAGCTCAGGAGTTCAAGACCAGCTTGGTCAACATAGTGAAACCCTGTCTCTACTAAAAATACAAAAATTAGCTGGGCGTGGTGATGTGTGTCTGTAATGCCAGCTACTCGGGAAGCTGAGGTGGGAGAATCGCTTGAGCCTGGGAGGTGGAGACTGCAGTGAGCCCAAACTGTGCCACTGCACTGTAGCCTGAGCGACACAGTGAGACTGTCTCAAAAAAAAAAAAAAAAAAAGCACAAATATTACTTTTTTTCCAACGTATGTATAGTATCTAATAGTTGTTTGGACATAACTACTTAATAGAACTGATAAGGTATTGGCCTAGGAGCATCATAAAAAAATTACTAAGACATCAAGGGTGCTGTGAACTAAGAATGTTTGGGAACCGCAACTTTATGGGAAAATTTACAAGGAAAAGGAAATCATTTAGAGGAAAAATAGTTTCCATTAAATAAATATAAAAATAGCAAATAAAAATGGGAAACTGTGCCTGAATTATTACTAAATTAAGATGTCCAAACAAATAGATCCCACAATGTTTTCAGAACAAAAGTTCCCATATTGGTAGGTGGAATTCCTGGGGTTCTGGACACAGGCATCAAATCGGCAGGGTCCAAACATCCTGAGCTCTCAGGCCCCTGCCCTTGTGGATCCAAAACACACACACACACACACACACACACACACACACACACACACACTTCTCTCCTTCTGGGGGCTCACCTTCCTCCTCCTTCCTCTTGGCTTCTCTGACACACACACACACACACACACACACTTCTCTCCTTCTGGGGGCTCACCTTCCTCCTCCTTCTTCCTCTTGGCTTCTCTGTCCTCGTCCTCACTCTGCTCTTCCAGGACTTCCTGAATGGTCCGTTTCGGGAGCTGCTTCCGAGCTGGGGAGGCAAAGGGCTTGGTGTATCTGACCTCGCTGGCTCGTGTGCTCCCATCCCGGAGAGCTCACACCCACTGATGTAGCCCCTGGAAGGCTCTGGGCCCTCTCCCCTTCTCTGCCTGCACACAGTCACTGCCCCAGTGCAGGCTGCACCCTTCAATCCCTCCTGCTTCCTGGCTGTGTGACCTTGGGCAGGTTACTTAATTTCTCTGTGCTTTGCTCTCTCACGACTGCAGAATGGAAATAATCCCCACGAGTAAACAATGATGTAATGTACTTGGCACAGTACCGATTCCAGCAGGTCCCCTGAGCTCCCCACTGCTCCCCTCAGATCTTAACTGCCTCCAAATGTTCCAGACAGCTTCCCCGAACCTCAGAAGTCTGGAAGTGGCAGGGAATAAACTAGCCCCAGGAGAGGCCCTCACCCCAAGATCGGCAGGAGTTGGTGTATAAATACCCCAGCTGCCTCGCATCTCGGGGGTCACTCTGGAGCATTTTCACTGTTCCCCAGAGAATCCCACAAAACTAAGCTCCAGCTGCCCAACACATAGCAGACCCAACAGAACATCCTGTGTTGGCTGCTCCCCTGTCCTGAATCACCCTCTGTTCCCTGCACCTCCTAAACAAACCACTTGCACTTGAATCCCTGTTTCAGAGCTTCAGAACCTGCTTCTAAAAGCCTCTAAACTCAGATACTAACCCGTGATGAAGAGCTCACACAAAGGCAGTTGTACCCATCTTCACTGTTATATCTCATGTTGGCCATTGCGCCACCTGGTCCCCGGTCTCCCGGCCCCCAGTGGCTCCTTCACATGGCCCCAGAGGGACCTTCTATCAGCATGGCTGGCACTATCTCTCCCTGCTCAAAACCCTTCCATGACTCCACATTCTCTGCTTTATCCAGGATAAAGTCTTTTGATGTCTACCCCGATCCTACCTAATCTCTCTCCATCTGACCTTCTAACCCTTCCCACATCACATACTCCACCTTCTTTTATATCACTGCTAAACTGGGGTGTTTCCAGACACACCAAGCCGTGTCACCCCTCCAGGCCTCAGCATGTGAGGTTCGGAACATAGCTCAATGTCGCTCCCTCTGAACAAGATCCCCTGACACACCCCCAGGGCCAACCTCAGCATCCACCTGGAGCTCCCAGCATGCCCTCAGCCACACTGTGACTTCCTTATGGCCACCTTTCATTCAGGGATGAACCTGCCTCCCCAGCTCACAGCCCTTCCATGGCTCCCAGGACCCACAGCACGAAGCCCAGGCTCCTTAGCTGGGCGTGCAAGACCTTTTAAGATCCAGCCCCCACTCTCCTCTCTAGCTCACCTCTCACCACATGCTATCCTCAAACTCTCCCTGCTTCCCAGATTGCATCCGATTCTCCAGAAACAAGAAAGTGGATGAGAGGCCCCAAACATCCCATGCTGTTCCCATCTCCAGGCCTCTGCACGCGCCCTTCTTGTCTGAAATGCATGCATCTGTCCTTTCTCAACATGGCCAACCCCAACCCATCTTCTAAGACTCGGCTCAGCCATCACCTCCCCTGGGCTGCTTGACTTCTGAGCTCCCAGAGTACCCTGCGTCACCCAGCATCGTCCGATGGAAAGATCTGGCAAGCCACGTATGTAACCTTAAACTTTCTTGCAGCCACGTTAATAAAAAGGGGGAAAAAACCAGGTTGAACTTGGTTTGAAGAGTCTATTTTGCTCAATACATCTAAAATAGTACGATTCCAACATTCTGTTTTCATGCTAGGTCTTCAAAATCCAATGAACTCACTGCACATCTCAAGTTGGACACCAGATTTTCATCGGCAACATGATCTGTGTAGGTTTCATAAAATGTACAGCTATTCACATACCAAAGCTCTTCCAAAATGATGTGGAAAAAGTGCAAAGTCTTTACTCACTGAATCACATATTAGCTTTCAAATGTAAATTCAACTGAAACGATCTAACATGAAAGATTCAGCTCCTCTGTCACACTCACCACACTAAAGCGCTCAGCAGGCTAGACCGGACGGCAAGGGCTCACACTGCCCCGCATTACGAGTGGGTCTCTCGCCCTGTTCTTCCCCCACAGCAAACATTCCAAGTCCCCCTTAGGACAAAGACGCTGTTCCCCAAGCTGGTTTTCCAGGACCTTCTCACCTCATTGCTCATCATCCCCAATCTTGCGCTCTACACGCCAGCACACCAGGCCCTCAGCAGCCCCCAGGCCTTCTCAATTTCTATGTTCCCCTTGGCTAGCATGCTCCCCTCCTCCTTTGCTTGTTGCCTCTTCTTTGTCCTAAAGGGCTCAGCTTGGTTAGCCTCTCTTCTGGAAGTCTCCCTTGAGCCATGGCCCCACGCTTGTGTTCCCACATGAGCTGTGAGGCCTCCATCTCAGCGCATAACTACAGTCACAATGACCCACAATGACTGAGCCCCGACTGAGGGCTGGGCCCAGTTCTGAGCAGCGTACACGTGTTATCTTCTAACTCAGATATTTCTGTGCGGTAGGTGCTGTCATTATCATCATCTCTACAGATAAAGCAACCTAAGCTCAGAGAAGGTCAGTCATTTGTCCCAGATCATACAGCCAGTGGATGGTGGACCCGTGCTCTTAACCACAACACTAAGACCAGAGCTGTTGTAAGGATGACTACCTTGGATGGGAATCCAAGTGGGGAGAAAGGCAGGCGACTGGCCGGGTGCGGTGGCTCACGCCTGTAATCCCAGCACTTTGGGAGGCTGAGGCAGGCGGATCACGAGGTCAGGAGTTTGAGACCAGCCTGGCCAACATAGTGAAACCCCGTCTCTACTAAAAATACAAAAATTAGCCAGGCATGGTGGCGGGCTCCTGTAGTCCCAGCTACTCAGGAGGCTGAGGCAGGAGAATCGTTTGAACCCGGGAGGCGGAGGTTACAGTGAGCCGAGATCATGCCACTGCACTCCAGCCTAGGCAACAGAGCGAGACTATGTCTCAAAAAAAAAAAAAAAAAGAGAGAAAAAGAAAGGCAGGCAACTGAAGGGGCAGGGGCCCGTGTGTTCTCACCTGTGCGACGCTTCGGAATCCCTGATGGGGAACTGTCCATGGGAGAGGTGTCAGAGAGGGAAGCATTGTTTTCAGGAGATGTGGCAGGACGGGGCGGGGAGACCTGTGAGCAGTCCAGGGCAGGCTTCTGGAAGAGGAAAGAACAGTTCTAGAGTGAGCGGGGGAAGGAGGGATTCCATTTCCCAAAAGTTGAGAGTAGAGGGGACTGAAACCTCTCTGTCTACCCTCCTTTCTGACCCTATGGTCTCAGCCCTAACTCAGGGGTGGCCTCTTCTCACCTGGGCCATCATCCCGCCCTCCAGTGCAGGATCATGGTCCCATCAAGGACCCCCATAGCTCTTCTGTTTTCTGCAGTAACAGAATCTTCGATTCTCCTGCTTCAGCCTCCCGAGTAGCTGGGACTACAGGCCTGCACTACCATGCCTGGCTAATTTTTGTATTTTTAGTAGAGATGGGGTTTCACTATGTTGGCCAGCTCTACACAATGGGATGTCAGGGGAAATGATGTACACCTCTTTGTATAGTTTTATTTTTATTTATTTATTTATTGAGACAGGGTGTCATTCTGTCACCCAGGCTGGAGTGCAGTGGCGCGATCTCGGCTCACTGCAACCTCTGCCTCCCAGGTTCAAGCAATTCTCCTGCCTCAGCCTCCCGAGCAGCTGGGATAACAGGCACCCGCCACCACGCCCAGCTAATTTTTGTATTTTTTTTATAGAGATGGGGCTTCACCACGTTGGCCAGGCTGGTCTCGAACTCCTGAGCTCAAGCGATCCTCCCGCCTTGGCCTCCAGAGCACTGAGAATACAGGCGTGAGCCCCCGTGCCCAGCCTTCTCTCCATACAGTTTAGATGTTTGTTCCCTCCAGATCGCATGTTGCAATTTGGTCTCCAATGTTGGAGGTATGACCTGGTGGGAGGCATTCAGGTCACGCGGGCAGATCCCTCATGAATGGCTTGTACCCTCCTTGTGGTAGGAACCGAGTTCTTCCTCTCCTGGTTCACATGAGAGCTGGTTGTTTAAAATTCCTCTCTTGCCATGTGACACACCTGCTCCTCCTTCACCTTCCACCATGACTGGAAGCATCCTGAGGCTCTCACCAGAAGCAGATGCCGGCACTATACTTCTTGTACAGCCTGCAGGACCGTGAGCCAAAATAAACCTCTTTTCTTTATAAATTAACTGGTCTCAAGTATTCCTTTATAGCAATGCAAAATGGACTAACATGCATTTCCTGGTTCAAATAACATCCACTTAATGTTGAGTGGGGTGCCCTCCTCTTCCTGTTGGCAGAATATGGATGTTCACAGGGACAAGGGCATCTACAGAGAGCAAACGACAGTACAGAGGAAGCCTGGGCCTCTGACCCTGTGAGACGGTCACATGAATCCCGGACTCTGCACTCAGGAGAGAGAAAAATAAGTTTGCGTCTTGCCTAAGCCACTGCTACCGTGTCTCGGTTTCAACCACTCACTTATCTTCTTACAGGGCCCTGTGCCAGTTATTAAGTGATTTTCTCTCAGCTCCAAACCCGTCACTGTCCAGTCTCCCTCGTGCTGCCAGGACTGGGACTCCACAAATCTCCTTCTTGCTCTGGTGCCACCTGGGCATCAGGCAGTGCCAATGGAGGGAAGCAGAGGGCACTGCATGACTGGAGGCACAGCCGGCTTGCCGGGGGCAGCTGCTGGATCCCACTGACGGTTTTTTCTAACATTCACGGGGCTTGCCACGTGGTACCTGATCAGAGACCCTGGCATCTCCCACCCAGTGCTCCCTTCCTGAAAGATCAGAGTTGCAGGCTCTCGGGGCACCTTCTCTAAGCTCAGAGACCTGCCAGCAGTCCCACCACAGAGGTGTGAATTTCAGCTCAAAAGCCACAGGGATGGTCACTGCACCCCACAGTTGCTACCTCCATGATGCCTTAGAGTTAGTTCTCTTTTTAGCCCTTCAGTTACCTACTTAACAACTGCATACCTAGTGACCATCCTTTAAACTCCCTCTGTTCAAATCACTGGTATGGTTTCTGTCTCCCATTGAGACCCTGATGGAGATACAGGTCTCAGATAATTTTTTTTTTTTTTTTGAGATGGAGTCTCGCCCTGTTGTTCAGGCTGGAGTGCAATGGCACAATCTCGGCTCACCACAACCTCCATCTCCCAGGTTCAAGCAATTCTCCTGCCTCAGCCTCCCAAGTAGCTGGGACTACAGGCCCGTGCCACCATGCCCGGCTAACTTTTGTATTTTTAGTAGAGATGGGGTTTCACTATGTTGGCCTGGCTGCTCTCGAACTCCTGACCTCGTGATCCACCCGCCTTGGCCTCCCAAAGTGCTGGGATTACAGGCGTGAGCCATCGTGCCTGGCCAGATGAATATTTTAAACACTGCCCAGGACTAAATAATCTCTGCCTCTCTTCTGCCCAAAACTCTTCCTAGCTCCCCAGAAGCCTCAGAGTAAAGTCCAAGCTCCAAAAGAGATCTCTATTCTAATACCTGGAACCTGGGAATATGTTAGGTTACATGGCAAAGGGTAAATGAGGTTGCTAATCAGCTGACCTTCTGATAGTGGGATTTATCCTGGACTATCCAGGTGGGCCTGATATAGTCACAGGGGCCTTCAAAGTGGAAGAGGGTGGCAGGAGAGGAAAGTCAGGGTGAGATGTGGCCACAGAAGAAAGGCACAGAAGGAGGCAATGCCACTTGCTTATTTATTTATTTTTTGAGACAGAGTCTTGCTCTGTCACCCAGGCTGGAGTGCAGTGGCACGATCTTGGCTCACTGCAAGCTCCGCCTCCCAGGTTCACGCCATTCTCCTGCCTCAGCCTCCCGAGTAGCTGGGACTATAGGCGCCAGCCACCACGCCCAGCTAATTTTTTGTATTTTTGATAGAGACATGGTTTCAGCATGTTAGCCAGGATGGTCTCGATCTCCGGACCTTGTGATCTGCCTGCCTCGGCCTCCCAAAGTGCTGGGATTACAGGCGTGAGCCACCACACCCAGCCACTTGTTTTGAATATGGAGAAAAGGGGATCTCTAGCAGCTGGAAAAGGCAATTCCTGGATTCTCCCCCAGAGCCCCCAGAAATGAACGCAGACCTGCTGACACCTTGAGTTTAGCCCAGTGCAACCCATTTCAGACTCACGACTCCCAAACTGTAAGACAATAAACTGACACTGTTTTAAGCCACTGCGTTTGTGGTCAATTGTTATGGCAGCAAATGGGAAGCTAACATAGGTGGTGAGGAAAGTTTCGCTGAGGAAGTGATATCTGAGCAAAGCATGGAAGAAAGCAGGGGACTGAGCCAGGCGTGTATCTGGGAAAGAGAGTTTTAGGCTGGGAAAGAGGTAGTGGCCCAGAGGTGGAAGTGCAGCTGGTGGGTGTGGGAAGCCAGGATGGAGCAAGCCAAGGGGGAGCTGTCGATGCGGCTGCAGATGTGATGGGCGGGGGGAAGAGAGGAGCAGCAGGAGGGCCTGGGAGGTTTCCACAAGGCCTGGCTTTGGCCTGTGGTGGTAATACCAGGGGGTTTGGGCAGGGAGTCACAGGACCTGACCTCACCACTGACAGAATAAGCAGCACCACGCTTTGGACATCATCCACAAAGCAATGAACAAGCATTAAATGAGTTAAACAGGGGAAGAGAGTGGTCCAATGTATTTGGAGAAGTTAAAAAGCCCTCTGACCACAGGAGAGGCTAGATATACTTTTGAACCCTTATTTTTTTGCTTTTTTTTTTTTGAAGCAAGGTCTTGCTCTGTCACCCCGGCTGGAGTGCAGTGGTACAATCATAGTTCACTGCAGCCTTGAACTCCTGGGCTCAAGCGATCCTCCTGCCTCAGCTTCTCAAGGAGATAGCACCACAGGCATGTGCCACCACACCTGGCTAATTTTTAAAACATTTTTTTGTAGAGATGGGGTCTCGCTGTGTTGCCCAGCCTGGTCTCGAACTCCTGGCCTCAAGTGATCCTCCCACGTTGGCCTCCCAACGTGTTGGGATTACAGACGTAAGCCATTGTGCTGGGCCTTGAGCCCTTGTTTTACATCAGGCATTATTCTCAGATCTGTATGTAAATCGACTCATTGCATCCTCCCAGTCACCCTATGAGGAAGGCGTTACCAGGAGCTGCATGTTACAGTTGAGGCATCCAAGACCTAACGTGGTGAAGGAGCCCACCCGAGGTCCTAGGGCAGGGGCAATTAAGACCAGGTTGTGTCTGCCCCCGACACAACCAGGAAACACATCTGCCTCTCCCGGGCAATTTCTCCAGAATTCTCCTGAACAGCTGCTGCACTCTGTTCCAAAGGCTAATGGGAATTAGTTTCTTCTGGTAAAAATAGGCAGGGTGATGGGGACCTACCTGGCCTTTAGCAGGGCTAAGGGCTTCATCCTCCTCTTCCCCTTCGCTGCCCAGGACCCGGGCCGCCTTCCTCCCTGGCCTCTTCACCGGAGAGTCACTCTCGGACACCACTCCATTCCACTCCTTCAGTGCCGCCCTGGAAGGTGGGGAAATGGGGGTGTAAAGGGGCAACTACAGCAGGCAGAGTGGGGGCACTGCCCGCAAACACTTTGGTTTCTTTGCTGTTTCCTTCCCTTCCTTTCAAGCATCCAATGAACATTTTCTGGTTGTCTCCTCAGCAAATCTCATCGTTTCATCCATCAATGCATTAATCCACCCGCCCACTCATCCACTCACCCACCCATCACACATCTCTGGAAGTCTCCAGAGTGCCTGCCCTGTGATGGGTGATGCTGAGGAGCAAATGGAGTCCCTGCCTAAGGTTGCCATTGGTCTCCAGCATCTATTGGGATGCCTTTTTTTTTTTTTTTTTTTGAGATGGAGTCTTGCTCTGTCGCCCAGGCTGGAGTGCAGTGGGCCGAGATCACGCCATTGCATTCCAGCCTGGATGAGAGTGAGACTCCATTTCAGAAAAAAAAGAGTACTGTTGTCTTCTACTTAGATGAGACAGCATCAAGACGTGGCCAGTGGCCAGCGGCCAGCTTCTCTGCATTATGGAGAATGTCTGGTTCTAGAACGAGGCCAAGACCTGCAGAAACAGAGACGTACAGACAACTCCGAGGCCCTGGATCCAGCTGTGCCTGCAGCTGCTCTTGCTCTTGGACTTCCGGCCACCTGGCTGAAAAAGTTTTTTGGGCCCCAAGACATTTTGCATTAGGTTTGAACACTTGCAACCAAGACAATCCTGACTGCTAAAGGAAAAAATTCACCATATCCCAGCCCTGTGACATACTTTGGAGGGGGCTCCGTCTCTCTGCTGCTATTGGATGCCTCCTTCTCAGGCTTCTTCGCTTTACCCTCTTTCTTGGGGTGGAAAAATGACCTAGAGGAGCACAAAAGGGGGTAAAAAAAGGAGAATAACAGCACCAATACCCTGCCTATCTATGCTGCATCCTATAACTTCCTTTTTTTTTTTTTGAGACAGAGTCTCGCTCTGTAGCCCAGGCTGGAGTGCAATGGCGCGATCTCAGCTCACTGCAAGCTCCGCCTCCTGGGTTCATGCCATTCTCCTGCCTCAGCCTCCCAAGTAGCTGGAACTACAGGCACCCGCCACCACGCCCAGCTAATTTTTTGTATTTTTAGTAGAGATGGGGTTTCACCGTGTTAGCCAGGAAGGTCTCGATCTCCTGACCTTGTGATCTGCTTGGCCTCCCAATGTGCTGGGATTACAGGCGTAAGCCACCGCGCCCGGCCGCATCCTATAACTTCTAACACCATTTCCATCTCAGCACATAACAAATAAGCCCTTTAACTTAACTGATAAGGAAACTCAGACTCAGACAAAGGAGGCAACACTAATTTTTCTGCCCTAACGCACCTGCAAGATATGATACATCCCAAGTTTTATTCAACAAATATTAACTATGCACTTTTTAAACCTTTTTTTTTTTAGACAGACTCTCGCTCTGTTGCCCAGGCTAGAGTGCAATGGTGTGATCTCGGCTCACTGCAACTTCTGCCTCCCAGGTTCAAGCAATTCTCCTGCCTCAGCCTCCCGAGTAGCTGGGATTACAGGTGCCCACCACAACGCCCAGCTAATTTTTTTTGTATTTTTGGTAGACACGGGTTTTCTCCATGTTGGCCAGGCTAGTCTCAAACTCCTGACCTTAGGTGATCCACCCACCCTGGCCTCCCAAAGTGTTGGGATTACAGGCATGAGCCCCCGCGCCCAGCCTAAAAAAATTTTTTTTTTGAGATGGAGTTTTCACTCTTGTTGCCCAAGGGTGGAGTGCAATGGTGCAATCTCGGCTCACTGCAACCTCGGCCTCCCAGTTTCAAGTGCTTCTCCTGCCTCAGCCTCCTGAGTAGCTGAGATTACAGGTGGCCGCCACCACGCCTGGCTAATTTTTTTTATTTAGTAGAGAAGGGGTTTCACCATGTTGGTCAGGCTGGTCTCGAACTCCTGATCTCAGGTGATCCTCCTGCCTCCCAAAGTGCTGGGATTACAGGCGTGAGCCACTGCGCCCAGCCTACCTAAGCACTTATTATGTGCCAGGGCCTGTTCTGGGCCTGAGGGGTTTGGCAGTGACCCAGACACATGAAGTTCCTGCCTTCAAGAAGCTAACACTCTGGTGAAGGGCAGAAATATTAAGCAAACAACTAAATATAAAATGTTGGGGCCTGGCGCGGTGGCTCACACCTGTAATCCCAACACTTTGGGAGGCCGAGGCGGGCGGATCACGAGGTCAGGAGATTGAGACCATCCTGGCTAACACGGTGAAACCCTGCTTCTACTAAAAATACAAAAAAAATTAGCTGGGTGTGGTGGCAGGCGCCTGTAGTCCCAGCTACTCAGGAGGCTGAGGCAGGGGAATGGCGTGAACCTGGGAGGCGGAGCTTACAGTGAGCCAAGATCGCGCCACTGCACTCCAGCCTGGGCGACAGAGCAAGACTCCGTCTCAAAAAAAAAAAAAAAAAAAAAAGTTGGAAGGCGTGAACATTAAAAAAAAAAAAATCTGGTGAAATCTGAATAATAAAGTATGGAGTTCAGTTAAGAGTAATGTACTGACATTAGTATCTCAGTGGTGAGAAACGGATCATAGTAATGTATGATATTGACAATGGAAACTGGCCAAGGGTATACAGGACCTCTCTGTACTGTCTTTGCAACTTTCCTGTACCTCTAAAATTATTCCAGAATAAGAAGTTTATTTAATCTTCAAAAAGAAAAGGAAAAATCATGCAAAAGCAAGTGGACAGAAAGCAATCGAAGGCACCATCAGCCCTGGAGAGACAATCCCCAGATTCCTCATCACGGGAGAAAAACGGAACCCAGCATTTGTGTAAGCCACTACCGCCCAGGTTTCTGGGATGGATGCCCATGTCTGGGTCTCTCTACCATCCATTTTTTCCTCCTGGTAACAGCCCCTCCGTTTTCCTCTTGGGATGCTTCTTACCCCACATTCTCTCAGTACACACGATTTGAGTGGGCTGGCCCTTTTGCCTGTGACCAGGGGTGGACACGTGATCCAGGCTGCATCCCTGTGGCTGGTTCAGGGATAGGTATGTGGCCCAGGCTGGGCCAGTGAAACTGGGCTCTAACACCCTCTTTCCAAGGGGACCGCTAAGAGGGGAGAGCCCACCTGAGGGTGAGGACAACCTCAAGGACAGCAGAGCTGAACAATGGAGAGAGACAGATTCCCAGGGAGGAAGTTTTGGCAACTGGATCGAACCAAGCCTGAGGCTGTTTACTCCAGCAGGTTTCAATGATATAAGTCAAGTCATGCGCTTTCTTGTCTTCCTGAAGCCGGACTGCATTAACACAAGGTTTCTCAACCTAGACACTATTGATATGTTGGGCCTGATGGTTCTGTGTTGTGGGGGGAGCTGTCCTATGAACTGAAGGATGTTTAGCAGCATGCCTGGCTTTTAGCCACTAGATGCCAATGGCAAACCCTCTGTCCCTAGGTTGTAACAACCAAAAATATCTCCAGACACTGGCCGGGCGCCGTGGCTCACGCCTGAAATCCCAGCACTCTGGGAGGCCGAGGTGGGTAGATCACGAGGTCAGGAGTTTGAGACCAGCCTGACCAACGTGGTGAAACCCCGTCTCTACTAAAAATACAAAAATTAGCCAGGCATGGTGGCATGTGCCTATAATCCCAGCTACTCAGGAGGCTGAGGCAGGAGAATCACTTGAACTCATGAGGCGGAGGTTGCAGTGAGCCGAGATTGCGCCACTGTACTCCAGCCTGGGTGACAGGGCAAGACTCCAACTCAAAAAAAAAAATCTCCAGACGCTGCCAGATGTTCCCTGGGGAGCAAAACTGCTGCTGACTGAGAACCACTGCGTTAGGGTTTCTGTTCCTTGCAACTAAAAACTGTTGTTCAATACACTGTCTTCCATATCCCACAGCTCATTTTCCATACTACTTGACTCCTGGAAATTCCAACTCAAAATCTAACGTAAGGGTTTTTGTTTGTTTGTTCGTTTTTTTAAGTACAGATTTAGAGAAAGAAACAAAGGACTTGGAGAAGGAAAGACTCAGGGGCAAGGGAGGGTGCTCACATGATACTTCGCTGCATGTCGGCGTCAGAATTCTCCCTTCCTGTCCAGCACTTTTCTTCGTCTGTCAGCTGCTCCTGGAACAGAAATCCAAACACTTGTTGAGGTGATTGGTTGTGCAGAGATCTAAACACACATAAAACCCTTTCTTTCAGAAAGAAAGAAAAAAAAAGAAAACAGAAACATGAATTTCCCCTTCAAAAAGAAACTCCTGTTTTTATGAACCAAAATAATTTGCTGGTGAGATTTACTGGTGAAGAATAAAAGCTCCAAATCAGAGAAAAAGATAAGAGGCCTCCTTTACCATAAGAAGACTGTTTTTCACCTAACATGAGGAATAGACTGAGGACCTGAAATGGGTTTTTTTGGAGTTAAGTTTAAAGGTTAGTGAAAAATTGTTTTAAGGTGATGACATAATTCCGTAAAACAACTGTGGAAGCTTATAAAATTGTACCCGCTGGTCTACATAAATTAGCTGTTGGGCAGTTTCTAAGGTATGCTGTTATTTCAAACAAAGGGCAGAATATCACAGAGTGTGTGCTACTGTACTATGTAAAAGAGAAAGGCTATAGGCCAGGCACAGTAGCTCACGCCTGTCATCCCAGCACTTTGGGAGGCCGAGGTGGGTGGATCACTTGAGGTCAGGAGTTCAAGACCAGCCTGGCTAACATGGCAAAACCCTGTCTCTACTAAAAATACAAAAATTAGCCAGGTGCGGTGGTGCGCGCCTGTATTCCCAGCTACTCTGGAGGCTAAGGCAGGAGAATCGCTTGAACCCGGGAGGTGGAGGCTGCAGTGACCCGAGATTGTGCTACTGCACTCCAGCCTGGACAAGAGTGAAACTCCATCTCAAAAAACAAAAACAAAAACAAAAGAAAGACTATAAATGTATCCACATATCTTGTATATGTACAGAACATCTCTGTTGGAAGACAAAAAACTGGTAATGCTGTCGCCTCAGGAGGGACAGACACTGGAAGGAGATTTTTTAATATGCATGCTTTTGCAGGCAGAACAATCAGAATACATCACCCCTTCAAAATATATTTTTAAAAATTAAATACTTTTTTAAAAAGTCTATTATTTAATGAAATCAATAACAGTCACTGGGGCTTCCACAATTTAGAGTAACTCTAATGAAAGGGTTCCTAGGCCGGGCGTGGTGGCTGCTGCCCATAATCCCAGCATTTTGGGAGGCCGAAGCGGGTGGATCGCCTGAGGTCAGGAGTTCGAGACCAGCCTGGCTAGCATGGTGAAACCTCATCTCTACTAAAAATACAAAAATTAGCCAGGTATGGTGGTGCACATCTGTAATCCCAGCTAGTGGGGAGGCTGAGGCAGGAGAATCACTTGAACCCAGGAAGCGGAGGTTGCAGTGAGATCATGCACTCTAGCCTGGGCAACAGAGTAACACTCTGTCTCAAAAAAAAAAAAAAAAAAAAAAGAAAAAGAAAAAGAAAAGAAAGGGTTCTTAATCTGGGGTCCACAGAACCCAGGAGTCCAAGAGCAGAACTCAAGTGGTCTATGAAATTTGACAGGAAAGAAATTACGACTTTATTCTTGTAAACTTCTAATTGGAACTGAGCCTTTCCTTCCATTATAAATATTAAACATATAAAAAATTATAAAATTTCTATATCTTTAATATTTATAATGGAAGAAAATAAATTACACATAATTATGTAATTATAATTATTTACATTATATTTCCTTCCACTATGAATATATTTTTTAAAAAAGGACTAGCAGGACCTCTGCGTGGATTGCCTGAGTTGAGACCAGCTCAGACCAGCCTGGGCAACAGAAATGGTTTTCTTTGACTTTCCCTTCCTTTGCACAGAAATCTTCTTCAACCCATGGGGTCCCCTTTTGTTTTCTGGAATCAGTACTCTCTGTCCCACACCACACGCCTCTAAGTCTCCACTCATCTCTACAGCCTCGGCCGCCACATGTTGGCACCACAACTCAAACTCAATTTTGGAATCAAAAAACTCAGTAGGCCGGCGCTCTGGCTCACGCCTGGAATCCCAGCACTTTGGAAGGCTGAGACAGGCGGATCACGAGGTCAGGAGTTCGAGACCAGCCTGGCCCGCATGGTGAAACCCCATCTCTACTAAAAATTCAAAAAATTAGCCAGGCATGGTGGTGCGAGCCTGTAATCCCAACTACTCAGGAGGCTGAGGCAGGAGAATCACTTGATCCCAGGAGGCGGAGGTTGCAGTGAGCTGAGACTGCACCACTGGACTCCAGCCTGGGCGACAGAGCGAGACTCCGTCTTAAAAAAAAAAAAAAAAAAAAACTCAGCAATTTCCAAACAGAGTTTCTCAGGGCCAGTTGGGGAGCAGGAAGTAAGCAATGCTTCAACCAAACAGTTCACAAAGAAAGCAGGTTAGGGACTTAGCCACCAAAATCCTGAGGGCAAAGGAGAAAACTATTACGATCCCTCCTGAGTGCTCACCTGCCTAGGTACTTGACATTCTCAATTATACTGACTCTCCACAACAACTCTGTTACAGAAACTAAGGCACAGAGGGGTTTTCAAAGGAACTTAACCTGCATCTATAGTACGTTCCACCCCAGGTCAGCCTGCTCCACAGCTCACCTCTTAACCACCAGACTGAGTTGCAAGGGAAGGAGAAATACATAAGCGTTTACTGGGAAGCCTACTCTATGCCTGACAGGCTGATCACATTCTCAAATACCCTCAATCCTCAAGTCAGCCCTCCAAGACAGGTAAGATCATCCCCACTTTATAGATGAAGGTACTGAGGACAGAGGGACATAGCTGGGGTTCAGGCAAGGCTTCAAACCCCGGTGTGGCTGGCTCCAAAGCCCACGTTCCTTCCTCCTTACCACGGTACTCAAGGCTGGCTTCTCAACTCTGTGTACTGCTGAGTTGGGGGGAACAAACTGGTTGATGCCTCTGGAGGACCACCCGGCGTCTCTATCGGAACGGCAACCCCACTTCTGTGTATTTGGCCCACAGAGACCCTCACAGGTGGACCAAGCACCAAGTTACCTGCTGCAGCACTAACTGTAATGAGAAAAGACTGGAAACTGGTGGAATGTCTACCCTTAGGGAACTGGTTCCCTCATTACTGGAATACCATATGGTAGAATATTGTTCAGGGTTAAAATTAAATGAATGATGGATAAAAGGTATAGGAGTTTTTTGGGGGGATGATAAAAATATCCTAAAATCGATTATGGTAATAACTGCACAACTCAGCGCATACACTGAAAACCACTGACTTGTACATTTTAAATGGGCACTTTAAGTACACTGAAATACACTTTAAATACACTGAAAACCACTGACTTGTACACTTTAAATGGGCAAAATTGTACACTTTAAATGGGCAAACTGTATAATTGTGAATTATATCTCAATAAAGCGGTTACCAAAATGAAGAGATAATGACAGGAAAAATATCAAGTGAGGATGAAACAGTACTCAGTAATAAAAAGAAACGAAGCACTGATACAAGCAACAACTTGGGTGGACCTCCAGGGCATTGTGCAGAGTAGAAAAAAGGTAACATCCTAATAATATATGATTCCATTTACATAACAACCTCCGAATGACAAAACTAGAGATGGTGAACACATTAGCGGTTGCCAGGGGCCTGGGGAGGAGTTCTTATGTGGAGAGGGAACTGTTCTATATCACAATTACGATGGGGGTTACACAAATCTATACAAGGAATCAAGCTGCACGGGCACACAGATGCACAATCACACTCACACCACACAAACTGGTGAAAACTGAACAAGGTCTGTAATCTAGTTAACAGAACTGTACTGATGTCAATTTCCTGGTTTCGATATTGGGACTACATAAGATGTCACCATTAGGGGAAGATGGATATACTCTTTTCACAACTTCCTTGAATCTATAATTATTTCAAAATAAAAAGTAAAAACAAGAGGTAAGCTCCATCCCTTTATCAAGCATACATTAGGCCAGACGTCTCCCCATTCAGATGATTCTCCATCTTTTACAAGCCCTTTACCTAGACCTGGACCTTACCACTGACCTCTCCCTGACACCACCCATCTCCCTCCAGTAGGGCCCACTCCTTCCAGGTGATGCTGCTGCCCGCGATTTACCTTCTTCTAGCCCCGCCCCCTCAGCACTTCCAGGTGGCCCCCGCCCCCCAGCACTTCCGGTTCCCAGCCAGCCCCGCCCTCGGCACCTCCCCCTTCCAGGTGGCACCGCTCACACGCAATCTTTTCCCCGGCCCCGCCCCTTAGCTCCCTTCAGCCCCTCCCCCTCCCAGATAGCCCCGCCCCCTTGGGGGCCTTCCGATTTCCAGCTGGCCCCGCCCATACAGTTTTTCCCCCGGCCCCGCCCCTCAGCTCCATTTGGCCCCTCCCCCTTCCAGGTGAACTCGCCCCTCAAGGCCTCTTCTCAGAGGCCCTGTCCAACTGTCTCTGTCTCTCGTCTACCCTCTACCTGGCCCCCCTCCCTCTGGGAGACACCTCTCTGCACTCTCCGGCGGCCCGCAGCCCGCGCTCTTCCGTCTCCACCGCGCTCTCGGCAGCCTCAGCGTCCCCACGCCCATTCCTCTGCAGACGCCCCGACATGGCGAAGCATAGGCCCCAAGCATTCGGCGCACCCGCCGCCCTCCGCCTCCCATCTGCTTGCGGACGGCCCCACTTGCCTCGCGTTGGTCCCGCGCGCCGCTGCCCGGGTAACACACTCAGATCCGCCAGGCGCGCCTCTGCAGTCCCAAGTTCGCGCCACGGCATTCGCGCGCAGACGTCTGCGGCCGGGGGCGGGGCAGAGCCTAGGGGCGGGACCTGGGCACCGTCCGCACCGCCGCCGTCGCGCGGAGGACCCTGGGAGTCGTAGTCTCCCGAATGGGAGGAGGGCGGGAAAAGGGGTGAAGTGGGGCGAGCCCTCCCGCAGAGCACACTGGGAAAATGCCCGCGCTTTCCCTCGCCCTGGATGAGCGGGTGTGGCTGAGGGTCTGAGGAGTGACTGGCAGGGAAAGAGGAGGAATCGGTGGAAGCGCCCGCGCGAGGCACGGCGGGAAGAGAGGCGGGAGACCGCGCGGGGCATCCCGGGAGCAAGGGCCGGGCCTGGCCTGGGCGCGGGGCATTGTGGGAGGTGGACGCCGCTCCGGGGCGGGTAGGTGAGTGGGGAGGGGCGGGAAGGGTGCACATCTTGGGGAGGGGAGAGGCACAGCTAGGTGGGACGGCGGGGCTGGAAGGTGCCGCAGCGGGCGGGGCGGGGGGGAGTAGGAGGGTCGGGAGCGGGCTGGATGGGGCTGCTCGAGGGGAGACGCGCAGCTGGACGTGGGGGGAGCATCTGGGGTGAAGGAGCCCATCCGAGGACGAGGGGCCATGTCTAGAACGAAGATGCATATTGCGGGGGATGGTGGATGTAACTGGGAGGAGGGGCCCACAGCTGGACTGGGGGCCGCATCTGAGGAGGAGGGGACCACAGGTGAATACTGGTGACACTTCCGAGGAGAACTAGCCACAAGTGGGGCACACACTGTAGGCGAAGCGTGGATAACTGCATGTGGGGAGTACATCTGGAGATGAGAGTGTCTCAGGGAAGCCCCAGCTACAGCTGCATGTGGCGAGCCATAGGGTCATAATCGGGGGAAGGGGCAACAGCTGCACGCCAGAGACACATCTGGGGAGTGCGGAGCCACAGGTGCATGAAGCATGTGACCGGGTGAGGGGTCCGTGGCCTGGATGTGGGAGCACATCTGGAGATGGGGCGTCTTTGGAGGGGTTACAGCCAACTGCTGGCACATGGAAGGAGGAGTTCCAGATGAATACGAGCCTTAGAAGTTACTCTTGGGTGAGAGACACAGCTGGAAGGGGAGGAGGTTTTAGCTGGAATTTGAGAACACATTTGAGGAGATGTCCTTAAGGGACATCTGAGCTTAAGGGTCGTATTTTGGGAGGAGAGATTCCAACTGTACCTAAGGGTCACATCTGCGGAGGAGGAGACGAGTTGGAATTAGGAATCAAGATGACAGGCTCCAAGTGAACCAGGGATAAGGCGGTGGGAGGAGGCCAAAGATAGGATGGAGGTTGATATTTATATATTTGGAGAAAAACAGGCACGTCCGACCCCGGGCTACCCACCTCGATAGAGGCACCAGCAACCGACGGGGCAGGCCAAGAATGGAGTAGATGAGATACCCCGGGTGGGAATGGGTCTGATATCCACCTGTTCTCCTCTCCTCCACGCAGGCCCCCAGGATGGAGCGGCCGGAGCCCCCACCCGGCACGGCTGCGGGGCAGGAGGAGCAGGAGCTGCGGGAGCGGGCCTTCTTCTCGTGGGCCGAGTTCAGCCGCTTCTTCGACGCGTGGTGCCAGCAGCGGCTGGCGCTCTTCTTCGTCAAGAGCTCCATGCACCTGGCGCGCTGCCGCTGGGCCAGTGCGCCCCCGCTCTACACGCTCATCGACGTGCTCAAGTACAGCTACGTGCGGCTTGTGTGCAAGGACGTGCGTGCGCCCAGCCGGCCCGCCGTGGGGTGCGTGAACCTGAGCCGCTGTCCTGCTGGGGGGAAGGGGAGCACCGGCGGTGGGTGTGGGTGGGAGACGGGCAGAGAACACCCCACCCAGAGATGCAGAGGGGGAGAGGCCAACTGAGACAGCCAAATACACCTTGCAGAGAGGCGGGAGTCAAGGAGGGACATGTACTGAGAGACAGAAGAGGAGCTAGAGAGACAAAGATACTCACGGAGCAAGAGATGGTGGGGGCCCGACTTACAGACTTTTTTTTTTTCGAGATGGAGTCTCCTCTGTCGCCCAGGCTTGAGTGCAATGGTGCCATCTGCAGCCTCCACCTCCTAGGTTCAAGTGATTCTCCCGCCTCAGCCTCCCGAGTAGCTAGGACTACAGGCACCTGCCATCATGCCCGGCTAATTTTTGTGTGGTTTTTTGTTTTTGGTTTTGTTTCGTTTTGCTTTGTTTTGTTTCTTTGAGACAGAGTCTTGCTCTGTCACTCAGGCTGGAGTGCAATGGCACAATCTCGGCTCACTGCAACCTCCACCTCCCGAGTTCAAGCGTCGTTTCTCCTGCCTCAACCTCCTGAGTAGCTGGGATTACAGGCACGTGCCACCACGCCTGGCCAATTTTTGGATTTTTGTAGAGATGGGGTTTCACCATGTTGGCCAGGCTGGTCTCAAACTCATGACCTCAGGTGATCTGCCCGTCTTGCCTCCCAAAGTGCTGGGATTACAGCCATGAGCCACTGTGCCCGGCCTGACTTACAGAATGTAATAGAGACTTCGAGAGGCAGAGCGTAAAACACACACACCCCAAGAGGAGAAAAAAAGTCACGGAAAATTCCAGAAACATGGAGACATGGAGGCAGAGACACCAGAGACAGCCAGGGAAACAGAAGAGCCAGGTTTTGTACATGTGACAAAGACTGGGAGACAGAGACTGGGAGACTGAACTGCAGAGAAGCCGCAGGATAAGGAAAAGGATCCATCTAGTCAGTGAATAAGGGGCCAGGTCCCATGCTGTGGGCTGGGGATATTCTAGTTGGAGCGATGGAGTTGGGCAAGAGACAAAAATCCCTGCCCTTCTGGTACTTTCTGACTGGACAGGAAGATTGACGTTAAAAGAACAAGCTCACAGGTAGTTCCCTACAACTGTGCAAAGAGTGGCAGGTGAGAAATCCAGGAGAGCCAGAATCACACCCAGGTGGCCAGGGGTATTTTAATGGACCCCAATTGTATTTTATTTATTCTTTATTTTTTTGAGACGGGGTCTTACTCTGTTGCCCAGGCTGGAGAGCAGTAGTGCGATCTTGGCTCCCTGCAACCTCCAACTCCTGGGTTCAAGAGATTCCCCCACCTCAGCCTCCCAAGTAGCTGGGACTACAGGTGTGTGCCACTATGCCCACCTAATTTTTGTATTTGTAGTAGAGATGGGGTTTCACCATGTTGGCCAGGCTGGTCTCGAACTCCTGACCTCAAGGAGGCTGAGGTGATCTGCCCACCTCGGCCTCCCAGAATGCTGGGATTACAGGCTGAGCCACCACACCCAGCCAAATTGACCCCAATTTTATTTTGCTTTATTTTATTTTATTTTATTTTATTTTATTTTATTTTATTTGAGACGGAGTCTTGCTCTGTCATCCACACTGGAGTGCAGTGGCACAATCTCCACTCACTGCAACCTCAGCCTTCTGGGCTCAAGCAATTCTCCTGCCTTAGCCTCCCCAGTAGCTGGGATTACAGGCATGCGCCACCATGCCCAGCTAATTTTTGTATTTTTAGGGTTTCACCATGTTGGGCAGGCTGGTCTTGAACTCCCAACCTCAGGTGATCCGCCTGCCTTGGCCTCCCAAAGTGCTGGGATTACAGGTGTGAGCCACGGTGCCTGGTCTGACCCCAGTTTTAAACAGGGGTTGTTCCCCACACAGTTAGGTTTCCAGCTTCCACTGGAACACCGGAAGAGGTGAGCCCATGTTTCCATTGGCAGACGGCCACCCCTCTTGGATGGGGCTTTGCTGCCCAGGTTTGCCCCAAACCCTGCCACTCTCTGCTGCCTCATCCCTAGCACTGTCTTTTGCTTGTTTTGCCTGCCTGGTCCCAGTAGGTGTGTGAGTTTGAGACCCTTGGTTGGGGAGCTGTAGACAAGAACAGAGTGCTTAAGAACACAGGCTCTGCCTTCAGGCTGCCTGAGACATGCTCCACGACTTCCTGGATGGGTGACTTTGGGCAATGGACTTCACATCTCCAAACCTCAGTTTTCTCATCCTTTGAAATGGGGTTATCACGATACCCGCCTCATGGGGCCATTGTGAGGATACTGTGAGATCATACATGAGAAAAACACATAACCGTGGTGCCTGGAACATGGGGTGGCTGGTTAAGTGATAGCTGTTACAGGATTCGAGAGCATGGACTCTGGGCCATTGCACTGCTGATGCTTGGTGGATGCTGTTGAGCGAGTGACTCCACCTTTCTGTGGCCTCAGTTTCCTCATGTGGAAAATGGGAGACATAATAGTGTCTATCTCATAGGTAAATTATTCAGAAAGGCATCCAGCACAGAGTAAGCACACTCTAACAGCTCTTTCACCGGTAGTTATTTAAACATGTATTGTGAAATACATTCTTGCAACTTCTTTCTCACTACTTATTCTAGAAACAGAGACTCGGAGATCTGAAAGTGGAACAGCATCAAACACACACATCACCCAGAAACCTAGAACGTTAGAGCTTGCAAGAAGCTCAAAGAAGCTCAGGCCTAATCTGAAACCTATTAACAGAACCCAGTTCCAATGTAACAAATGCTTATTGAGCACCTACTATGTGCATGCCCTTCACTGGACATTTAGAATCCAAGACTGATCTCGGCTCTTGAACAGCTCAGAACTTAATGGGGTAGACAAAGACCAAAAAACAACAAAAAAAATTATAGATAGTGGCCCATAGCAGTGAGAGTGAGATTGAGGGGGAGATGAGAGGAGGATACAAAGGGAGTGGTCAGCTCCACCTGAAAGCTTACTGGGTGGTTCTGGAAGGCTTCCTGGAAGAGGTAACCAGTAAGCAGAACCTTGAAGAATTTTGTTGATATGTTTATGTATGTATAGTATGTGAGCTAACAGACACACTAGGTTTACTATGTGCAGGTACTGTCCCAAGTGCTCTACAAATATCAGAGACAGCCAAGGAGCAGGAGAGACAGGACTATGGAGGGGGCGAGGACAGGGCCCTGGGTACACTCCTGGGACTGGGTAGATGATGAGATGGTCTCTGAATGGGGAGTGCGGGAGCAGGTGGTTGATGAGCCGGTTCAGGAACGATATCTTGGAGCCATCATGTCTAGCTCCCTCACTCTCTCGAGCTGCTCAAAGCAGAGCCTCTCCAGTGCCACAGCCCAGGGACAGCCCATGGGCCGAGGTCAGGCTGGAGAAGTTAGTGTGTAAGGAAAGGCAGGACATGAGGCTGCAGTGGTGTCAAGGCCTGGATCTGGCAGGGCTGAGTACAGGAGTTGGGACTTTATCTGGGAGCCCTAGAAGGCTGTGAGTAGGGTCAGTTGTGGGTGGAGGAAGATCCCTCTGGGGCCGTGTGGGAGACGATGTGGGGGAGAGAGAAGGGATATGAAGGAGGAGGCTGGGGCTGAGGGTGCAAGGAACCAGACAAGAACTTTCTTCCTGTCCACTCCTTCCCCCTTGCCAGAGGTTACACAGTGACTCTCTCGAAGTCACCACTGCTGCAGCTTCAGCTCTCCAGCTCCAGTTCCTCCCCCATCCCTCTCTCTCAGCACTTCCCTCCCTGGAACAGAATTGCTCAGCCTTTCTCAATACACACTGGCCGTTGAAAACACAAAGATCTTGAAAACCTGAATGATCAAGAATAAATGGGTAGTTGGGTGCGGTGGCTCTCGCCTGTAATCCCAACACTTTGGGAGGCCGAGGCGGGCAGATCACTTGAAGTCAGGAGTTTGAGACCAGCCTGGCCAACAGGGTGAAACCCTGTCTGTACTAAAAATACAAAAATTAGCCGGGCCTGGTGGCAGGTGCCTGTAATCCCAGCTACTCGGGAAGCTGAGGCAGGAGAATCACTTGAACCCAGGAGGCAAAGGTTGCAGTGAGCTAAGATTGTGCCACTGCATTCCAGCCTGGGCAACAGAGCGAGACTCTATCTCAAAAAAATGAATAAATGGGTAAGTGGAAGGCAAATCAAAGCAAAGCAATGAGTCCTTGAAAAAAAGTTTAAAAAAATAGCAGGTACTATTTCTGCATTGTTTACTATGCACTAGCCCATTTCTAACCACTTTACATAATTTAATCCTCTTATTTAGCCCTCTCTACAAGCCTGAGAGACTAGTATTACTATTGGCCCCACTTTCCAGGTGAGAAAACTGAGGCACAGGATGCTTAAAGATTGTTCCCAGGATAACACAGCAGCTAAGAGGGAAAACCAGGGTCTGGCCCCTCATTCTGGTTACTAAGCCCATGGTTTTAATTACCACCCTCCCGCCTTTCTTTCTCACTTTCTCTTTCTCTCTCCTTCCCTCATCTTTATTTCAATCATTCAACCCTCAGTGTGAGGGTTGACCGTGCCATGGATCCCCTAAAGATGTGTTGGTTCTGGGCACCAGCCTATCCATCCCTTCACCCAAGAGGTTTTTGGGAGCCCCTGCAATGTGCAAGGTGGTGGTTTTAGATGCTGGGATTTCTGTGGGGAACGTACATTACAGATGGACATAAATAAAAATCCCAGCCAGGTGTGGTGGCTCACACCTGTAATCCTAGCACTTTGGGAGGCCGAGGCGGGTGGATTGCCTGAGCTCAGGAGTTTGAGACCAGCCTGGGCAACATAGTGAAACTCCATCTCTACTAAAATAAAAATTAAAAAAAAAAATTAGCTGGGTGTGGTGGCGTGTACCTGTAATCTCAGCTACTCAGGAGGCTGAGGCAGGAGAATCGCTTGATCCCGGGAGGTGGAGGTTGCAGTGAGCCGAGATCGTGCCACTGGGGACAGAGTGAGACTCCGTCTCCAAAAGAATAAATAAATAAAAATTAAAAAAAATAAAATTCCCTACATGTGATGGACCGTGCCCTAGCCAGGATATGGTCAGGGAAGACTTCCTGGAGGAGGTGATGCTGGCTGTGAGGCCTGAAAGATGAGTAGGAGTTGACTAGGTGAAAAGGGAGAGGAATGTTTTATGAAGGAGGGAAGAACTTACGATAGGTTGTGGAAATGGAAAAAATGTGGATGGGTAGGATGTGGTGATGGATGGTTTTGGTGGAATGGAGACCATATCCCAGAGTAGGTGTGCCAGGGTTTGTAGGTTACATCGTGGGATTTAGTCACGGAATCATCACACACTTACTGAATACCTCCAGACGCCAGGTACTATTCTAGGTGCTGAGGATACAGAGATAAACAAAATAGACAAAAATTCCTATCCATGTGGAATTTACATTTAGCGGGGGGATGACATTACTCCTCCAGATAGGTGGAGAGAAATTGGAAAAATGGCATGCTGAAGCACCAGTAGGTGGTTATGTGAGATTCTGGGCCCCTGCAGAGGAGACGCACTGTTCTCTGGCAAGATTCATGGCTTCACAGAAGAGGTGACCTACCCGGAGCAAGGGGCTGTCCTAGGGCCTGAAACACCTAGGCTGAAGGAAGTCAGACCAAGGGTTTCACAAAAGCCCACGAATTATTCTAGAAAAATGTACGGGGTGGCATACCGTGAACTTGCAATCTTGATAAATCAAACATGGCTGCATGCGGGGATTTCCTTTGCTTCCACCTGATACCACATGGTGGCTGTATGTTTATTTTATTCATATTTATTTGTACATTGAATAATTTTCTAAATGTGCATTATTTTTGTATTTTTTTGAGACAGAGCTTTGCTCTTGTCGCCCAGGCTGGAGTGCAATGGTGTAGTCTCAGCTCACTACAACCTCCATCTCCCAGGTTCAAGCGATTCTCCTGGCTCAGCCTCCTGAGTAGCTGGGATTACAGGTGCCCGCCACCACGCTCAGCTAATTTTTGTATTTTTAGTAGAGATGGGGTTTGCCTATGTTGGCCAGGCTGGTCTCGAACTCCTGACCTCAAGTGATCCGCCCGCCTTGGCCTCCCAAAGTGCTGGGATTATAGGCGTGAGCCACCGTGCCCGGCCTTGTTACTTTAAATGAGGCATAAAGTCTCAAACTCTGTATGTTGATTTTTAAAATCTAGCAGGCTCCTGCGTTTTTCTTCACCTCGTGCATGTAGGAAAAAAGGGGTGTGTCAAGGATGCTCTTCTGGTTTAACAAAGAAAATTTTTAAGCATTTATACTGGTGGATTTAAGCATTTCTCTGGGTGGATCCTGGGGAGAATCACCCAGTTGGGGGGCCATTTGGAAAAAGCATAGGAGGGCTTTTAGGGGGCATGTTACTGGGGTATTTACTACCTGGGAGCCAGGGTTTCTTAACTACATACCAGGCCCCGGGCAGTCTGTGTTACAAGGGTCAGCAAACGAGGAAGCCCTTGGACGAATCCCAACCTGCAGCCTACTTTTTTTTTTCTTCTTCTTCTTGAGACAGAGTCTCGCTCTGTCGCCCAGGCTGGAGTGCAGTGGCGCGATCTCGGCTCACTGCAACCTCCACCTCCTGGGTTCAAGCGATTCTCCTGCCTCAGCCTCCTGAGTAGCTGGGACTATGGGCGTGTGCCACCACACCCGGCTAATTTTTGTATTTTTAGTAGAGACAGGGTTTCACCACGTTGGTCAGACTGGTCTCGAACTCTTGACCTCGTGATCTGGCCACCTCGGCCTCCCAAAGTGCTGGAATTACAGGCGTCAGCCACCACGCCCGGCCTGTAGCCTATTTTTATAAATGAAGTTTTATTGGAACATAGCCATGCCTGGTCATTTATGTATTGTCTATGGCTTCGTTTGCAATATAGCAACAGAATATATTAAACATTTACTACCTGGCCCTTTGCAGAAAATGTTTGACAGCTCCTGCTGTATAAACATAAAATCTGCCAAAAAATGCTGATATTACCCCACATGGAGAAACACTGAACCCCTCTTCAGAAATCAGATGCCAATTTAAATATTACTATCAGAGAAATACACTCTGATTTTTTTTTCCTATTCCCTTTCTTTTATTTTCTTTTTTGAGACAAGGTCTTGCTCCGTTGCCCGGGCTGGAATACGATGGTGCCATCATAGCTCACTGTAACCTCGGATTCCTGGGCTCAAGTGATCCTCTTGCCTCAGCTTCCCAGAATAGCCGGGACTATGGGTGTGTGCCACAATGCCTGACTACTTTTTTATGTTTTAATTTTTTGTAGAGAAGGGCTCTTGCTATGTTGCCCAGGCTGGTCTTGAACTCCTGGACTCAAGTGAAGTGATCCTCCTGCCTCAGCCTCCCAAAGTGCTGGGATGACAGGTGCTAGCCACTGCACCCGGCCCTATTTCATTTTCTACAGTGCTGGTTGCAACTCTCCGCGTTAATTTCATGTAATGGGCTATGCTGTGCAGTCTGAGAACCGCTGTCCTAGACAAACTCTTGCTCACACACATAAAGAGATGTATAAGAGAGTGTTGTATCACACGTTGGGGTGATTGAAGCATCATTCGTAACAGAGGAGAACTGGAAACACCATCATAGATGACAGAGCCATGGAGTGGAACATTCGGCAGCAGTAAAAGGAATGAAACTGAACAGTTTTGAAAATCCGAGTGAAAAGCCAGCTGCAAAGGCATCTGTAGGGTGGGATGATTGTCTTAGTCTCAATTGATGTAACAAACTACCACAAATATGGTGGCTTAAACCAATACCAATTTATTTATCTCACAGTTCTGGAGGTCAGGCAGCCAATATGGGTCTCAGGGCTAAAATCAAGACATTGGCAGTGCTGTGTTCTGGAGGCTCTAAGGAGAATCTGCTTCCTTATCCTTCCAGCTTCTAGAGACCACCCATGCTCTTTGGCTTGGAGCCTCTTCCTCCATTTATTTTATTTATTTATTTATTCTAGACGGAGTTTTGCTCCTGTTGCCCAGGCTGGAGTGCAGTGGTGCGATCTCAGCTCACCGCAACCTCTGCCTCCTGGGTTCAAGTGATTCTTCTGCCTCAGCCTCCCAAGTAGCTGGGATTACAGGCATGCGCCACCATGCCTGGCTAATTTTGTATTTTTAGTAGAGACAGCGTTTCTCCATGTTGGTCAGGCTGGTCTTGAATTCCCAACCTCAGGTGATCCGCCCACCTCGGCCTCCCAGAGTTCTGGGATTACAGGCATGAGCCACCGCGCCAGGCCATTCTTCCAATTTTTTTTTTTTTTTTTTTGAGAGATAGGGGTCTCACTAGTCTCACTATGTTGCCCAGGCTGAACTCAAATGATCCTCCCAGCTCAGCCTCCTGAGTAACTGGGACTATAAGCAAGTGCCACCGTGCCTGGCTCTTCCTCCATCTTTAAAGCTAGAAGGTAGCATCTTTCAATCTCTCTCTGACTTTGATCCTCTTACTTCCCTCTTTCCCTTATAAGAACCTTTGTGATGACATTTGGGCCTACCTGGGTAATCCAGACTCTCCCCATCTCAAGACCCTTAATTTCATCACACCCGCAAAGGTCCTCTTGCCATGGAAGGCAGCATATGCACAGTTTCAGTGACTATGACGTGAATATTTTGGGGAACCATGATCCTTGCTACCACAATGCTCGGAAACAAAGAGTTTTCTTTTTCTTTTCTTTTTTTTGCTTTGAGACAGGGTCTCGCTCTGTCACACAGGCTGGAGTGCAGTAGTGTAATCTCGGCTCACTGCAATCTCTGCCTGCTGGGTTAAAGCCATTCTCCTTCCTCAGCCTCCCAAGTAGCTGGAATTACAGGTGTAATCCCATTAGCCTATTATTAGCCACCACGCCTGGCTAATATTTTTTTTTTTTTTTTTTTTTAGTAGAGACAGGGTTTCACCATGTTGGCCAGGCTGGTCTCAAACTCCTGATCTCAGGTGATCTGTCCCCCCTCAGCCTCCCAAAGTGCTGGGATTACAGGCGTGAGCCACCACGCCCGGCCAAAAACAAAGTTTTTTTGAAGTAGACTTTTTAAAAATGTAACACACATCCAGAAAAGTACACACATCATATGTGTGCAACTGAATGAATTTTCCCCCCAAAAAAAAATCAGAGGTAACCAGCACCCAGAACAAGAAACAGAATATGTCCAGTCCCAAGAAACCTCCTGGTGCCCCCTCACAGGGTTAACCACTTAAGGGTAACCACTATCTAGCCTCCTAATGGCAGAGGTTAACTTTGCCTGCTGTTGAACTTTATGTAAATGGGAATTATATCACAGTTTCTCTTTCATGTCTGGCTTCTTTCACTTGGTAGGTTTGTGAGATTCATCCGTGTCATTGGAGGTTGTAATGGTGTGTTCATTCTTGGTGCTGATTAGTGTTTTATTTTAGGAATACACCACAACTTATTTTCTCACTCTATTGTTGGATATTTAGGTTTCAAGCATTTGGCGAATATACATAGTGCTGCTATGAACATTCTCGTACGCATCTTTAGATGCCCATTTGTCTTGAGTGGCACCACTGGGTCACAGGAGAGACATAAAATTTGCTTTAGTAGATACTGCCATGAAGTTTTCCAAAGTGCTTGTGCCATTTCACGTTCCCATCAGTGATGGGTGAGAGTTCCAGTTGCTCCATGTCCTCATCAACACTTGATGTTATCAGTCTCTTTTGTTTGACCATTCTGCTGATGTGTAGTGGCATTTCCTTAGGGTTTTAATTTGTTACGTCTTTGATGACTAATGAGTTTGAGTCCTTTTTCACGTATACAATGCTTTTAAAACAGAGAAACATACCTCCCATTGTTTATGGGTGCATAAAAATATACATGGAATGCTAATAGATAATTTTGATAGTGGCTGCCTCTGGGGACAGAGGGAAGGAAGATAATCTGTTAGGGCAGCGTTCACAGAAGGCCTCAACTTTTGATGTTATTGCTAAACCAGAAGCAGATACAGGACTATCTGAAATTTTTTATTTCTAAAAATAGTTAAGGTAAATACAATAAAATATTCCCTCACTTTTGACAGAACTAAGGGTGGTAGGTATAGAATTTTAGTGAACACTTACTGCTTGCCATATTCCAGACACTGTGTAGGTGCTTTACCTATATTAACTCTTTTCATGCTCATGACAATCCTATGAGGAAGGTATGATGAGTAGGACCTTCCTTGTAACCTATGAGGAAACTGAGGCATAGAGACTTGAAGTGACTTGCCCCAGGTCACACAGCTGGCATATTCTTAGGGCCCTCTACTCTTCTCTATGCCTGAAACAATTCTTAGTTTAAAAAAAAAAAATGGTGAGTGGAAAGGAAGAAGAGGGCAGCAGAGTGATGTGACCAGGGTGGTGGTGGTTCCTCCCACAGGCCTCCCCAGCCCGGCTGCCCCGCCTTCATCATCGTCAAGCTGAGCCCGCTGCGGGACCGCCTCGTGGTGACGGAGTGCCAGCTGACCCACTCACACCCGGCCTGCCCGCTGGAGTTCGCCTACTACTTCCGCCCGGGCCACCTGCTGGCCAACGCCTGCCTGCCGGTGCGCACCACCAACAAGATCTCCAAGCAGTTCGTGGCCCCAGCCGACGTGCGCCGCCTGCTCTCCTACTGCAAGGGCCGCGACCACGGCGTCCTGGACGCCCTGCACGTGCTCGAGGGCCTCTTCCGCACCGACCCCGAGGCCAAGGTGGGGTCTCGGGAGAGGCAGGCCGGGGGAGGGGGCGGGGGAAAGCCGCGCTGAAGACTCGTGGGTCATTCATTCCTTCATCCGCCCTCTCATCCCTTCACTCCTTTCCTCCATTCATCCGTTCATTCATTCAATAAGTACTTACCGAGGCATTGGGGATGCAGCAGCAAACCAGACCCACGTGGTCTCTGTCGGCAGAGAGCTTACCTTCTAGTGTAGCGCTGCCCAGTAGAACTTTCTTCCAGGATGGAAACGTTCTGTGATTCTGCACCCCCAGCCACAAGTGGCTACTGAGCACTTGAAATGTGTCCAGTACACTGAAGAACTGAATTAATTAATTAATTAATTAATTTTTTTGAGACGGAGTCTCACTCTGTCACCCAGGCTGGAGTGCTCTATCGCCCAGGCTGGAGTGCAGTGGTGCAATCTGGGTTCACTGCAACCTCTGCCTCCCGGGTTCAAGCGATTCTCCTGCCTCAGCCTTCCGAGTACCTGGGACTACAGGCCGTGCCACCACGCCGGCTAATTTTTTTGTATTTTTAGTAGAGACGGGGTTTCACCATGTTAGCCAGGATGGTCTCGATCTCCTGACCTTGTGATCCGCCCGCCTCGGCCTCCCAAAGTGCTAGGATTACAGGCGAGAGCCACCACGCCCGGCCTGAATTTATTCTAATTAATTGAAATTTAAATAGCCACCTATGGCTATTGGCTGCCTTGCAGAGGTAACTGCCAGAACGCCCCTGCAGTTCTGGCGGGAAAAACCAACAACTGACAAACACGTCCAAATATGATGTAATATCACTAGGGGCTGGCTGGGTGCTAGCAAGAAGGGGAGCCACAGTGATGACAAATGCTATGTAAGTTTTTTTTTTTTTAATCTTTTTTTTTTGAGACAGGATCTCACTGTCACCCAGGCTGAGTGCAGTGGTGCAGTCATGGCTCACTGCACCCTCGATGTCCCAGGCTCAAGCAATCCTCCCACCTCATTCTCCCGAGCAGCTGGGACAACAGGCGTGCACCACCACACCCAGCTAATTTTTTAGGTTTTGTAGAGATGTTTGCGGCGGGGGGGGGGGGGGGGGGTCTCCCTATGTTGCCCAGGCTAGTCTTGAACTCCCAGACTGAAGCAGTCCTCCTGCTTCGGCCTCCCAAAGTGCTGGGATTACAGGCATGAGCCACCACGCCAGGCCTACTTAAATTTTTTTTTTTTTTTAAATTGAACTGCACAAACAGAAAATGCACAAATGATAAATACTTAGTTTGATGAATGTTCTCAAGGGGAGAACACACCTGAACCCACCACGCAGATGGAGAATTAGGAGAAGGAAGAGTGCTATGTCCTGTAATGTGATGGAGCGATAAGTTATCATCAAGGAGAAAAAGGCCGGGGCCTGGAGCGGGACAGTTCTAAGGGTGCTGTTTGAATTGGTCAGGGAAGGTCTCTTTAGCAAATGATGGTGAAGCAGAGGAGATGGAACAGAGGCAAGGGACCCTCATTCTGTCATCAGAGGGAAGAGAATTCTAGGCAGAAGGAACAGCCAGTGCAAAGGCCCAGAGGCACGAGCAAGCTTGTGTTGGAGGAACAGTGAGAATGGCTGCTGCTCCATAAGGAATCTCTGCGGCTTTAATCCAACTTCAAGTTTGGGGTGAACTTGAAGTTTAAAGAGGAAAGAAAGATGAGAAAGTAGGGGAAGAACTGGTTTCTCCTTCTGGCTGTGCCTTTGTCTCCCTTGTGTGTGGAAGAGGTCACAAGGCAGGGTAAAGTCGAGATTCAGCTCTGGCACACGCTTCCTGTCTTCATCTCATGCCCAGTAAGAAGCCCTGATTCAAGCCACCAGCCCAAGCCCAGGCCTCTGTCCCGACATAATAATAATTTTAGCTAATGTTTATCAAGCACTTACTATATGCCAGGCACTACCCTAAGTGCTTTACATACTATAACTCATTTTCATCTCACCTGAGCCCTATGAGGAAATAGTCCACCATTCTCATCCCCATTTTACAGACAAGGAAACTGAAGCACAGAGAAGTCAAGTAACTGGCTCAAAGTCACACAGCTATTTAGTGACAGAGCTGGGCTTCGGACCCACACAGCCTGGATCCAGACCCATGACCTTCACCATGGGGACAAACACACATGCACTTCCTACTCCACTGGTCTTTGCTGATCTAGTAACTCTCCTCCACTACCCACCATGACATAAATAAGCCTCAGCTGTTCTTCCCTGAACCCGCCCTCTGCAGGATTGTCCCTGTGCAGAACAGCTCATTCATAAATCAGAGCCTTCCCTGGAAGGGGAGTTGTCTTTTCATTTTGAAGGCTGTCTTGGAATCTCAGCTAAACCACGGTTGGCTCCTGGGTCTGTGTTTTGACCTGCTTTCATACTTTTTTTTTTTTTTTTTTGAGATGGAGTTTCGCTCTTGTCACCCAGGCTGGAGTGCAATGGCAGAATCTTGGCTCACCGCAACCTCCGCCTCCCGGGTTCAAACGATTCTCCTGCCTCAGCCTCCTGAGTAGCTGGGATTACAGGCATGCGCCACCATGCCTGGCTAATTTTTGTGTTTTTAGAAGAGACGGGGTTTCTCCATGTTGGTCAGGCTGGTCTCGAACTCCTGACCTCAGGTGATCCCCCCGCCTTGGCCTCCCAAAGTGCTGGGATTACAGGCATGAGCCACCACGCCCGGCCCCTTAATACTCTTGAAAGAAAGGAGGAAGAAGTTCTAGGACAGGAGAGACAGATTAGTGAAGCAACATTTAAATATTTACTTTTTGAATATGTCATACATTCACAGGGTTCTAAAAAGGGTATGTGGTGAAAAGTCTTATCACATCCTGTCCCCCAAGTCCCCTCCCCTGCAGAGCTATTAGCAGCTTATAAATCATATCTCGCTTTCTATCCTACGGACCAGCACTGCCCAGTGGAACTTACTACAATGATAGAAATGTTCCTTATCCAGGCTAGGCATGGTGACTCACACCTCTAATCCCAGCACTTTGGGACTCTGAGGCAGATGGATCACCTGGTGGCAGGAGTTCAAGACCAGCATGGCCAACATGGCGAAACCTGATCTCTACTAAAAATTCAAAATTAGCCAGGCATGGTGGCAGGTGCCTGTAATCTCAGCTACTCGGGAGGCTGAGGCACAAGAATCGCTTGAACCCAGGAGGCAGAGGTTGCAGTGAGCTGAGATTATGCCACTGTACTCTGGCCTAGGTAACAGAGTGACACTCTTGTCTAAAAAAATAAAAAGAAAGAAAGAAAATGGTTCTTATCTGTACTGTCCAATCCAGAGGCCACTGGCCACACATGGCTACAGAATGCTTAATGAGGCCAGTATGACTGAGGAACTGAATTTGTCATTTAATTTATTGAAATGTAAACAACCTAATGTGGCTAGTGGCTTCTGGATTGGACAGCGCAGCTCTGCACATATACAGGTCAATTTGCATGTCTGTATTTTTAACTTTAATTTTTAACTTTATTTCCTCTTTCTGTCCCCCTACCCCCCACCCCCAGCAAGCAGGGCAGCCTAGTGTACACGCTGTTTTTGTTTGTTTGTTTGTTCTTTGAGACAGGATTTCACTCCTGTCACCCAGGCTGGAGTGCAGTGGCACGCTGTTGGCTCACTATAACCTCCACCTCCTGGGCTCAAGTGATTCTCCTGCCTCAGCCTCCTGAGTAACTGGGACTATAGGCATGCGCCACCATGCCTGGCTAATTTTTGTATTTTTAGTGGAGACGAGGTTTCACCATGTTGGCCAAGCTGGTCTCAAACTCCTGACCTCAAGTGATCCACTCACCTTGGCCTCCTGAAGTGCTGGGATTACAGGTCGGGGCCACCACACCCGGCCTGTACATGCTGTTTTGCATCTTGCTTTATACGTTGGGGAGTGCCAGATGTCACCATCTTTCGTTCTTCCTCTGGGGCTGGTCAAATCCCCCTGAGAAAACTCCTCCGGCCTCCTGGCGGGGGGTGAAGGCCAGGCTGCCAGCTTCTGGGAGCCGCAGGGGCAGAGGCAGGGAGCTGTCAGGCATTCAGCCAGCAAGACGCACTCAGTACCCACTTGGGGTTCAGAATCCCCCTCCCTCATCTTCAGATGGGCCAGATGTCCCCAAAGCCAGCGGCCCCTTTCTGTTTCACCCTGTCTACAGAATAAACCCCCAGTCACTGGGGGTGGGGGAAGAGTAAGGGGAGAGGGGAAACGAGATTTGGAGGTCTAGCTGCTGCTGAAACAGCCCTCAGTTCGTCTTTATTTTGCCTTCTGCAAAACTGGCCTGGTGTTGCCAGCTCCTTTTGAGGACTTTTCTACTGGTTCTCAGCATCCCTCAATTGCTGGCTTAGGATTCATGGGTTTTGGGGGGTGGGGTGGGATTAGCATGTCCAGCTGCTTTCTAGTTTCCAAAGTTCTGTCCCTATCATATTGCCTCTGATTTAAAAAAAAAAAAGGCATTTAAAAAAATAGATGTAATTGAGGTTCAAGAGAGAGTGAAACTAGAGAGGTGTTCAATCCATCACTTTTACACAGAAATTTCACCTTTTTTTCACTTATAAAATCCAATGAAAGAGTTCTATATTATTATGTTAATAATACAGTAGTAATATAACAGTATAATGTAATAGATAATATAATATTAATATTATAATATGTAACGCATAACATGTAATATTAATAATATAATGGGTGCGATGGCTCACACCTGTAATCTTAGCACTTTGGGAGGCCGAAGCGAGAGGATCACTTGAGCCCAGGAGTTCAAGACCAGCCTGGCCAACATAACGAGCACCTGTCTCTACAAAAAATTTAAAAAAAAAAAATTAGTCAGGCATGGTGGCATGCATCTGTAGTCCCAGCTACTCAAGAGGCTGAGGCACGAGGGTTGCTTGAGCCCAGGAGCTTCAGGCTGCAGTAAGCTATGATCACACCACTGTACTCCAGCCTTGACAACAGAGTGAGACCCTTCAAATAGATAGATAGATAGATAGATAGATAGATAGATAGATAGATAGATAGACAGACAGACAGACAGACAGACAGACAGACAGACAGCGAGCTTTAAATTTTCATCCCAAGCCTAGGTCAAGCAACAATCAGTCTTTCCACTTCCCCGCAGTCTTCCAAAGGAAGGATTATTTGTAAAAAGTGCCTGGCACTTCCTGAGTTGGGTTGCTCTCTTGATCTTTGGAGGGGATCAGACAAGAAGGATGCGCCCAAAGCCACAAGGCATGATTTAAGGGCAAGACTGGGGGGCGACTTCACCCAGGGAGGTGTTAACACCTTTTTTTTTTTGAGATGGAGTCTCGCTCTGTCTCCCAGGCTGGAGTGCAGTGGCGCAATCTTGGCTCAGCACGACCTCCATCTCCCAGGTTCAGGTGATTCTTGTGCCTCAGCCTCTTGAGTAGCTGGGACTACAGGCGTGCGCCACCAGGCCTGGCTAATTTTGTGTGTGTGTGTTTTAGTAGAGATGGGGTTTCATCATGTTGGCCAGAATGGTCTCGATCTCCTGGCCTGGTGATCTGCCTGCCTCGGCCTCCCAAAGTGCTGGGATTACAGGCGTGAGCCACCGCACCCAACCTTTAACACCTTTTATCACCTGCCCTGCCTGATGATGATGGGCTTTGGGGTCCAGTCACATCTCCATTCCCTCACTTGTGGCAGGCACCAGGGTAACCAGCAAGCAAGCCCTGAAAAGAGAGACCTTGCCCGGAAACGCTGCAGCGTTCTCTTACGTGTATGCTTTGCCTTCTGAGAATGGCGAGCATTGATGCAAGTGTATCCCTTTTAAGAATACTCAATGGGGCCAGGCGTGATGGCTCACACCTGTAAGCCCAGCACTTTGGGAGGCCGAGGCGGGTGGATCACGAGGTCAGGAGATCGAGACCAGCCTGGCTAACATGGTGAAACCTCGTCTCTACTAAAAATACAAAAAATTAGCCAGGTGTGGTGGCAGGCGCCTGTAGTCCCAGCTACTTGGGAGGCTGAGGCAGGAGAATGGTGTGAACCCGGAAGGCGGAGCTTGCAGTGAGCTGAGCTCACACCACTGTACTCCAGCCTGGGTGACAGAGCGAGACTCCATCTCAAAAAAAAGAATACTCCATGGGAAGCTGGTATGATCTCAGTGGAGGGCAATTTAGCAATATCTATCAAAATGACAAGAACACTCACCCTTAGGCTCACAATCCCACTACTGGTGATTTATCCTGCAGATGTAGTTGCACAGCTGTGGAAGGACTTACTTACAAGGTTAATCATTGTTGTTTGTGAAAGCAGCAGATTAGAAACAACCCAGACTCCACCAACGGGTAATGGTTACATAACTTGTGGTATATCCATCCATGGATTACTACACAGCACTAAAAAAGAATGAGAACTTTGGGAAGCCGAGGCGGGCAGATCACAAGGTCAGGAGATCAAGACCATCCTGGCTCACATGGTGAAACCCTGTCACTACTAAAAATACAAAAAATTAGCCAGGCATGGTGGCAGGCACCTGTAGTCCCAGCTACTCAGGAGGCTGAGGCAGGAGAATGGTGTGAACTCAGGAGGCGTAGCTTCCAGTGAGCCAAGATCGTGCTACTGCACTCCAGCCTGGGCGACAGAGTGAGACTCCATCCTAAACAAACAAACAAAAAAGAATAAGAACAAGTCTAGGAACTATTTTGAAAGATCTCTCAAACACATTTTTAAGTTAAAAAAGCAAAATGCAAAACTGTACATAATATGCTGTATTATCTATAAAATAGAGCAAATAAGAATTATAGGTATGCTTACTTGTACTCATATAAAGAAACTCTAGAAGAATACCAAGAACTGTGGATGAGGGTAGAATAGTGAATGGAAACAGACTGATTAGACTAAAGAGGTGGGAGTAAGACCTTTTACGTATCGCTTTACATTATTTGACTTTAGGACCATGTGGATGTTTGCATATTCAAATAATTAATTCTTAAAAAGAAGATGAAAATAGAAGGTGGGCGCAGTGGCTCACACCTGTAATCCCAGCACTTTGAGAGGCTGAGGTGGGTGGATCACTCAGGAGTTTGAGACCAGCTTGGCCAACATGGTGAAACCCCATCTCTACTAAAAATACATAAATTAGCCAGGCATGCTCGTGGGTGCCTGTAGTCCCAGCTATTCGGGAGATTGAGGCAGAAGAACCACTTAAACCTGGGGGGGCGGAGGTCACAGTGAGCCGAGATCATGCCACTGTACTCCAGCCTGGGTGACAGATTGAGACTCCATCTCAAAAAAAAAAAAAAAAGAAAGAAAGAAAAATAGGCAATAGTCCCAACATACTAAACGCACTTGTTTCTCTCCTCAAAGGAAAAATGAGAGGGCGAGTTATAGAGGGTCTTGAGGCTGTGTGAGTCAGGATGGCCTGGGTTTTGCTGTAATAATGAACAGCCCTCAAATCTCAGTGGCTGAACTCATTGAATTTTATTTCTTGCTCACTTACACAGCCACCATGGGATGTTGGGGGAGTACTGTTTATCCCAGTCATTCTGGGACCCAGGAGGATGGGCATTCAGCCCAACGTAATTACCATATCTGGCAGGGGTGGCTGCGAAGGCTTCTCCTTGGATGCGATGCCGCAGCTCCCTCCCACTCACACTTGATTGGCCAAAGCAAGTCACATGACACTGCTTACCTGCAAGGGGGCAGGGAGGTGCAACGCTACTAAGTGCCCAGGAGAGGGAGAACTGCAATTTCTTGGCAAGCGGCAAAAGATAACCACAGGATACTGTTTCGTCAAGGGCCGCCCAAAGCCCTGTCTGAACATGGGGCTCGTGTTTCCCCTGCTCTGTAGTTACACAGGCCTCCTGCAGCTCAGTTTCAGCTTTTCTAGTTTTTCATGGCTCCCAAAGGGAATATTTTCTATGCCGTATAGCCTGTTTTTACATCAAGCCATTTTGGGGTGTTATAGTGACAGCTGGTGACTTGATTTTATTTATGTTGCTATGTGCTAAAAGCTTTATGAACGTTCTGGCTGTGCCAGTTACTAACTGTGGGACATGGAACAAGTTATGAACAACCTATTTACCTTCTCCAACCCTTAGTTCATTTATCTGTAAAATGGGGATAATACTATCTTATAGGGCTGTTGGGGTTGTTGTGTGAGAAAGTGCAGTGTGTATGTGTGTGTGTGTGTGTGTGTGTGTGTGTGTGTGTGTGCAGAATGGGTAGAACCGTGCCCAGAAGTAGGAAGCCCTGCATATGTTCAATATTTAGCTATTATTTTGTTGTTGTTGTTTGTTTGTTTGTTTTTTTGAGATGGAGTCTCTCTCTGTCGCCCAGGCTGGAGTACAGTGGCACAATCTCAGCTCACTGCAGCCTCCGCCTCCCGGGTTCAAGCAATTCTCCTGTCTCAGCCTCCCAAGTAGCTGAGATTACAGGTGCGCACCACCACGCCCAGCTAATTTTTGTATTTTTAATAGAGGTGGGGTTTCACCATGTTGGTCAGGCTGGTCTTGAACTCCTGACCTCAGGTGATCCACCCGCTTCGGCTTCCCAAAGTGCTGGGATTACAGGCGTGAGCCACTGTGCCCGGCCTTAGCTATTATTTTTATTCCTTCAATTTTTTCTTTGGGGCAGTCTGGAGAACAGTTTCATGTGAACATTCTGATCACATGGAAAAGGGAGGGTTTACTCACGTATCAGAAGAGGTGTGAATGGAAAGTAGTAAAGGCATGGTTTCCGATGTTCATGTTTGTGGAATCTGTCGTCTATGGCAGATGCTTCCCCGTGCTACCAATTTGTGTGTCTGAAAGGACACCCGTACATTCATTTGCATCCTCAAAATCTGTTCCTCCGTGGGTTTCTCCATCTCTGCAAAATGCACTGCTGTCCACTGTGTGCCTAAGCCAGCCCTGTTTGGTCAATTTTTTGAAGGCTGTAGGGTAGAGTGGTCAGGAACAAGAAGCCCTGGACCCAAGCTGTCAGGGTTCAAATCCCAGCTCACCTGGTATTGCAAATCACATGGGTGACTCCAGGCAAGCAACTGAAGCTGTGTGTGCCTCGGTGTCCTCATCTGAAAAAGGGGGATGATAATCATAGTATCTGTCTTACAGGGATATTGTAAGGATGAAAGATTAGCTGTTGGAACTGTGCCTGGTGCAGAGAAACTACATGTGTGCTTTGCACACCCGAAACCTTCTTTTTTATATTTATTTATCCTTGGCCTGGGGGCTGTCTCCTCTCACTCAGTGGTGTGTCTCATTTGTTCTCCTCTGTGCCTGAGCCAGCACATGGCACATCATATTTTCTCAGTAAATATCTGGCAGAGAAATGTATTCATCAGCCTGGCCAACATGGTGAAACCCCGTCTCTACTAATAATACAAAAATTAGCCAGGCGTGGTGGCGGGCACCTGTAATCCCAGCTACTTGGGAGGCTGAGGAGGGAGAATCGCTTGAACCTGGGAGGCGGAGGTTGCAGTGAGCCAAGATCACGCCACTGCACTCCAGCCAGGGCGACAGAGTGAGACTCTGTCTCAAAAAAAAAAAAAATATATATATATATATATATATATACACATTTACATAGCCCCGCCTTCATCAAATGTCACCCTGCCCCTTAAAATGCCACCCACACATGTTCTCCCACCTACTGCTTTTGTTTCCAATCATTCCTAATGGCCCGGATCCATTGGATCCCAGCATCACTGCTTGTTAGCGCAGTGGCCTTGGGCAAGTCACTCCTCTGGTGCAGATGGGGGTCCCTAAGACCACCCTCAGTTTCCATGATTCACTAGAAGGAATCACAGAACTGAGAAAAATTGTTATAGTCAAGGCTACAGTTTATTACAGCAAAAGGATACAGAGTAAAATCAGCAAAGGGAAGAGCCACACAAGGCGACCCCATCAGTCTCTCTGATTCCTTAATTATCTCGCAGCAGCACAAAGGGCAGAGGCCAAGAGAGACCAGCATGAGCTGCCAGATGTCCTCTCTCAGTGAAGTCCCATGGACAGTGCTCAATTCTCCCAGCAATGACATGTGACAACAATGATGTATTGCTAGCCAGGGACACTTACTTGGGCCTTGGTGTCCAGGGTTGTTTTGGGGGTCAGCCATGTAGACTTGTGCTGAATACTGCTGAGAGATCGAGACAGACGGTAAGAACAGCTGAGAGCTGATGCACGCCAGGTGTCCTTCCATGCGTTGGCCAGGAGTGATCTCATTTTAGCCCATCCATGACCCTGTTAAATAGACATCTCCATTTTTCCAGACAAGGAACCAAGGCTCATTGAGGGGAGTCACTTGCCTGAAGTCCCACGGCTAATAGGCAAATCCAGGAGTCTGATCCTTAAACCTCCACCCTTACAGATGTGGCCTTGGACATGGCTGCACACCCTCGTGTGAGTTCACTCACTCAAGATGTATTGAGCCATTGTTCCAGGGCAGGTAGCATTCAAAGCATCAGGGGTGCTGTTATAGCCAAGGCTACAGTTTATTACAGCAGAAGGATACGGAATAAAATCAGCAAAGGGAAGAGCCACATAGGGCAGAGGCCAAGAGAGACCATCCCGAACGGGAACATCCCTGTGCTTGTGGGGCTTCCATCTTAAGGAGGGCAAGCAGGCAATGGGCAGATCAGGAAACGAAGATATGACTTGCCAAAGGGTGGTAAGTGCCGTGGCCAAAAGGAGCCAGAGAGAGATGGGGTGTTTGCTTAGTTGGGAAGTCAGAGAAGACCGGGACGTGATGTTTGAACAGAGATGATAATTATAATGGCCACTTTCAGAACACTTACTATTTGTTGGATAAGTAATAACAGTAATATATGTACCAGGCAATGTTCTAAATGCTTGAATGCATCTCATCTTTCCAATCACAGAGATGCTCTTATTATCATCACTTTACAAATGAAAGGGAGGTTAGGGAAGTTGGCAGAAGGCACACAGCCAGGAAGCAGGGGCTCCAGGATCTCAGCCCAGGGATCTTGGCCTCAGAGGCTATGCTTTTCACCACTGTCCTGCCTCTCAGTGCATGGAGAAATGAATGTTCAGTGCCTAGAAGGGATAATCAGGGAATGTGGAGGTTAAGGAGGCAACTGAGGCACAGAGAGGTTAAATCACAGGGTTCAGAAGTGGTGGGGGTGGGACTCAAAGCTAAATGATCTGCCTCCACAATCTAAGCTCATTACCACCAGACCAGTCATCCTTACGCATGCATAGGAGTCCCCTGGAGGGCTTGTCAAACTAGATTGCTGGGGCCTGCCCCCAGAGTTTCAGACTCAGTGGGTCTGAGGTGGTCCCGAGAAGGTGCATTTCTGTCCAGGTCCCAAGAACCGATGGTGATGCTGCTGGTCCAGGGCCCACATTTTGAGACCCACTGCCCTAGACTGCCTCTCAGCACACGGAGGAATGAATAGCCAGCTTCCGGCGGAGGAAACTGAGGCTCAGAGAAGCTAAAAGTGTCATGTGGAAAAAATCACATAGCCGTTAGACTGTGGTACCTGGATCTCAAACCCAGGCAATCCGGCTCCAGAGTGTTTTTAACCATTTCCCTGCACTGCCTCCTGCCGGTCAAAAGAATAAATGCATATGCAGGCAAGAATGAATGGGTTCCCATTTCCGTAGAAGGGGAAACCGAGGTCGGGGAGCTGGGCGGGGAGACCCCAGCATCCTCTGACCGCTTTCCTTGCCTCCCTGCCCCCGCCCGCAGGTGAAGCTGGTGTTCGTGGAGGACCAGGCGGTGGTGGAGACGGTGTTTTTCCTGACGTCGCGCACCAGGGCGCTGCTGCGGCGCTTCCCGCGCATGCTGCTGGTGGACCGGCTGCCGGGGCTGCAGGGCGCGCTGGATCTGCTGGCCGTGCTGTGCGTGGACGGCTCGGGCCGTGCGCGCCAGGCTGCCTGCTGCGTGGCGCGCCCGGGCACACCGAGCCTGCTGCGCTTCGCGCTCGCGTCGCTGCTGCAGAGCGCGCCAGACGTCAAGGGCCGCGTGCGCTGCCTCACCGCCGGGCCCGAGGTGGCGGCGCAGTTGCCTGCAGTGCGCCAGCTGCTGCCCTGCGCGCGCGTGCAGATCTGCCGCGCGCAAGGCCTGGAGACGCTCTTCAGCAAGGCGCAGGAGCTGGGCGGCGCCGGCCGCGAGGACCCGGGCCTGTGGTCGCGCCTGTGCCGCCTGGCTGGCGCGTCGTCGCCCGCAGCCTACGACGAGGCGCTGGCCGAGCTCCACGCCCACGGCCCGGCCGCCTTCGTGGACTACTTCGAGCGCAACTGGGAGCCCCGCCGCGACATGTGGGTCCGCTTCCGCGCCTTCGAGGCGGCCAGAGACCTGGACGCGTGCGCCCTGGTGCGAGGCCACCGCCGGCGACTGCTGCGTCGTCTCAGCCCCTCGCGTGGCGTGGCGCAGTGCCTTCGCGACCTGGTGGCCATGCAGTGGGCCGACGCGGCCGGGGAGGCGGTGCCCGAGGGGCCCGATGGCGGGGGGCCTTGGCTGGAGGATGAGCCAGGGAGGGGAGCCCAGGGGGAGAACGAGAGGGTGAGGGGCCTGGAGACAGGCGACTGGGGAGGGGCTCCGAAAGAAGGAAGTATTTGGAGGGGAGCCCAGATGGAGAAGGAGTGGGCAAGGGCACTGGAAACCAGAGACTGGGGCGGGGCTCAGTTCGAAGGTGAGAAGGGGAGGGCACTGCAGATCAGAGATTGGAGAGGGGGTCAGTTGGAGAATCAGAAGCCGAGGGGACTGGAAGGGGGTGTCTTGAGAGGGTCGAAGTTGGAGAAAGGGCACCTGAGAGGGCCAGAGATTAGAGACTGGAGGGGGTCCCAGTTGGAGGGTGAGAAAGATTGGGGACTGGAAGGTTATGTCTGGAGGGGGGCCCAGTTGGAGGACCAGGCGCTAAGAGGATTGGAAGGGTATACCTGGAGGGTGGCCCAGTTGGAAGATCGCAGGAGTACCACCGACCTGAGGGGGACCCAGTTTGACTATGAGAGGGTCAGGAGTCTTGAAGGAAGCCCCTGGAGGGGGGCGCAGCTGCACGATGAAAGGGCAGGGGGACTGAGAACTGCCGAATGGAAGGGGCCACAGTCAGAAGTAGAGAAGGGGAGGGGGCTGGAGGTCAGAAACTTGAGGGGGATCCCCTTGGAGAAGTCCCTGGAGTTGGCCCCTGAGAACGGAGACCAAAGGGGACCCCAGTGGGAAGATGAGAGGAGGAGACGGCCAGAGATTGCAGAGGAGAGGGGAGCGAGGGTGGGGGTCAAAAGAAGAAGGGGCCTGGAGGATATAGTTCTGGTCCAGCTGGGAGACACGAGGGTCACAGGCATGGAGAATGGAGATGGAGGGGGAGCCCGGTCCGTGGGCCCCAAGAGCCGAGCTGGACGAGGGATGGAGTGGGGAGACGCAGGAGGACGGTGTCTAGGGCTGGGGAATGGAGTCGTGTCTGGCACCCCGGTGGGGACTGCATTGGAAGGCAGCCCAGAATGGGCAGCGGCGAGGAGTGAACACCTGGCTGCAGGTGACGGCCTGCAGGAAGGAGGCGAAGATGGCCCCAGGGAACCAAAGAGGCTTTGCCGACCCCCGGGAGAGGAGGAGGTGGACTGGGAACCCCTGGCCAAATTCCGAGCAGCCTGCGGGCCAGAGCTGGCAGACCTGGTGGCTGAGGAGTTGGCCTTTGCTAGGCAGCATGGGACCCGGGCTTTCCACTGGACCGGAGCCGGCTTTGCCCTTAAGGACGGCACCTCGGACTTCTTCCTGGACGGGGCCCTGACACGCTGCAGCTGCTCAATTCACGCCGCCCGCCGTCTGCCCTGCAGACACCTCTTTGCAGCGCGCCTCCTCACTGGGGCTGCCTTATTCCACATGGACCTGCTCAGGGATTGCTGGGGGAGAGCCCCAGAGCCCTGACCCTTCATGCCTCTGCCCACCACCCTCCACCAGGAGGGTCGGAAGGCATTCTTCGATCCCAAAGATAGTAGGGCTGAGGCCAAGGAGACCGCTCCAGTCCCCCTGGCCACCTCCTGGGTCATCCAGGGGCCTCTTCGTGGCAGTTTGCCTCTCTGGGTCCCAGGGCAAGCTGTAAGTGGTCTCTGAGGTCCTGGAGCCACAGCTTGGGAAGGTGTTGATGGGCAGGGCGGATTCTGAGGGCTTCCCTCTGGAGAGGAAGCATGTGATGAGAGGTGTAGACAGGGTCAGGCTGGGACAGAAGGAAGGAAAGGGGCAGAGCTGGGGGGAGGGGGAGGAAGCGATCATATGGGGAGTGTCTGGCAAGAGTAGACTGGCCAGTCTAGGGAGTGCAGCGGGGAGAGGGGAAAGGGAGAAAGTACAGAAGACAGATGAAGGAGAGGAGGTAAGCGAGAAAAAATGGAAAGGGGGGCCGGAAATGGAGGAGAGAGGACAAGCAAAGAGACAGAAATGAAGACAGGAGGAAAAGCTGGGGGAAGCAGGACAGGAAGGGACGGGATGTAGGAGGGGGAAGAAAAATCGGAGATGAGACAAAAGAAATGTGTGGGAGATGGGTAGAGAAGAAATGGAAGGGGCGTGGTTTTGGTTTCTCTCCAAGACCTGGAGACATCGACCCCCTTCGCCTTCTGAAGACAGAGGGAGGGCGGGCACTGGGGGTCAGGAGAGTCTCCAGCAGGGGAGGGGAATTGTTTGGACTATTGTTCTTCAGGATTGGAATAAAACAATCTTATTTTGGTTTCCGTGATGAGTTCTTGGCTTCTGGGGTTGGTTGGGAGTCCCAGATCCAGGGAACAGTTGAGATGGTCCAGCATTCCCTCATTCTTTCTACCAACGAGGCCTCCTGGGGCCAGATGGATAGAGAAGCCACAATGAATTCATCTCCATAGCAACTCAAGCTTCCTCCTCCAGCATCTGGACCAGTGCGTCCCAGTGGCAACTTCTTGACATGAGTCGATTCTACCTTCAAATGACTGACTCATGCCAAATGTCCTGGCCACAGAATGGGCATGTGACCCAGTCCTGGTCAATGAGTCTGCTCAGGTTGAGGTGGGAGGCTTCTTTTTTTATTTTTATATTTTTGTAGAGACAGGGTCTTGCTATGTTACTCAGGCTGGTCTTGGACTCCTCGGCTTAAGGAATCCTCCTGCCACAGCCTCCCAAAGTGCTGGGATTACAGGTGTGAGCCACTCTGCTCAGAACTAGGAAGCTTTTTGTTTGTTTGTTTGTTTGTTTGTTTGTTGAGTCTTGCTCTGTTACCCAGGCTGGAATGCAATGGCACGTTCCCGGCTCACTGCAACCTCCACCTCCCAGGTTCAAGTGATTTTCATACCTCAGTCACCTGAGTAGCTGGGATTACAGGCGTGTGCCATCACACCTGGCAAATTTTTGTATTTTTAGTAGAGACGGGGTTTCACCATGTGGCCAGGCTGGTCTCAAACTCCTGACCTCAGGTGACCTGCTCGCCTCAGCCTCCTAAAGTGCTGGGATCAAAAGCGTAAGCCACTGCGCCCGGCCTAGGAGGCTTCTAATAAAGATTCTATCACTCCTAAAAAGGCCTAGAGACATGATCAGGCCTAGACCTGCTGATGATTACCTTGGTATGGTGTGATAATGAAGTCCACACTGAGGATGACAGAGCTGAGATGAAGAAAATCTGGATCTTTGCTTGGCTCAGTTGAGTCTCTCGAGTCTGCTCTACCATGGGGCTTCTTAAGTAAAATATATCCTTTTTTGTTAGAGACAGGGTCTCGCTCTGGTCCAGGCTGGAGTGCAGTGGTGCAAACATAGCTCACTGCAGCCTTCCAACTCTTGGGCTCAAGGGATCCTCCAGCTCAGCCTCCTGAGTAGGACTATAGGCTCATGCTACCACCTAGCTAATTTCTTTTTCTTTTCTTTCTTTTTTTTTTTTTTTTTAACTTTTTGTAAAGATGAGGTCTCTTGCTATGTTACTTGGGCTGTTCTCAAACTCCTGGCCTCAAGCGATGCCCCCGCTTCAGCCTCCCAAAGTGCTGGAATTACAGATGTGAGCCATTGCACCTGGCCAATCAAAGATACCCTAATGATTTAAGGAAGTTTGAGTTGGGGTTTCTGTTGTCGCAACTGATGAAGGGGATTTAATTCTATTATAGGTGACAAAGTCCAGGTTGAAGTAGCTCAGCATTTTTCAAACTTTAGCGTGAACGTGAGTCACCTGGGCACCTTCTTAAAATACAGAGTCTGACTCAGTAGGTCTAAGATAGGGCCCAACATTCTAGGAAGCTCTCCGATGATGTGGTTGTGCTGGGTTGTGGAGCACACTTTGAGTAGCAATGAAGGAACTTGAGATAAAAGACAATTCAGGCCGGGTGTGGTGGCTCACACCTGTAATCCCAGCACTTTGGGAGGCTGAGGTAGGTGGATCACTTAAGGCCAGGAGTTCAAGACCAGCCTGGCCAACAAGGCAAAATCCTGTCTCTACTAAAAATACAAAAATTAGCCAGATGTGGTGGCGGGTGCCTGTAGTCCCAGCTACTTGGGAGGCTGAAGCATGAGAATTGCTTGAACCCGAGAGGCGCAGGTTGCAGTGAGCCAAGATCGTGCCACTGCACTCCAGCCTGGGTGACAGAGCGAAACTCTGTAAAAAAAAAAAAGAAAAAAGAAAAAAAATGATTCAGTGGTTCAAGTCATGCGAAGTCAAAGGCTTTGATGGCAGCTGACTGCAGGGGCTCAAACAATGTCAGGTTTCCCCTCTCTCGCCTGCTTTTCGTGCAATGGATTTCTTCAAAAGACAGCTCTCTCCTGAGAAAGGTGGGGACCAGAAGTTCCCATATCACACCCTCCTATCTTGATCCAAAAATACCATTCTATCAGCATTCATATATTAAGTCTCAAGGAAGCAGCAGGTTGGATTTATGGAGGTTATCAGTTATCCATGGCTACATAAATGCTGTGTTAACAACTATAAAACTTCCTAAGTATATAACAATAAACATGTATTTGGAATCAACCTAAATGCCCATCAATAATCATAAGCTAGATAAAGAAAATATGGTACGTATACACCATGGAATACTATAGAGCCATTAAACGAACTAGATCATGTTCTTTGCAGGGACATGGATGGAGCTGGAGGTCATTATCCTTAACAAACTAACACAGGAACAGAAACCAAATACTGCATGCTCTCACTTATAAGTGGGAGCTAAATGATGAGAAGAAATGACACAGAGAGAGGGGCAACACACATGGAGACCTACTAGGGGGTGGGGGGGGGGAGGAGGGAGAGGATCGGGCAAAATAACTAATGGGTACTAGGCTTAATACCTGGGTGACAAAATAATCTGTACAACAAACCCCCATGATAAAAGTTTACCTATACAACAAACCTGCACATGTACCCCTGAATTTAAAAGTTAAAACAATAATAAAAATGAACATGTATTGCTTATGAGTCTCGGGTCACCTGAGGGGTTGGCTAGACCCTTGCTTTTCAAAGTGTGGTGCATGCAACAGTGTCATGAACATTCCCTAGGAGCTTGTTAGAAATGCAGATTCTCGGCTGGGCACGGTGGCTCACACCTGTAATCCCAGCACTTTGGGAGGCTGAGGCGGGCGGATCACCTGAGGTCAGGAGATCGAGACCATGCTGGCCAACATGGTGAAACATAAATTATTATTTAATCCAATAAAAGTTAACAGAAATATGTGTTCAGTAGTACTTCTTAGAGTCTTTTTCATGTGAAGTAATTTTGGACTCTACCTGATTACAAATATATTTAGAGAAGAATTCAAAACAATATCTGTGAATGACATAAATTTAGAATAGCCATGGTTAAAATCTGAATACATAAACCAGATAATATTTGAAGATGGCTGACTACATGCAGCTGGGAAGTGCCATTTCCATGGAGAGGATGCAAAATATCAAGTGAATCTTTACACTTTCAGAAGATGTTTTGAGATAAAACACTGAAAGTTGATAGAGAGGCTGATACGGTTTGGCTCTGTGTCCCCACCCAAATCTCATCTTGATTTGTAATCCCCAGGTATCCAGGGAGGGACATGGTGGGAGGTGATTAGATCATGGGGGTGGTTTCCCCCATGCTGTTCTCATGATAGTGAGGGAGTTCTGAGATCTGATGGTTTAAAAGTGGCACCTCCCCCTTCACTGTCTCTCTCTCCAGCTGCCATGTAAGACATGCCTTGCTGCCCCTTCACCTACCGTCATGATTGTTAAGTTTCCTGAGGCCTTCCCAGCCATGCAGAACTGTGAGTCAATTAAACCTCTTTTGTTTATAAATTACCCAGTCTTGGGTAGCTCTTTATAGCAGTATGAAAATGGACTAACACAGAGGCAATGCAGACACTGTGATTGAAGATGGAAAAAGTAGGGCAGCCTGCTCAAAGTTGCCAGGCACCACGATTGGCCCACAGACGTGAACCAGACCCAAACAAAGAGTGAGTAAAGGAACCCCAGGGCACCACATTCCCACCATGGACTTCTGAGATCCAAGCAACCGGAGCTCCCATGACCCAGGTAGAACCTTTGGATTGGCAGGAGGAGCTGCCCAGAGAACATGCAGAGGTGCAGTTTGAACCTCAATGGAGCCCAGAAGGCTTCGCTGTGCTGGACAGCTGCAGTAAAACACGATCCTGGGTGCCCATCTTCCAAGGCTGTCCATCTGCACTAAGCGGTTGCAGCTTCTGCTGTCTGACAGGCTGGGATAGGGCAGGCCCCAGGCGCACTCACTCACAAGCCCAAGACAGGCCCCATTACCAGTGCCGCAGGAATGAGATGCATCTGAACCACACAACCCCATGCTTGCCAGTCCCTCCCAAGATCACCTGCCTGGACGTTCACACAGGAGGACGCCCACAACACAGCCTTCACTGCCTCACCTGAGGGTTTTCTTTACAACCTGGGAGCAGTTCACCATATCACAGCCAGTGTGGCCAGAGGACAAATCCACAGGGCAAGTCCCAACTCTGCAGGACTCAAGCACACCACCCAGGGGTATGGAGTAGAGATTTGTGTCCTGATCCCAAGGGGTAAAGGAGCTCCCACTGTCAGAAGACAGACTAGATAGCGGTGAGGGTTCATGCATGGGACTCCCTTCCTAAGACAGGACTGGGAAGGGTGTGGCTTGATCACTGCAGTTTCTCCCCTGGGGAGTTCTGAGGCCCAGAACACCTGGAATGGCTCAGCAATCTGGGCAAAGATGCTTGAGATGAGCCTAGTCCCTCAGGCCTACTGCCGGGGCCAAATGTAGGAGGGAGACCCACTGGGTCAGGGAAGCATGAGCTGGATGGGCTCCAGGGCCAACCACTAAGCTGAAAACTCCAGGCTGCCTGCTTCCCCTAAGCAAGCTCTGTGGGTCAGGAAGGGGCCTCTGTTCCTCCCTCGAGAGGTGTCCCAGCAGCCTGAGAACTGCCCTTAGCCTCCCACAAACGTCAGTCTTTCACCCACCTGAGGGAGCCTAGTTGCAGGCTTGCCCAACCCAGGCCCACTCAGTTTTCCTCCTTTAGCCCCATCACAGCAGAATGCAGACTGGTACGCCTGGGAGCCCCATGCCATGCCAATCAGCAGGAATGTCCCTGTATTTCTTCTGATAAACAAAGGCCAAGTAAAATTTTCACTGCCATCACTGCAATTGACTCTTTTTTTTTGAGACGGAGTCTCATTCTGTCGCCCAGGCTGGAGTGCAGTGGCCCAATCACCACTCACTGCAGCCTCTGCCTCCCAGGTTCAAGCGATTCTCCTGCCTCAGCCTCCCCAGTAACTGGGACTACAGGCGCGCGTGATCACACCCAGACAATTTTTTTATTTTTATTTTTTTTGATTTTTATTTTTTTTTGAGACGGAGTCTCGCTCTGTCGCCCAGGCTGGAGTGCAGTGGCGTGATCTCAGCTCACTGCAAGCTCCGCCTCCCGGGTTCACACCATTCCCCTGCCTCAGCCTCCCGAGACGCTGGGACTACAGGCGCCCACCACCACCCTCAGCTAATTTTGTTTTGTATTTTTATTAGAGACGGGGTTTCACCACGTTGGCCAAGCTGGTCTCAAACTCCGGGCCTCAAATGACCCACCCGCCTTGGACTCCCAAGGTGTTGGGATTTCAGGCATGAGCCACTGCACCCGGCCACTGCAATTGACTCTGCAAATGCCATCTACTGGGCAGCTCAATGTGCACAGTCCATCACAACTTTATCTGACGTCCTTGTACAGCACTCAGCTGACTTTTACTTACAAGCAACACCTACTGGCCTACAGGGTTAACAGCACAACCCAACAAATGTCTGCTGACAAGTACACACAGCACTGGGGAGCAAGCTAAGCCTCCAGAGACTTCCACCAGCCCATCCCTGTAGGAGACAGTGAGCCTGAATACATGCAGAGTTCACCACTCCTACAACCTACAAATAACCAGCATTTGAGAAAACTAATACAATAAAGCTATCTATAAACAAAGAATTAATAGAGAGACTAGCCCCCTAAAAGCACATAGAAGCAGACTGGGCATGGTGGCTCACGCCTGTAATCCCAGCACTTTGGGATGCTGAGGAGGGCGGATCACTTGAGGTTAGGAGTTTGAGACCAGTCTGACCAACATGGTGAAACGCTGTCTCTCCTAAAAATACAAAAATTAGCCGGACTGGTGGCACACGCCACCAGTACAGGCTGTACTGACAGCCTGTAGTAGCTGTAATCCCAGCTATTTGGGAGGCTGAGGCATGAGAATTGCTTGAACCCGGGAGGCAGAGGTTGCAGTGAGCTAAGATCGTGCTATTGCACTCCAGCCTGGGGGACAGAGCAAGACTCTGTCTCAAAAAAGAGAGAAAAAAAAAGAATTTTAGAGATTGAAAACCAGTCTCTTGTACTAATCCAGTTAAAGCAAAATAAATTTTAAGTAGCAAACAAAGACTTTGAGAAATATGAGCTAATATAACGTAAACACTGTACAACAAATTACCATTCTCGAGAGAGAGGAAAAAGTGAGCAGCTTAGAAAACATATATGAAGGAATAATTCAGGAAATTTTCTCTAATCTTCCTAGAGTGTTTGGCATTCAGATTCAGGAAATTTAGAGAACTCCTGTGAAATACTAAACAAGATGACTATCCCTAAGGCATACAGGTATCAGACTACCCAAGGTTAATACTAAAGAAAAAAATCTTAAAGGCAAAGAGACAAAAGGGCCAAATTACCTGAACAGAAAAACCCATCAGACCAACAGTGGACTTATCAGCAGAAATCTTACAAGCCAGAAGAGAATTGGGGCCTACTTTTAGCCTCACTAAATTAAAAAATTGCCGGCGAATAATTTCAAATCCCACTAAACTATGCTTAATCAGGAGAAATAAAATATTTTCATGACACGCTAACACGAAGGGAATTCACTACCACAAGATCAGCCCTATAGGAACTGTACAAAGGAGTTCTAAATATGTAGATGAAGAAATGATACTTGCTACCACAAAAGTACATGTAACTCCAAAGCTCACAGACCCTATGAATCAATTACACAATTGAGACTACAAAGCAACTAGCTAAAAACACTATGACAAGGAAAAAACTCATATATCAATATCAATATTGAATGTAAATGGCCTAAACTGTTCACTTAAAAGACATGGAGTGGGGCCAGATGTGGTAGTTTACACCTGTAATCCCAGCACTTTGGGAAGCCGAGGTGGGCAGATCACCTGAAGTTGGGAGTTCGAGACCAGCCTGACCAACATGGAGAAACCCCATCTCTACTGAAAATACAAAACTAGCCGGGCGTGGTGGCTCATGCCTGTAATCCCAGCTACTCGGGAGACTGAGGCAGGAGAATCGCTTGAACCCAGGAGCCAGAGGTTGCAGTGAGCAGAGATCACACCATGGCACTCCAGCCTGGGCAACAAGAGCTAAACTCCATCTCAGAAAAAAAAAAAAAAAAGACATGGAGTAGCAAATTCGATTTTATAAACAAGAAACAACCTTCTGCCCTCAAGAGACCGACTTCATATGTAATAACACACACAGACTCAAAGTAATGGAATGAAGAAAGATCTAACACACCAAAGGAACACAAAAATAAGAGGATTTGTTGCTATTTTTGTGTCAGCTAAAACAGACTTTAAACATATGAGAGGGAAAAAAGCAAAGAAGGATATTATACAGTGACAAAGGGCTCAATTGAACAAGAAGATTTAACTATCTTAAATACCTACACATGAAACTTCAGAGCACCCAGATTATAAGCCAAATACTACTAAACCTGAAAAAAAAAAGACAGCCATACAATAATAGTGGGGGACATTACTCCCCACTGACAGCACTAGACAGATCATTGAGGCAGAAAACTCACAAAGAAAAACGAGACTTAAACTAGACTCTTGACCAAATGAATCTAACAAATCTATACAGCACACTCCACCCACAACCATAGAGTATATATTTATCTCATCTGCACGCGGCACATTCTCTAAAATTGTGTGCATACTTGATCATTAAGCAAGTCTCAACATATCCAAAGAAATCAAAATTACATGAACCATCTTATCAGACCACAGTGGAATAAAATTAGAAATCCATACCAAGAGGAAATTCAGAACTACACAATTACATAGAAACTAAGCAACTTGCTCCTGAATGATTTTTAGATAAATAACGAAATTAAGGCCGAAATTTAAAAAAATTGAAACGAATGAAAACAGAGAAACAACATGCCAAAACTTCTAGGATATAGGAAAAGCAGTGTCGAGAGGAAAGTTGACCATACTACATGCCTACAACAAAAAGATAGGAACATCTCAACTTGAAATCCTAATGTCGCACTTAAAGTACAGGAAAACAACAAAAACAATTAAACCCAAAGCTAGAAGAAGAAAAGGAATAACTAGAATAGAGCAGAACTATATGACATTGACACCCAAAAATTCATACAAAGTATCAATGAAATGAAAAATTGGTTCTTTTAAAGGATAAACAAAATGGATATACCATCAGGTCGATTAACAAGGAAAAAAATAGAGAAGATTCAAAACCCATAATCAGAAAGTACAAAGGAGACATTATAAATGATGGAATGTAATTACACGGAATTACAAAAGATCATGAGAGACTAGTATGAACATCTCTATGTGCACAAACTGGAAAATCTAGGTGAAGCGAATAGATTTCTCAAAACACCCAGTCTCCCATGATTTAACCAGGAAGAAATTGAGATCCTGAATAGACCAGTAATGAGTTACAAAACTGATTCAGTCAGCCGAGCACAGTGGCTCACGCCTGTAATCTCACCACTTTCGGAAGCCAAGGTGCGCAGATCACAAGGACAAGAGATTGAGACAGGCCTGGCCAACATGGTAAAACCCCGTCTCTACTAAAAATACAAAAATTAGCTGGGCATGGTGGTGCACTTCTGTAGTCCCAGCTACTTGGGAGGCTGAGGCAGAAGAATCGCTTGAACCCGGGAGGCAGAAGTGCAGAGAGCTGAGATCGCGCCACTGCACTCCAGCCTGGCGACAGAGCAAGATTCCATCAAATAAATAAATAAATAAACACAAAATTTAAAACAAACCCTGAATCAGTAATAAAAAAAAAAAAAAAAAACTACCAATCAAAAAAAGCACTGGACCAGACAGATTCATGGCCAAATTTTGCCAATGTACAAAGAAAGCTGATACCAATCTTACTGAAACTGTTCCAAAACATTGAGGAAGAATTCCTCCTTAACTATTCCTATGAAATCAGTGTCACCCCACTACCAAAATCTGACAAGAACACATGAAAAAAAAACTACAGGCCAGCATTACTGATTAACACAGATACAAGGCCAAGGAGGGCAGATTGCTTGAGGTGGGGAGTTTGAGACCAGCCTGGCCAACATGCTGAAATCCCATCTCTACTAAAAATACGAAAATCAGCCAAGTGTGGTGGTGGGCGCCTGTAATTCCAGCTACTCAGGAGCCTGAGGCAGGATAATTGCTTGAACCTGGGAGGCGGAGGTTGCAGCAAGCTGAGATTGCACCACTGCACTCCAGCCTGGGTGACAGAGCAGGACTCCGTCTCAAAAACAAAACAAAGGAAAAAAGAAAACCTACCATCAACATCATACTGAATGAAGAAAAATTGAAACCATTTTCCAATAACTGGAATAAGAAAAGGATGTACACTCTCACCACTCCTATTCAGCACTATATTGGAAGTCCTAGTCCGAGTAATCAGGCAAGAGAGAGAAATAAAGGGTATGCAACAAGAAAAGGAGAATTAAAATGATTTCTGTTGAATAACAACATAATCTTATACCTAGGTAACTCTAAAGATTCCTCCAAAAGAGTCCTAGACCTGAAAATGACTTCAGTAAAGTTTTCGATACAAAATCAACATACAAAAATCAGTAGCATGTCTGTATATCAATAATGTTCAAGCTGAGGATCAAATCAATAGCCAAACACATACACACACACACACACACACACACACACACACACACGCAAAATACCTAGAAATACATTTAACCAAGAAAAGCTCTCTACAAGAAGAACTATAAAAGGCTGGTGGAAAATATCATATGTGACACAAACAATCTAGAAAACATTCCATGCTCATGGATTGGAAGAATCAATATCACTAAAATGACCACATTGCCCAGAACAATCTACAAATTACATGGTTTTACTATCAAACTACCACTGTCATTTTTCACAAAATTAGGAACAACAATTCTAAAATTTTTGCAATCTGCCCATCTGACAAAGGGCGAATAACCAGAATCTACAAAGAACTTAAACAAATTTACAAGAAAAAAACAAACAACCTCTTCAAAAAGTGGGCAAAAGATATGAACAGACACTTCTCAAAGGAAGACATTTATGCAGCCAACAGACGCATGAAAAAATGCTCATCACTGGTCATCAGAGAAATGCAAATCAAAACCACAATGAGATACCATCTCATGCCAGTTAGAATGGTGATCATTAAAAAGTCAGTAAACAACAGATGTGGGAGAGGATGTGGAGAAATAGGAATGCTTTTACACTGTTGCTGGAAGTGTAAATTAGTTCAACCGTTGTGGAAGACAGTGTGGTGATTCCTCAAGGATCTAGAACTAGAAATACCATTTGACCCAGCAATCCCATTACTGGGTATATACCCAACGAATTATAAATCATGCTACTATAAAAACACATGCACACGTATGTTTATTGTGGCACTATTCACAATAGCAAAGACTTGGAACCAACCCAAATGTCCATCAGTGATAGACTGGATTAACAAAATGTGGCACATATACACCATGGAATACTATGCAGCCATAAAAAAGGATGAGCTCATGTCCTTTGCAGGGACATAGATAAAACTGGAAACCATCATTCTCAGCAAACTATCGCAAGGACAGAAAACCAAACATTGCATGTTCTTACTCATAGGTGGAAACTGAACAATGAGAACACTTGGACACTGGGGGCAGGGGGAACATTGCACACTGGGGCCTGTCGTGGGGTGGGGGGTGGGGGAGGGATAGCACTAGGAGAAATACCTAATGTAAATGATGAGTTGATGGGTGCAGCAAACCAACATGGCACATGTATCCCTATGTAACAAATCTGCATGTTGTGCACATGTACCCTAGGACTTAAAGTATGATAATAAAAAAAAAGAATAACACATATTAAAGGAAGTTGTGAACTCGAAAAAAAAAAAGTACAAGATACATAGTAATTTCCCAAGGGTTTTTCTTTTTTTTTCCTTTTTCTTTTCTTTTTTTCTTTTTTTTTGAGATGACGTCTCGCTCTGTCGCCAGGCTGGAGTGCAGTGGTGCGACCTGGGCTCACTGGAACGTCCGCCTCCTGGGTACTTATAGAATAATGTACTTACATTAGTACTTACATTATTCTAGTAATAACAGCAATAGACAAAATGTTAAAGGGACAACATATATAAAACCAATACCATCAATAAATACCTTGGATATCTTCAACTGAGAGACTTTGTTAGCTTTCCTGTATTTTGTGGTGGAATGGTGAGACTTCAAAGAGTGTCCATAAAAGCTAGTTTTCATGTTAATCAGGAGAATTTTCCTTTCTAGAGCCTGTCATGCACAAACACAACTGCCTTGACTTTCTTCACCCCGGGTCTTCAGGAAACGTGTCAATGGACGGAATAGTCACAAATTGAGCCACGGTTAGAAAAAAATTAAGAGCACTATTGTTATTTTCTTCAGATATTCTTGAGGGAAAGGCATGGGGATACAGCCAATGGGTATCTTCCAGGTTACGTATCTGTCCCCAAAGCCTGTGTGATGGGCAAATGTTACCCAGCCCCTCTCTGTTTTGGACACTGGAATCAAGGATGCATTTCTATTCATTCATTTCCAATGAGAACGCTGGATTCTCTCTTCCACACTCTCTGACTGACTCACTTTACAAATTCTGCTGTCTAAGATAGGACACGAGGTAAGGGTCCCTTTCACTAATGCTTCTGAAGAGCAGCTCCAGGGCCCGGTCCCCTTTCTTCTCCACCATGGTCAGCAGGATGTCATTCTTGCTCTGCCGTGTCTTTGCCTGCTCCACCAGCTCCTTCTCATTCTCAGTGAGAACCTCATTGTCTTGGAGATCATCGAGCACCCCTTTCAGGTCCCCCAACCTGGCTTGGAGTTGCCGGTGGTTCTCCTTCACAAAGGCTGCACCTGGATGAAAGGGGGAGTTGCAGACTCTGAGAATTGCTCTCTTATAGGATTTAGGATCTGCACCAAATGAAGATTCGTAATTCCAGGGTGGGGGATGGGTCTTTTTAAAGTATGTATGTATGTATTTATTTATTTATTTATTTTGAGAGGGAGTTTCACTCATTGCCCCGGCTGGAGTGCAATGGCACGATCTCAGCTCACCGCAACCTCCACCTCCTGGGTTCAAGTGATTCTCCTGCCTCAGCCTCCCAAATAGCTGGGATTACAGGCATGCGCCACCATACCAGGCTAATTTTTGTATTTTTAGTAAAGGCAGCATTTCACCAAGTTGGTCAGGCTGGTCTTGAACTCCTGACCTCAGGTGATCCACCTGCCTCAGCCTCCCAAAGTGCTGGGATTACAGGAATGAGCCACCATGCCCAGCCAGGGATGGCTCTTTATCTTGTGGTGTTGCCTAACCCACCTTCATTTCATTTTGGATATTTTACTTCTGGCTCTTGATTAACTTTCTAGTCTCATATTTACTATACTTTTTCAAAGTTCAATATAGAACTACTTTAACTTACAGTTCCCCAGATACAAGATATTTACCCCAATAACTGGCTGTCGCCTGCTCCTTTGTGTGGACGTGATGTCCTCACGCCCTCCCGTAAGTAAATCATACTCATTGTTTGTATTTTTCTCTGGCATCGCTTGTTCTTTGTAAATGACAAGGTTAGAAGGAATGGAGCCTCACTTTGTGATGTCAAAGCACTCAAAGGCCTCTTGATATCAGATACATCCCCCTGGCTTTAGTGTAAACATTTCACTAACCTGAGAAGGCAGGAGGGGCTGATGCAGCTCCAAGCTGGATATCCACTACAAAAGAGGAAGAATTGGAGATGACACACAATGAATCATATACCCTAACTCAGCTTTTCTAGTCTTTCATGCGCCAACTAAAATAATTTAATTCTACATATTTTGTAAGGCAGGGATCTTGTTTGGCACACTAATATACTAATGAAACCCAATTAAGTCATGAGCCACTCACTGCCCATTCAGGAAATGTATCAGAGAAAGGAGCACATTTTTTCAATATTCTTTCTTTTCTTTTCCTTTCTTCCTTCCTCTTTCTTTCTTTCCTTTCTTTCTTTCTCTCTCTCCCTCCCTCCTTCTTTCTTTCTCTCTTTCTTTCTCAAAGTCTCGCTCTGTTGCCCGGGCTCTAGATTGCAGTTGCCCAATCTCAACTCACTGCAACCTCTGCCTCCCAGGTTCAAACAATTCTCCTGCCTCAGCCTCCTGAGTAGCTGGGATTACAGGCATGCGCCACCATGTCCGGTTAATTTTTTATTTTTAGTAGAGACAGGGTTTCGCCATGTTGGCCAGGCTGGTCTCGAACTCCTGACCTCAGGCGATCCGCCTGCCTCAGCCTCCCGAAGTGCTGGAATTACAGGCATGAGCCACCGCACCCGGCCCATTTTTTCAATACTCTTTCTATGCGCAGGAGAATGTCTTAGGAACTCTGAGGATTACAACAATATCATACCATACTATCTTACATAAATTATAGTCAAGGTAAATGTGTTTTAGACATAAACTATCAACATTAAAGGAGTAAATTTTTATACATGTTGGTACCAGGACTTATAAGTTGATAGAAGATTTGATAATTGGAGCTAACAATTTGAAAATAATTGAAATGATCTTTCCCAGGAGGCTTTCAACATGGTCTTATACTTTTATCTAAAATCCCTGATGTGGCTTAAAGTTCTGATGAATTTTGTGACCCCCTCCGTTGGTGGCAGCTCAGTCTCCATGTCATAAACACAGAATGAATCTGATGAATCTGAGTCTCCCATTGACTATGAGGTCCAAAAATTGAGTTTCTGGTCATTTGACTTCCAGGAAGAACATCAACTTCATGGAACAGCACATTCACCCAGAGGCCCAGCCACCCACAGTCTCCCCATTTCATCCAGAATTTCCCTATTAAGGAATTAGCATGGTCATGACACCTGGAAAAACACTACCGTTTTTTGGGGTTTTTGTTGTTGTTGTTTGAGACAGAGTTTCCATCCTGTTGCCCAGGCTGGAGTGCAGTGGCCCGATCTCAGCTCACTGCAACCTCCGCCTCCTGGGTTCAAGTGATTCTGGTTCCTCAGCCCCCTGTGTAGCTGGGACTAGAGGCACTCTCCATCATGCCCCGCTAATTTTTGTATTTTAGCGGAGACAGGGTTTCACCATGTTGACCAGGCTGGTTTCGATCTCCTGACCTCAAGTGATCAGCCTGTCTTGGCCTCCCAAAGTGTTGGGATTACAGGTGTCAGCCACCTGTAATCTTTTTTTAATGAAAGATTAAATCTAAGCCAGGCGAGGTGGCTCATGCCTGTAATCCCAGCCCTTTGGGAGGCCAAGGTGGGCAGATCACAAGGTCATGAGAACAAGACCATCCTGGCCAACATGGTGAAACCCCGTCTCTACTAAAAATACAAAAATTAGCCGGGCGTGGTGGCGGACACCTTTGGTCCCAGCTACTAGGGAGGCTGAGGCAGGAGAATCACTTGAACCCGGGAGGCAGAGGTTGCAGTGAGCCGAGACTGTGCCATTGCACTCCAGCCTGGTGACAGAGTGAGACTCCGTCTCAAAAAAAAAGATTAAATCTAAACCAGGGAAAAATCTTTTTTTTTCTTTTTTTGAGACGGAGTCTCACTCTGTCGCCCAGGCTGGAGTGCAATGGAGCCGTCTCTACTCACTGCAACCTCCGCCTCCCAGGTTCAAGCGATTCTCCTGCCTCAGCCTCCTGAGTAGCTGGGACTACAGGCGTGCGCCACCTTGCCTGGCTAATTTTTGTATTTTTAGTAGAGACGGAGTTTTGCCATGTTGGTCAGACTGGTCTCGAACTCCTGACCTCGTGATCCGCCTGCCTTGGCCTCCCAAAGCACTGGGATTACAGGCGTGAGCCACTGAGCCCGGCTGGAAATATCCTTTTTTAATGAAAGAAAAGTAAGCAATGTATAAATATTCTGGTTTTTAAAGATAAATTGAGGGGGCAGTGGCATTTGTTTGCTTTCTCAAAGTGTGTACTGCATGTTGGCTGTCAACTAGACTGCATTCTAGCCACTGAGGTTGCGAGCAATGGAGACTGAGACCTCTGCACTGCTTTTTCCCATATAAAACACAACAAAGACAGCCAAGAAGTTGCACAAACCAAGCTCTCATCATCTGAGATGCTAAGACATTTTAGGGAATGGAGGCAGGAACAGGGGAGGTGTGTATGGATGAGACTTGGCTGAGCTGAGCACCTTCCAACCCTGCAGTGTGCCTGGAACCTCTAAGTCCAGCCGCAGCTCAGGTGCAGGACCTGAACAAGACCACAGTTTGTCTAGGGAAAGGATGCACAGCCATGAAGCTGATATGCAACTCTCTCTGTCGCTCTTTTTTTTTTCTTCTTTTTTTTTTTGATGGCGTCTTGCTCTGTCACCCAGGCTGGAGTGCAGTGGCACCATCTCAGCTCACTGCAACCTCTACCTCCCGGGTTCAAGCGATTCTCCTGCCCCAGCCTCCCGAATAGCTGGGATTACAGGCACACGCCACCACGCCTGGCTAATTTTTGTACTTTTAGTAGAGGCAGAGTTTTGCCCTGTTGGTCAGGCTGGTCTTGAACTCCTGACCTCAGGTGATCTGCCTGCCTTGGCCTCGGCCTCCCAAAGTGCTGGGATTACACGCGGGAGCCACCATGCCCGGCCTGATCTGCAACTCTCTTGACATTAAGAGGTGATGGGATTGTGAGAATTCAGTGAAAGAAGGAAGACCAGTGGCTGACGACCACAAGGGCCGAATTAGCCAACACCATCAACGCTATGACAGTATTGTCCCAAAACACTAAAATACATGAGCAGAAACAGGCAAAACCCATTTGAAATTGTTCCAGAATATTCCACAAGGTACTCATACTCCAAAAGAACACATATGTTTGTTCAACTATTCCCGGATTCCTGGGCATTCACGTTGGGTTCATTTTTCCCTCACTGCAAGTAATGCTTCAAGGAATATCACTGCATATAATTTCCCTTCATATGTGTACTCTTACGTTATAGTATAGATTTCTAAAAGTGATTTTTGTTCAAGGGACAATTTTTTTTTCTTTTTTTTGAGACAGGGTCTCGCTCTGTCGCTCAGGCTGGAGTGCAGTGGCACAAACTCGGCTCACTGCTCCCTCCTCCCTCTGGGGTCAAGTGAGCCAACCACCTCAGCCTCCAAGTAGCTGCGGCTACAGGCACGTACCACCATGCCCAGCTAATTTTTGTATTTTTTGTAGAGACGGGGATTCACCATGTTGCCTAGGCTGGTCTCGAACTCCTGACTTCAAGTGATCCTCTCGCCTCAGCCTCCTAAAGCACTGGGATTACTGACGTGAGCCACCAATCCTGGCCACAAGGGGCAATATTTAAATTAATGTATGGACATATTACTGCCTAAAAGGTTAAAGCAATTTACGGTTCCCGTGCAAATGTTATCTTAATGTCCTCCTCTTGATAGAGCCGTAGTGAAATTTTCCTAATGTGGTACTGAAGATAATGATCTGCTGCAATGGAAGACACTGATTTCTGCATCATTGTAGGTATTCAAACAGAGGATGACATTTGCAAGTATTGGAGACACTTAAATGTATCCACAGAGATTCAAGGACCTCTGAGGAGATCTTTGATACCTTTTCTGGGAGTTTCTAAATTCCACGAAATTATATTTATGATGCTGAGTTTGTATGAATGAATGAAACATTTTACAGGATTTTTCATCAGACTATCTGAAGGAATATGACACCCCAAAAAATAAGAAAGGTGAGTATGGAAGAAATTATTAAATTGTGCAGAAAATGGAATGAAGTAGTCTTCAGGTTCGTTCTGACTCTTAGAATCTCCTGTTTTTGGCCGGGCGCGGTGGCTCATTCCTGTAATCCCAATGCTTTGGGAGGCCGAGGCGGGTGGATCACTTGAGGTCAGGAGTTTGAGACCAGCTTGGCCAACAGAGCAAACCCCCATCTCTACTAAAAATAAAAAAATTAGCCAAGAGTGGTGGCGCGCACCTGTAATCCCAGCTACTCGGGAGACTGAGGCAGGAGAATCACTTGAACCAGGAGGCAGAGGTTGCAGTGAGCCGAGATCGCATCACTGCACTCCAGCCTGGGCAACACAGCAAGACTCCGAAAAAAAAAAAATCTCCTGTTCTTTACCCCCAGGTGTGAGAGGTTTCCATTCCCATGGCCATCCCCATTCTCTGGCCCCTTCAGCATTTCACTTCCTGTGGACAAACCACGGCCATCACTTTCGTTTTCCTCACATTGGCGATACACTGACAATGGAGTTCTTATCTGGGCTGGAATCATAAACAGGCTTTCACCTTTGACATCCAATGGTAGAGGTGCATTTTCCCCTCACCTAAAATGCCAGCCTCACCCACTCACCTACCTGGCTTCACCACAGTCTTCCAGACCAAAGTCTCATGTCTTTTTTCAGTAATTTCAAGTTGAATGGGTTCTTTCATCTGCCCAGCATAGAATTTTGAGAAGTGCTGGATTTCTCCAGGGCTCCTGTAGGACAATTTCAACTCCTAGAGGAAACACAACAGTTGACTTGAAGCAGTGGAGGGTGGAAGGGCCCGGCTCCCTACAGTGAACTGGCCAATGGAACTTAACCCCTGTTTTCTACACAATGTCATGGCTGGTTGAGGGGGAAACAGAGGGAGAGAGGTAAACATCCTGAACATCCTGTTTTTGTTTTTTGTTTTGAGACGGGGTCTTGCTCTTTCACCCAGGCTGGAGTGCAGTAGCGCAATCTCAGCTCACTGCAACCTCCAACTCCCAGGTTCAAGCGATTCTCCTGCCTCAGCCTCCTGAGTAGCTGAGATTACAAGCGCGTACCACCATGCCCAGCTAATTTTTGTATTTTTAGTAGAGACGGGGTTTCACCATATTGGCCAGGCTGGTCTCGAACTCCTGAGCTCATGATCTGCCCCCCTTCACCATGCCCCCACCCGCCGCCCCGCCCCACCCCAGCCTCCCACAGTGTTAGGATTATAGGCATGAGCCACTGTGCCCAGCTGGTAAACACCCTTTTAAATGCACAATGTTAGGAAATAATTTCATTCTATGAAAGCAAGAGTAACCTAGCTCTCAACACCCCATGAGTCAGAGAAAAATGATCTGAACTGAGTATAAAAATTTGAGGTGTTGGCCAGGCACAGTGGCTCACACCTGTAATTTCAGCACTTTGGGAGGCCGCGCCAGGCAGATCACCTGAGGTCAGGAGTTTGAGACCAGCCTGGCCAACATGGTGAAACCCCGTCTCTACTAAAAATACAACAAATTAGCTGGGCATGGTGGTGGGTGCCTGTAATCCCAGGTTCTTGGGAGGCTGAGGCAGGAGAATCGCTTGAACCCGGGAGATGGAGGTTGCAGTGAGCCAAGATCACGCCATTGCACTCCAGCCTGGGCGACAAGAGCGACATTCCATCTCAAAAACAAACAAAAATAATAATAATAACGCTACTAACTCAGAATCTCAGACTGTACAGAAATGTGGGAAAACTGGCAAAGGCAGCTCATCAGGTCTGTCTTGGCCTCACTGGGAAGCCAAGGGTCAGATGTGGCATCGTGCTTTCCTGTCCTTCCTTCTCTTCGTTCTGCACCCGACTTCCCCAGGATTCCTAACCAAAGCTGCCCTGGGGAATAGGAGCTAACTTCATAGGCAGGACAGAATTAGGAAAAGCTTAGTTTATGCGAATCTCTAGTTTCTTTAGGAAACAAGCCCTACAACTCTTGGAAAACAGTAATTTAAAAATTCTTTTTTTCTTTTTGTTATACTTTTAAGTTCTAGGGTACATGTGCACGACGTGCAGGTTTGTTACATATGGATACATGTGCCGTGTTGGTTTGCTGCACCCATTAACTCATCATTTACATTAGATATTTCTCCTAATGCTATCCCTCCCCCATGCCCCAAACCCCACGACAGGCCCCAGTGTGTGATGCTCCCCGCCCTGTGTCCAAGTGTTCTCATTGTTCAATTCCCACTTATGAGTGAGAACATGAGGTGTTCTGTTTTCTCTCCTTGCCATAGTTTGCTCAGAATGATGGTTTCCAGCTTCAGCCATGTCCCTACAAAGGACATGAACTCATCCTTTTTCATGGCTGCATAGTATTCCATGGTGTATATGTGCCACATTTTCTTAATCCAGTCTATCATTGATGGACATTTGGGTTGGTTCCAAGTCTTTGCTATTGTGAATAGTGCTGCAATAAACATACATGTGCATGTGTCTTTATAGTAGCATGATTTATAATCCTTTGGGTATATACCCAGTAATGCGATTGCTGGGTCAAATGGTATTTCTAGTTCTAGATCCTTGAGGAATCGCCACATTGTCTTCCACAATGGGTGAACTAATTTACAGTCCCACCAACAGTGTAAAAGTGTTCCTATTTCTCCACATTCTCTCCAGTACCTGTTGTTTCCTGACTTTTTAATGATCGCCATTCTAACTGGTGTGAGATGGTATCTCATTGTGGTTTTGATTTGCATTTCTCTGATGACCAGTGATGATGAGCATTTTTTCATGTGTCTGTTGGCTGCATAAATGTCTTCTTTTGAAAAGTGTCTGTTCATATCCTTTGCCCACTTTTTGATGGGATTGATTTTTTCTTGTAAATTTGTTTAAGTTCTTTGTAGATTCTGGATATCAGCCCTTTGTCAGATGGGGAGATTGCAAAAATTTTCTCCCATTCTGTAGGTTGCTTGTTCACTCTGATGGTAGTTTCTTTTGCTGTGCAGATACTCTTTAGTTTAATTAGACCCCATTTGTCTATTTTGGCTTTTGTTGCCATTGCTTTTGGTGTTTTAGTCATGAATTCCTTGCCCATGCCTATGTCCTGAATGGTATTGCCTAGGTTTTCTTCTAGGGTTTTTATGGTTTTAGGTCTAACATTTATGTCTTTAATCCATCCTGAATTAATTTTTGAATAAGGTATAACGAAGGGATCCAGTTGCAGCTTCCTACATATGGCTAGCCAGTTTTCCCAACATGATTTATTAAATAGGGAATCCTTCCCAATTTTTTGGTTTTGTCAGGTTTGTCAAAGATCAGACGGTTGTAGATATGTGGTGTTATTTCTGAGGCCTCTATTCTGTTCCATTGGTCTATATCTCTGTTTTGGTACCAGTACTATGCTGTTTTGGTTACTGTAGCCTTGTAGTATAGTTTGAAGTCAGGTAGTGTGATGCCTCCAGCTTTGCTACTTTTGCTTAGGATTGTCTTGGCAATGTGGGCTCTGTTTTGGTTCCATATGAACTTTAAAGTAGTTTTTTCCAATTCTGTGAAGAAAGTCATTGGTAGTTTGATGGGGGTGGCATTGAATCTATAAATTGCCTTGGGCACTATGGACGTTTTCACGATATTGATTCTTCCTATCCATGAGCATGGAATGTTCTTCCATTTGTTTGTGTCCTCTTTTATTTCGTTGAGCAGTGGTTTGTAGTTCTCCTTGAAGAGGTCCTTCATATCCCTTGTAAGTTGGATTCCTAGGTATTTTATACTCTTTGAAGCAACTGTGAATGGGAGTTCACTCATGATTTGGCTCTCTGTTTGTCTGTTATTGGTGTGGAGGAATGCTTGTGATTTCTGCCCATTGATTTTGTATCCTGAGACTTTGCTGAAGTTGCTTATCAGCTTAAGGAGATTCTGGGCTGAGACAATGGGGTTTTCTAAATATACAATCATGTCATCTGCAAACAGAGACAATTTGACTTCCTCTTTTCCTAACTGAATACCCTTTATTTCTTTCTCTTGCCTCACTGCCCTGGCCAGAACTTCCAACACTATGTTGAATAGGAGTGGTGAGAGAGGGTATACCTGTCTTGTGCCAGTTTTCAAAGGGAATGCTTCCAGTTTTTGCCCATTCAGTATGATACTGGCTGTGGGTTTGTCATAAATAGCTCTTACTATTTTGAGATATATTCCATCAATACCTAGTTTATTGAGAGTTTTTAGTATGAAAGGCTGTTGAATATTGTCAAACGCCTTTTCTGCATCTATTGAGATAATCATATGGTTTTTGTCTTTGGTTCTGTTTATGTGATGGATTAGGTTTATTGATTTGCGTATGTTGAACCAGCCTTGCATCCCAGGGATGAAGCCAACTTGATCTTGGTGGATAAGCTTTTTGATGTGCTGCTGGATTCGGTTTGCCAGTATTTTATTGAGGATTTTTGCATCTATGTTCATCAGGGATATTGGTCTAAAATTCTCTTTTTTTGTTGTGTCTCTGCCAGGCTTTGGTATCAGGATGATGCTGGCCTCATAAAATGAGTTAGGGAGGATTCCCTCTTTTTCTATTGATTGGAATAGTTTCAGAAGGACTGGTACCAGCTCCTTTTTGTACCTCTGGTAGAATTCGGCTGTGAAACCATCTGGTCCTGGACTTTTTTTGGTTGGTAGGCTATTAATTATTGCCTCAATTTCAGAGCCTGTTATTGGTCTATTCAGCGATTCAACTTCTTCCTGGTTTAGTCTTGGCAGTGTGTATGTGTCCAGGAATTTATCCATTTCTTCTAGATTTTCTAGTTTATTTGCGTAGAGGTGTTTATAGTATCCTCTGACGGTAGTTTGTATTTCTGTGGAATCAGTGGTGATCTCCCCTTTATCATTCTTTATTGCGTCTATTTGATTCTTCTCTATTTTCTTCTTTATTAGTCTTGCTAGTGATCTATCAATTTTGTTGATCTTTTCAAAAAACCAGCTCCTAGACTCACTGACTTTTTTGAAGGGTTTTTTTGTGTGTGACTCTATCTCCTTCAGTTCTGCTCTGATCTTAGTTATTTCTTGCATTCTGCTGGCTTTTGAATTTGTTTGCTCTTGCCTCTCTAGTTAATTGTGATGTTAGGGTGTCGATTTTAGATCTTTCCTGCTTTCTCCTGTGGGCATTTAGTGCTATAAATTTCCCCCTACACACTGCTTTAAATGTGTCCCAGAGACTCTAGTACATTGTGTCTTTGTTCTCCTTGGTTTCAAAGAACATCTTTATTTCTGCCTTCATTTCGTTATTTACCCAGTAGTCATTCAGGAGCAGGTTGTTCAGTTTCCATGTAGTTGTGTGGTTTTGAGTGAATTTCTTAATCCTGAGTTCTAATTTGATTGCACTGTGGTCTCAGAGACAGTTTGTTATGATTTCTGTTCTTTTACATTTGCTGAGGACTGCTTTACTTCCAACTATGTGGTCAATTTTGGAATAAGTGTGATGTGGTGCTGAGAAGAATGTATATTTTGTTGATTTGGGGTGGAGAGTTCTGTAGATGTCTCTTAGGTCTGCTTGGTGCGGAGCTGAGTTCAAGTCCTGGATATCCTTGTTAACCTTCTGTCTCGTTGATCTGTCTAATATTGACAGTGGGGTGTTAAAGTCTCCCATTATTATTGTGTGGGAGTCTAAGTCTCTTTGTAGGTCTCTCAGGACTCCTTTTATGAATCTGGGTGCTCCTGTATTGGGTGCATATATATTTAGGATAGTTAGCTCTTCTTGTTGAATTGATCCCTTTAACATTATGCAATGGTCTTCTTTGTCTCTTTTGATCTTTGTTGGTTTAAAGTCTGTTTTATCAGAGGCTAGGATTGCAACCCCTGCTTTTTTTCCTTTCCACTTTCTTGGTAGATCTTCCTCCATCTGTTTATTTTGAGCCTGTGTGTGCCTCTGCACGTGAGATGGGTCTCCTGAATACAGCACACTGATGGGTCTTGACTCATTATCTAATTTGCCGGTCTGTGTCTTTTAATTGGGGCATTTAGCCCATTTACATTTAAAGTTAATATTGTTATGTGTGAATTTGATCCTGTCATTATGATGTTAGCTGGTTATTTTGCCCATTAGTTGATGCAGTTTCTTCCTAGCATCAATGGTCTTTACAATTTGGCATGTTTTTGCAGTGGCTGGTACTGGTTGCTCCTTTCCATGTTTAGTGCTTCCTTCAGGAGCTCTTGTAAGGCAGGCCTGGTGGTGACAAAATCTCTCAGCATTTGCTTGTCTGTAACGGAGTTTATTTCTCCTTCACTTATAAAGCTTAGTTTGGCTGGATATGAAATTCTGGTTTGAAAATTCTTTTCTTTAAGAATGCTGAATTTTGGCTCCCAGTCTCGTCTGGCTTGTAGGGTTTCTGCCAAGAGATCTGCTGTTAGTCTGATGGGCTTCCCTTTGTGGGTAACCCAACCTTTCTCTCTGGCTGCCTTTAACATTTTTTCCTTCATTTCAACCTTGGTGAATCTGACAATTATGTGTCTTGGGGTTGCTCTTCTTGAGGAATATCTTTGTGGTGTTCTCTGTATTTCCTGAATTTGAATGTTGGCCTGCCTTGCTAGGTTGGGGAAGTTCTCCTGGATAATATCCTAAAGAGTGTTTTCCAACTTGGTTCCATTCTCCCCATCACTTTCAGGTACACCAATCAAACGTATATTTGGTCTTTTCACATAGTCCCATATTTCTTGGAGGCTTTGTTCTTTTCTTTTTACTCTTTTTTCTCTATATTTCTCTTCTTGCTTCATTTCATTAATTTGATCTTCAATCACTGATATCAGTTCTTCCATTCGATCGAATTGGCTTCTGAAGCTTGTGCATGCATCACGTACTTCCCATGCCGTGGTTTTCAGCTCCATCAGGTCATTTAATATCTTCTCTGCACTGTTTATTCTAGTTAACCATTTGTCTAATCTTTTTTCAAGGTTTTCCTTTGAACGTTCTTCTTCAGCTTGGAGACGTTTGTTATTACCGACTTTCTGAAGCCTACTTCTGTCAACTCGTCAAAGTCATTCTCTGTCCAGCTTTGTTCCATTGCTGGCGAGGAGCTGCGATCCTTTGGAGGAGAAGGAGTGCTCTGGTTTTTAGAATTTTCAACTTTTCTGCTCTGGTTTCTCCCCATCTTTGTGGTTTTATCTACCTTTGATCTTTGATGTTGGTGACCTACAGATGAGGTTTTGGTGTGGATGTCCTTTTTGTTGATGTTGATGCTATTCCTTTCTGCTTGTTAGTTTTCCTTCTAACAGTCAGGACCCTCAGCTGCAGGTCTGTTGGAGTTTGCTGGAGGTCCACTCCAGACCCTGTTTGCCTGGGTATCACCAGCGGAGGCTGCAGAACAGCCAATATTGCAGAAAAGCAAATAATGCTGCCTGATCCTTCCTCTGGAAGCTTCATCTCAGAGGGGCACCCAGCTGTATCAGGTGTCAGTCAGCCCCTACTTGGAGGTGTCTCCAAGTTAGGCTACACGGGGGTCAGGGACCACTTGAGTAGACAGAGCTCAAACACCGTGCTGGTAGAACCACTGCTCTCTTCAGAGCTGTCAGACAGGGACATTTAAGTCTGCAGAAGTTTGTGCTGCCTTTTGTCCTGCTATGCCCTGCCACCAGAGGTGGAGTCTACAGAGGCACTTGGGCCTCACTGAGCTGCAGTGGGCTCCACCCACTTCGAGCTTACCGGCTGCTTTGTTTACCTACTCAAGCCTCAGCAATGGCAGATGCCCCTCCTCCAGCCAGGCTTGCAGCCTCGCAGTTCCATCTTGGACTAGCAGTGAGCAAGGCTCCATGGGCGTGGGACCCGTTGAGCCAGGTGCAGGATCTAATCTCCTGGGGTGCCGTTTGCTAAGACCGTTGGAAAAACACAGTGTTTAGGTGGCAGTGTCCCAATTTTCCCGGTACAGTCTGTCACGGCTTCCCTTGGCTAGGAAAGGGAAATCCCCCAACCCCTTGCGCTTCCTGGGTGAGGCAATGCCCCGTGCTGCTTCGGCTCGCCCTCCGTGGGCTGCACCCACTTTCCAACCAGTCCCAATGAGATGAACCAGGTACCTTGGTTAGAAATGCAGAAATCACCCATCTTCTGCATCAATCACACTGGGAGCTGCAGACCGGAGCTATTCTCATTTGGCCATCTTAGAATGAACCGGAAAATAGTAATTTAAAAATTCTAAGACGTGAGGTCCTTGTTTCTCCTTTTTTTTTTTTTTTTTTTTTTTTGATATGGGGTCTCACTCTGTCACCCAGGCTGGAGTGCAGTGGCTTGTTCTCAGCTCACTGCAACCTCTGCTTCCCAGGTTCAAGTGATTCTCCTGCTTCAGCCTCCGAGTAGCTGGGACTACAGGTGCGTGCCATCACACCCAACTAATTTTTTGTATTTTTAGTAGAGACAGGGCTTCACCGTGTTAGCCAGGATGGTCTCAATCTCCTGACCTCATGATCTGTCTGCCTCAGCCTCCCAAAGTGCTAGGATTACGGGTATGAGTCACAGCTCCCAGCCTCGGTTCTCCATCTTTTACAAGGAAGATGACTCTAAGGAGATTTTACCTTGCTCAAGATTATCACCTCATATTACAATTGCCATTTCTTTGTTTGTTTGTTTTTGTTTTTGAGACAGAGTCTTGCTCTGTCGCCCAGGCTGAAGTGCAGTGGCATGATCTCGGCTCACTACAACCTTTGCCTCACAGGTTCAAGTGATTCTCCTGCCTCAGCCTCCTGAGTAGCTGGGACTACAGTTGCACGCCACCAATCCCAGCTAATTTTTGTATTTTTAGTAGAGATGAGGGTTCACCATGTTGGCCAGGCTGGTCTCGAACTCTTGACTTCAAGTGATCTGTCCACCTTGGCTTCCCGAAGTACTGGGATTACAGGCTTAAGAAACCGTGCCCAGTCTTATGATGGCCATTTCTTATGCCATGCTTACTATGTTGCATTTTTTTTTTGTAAGGAACTCCCTGTATTTTATTTATCTCCATACCAGCAATGTTTATGCAAGGTCCTGCAACAACCAAGAGTGTATCTTGCCTGAAGGACAACTGAGCTTCCGGGAACTGTCTGGCTGGTGTTAACAGAGATAGAAAATCATTTAGGTAGATAGATAGGGTGAAGAGATTCCCCAGCAAAAAAATTTCCTTCTAACAAGAAGTAGCTCAGAAATTGCTCCCTTTCTACCCTCAGGCAGTTCAAAGAAATCACTTCTCTCCTAACGAAGAGCAGCCTGGAAGATAAGGCTATAAAACATAGATAAGCTCTGGGCACAGTGGCTCACACCTGTAATCTCCAGTAAAAATACAAAAATGTAATACATAATATAAGATATCATATTTCTTTTATTTTTTTAATTTTATGTTTTTGTTTTTGAGATGGAGTCCAACTCTGTTGCCCAGGGTGGAGTGCAGTGGCACAATCTCAGCTCACTGCAATCTCCAGCTCCCGGGTTCAAGTGATTCTCCTGCCTCAGCCTCCTGAGTAGCTGGGATTACAGGCGCACACCACCATGCCCAGCTCATTCTTTGTGTATTTTTTAGTAGAGAAGGGGTTTCACCATGTTGGTCAGGCTGGTCTCGAACTCTTGACTCATGATCTGCCTGCCTCGGCCTCCCAAAGTGCTGGGATTACAGATGTGAGCTACTGAGCCCAGCCAAGATATTATATTTCTTCATTCAAACACCTTAAAAAATACTTGTTAAGTGACTTAGCTAGGCAAGATGTCAGGCCTGCAGGGAACCATAACAGAGAAGTGGAAACTTCAATTCAGATAACTAAATGTACAGTTTAAATCACAATATAAGTGCCCCAAATGCTAAAATGTTACCACTGCTTGTGTTAAGGTCTTAGAAATATGTAATTTTGTTAAGACTGTTTTCTTGTATTTTCAATTTTTAAAAACTTTGTATTTGTGATTAATGAAAAAAATTGCATTTTGCTAAAATTCTTCTATTTGTTTCAAAAGTACAAAATATTCTGAAATCTGCTGTGTTAGATTTGAATTCTACCAACCGTGGGTATTATTTCCAGATGAGCAGAATTAGACACAATATAACGGGCACCAAAGTTCAGGGGTTCCACTGGGGGTGAAGTCTGTAGACGCACACCACAGAAGCGATCTTCCTCATCATCTATCATCTGAGGAAGAAGGGGGAGAAACATTAGAAAGCACACAAAAAAGGAAATAAGCACAAATAGTGGCATAAAAAGTTTTCTATATATTGTATTAAGTAGCACGTAGGATATGATTCAGTTGATGCAAAGATTGAGATGATAGGGCCGGCACGTTGGCTCATGCCTGTAATCCCAGCACTTTGGGAGGCCGAGACAGGTGGGTCACCTAAGGTCAGGAGTTCGAGACCAGCCTGGCCAACATGGTAAAGCCCCATCTCTTCTAAAAATACAAAAATGAGCTGGGCATGGTGACGCACGTCTGTAATCCCAACTACTTGGGAGGCTGAGGTAGGAGAATCGCTTCAACCCAGGAGGCAGAGGTTGCAGTGAGCTGAGATCTCGCCACTGCACTCCAGCCTAGGTGACAGAGCGAGACTGCATTTCAAAAAAAAAAATGGAGATGATTGATTGATAGATTATATTTTAATTAATAAAATATGCAAATAATTTATTGTGCCATAATTTTCACAGTAGACACACCCATGTAGCCAAGACCAGAAGGACACACAGAGATAAATAGGCAGATAGATGGTAGAGTGATAAACCAGATAGACAGATGTAAATATGCCTCTATGCAAAAAAGATATATTATTAACATTTTGCTGACGGACATCTCAGAGCCAAAGGATTTCTTGTGAATGGTAAACTTATCATAAATTATTGTATAGTTTGATTTTATTTTTACACTGTGGAGAGTTTGGCCAGGGGACTTATAAAACCCAAGGACAAAGAGCCTTTCTTTTGGTGCCTCAGCCGAGGACTGGTAGCTTGGCTGTGTCTGTGAACAAGCTTATGATGGGCGAGAGTAGAGATGTTACTTCTCTCCGTCACAGGGCTGCTGTGAGATGCTCGGCCACCTGAGTACCAGTGAGCAGATACAGAAGAATGAGGTCCCCTCTGAGAGAACCAGCAGCCGGAACAGAAAGTGAGACCTCAGAACTATCTGAGCAGCCACCAAAGATATAGAATGGAATTCAATCAATAAGAAAACCTTTCAGAAGACTCAGGTGCAACTCAATGGAGACTTTATGGAATTAACGAGCAAGAATTTAAACTAAAAGCAATGACAGTAGGTGGTATTATTAGTCCAGCTGTTAGTCACCCTTGGGGTAATGACTGGGAGAGGGTTCAAGGGGGCCTCAGGGAAGTTGGTGATGTTCTGTATCTTGCTCTGGGTGCTGGATACATGGGCGTGTTCACTGTGAAAATTATGGAGCAATATATTATGTGCATATTATATTAATTTAAAAATATCAATGATATCGATGAAGAAAGGATGGGCAAAGCTGAAACCTAAACTGGGCCTGGAAGATCAAATAAAAGAAAAAAATTCAAGTTGTATTGAGGAAAGGGATGAATTCATGATGGGAATTAAGCAGAGAAGGGATGTGGAGACTATCCGGGAGGCATCACACATATGCCTATAAAGAGAACCAACTCCAGAAGGATAAAAAGAAACTGACAGAGGAAAGACATGATGTATCATGCCATCTCTGATGAATGATTATTTTAAATGAACAGATATATTCAATGTAAATTATAACAACAGACTGGAAGTATAAGAACCAAACACATCAGTATAACATTGGCAGGTTTATCATTATGGACCAATTTCTGCAGAGGTTGAGAGACATACTGCTATACTTGTTTTCAAAGAATGGAACAGCATTCTTTATTTTTTAGAGTTCTTACTATCCACATATATATTTCTCCTATAGGATGAACATTCCATGTAATATCATACGTTGTCATGTTTTTCACTATTTCTTCACTGATGCATCCCCATCCCCTAAAATAGTACCTGGAATATACAAGGCACACAATAAATATTTGTTGAATAGATGTATTAGTCCATTCATATGCTGCTATAAAGGACTGCCCAAGAATGAGTAATTCATAAATGAACGAAGTTGAATTGACTCACAGTTCCACGTGACTGGGGAGGCCTCACAATCATGATAGAAGGCAAAGGAGGAGCAAAGTCATGTCTTACATAGCAGCAGGCAAGAGAGAGCCTGTGCAGGAAACTCCCCTTTATAAAACCATCAGATCTCATGAGACTTACTTGCTATCACGAGAACAACACAGGAGAAACCTGTCCCATGATTCAATCACCTCCCACAACATGTGGGAATTATGGGAGCTACAATTCAAAATGAGATTTGGGTGGGGACACAGCATTATAATAATGGAAGTATGAAAAATCAGGGTGTTATGACATCCCCAAAGGAACATAGTAATTCTCTACCAATGGATCCTAACCAAAATGAAATTTTCAAAGTGCCAGATAAATAATTCAAAAGACTGAGCTTAAAGAATCTCAATAAGAGATGCAAGATAAATCTGAAAACTAATACAAAAAAAAAATCTGAAAATTAATTCAGGATGTGAGCTAGAGATTTACCAAGGAGACAGATACCTTAAAAAACTTAACATCTAGAGGGAGTTTCCAAGATGGCCAAAAAGGAACAGCTCCAGTCTGCAGCTCCCAGTGTAAGCAATGCAGAAGACAGCTGATTTCTGCATTTCCAACTGAGGTACCGGGTTCCTCTCACTGGGAATTGTCAGACAGTGGGTGCAGCCCACAGAGCAGGGTGGGGCATTGCCTCACGTGGGAAGCGCAAGAGGTCAGGGAATTCCCTTTCCTAGCAAAGGGAAGCCGTGACAGACGGTACCTGGAAAATCAGGACACTCCCACCCTAATACTGTGCTTTTCCAACAGCCTTAGCAAATGGCACACCAGGAGATAATATCCCACGCCTGGCTCGGAGGGTCCCACGCCCATGGAGCCTCACTCACTGCTGGCACAGCAGTCTGAGATCAAACTGCAAGGTGGCAGCAAGGCTGGGGGAGGGGCATCCGCCATTGCTGAGGCTTGAGTAGGTAAACAAAGCGGCCTACAAGCTGGAACTGGGTAGAGCCCACCACAGCTCAAGGAGGCCTGCCTGCCTCTGTAGATTCCACCTCGGGGGCAGGACATAGCTGAACAAAAGGCAGCAGAAACTTCCGCAGAGTTAAACGTCCCTGTCTGACAGCTTTGAAGAGAGTAGTGCTTCTCCCAGCATGGTGTGTGAGATCTGAGAGCAGACAGACTGCCGCCTCAAGTGGGTCCCTGACCCCTGAGTAGCCTGACTCAGAGACATCTCCCAGTAGGGGCTGACTGACACATCATACAGCCAAGTGCCCCTCTGAGATGAAGCTTCCAGAGGAAGGTCAGTCAGCAACATTGGCCGTTCTGCAATATTTGCTGTTCTGCAGCCTCCGCTGGTGATACCCAGGCAAACAGGGTCTGAAGTGGACCTCCAGCAAACTCCAACAGACCTGCAGCTGAGGGTCCTGACTGTTAGAAGAGAAACTAACAAACAGAAAGGACATCCACACCAAAACCCCATCTGTACATCACCATCATCAAAGACCAAAGGTAGATAAAACCACAAACATGGGGAGAAACCAGAGTACAAAAGCTGAAAATTCTAAAAATCAGAGCGCCTCTTCTTCTCCAAAGGAATGTAGCTCCTCGCCGGCAATGGAACAAAGCTGGACGGAGAATGACTTTGACAAGTTGAGAGAAGAAGGCTTCAGACAATCGGTAATAACAAACTTCTCCGAGCTAAAGAAGGATGTTCGAACCCATCGCAAAAAAGCTAAAAACCTTGAAAAAAGATTAGACGAATGGCTAACTACAATAAACATTGTAGAGAAGTCCTTAAATGACCTGATGGAGCTGAAAACCATGGCACGAGAACTATGTGACGTGTACACAGCTGATTTGATCAAGTGGAAGAAAGGGTATCAGTGAATGAAGATCAAATTAATGAAATGAAGCAAGAAGAAAAGTTTAGAGAAAAAATAGTAAAAAGAAACGAACAAAGCCTCCAAGAAATACGGGACTATGTGAAAAGACCAAATCTACGTCGATTGGTGTACCTGAAAGTGACGGGGAGAATGGAACCAAGTTGGAAAACACTCTTCAGGATATTATCCAGGAGAACTTCCCCAACCTAGCAAGGCAGGCCAACTTTCAAATTCAGGAAATACAGAGAATGCCACAAAGATACTCCTCAAGAAGAGCAACCCCAAGACACATAATTGTCAGATTCACCAAGGTTGAAATGAAGGAAAAAATGTTAAAGGCAGCCAGAGAGAAAGGTCGGGTTACCCATCAGACCAACAGCAGATCTCTCGGCAGAAACCCTACAAGCCAGAAGAGAGTGGAGGCCAATATTCAACATTCTTAAAGAAAAGAATTTTCAACCCAGAATTTCATATCCAGCCAAACTAAGCTTTATAAGTGAAGGAGAAATAAACTCCTTTACAGACAAGCAAATGCTGAGAGATTGTGTCACCACCAGGCCTGCCTTACAAGAGCTCCTGAAGGAAGCACTAAACATGGAAAGGAACAACCAGTACCAGCCACTGCAAAAACATGCCAAATTGTAAAGACCATCGATGCTAGGAAGAAACTGCATCAACTAACGGGCAAAATAACCAGCTAACATCATAATGACAGGATCAAATTCACACATAACAATATTAACTTTAAATGTAAATGGGCTAAATGCTCCAATTAAAAGACACAGACTAGCAAATTGGATAGAGAGTCAAGACTCATCAGTGTGCTGTATTCAGGAGACCCATCTCACATGCAGAGGCACACACAGGCTCAAAATAAACGGATGGAGGAAGATCTACCAAGCAAATGGAAAACAAAAAAAAAGCAGGGGTTGCAATCCTAGCCTCTGATAAAACAGACTTTAAACCAACAAAGATCAAAACAGACAAAGAAGGCCATTACATAAGTTAAAGGGATCAATTCAACAAGAAGAGCTAACTATCCTAAATATATATGCACCCAATACAGGAGCACCCAGATTCATAAAAGGAGTCCTGAGAGACCTACAAAGAGACTTAGACTCCCACACAATAATAATGGGAGACTTTAACACCCCACTGTCAACATTAGACAGATCAATGAGACAGAAGGTTAACAAGGATATCCAGGACTTGAACTCAGCTCCGCACCAAGCAGACCTAACAGACATCTTCAGAACTCTCCACCCCAAATCAACAGAATATACATTCTTCTCAGCACCACATCACACTTATTCCAAAATTGACCACATAGTTGGAAGTAAAGCAGTCCTCAGCAAATGTAAAAGAACAGAAATTATAACAAGCTGTCTCTCAGACCACAGGGCAATCAAACTAGAATTCAGGATTAAGAAACTCACTCAAAATCGCTCAACTACATGGAAACTGAACAACCTGCTCCTGAATGACTACTGGGTACATAACGAAATGAAGGTAGAAATAAAGATGTTCTTTGAAACCAATGAGAACAAAGACACAACACACCAGAATCTCTGGGACACATTTAAAGCAGTGTGTAGAGGGAAATTTATAGCACTAAATGCCCTCAAGAGAAAGCAGGAAAGATCTAAAATTGACACACTATCATCACAATTAAAAGAACTAGAGAAGCAAGAGCAAACAAATTCAAAAGCCAGCAGAAGGCAAGAAATAACTAAGATCAGAGCAGAACTGAAGGCGATAGAGACACAAAAAAGAAAGCCCTTCAAAAAATCCATGAATCCAGGAGCTGGTTTTTTGAAAAGATCAACAAAATTGATAGATCGCTAGCAGGACTAATAAAAAAGAAAAGACAGAAAAATAAAACAGACGCAATAAAAAACGATAAAGAGGATATCACCACCAATACCACAGAAATACAAACTACAATCAGAGAATATTACAAACACCTCTACACAAATAAACTAGAAAATCTAGAAGAAATGGATAAATTCCTGGACACATACACACTCCCAAGACTAAACCAGGAAGAATTTGAATCCTGGAATAGACCAATAACAGGTTCTGAAATTGAGGCAATAATTAATAACCTACCAACCTAAAAAAAGTCCAGAATCAGATGAATTCACAGCCAAATTCTACCAGAGGTACAAAAAGGAGCTGGTACCAGTCCTTCTGAAACTATTCCAATCAATAGAAAAAGAGGGAATCCTCCCTAATTCATTTTATGAGGCCAACATCATCCTGATACCAAAGTCTGGCAGAGACACAACAAAAAAAGAGAATTTTAGACCAATATCCCTGATGAACATCGATGCAAAAATCCTCAATAAAATACTGGCAAACCAAATCCAGCAGCACATCAAAAAGCTTATCCACCAAGATCAAGTTGGCTTCATCCCTGGGATGCAAGGCTGGCCCAACATATGCAAATCAATAAACGTAATCCATCACATAAACAGAACCAAAGACAAAAACCACATGATTATCTCAATAGATGCAGAAAAGGCCTTCGAAAAAATTCAACAGCGCTTCATGCTAAAAACTCTCAATAAACGAGGTATTGATGGGACGTATCTAAAAATAATAAGAGCTATTTATGACAAACCCACAGCCAATATCATACTGAATGGGCAAAAACTGGAAGCATTCCCTTTGAAAACTGGCACAAGACAGGTATGCCCTCTCTCACCACTCCTATTCAACACAGTGTTAGAAGTTCTGGCCAGGGCAGTAAGGCAAGAGAAAGAAATATAGGGTATTCAATTAGGAAAAGAGGAAGTCAAATTGTCCCTGTTTGCAGATGACATGACTGTATATTTAGAAAACCCCATCATCTCAGTCCAAAATCTCCTTAAGCTGATAAGCAACTTCAGCAAAGTCTCAGGATACAAAATCAATGTGCAAAAATCACAAGCATTTCTATACACCAATAACAGACAAACAGAGAGCCAAATCATGAGTGAACTCCCATTCACAATTGCTTCAAAGAGAATAAAATACCTAGGAATCCAACTTGCAATGGATGTGAAGGACCTCTTCAAGGAGAACCAAACCACTGCTCAATGAAATAAAAGAGGACACAAACAAATGGAAGAACATTCCATGCTCATGGATAGGAAGAATCAATATCGTGAAAACGTCCGTAGTGCCCAAGGCAATTTATAGATTCAATGCCACCCCCATCAAACTACCAATGACTTTCTTCACAGAATTGGAAAAAAACTACTTTAAAGTTCATATGGAACCAAAAAAGAGCCCACATTGCCAAGACAATCCTAAGCCAAAAGAACAAAGCTGGAGTCATCACACTACCTGAGTTCAAACTATACTACAAGCCTACAGTAACCAAAACAGCATGGTACTGGTACCAAAACAGAGATACAGACCAATGGAACAGAACAGAGGCCTCGGAAATAACACCACATATCTACAACCATCTGATCTTTGACAAACCTGACAAAAACGAGAAATGAGGAAAGGATTCCCTATTTAATAAATGGTGCTGGGAAAACTGGCTAGCCATATGTAGAAAGCTAAAACTGGATCCCTTCCTTACACCTTATACAAAAAATTAATTCAAGATGGATTTAAGACTTAAATGTTAGACCTAAAACCATAAAAACCCTAGAAGAAAACCTAGGCAATACCATTCAGGACATAGGCATGGGCAAAGTCTTCATGACTAAAACACCAAAAGCAATGGCAGCAAAAGCCAAAATTGACAAATGGGATCTAATTAAACTAAAGAGCTTCTGCACAGCAAAAGAAACTACCATCAGAGTGAACAGGCAACCTACAAAATGGGAGACAATTTTTACAATCTCCCCATCTGACAAAGGGCTAATATCCAGAATCTACAAAGAACTCAAACAAATTTACAAGGAAAAAATCAAACAACCACATCAAAAAGTGGGCAAAGGATATGAACAGATACTTTTCAAAAGAAGACATTTATGCAGCCAACAGACACATGAAAAAATGCTCATCATCACTGGCCATCGAGAAATGCAAATCAAAACCACAATGAGATACCATCTCATGCCAGTTAGAATGGTGATCATTAAAAAGTCAGGAAACAACAGGTGCTGGAGAGGATGTGGAGAAATTGGAATGCCTTTACACTGTTGGTGGGACTCTAAGCTAGTTCAACCACTGTGGAAGTCAGTGTGGTGATTCCTCAAAGATCTAGAACTAGAAATACCATTTGACCCAGCCATCCCATTACTGGGATGGATTATAAATCATGCTGCTATAAAGACACATGCACACATATGTTTATTGTGGCACTATTCACAATAGCAAAGACTTGGAACCAACCCAAATGTCCATCAATGATAGACTGGATTAAGAAAATGTGGCACATATACACCATGGAATACTATGCAGCCATGAAAAAGGATGAGTTCATGTCCTTTGTAGGGACATGGATGAAGCTGGAAATCATCATTCTGAGCAAACTATGGGAAGGACAGAAAACCAAACACCGTATGTTCTCACCCATAGGTGGGAATTGAACAATGAGAACACTTGGACACAGGGTGGGGAACATCACACACCGGGGCCTGTCATGGGGTGGAGGGATGGGGGAGGGATAGCATTAGGAGATATACCTAATGTAAATGACGAGTTAACGAGTGCAGCACACCAACATGGCACATGTATACATATGTAACAAACCTGCACATTGTGCACATGTACCCTAGAACTTAAAGTATAATAATAATAAAAAAATTAACATCTAGAAATGAAAGGTTCATTGAAAAAATTACAAAATACAGTGAAAAGCTTTAATCATAGACTAGACCAAGCAGAGGAGAGAACCTGAAGACAAGTCTTTTTAATTAACCCAGTCAGACTAAAATAAAATAATAAATAAAAAAGAATTATAGGACTACATAAAGCAATGAAACTTATGAATCATCAGTGTTTCCAAGGGAGAAGAAAAAGCAAAAAATTGAGAATCTAAGAAAATAACTGGCAAAAATTTTCCTAGCCTAGCAAGATATTTAAAGATCTGAATACAGGAGGCCCAAATGATCACCAGCAAAATACACTGCAACATGAACTTCACCGTGATGTTGAGTCATCAGACTGTCGAACACCAAGCGAAGGGAAATTCTGAAAATCAGCAAGAGAAAACCATCTAGTCACCTAGAAAGGAAACTCCATTAGATTAACAGTAGACCTCTCAGCAGGAAACTTACGAGCTAGAAGAGAATGCAGTTTTATTTTCTAACTGCTTTAAAAAACACTGCCAACCACAGACACCACCACGCCTGGCTAATTTTTGTATTTTTAGTAGAGATGGGGGTTTCACCATGTTGGCCAGGCTGGTCTCGAACTCCTGATCTTAGGTGATCCTCCCTCCTCGGCCTCCCAAAGTGCTGGGATTACAGGCAAAAGCTATCGCACACAGCCAATTTTCTCTTGTATTTAAAGTACCCAGAGTTACCATCTTAAATACAGCCAGGCAAGCGCCTGCCTCTTGTTATTGGGATGCAAAGGTGTTAGGTGCCAGGACAGTAAAGTTTAATGAAATCTTCCTGGCATAATCTTCACACCAAGGCTGGAGGCACAGAAGCAGCATCTTATTCAGAAACACAGCAGCTATGGAGCTGCAGAAAGCAGAACATCTGCTTCATCCCTAACCTAAGAGGGTGTGGGACCATCAGCCTTTTGTAAATGCACTACAGGGAGATGCCACTGAATGGAAGGAGTTACCCCAGAGATGTGAGCGAGTGTGAGAGTGTCATTCAGATATTACCCAGCTAAAACTTGGTGAGAGAGGCCGGGCCTGGTGGATCGTGCCTGTAAACTCAGCATTTTGGGAGGCTGAGGCAGGAGGATCACTTAAGGTCAGGAGTTCAAGACCAGCCTGGCCAAAATAGCGAAACCTATCCTGACTTAAAATACAAAAAAATTAGCTAGGCGTCGTTGTGTTTGCCTGTAATCCCAGCTACTCAGGAGGCTGAGACAGGAGAATCGCTTGAACCCAGGAGGCGGAGGGTGTAGTGAGCTGAGATTGTGCCACTGTACTGCAGCCTGGGTGACAGAGCAAGACCCTGTCTCAGAAATAAAATAAAATAAAATGTGGTGAGAGAATCTCTGCATATTATTTCTTCTGCCCATATCCTCCCTGAGAGCCAGAAAAGGAAGTTCCCTTCTCAGTAGCCCTGAATTTCTACGGGGATTGTTGCATGTGGCTCAACATTTAACACCTATAGATGACCCTCAGGGAGAGTGATCCATGCTGCTGTCCGTGAAAACTGTGCCTTGCCCTTTCTGTTCCACTGGAGGGGCCAAGGGGATAACCTGGAAATATAATCGTCATCTTCTCTGGTCTCCTAAATCACTCAGCTTACCTTCGTTAGCAAGGCGTCGCTGGGGACAAGGTACAAGTGGAACTTAATATCTTCGGGGTGGGGGTGGTAATAGATCAATGTGTTGGAAGTGATGGGGATAGAGAGGCGAGTCCCACTGGCGATCCGCAGCAGGATGCCCATCAGAGAGAAGCTGGGCTTTTCCAGGACGGCATAGAAAGGCTCCACCCGGGCTGGATGCTCCAGGACCATCCCTTCATCCTTAAAATGGGCAACGAGGAACCAGGAGACGTCCACCTCACCTGCTGCAGGAGAACCACAACAGCAGTGAGACAGCACGCACCCCAGCGGCCCCCACAGCCTCCGCTCACCCCACATTACCTTGCAGGGAGATGAAGTGGGGGAGGTGGATTTCGGCGACAGCCTCCTCTGGCTCTGCAGTGACATCAAACAAGGGGCCGCCCACCAGCCACTGTTCATGGTGCTGCAGGTCCAGGGCCAGGTGCTGATTCCAGGAACCAAACGCAATCGTCACTGTGACCGCATCCCTTACCAGGAAGCCGAGGCCTGTGGCTGACCACAGATACCAGCCAGCAGTGGGGAACCAAACACTGAAAGGAGCCAGAGTGATGTCATGACGGGAGAACCCCAGGACTTGGATTTAAGCAGCGATGTGCAGAGGGAGGTGGGATTTGAAGTGAGGCAAGGTTCAGGACCCATCTGCGACTTTCACTACATTAGAAAACGCTGGGGAGTTCATTAACCTCTCTGGGCCCCAATTTCTCTGCATTCTATATATGTTGAAATTAAAATACCAGTTTCACAGTGCATGAAATAAACATATTATTGATGAAATTTTAGCTATCATAAGGGATGGAGCCGATACGCTTCCTTTTGTATTTATATTTTTATTTATTTATTTATTTTGAGACAAAGTCTCGCTCTGTCTCCTACGCTGCCGTGCAGTGGCGAGATCTCATCTCACTGCAACCTCTGCCTCCTGGGTTCAAGAGATTCTCCTTTCTCAGCTTCCTGATTAGCTGGGACTACAGGCGGGTGCCACCACGCCTGGCTAATTTTTGTATTTTTAGTAGAGACAGGGTTTCGTCATGTTGGCCAGGCTGGTCTCAAACTCCTGACCTTGTGATCCGCCCTCCTCCACCTCCCAAAGTGCCGAGATTACAGGCCTGAGCCACCACGCCTGGCCTACACACTTCCTTTATATCAGAGTGGTTTTCAAATCATTAGCATCTTCCATTCTTACCTGTATGTGTTTGTGCTCTTATCAATCAACTCAACATCCACATTTCCTTCAGGCCCCAGAAACTGACGATTTTTATAATCTTGTTCGATCTCAAAACAGACTTTAGAAGCATAAGAGGAAACTATTTGATTCTCTTCTGAGCAAATGTCTCCTGAAAAGAAAATACTAGACATGTAAGGGGTAAAGGGTTGCAAGAGGCATGGCCTGAAGGACTCCTGGAGGCTGAATTGCACAGGTGCTGTTGGGATACAGATATCGAATGAGAGCTGAGAGTGACCAGAATATGCAGTTTCGCTTCTTTGAATCCAGACAAAGAAAGGCACAAGAATGTTCCTTGTCACGACTAAACGTATACCCCAAATTCCATAGGGCTTTCTGGGAAGCCAGGCTGGACAGCTTTGGTGGGAGGTACCATTTGCTGAGGACTGGAACCAACGCACCTACATTTCTACTGGTCCAAAATAGCAGAAGACACTTTCTGCTGGTGAGGAAAGTCCAGGTCAGAAAAGTATCGAACTCCAAAGCTGCAGAGGCGAAAGAGCATGCATCCTTCTTAGGTCCTGCTGCTGTCCCCAGCCACCAGGACCACCCACTGACTCCCCTGAGCATTTCCATGCCCCAGCAGTGACAGGCTTACATGTCCCCATTTAAACTGCACAGTGCACTGTGGCCAAGGTAAGGGAAAGCACTCCTGATCTGCACAAAAGACTCTAAATTGTCTTCTTCACATAAAACCACAGAACATTTCCATCAATCCACACGCCCTTCACTCCTCTCCCTATTAGCCCATTACCTGAATCTTGTCCCTCTGAAGATTCCTGCTCTTCTGATACGCTGGAGGTTGGGATCCCCATGTTACAAAAAGATGAAAAATATCAAGAATCAGTTGATGAAGATGAAGACGATGTTATTGAAAACTAGAGCTGCACTGTCCCGTAGAGTAGCCGCTACCCAGATATGCTATTTAAATTTGTATGAATTAAACTTAGGTAAACTTTAGTTTCTCAGTTGCACTATCCCTATTTCAAGTGCTCAACACCAACATATCACTCACGGCTATAACACTGTGTAGCAGAGAACGGAATACTCCCATCATCACAGAAAGTTCTCTTAGACTGGGCGGATCTAGACTATCAAGAAATAGAAGACATTTTGAATGAAGATATTTTTATCCACATTTATAAATAATAGAGATAACAGACTCCCTTGAGCCAAATGTGTCTTGACATCTCTCCCTCTTCTCTTTGTATTATGCCCACGTTCAATGTGGACACAGCCAGATTCTCTGGCTTAAATTGATTGCTCCGATTGGTATCATACGATGTTGGAATCAAAGACTGAAGCAGTAATTCACCAATGCGTAAAATGCATGCATTTATATTCCAAGGTAATTCCAAACTTGACCACACCTGGGAAACTTTAAAAACCACCCAATACCAGGTCACAGCCCACATCAATTGAATCAGAAGTCTGGAGGTGGCACCAAAGCATCTGCGCTTTCAAAGCCTCACAGGTGATTCCAATATTAGCCAATATGGGTTCTATGACATACAGCGTGAGCCAATGGTTCGTCATGCCTCTGGAGAGAAATCTGCCCTAACACAGGTGATACCTTCTGGAGGAAGGCAACCAACTCCATCAAATTCTCTGCCTTTGATCCATTCCTTGAGATGTCTGTTTATTTCAACGTGAAAAAGACCAGCACAGAAACTGACACGTGGATTAGGTTTAAAAAGAACAGGTACCTAGAGAAGCGGGATGAAGAGAAAGGCTTTACAGCGCTTTTCTCAGAAGGATTCTGTGGGCAAGCCAAGCATGGAGAGACCCCTGGGCTGACATCCTAAGACTGGTTGCTGTCTGCGGCTACACATTTTGCTATGGATTCGGGTAGCTACAGGCAAAGCAGCAAGAGTAAACATGCCATTTTATATTCTCTCTCCTGGTGCATGTGCATGCTGGAGTCTGCCTGCTAAGGAGGGGTTTAGAAAGTGGGAGGAACCCAGCGCTGAACTGCAGACAGCGCATCCCAGATCATGAGAGCCGACGGTTCCATTTTCAGGGCTTTTGCAACCAAGTTCTTCAACACAACCATTAGTCTAAATTAAATGATACAAGCTAACATTTAAATAAATCATATTAAAAACAAAAGTAATACATATTAAAACATACCAATTTCCAGTCATTTTTCTACACTTTTCAGCAGTCTATGCCCTTGAGGTTATTTATGTCTCTTTTATCTGTGTGGTGAAAGTAGGATGACAGACTTCTGCATGTGTTCTTTCAACTCCCTCATCAGGGGCTTCACGTTGGTAGTATGAAATCTGCCATGATGGGGATATTCAACCCTTGGAAATTGGCATACCCTACAGATAGATGCATTCTCCCCTCCCCGGTGTTAAACCTCAGGACCCCACTGTGGCCTTCAGCCTCATCATCAGCCAGTTTCCTAGGGAATTAGGTTGGTTTTATGCATTGAGTAACAGCTTAACCAATAACCCACTGGTCTTCGATTGCATTGCTCATTGCCTTTTTGTGTACAGGTTCTCTAGACACCTCCATGGAAGAAAACCTCATTGCTTAAGGTTTGTTTCAAAAATTTCTGGATTCATTGCTACTATTGCATAAGCTCATTCATTCTCCCCTGAGTTCGATGAAAAACACCCAAATTCCTCTAATTCTCATGTTCCTCTGTGATATTGAGACACAGCGTCCAATAGTTTTCCAACGGAATAGCTTTTCTTACCTGGGAATGTCCCCCCCAGATAGTTGACACTCAGGAACAGCACGGAACAATAATGGCTCTGCCTCTGTCTCATCATCATCTTGGAAAAAATGTGAGATGTCACAATGGATCTCAGAAACACGGGGTAGCTCCCTGTATACCCTGGAAAACAAGAACAGAATTTTTACTATGAATATAAGGTAGGTGCCTGATGATAGCATAGGCTGTGCAGGAAGATTTTATGTTAATAGCCATAGACCCCATATTTTATCTTAGGGAAGTCATTCCTCAGGCCCCTACAACTCCATCTCACCTCTCAGACTCCCATGACTCTTTCTTACATCTCATTATGTTAAATTTAACTGGCTCTCTGTTTCCCACTATATGCTGCTCTTTCCATCCCAGGAAGCAGACGTCAGTCAGTTCTCAACATCTAGCATTTGCCACAAACTTTGGTTTCATAATAGGTCAACAAGTATGTTGACCTATATAACCTTGCTAAGAATTTTAGGGAAAGGATGAGATTCCTAATTTGTAGTCTCCCTTCATCCATAATTGGTACCCAAGAGAATAGGACCCTAAGATGATTGGGATTGCAGGGCATTAGTGAGATTGGGCATGTGTTATAAGAACCCATGGAAGAGTTATCTCCTCTTCTCCCTTCTGCCTGCAAATGGTGAGAGGGGTTGCATAAAGCACAAAAATGCTCACAGAAAAAGAAAATTATGGATATTGTACACACTTTCTTTTCCCATCAAGGATCCTTATTCAGATATGGAACATGAGAGTCCTATGCTAGATCCTTTTCTCTTCTTCTTCATTTTTGAAGGCTTGGTGCTGTCCTCCTATGGCTGGCAGGAATCAAGATTGAGGTTAGGAGTGATGGAGTGTCCTTTATGCCAAGATATTCAATGGCCAATATGACAGCCACTAGCCACACCTGCCTATTTACATTTTAGTTTTAAATTGTTAAATGTGAAAATCAGTTCCTCCTTTGAAGTAGCCACATTTCAAGTGCTCAAAAGCCAGACGTGGCTCTTGCCTGCCACCATGTAAGACATGCCTTTGCTCCTCCTTTGACTTCTGCCATGATGGTGAGGCCTCCCCAGCCATGTGAAACTAAAAGAATTTTTCTGGGTAATGGACATAGGCATAGGACGTCTGGCAACAAAATCTGCTTTGAAGAGGACTCCAGGGAATAGAGATGAGGTCTCAGGCTGGTCTTGAATTCCCGGCCCCAAGAAATCCTTCCACCTTCGCATCCCAAAGCACTGGGATTACAGTCATGAGCCATCGCACCCAGCCTGAGCATTACTGTTTGATAGATATTCCCAAATCACTCTCCACAAAAGGTTACAACAGTGAACACTTCCATCAGCTGAATATCTGTGAAAGCAATTGTTGAGAGATTTTGAAGTAAGTTCAAAACCAAACTGTAGAAAAAAATCATTGATAAAAAAGGAAAGCAAAAAAAAAAAAGAAAGAAAATAACTGAGGAATTATTACTAAAGACAACTTTTGTCTTAAAAAAAAAAAAAAAAGAACATTTGCTTGCAATGTAAAATCGGGTTTCAGCTGGAAAATTAAGCCTGTTAAAAACATCAACAACAAGAGCAAAAATCCTGAATATTTTTTCAGCAATTCTAATTAAAGTATGTATGTTAAAAAAAGAAAAAGCCATGTGAGGCCAGTGGCTTTCACACTGGACACCACAGACAGGGAACATTTCCATCCTGGGTGAGAACTCTATTGGACAGCATTGACTTTAGAAGCTCTGCTGTAGTCCAGTTGACCAGAGGGTCCTGCCTTGGGGTATCTGCCATTGGTTTCATTTCTATTTTTATTTTTATTTTTTAAATTGAGACAGAGTCTGGCTCTGTTGCCCAGGCTGGAGTGCAGTGGCATGATCTTGGCTCACTGCAACCTCTGCCTCCCGGGTTCAAGCTATTCTCCTGCCTCAGTGTCCCCAATAGCTGGGATTACAGGCATGCACCAGCACACCCGGTTAATTTTTTATATTTTTGGTAGAGACAGGGTTTCATCATGTTGGCCAGGCTGGTCTCCAACTCCTGACCTCAAGTGAACCACCCGCCTTGGCCTCCCAAAGTCCTGGGATTACACCTGTGAGGCACCGCACCCAGTCTGGGATAGGTTTTATTAAACAAAGTAGTTCTTTAAGCTCTACCATCCATGGTCCCCGGCGTGCAGCACTGCTTTTAAAATATCCCATGTTAAAGGGGTGCATGGACCAAGCAAGACTGAGGAATTCCTGCCCTCATTAGCAGTGCTTTTCAGCCTGTGAAATATCACCCTGAAATAAAATCTATACCTGAGTTAACAGCACTGTATCAACACCAGTTTCCTGGTATTAGCAATGACTGTTTGTATTGGGTCATTCTGGTTTTTTTGTTTTTTGTTTTTTTGATGGAGTTTTGCTCTTGTTGCCCAGGCTAGAGTGCAATGGCGTGATCTTGGCCCACTGCAACCTTTGCCTCCCGAGTTCAAGCAATTATCCTACCTCAAGCCTCCTGAGTAGCTGGGATTACAGGCATGCGCCACCAAGCCCGGCTAATTCTGTATTTTTAGTAGAGATGGGGGTTCCTCCATGTTGGTCAGGCTGGTTTCAAACTCCCGACATCAGGTGGTCCGCCCCCCTCAGCCTCCCAAAGTGCTGGGATTACAGGAGTGAGACACCGCGCCTGGCCTGTATTGGATCATTCTTGCGTTGCTATAGAGGACTATCTGAGACCAGGCAATTTACAAAGAAAAGAGGTTTAATTGGCTCATGGTGCTGCAGGATGTACATCATGGGACCAGCTTCTGCTTGGTTTCTGGGAGGCCTCAGGGACGTTTAACTCATGGTGGAAGGTGAAGTGGAACAGGCCTCTCATATGATGTCAGCAGGAGCAAGAGAGTGAGGGGGGAGGTGCCACACACTTTTAAAGAACCAGATCTTGCATGAACTCAGAGTAAGAAGCCACTTATCACCAAGGGAATGGTGCTGAACCATTCATGAGGGATATGCCCCCTTGATCCATTCACCTCCCTCCAGGCCCCACCTCCAACACTGGGAATCACATTTCAGCATGAGATTTGGAAGGGACAAACATCCAAATCATATCGCTATTGTTACAGGAAGTATTATCGGCTGGGTGCGCGACTCACGCCTGTAATCCCAGCACTTTGGGAGGCTGAGGCAGGAGGATCACTTGAGGTCAGGAGTTTGAGACCTGCCTGGCCAACATGGTGAAACCCCGTATCTACTAAAAATACAAAAATTAGCCAGGTGTGGTGGTGGGCACCTGTAATTCCAGCTACTTGGGAGGCTGAGGCAAAAGAATCGCTTGAACCCCAGAAGCAGAGGTTGTAGTGAGCCAAGATCGCGCCACTGCACTCCAGCCTGGGCAACAGAGCAAGACTTCGTCTCAAAAAAAAAAGAAAAAAAGTATTATCGTGAGGGGAAACTTGGTGAAGGCTACATGGGAACTCTGCCCTTTTCTCCCAACTACTTTATCATTAATATTGTTATTATTTTTTTTGAGACGAAGCCTCACTCTGTCTCCCAGGCTAGAGTGCAGTTGCACGATCTCGGCTCACTGCAACCTCCACCTCCCAGGTTTGAGCAATTCTCCTGCCTCAGCCTCCTGAGTAGCTGGGATTACAGGTGTGGGCCACTATGCCCAGCTAATTTTTGTATTTTTAGTAGAGATGGGGTTTCACCATGTAGGCCAGGCTGGTCTCAAACTTTTGACCTCAGGCGATCCACCTGCCCTCGCCTCCCAGTGTGCTGAGATTACAGGTGTGAGCCACTGGGCTCAGACCTTTCTTCCCTACTTCTCATGAGATACAAACTCTTTTGAAATAAAAACTTAAGATAACAAAGAAGAAAAGTAACATATATACTAATTTTTATGCAAATAACCTACATGTCTTTGCTTCTTATGAATGTACATAAACCAGTGGAGCAAAATTCCAAATCTTTAATTTTTTCCCAACAAATAGATGTCCCTTACGTATCATTTGTCACACAGGCCTCAGCCTGAAGAAAAATTCCAGTTTTTGTGTATTGCAGTTCCCGTATGCTATTGTCAACCAACAGTTTCCGTGGTCCTTGTAGTCTAATGAGTTTGGATGCATCTGTGTTCCTACTGGATCCACTGTGCCTGGGAAAACACAAATGGAATTGGAACGTGAGCATGTCAGAGGAGCTCGATGGTGGGACAATCTCCTCACTGTGATGTAGCAAAAATAGCCCGATCCTTAGAGATAGCCATCCTTAGACATGCCCATCCATAGAGATGCCATCCTTAGAGATACTATCCTTAGAGGTGCCATCCTCAGAGATGCCTTAGAGATGCCCATTCTTAGAGACACCTTCTTCGATGCCCATGCTAGAATAAAATGCCATTCCTCCACATTTTTATTGAACTAACTGCATCGCTGTTACCACTTAGTAGACAATGATCTTATCTCAGGAGGCATGCCTCCTTTGATTCTCAATCCCTGATGTTCATCACAGTCTGTCACACTTGGCGATGCTCGCTACTGGCTTCTGAAAGGATACTGTGTTTTTGTAAACTATAGGAGCATAAGAAGGGCCCCACTCTTCTATCCTTCGTTGGTCCTAAACAGGAGGGAACGTTAACCAGATGAAGTTGTTTGCACAACACTGAATGGACTGAGCTTATTTGAAGGTAGGATCCCTTTAGTTAGTGTGAGCGTGTCAGGGATGATGGACACTAGAGTAATCTGCATTCACTGCCTTTCACTCAGCAGTGACAGACCTGTCAAAGTTGTTGCTTAACCTCTCTGAGCATCAGCTTTCTAATTTGTAAAATAAGGATACAGTACTCTCGTCACAAATCCTTGTGGTGATTAATCATAGAAGGCTAAAATTACTTAGCGCAAGAGTTGGAAACACTGGGTTCCCAAAGCAAACGATTCATCCTAGTCCGTGGTCTTTTATGCATGCCAGATCATCTGTCTCAGTCATTTCAGACTTTTTTTTTTTTTTTTTCTGAGACAGAGTTTCACTGTTGTCGCTCAGGCTGGAGTGCAATGGAGCAATCTTGGCTCACTACAACCTCCACCTCCCAGGTTCAAGCGATTCTCGTGCCTCACCCTCCCGAGTAGCTGGGATTACAAGTGCCCGCCACCATGCCCAGCTAATTTTTATATCTGTAGTAGAGATGGGGTTTCACCATGTTGGCCAGGCTGGTCTCGAACTCCTGACATCAGGTGATCTGCCCGCCTCCGCCTCCCAAAGTGCTGGGATTACAGGCGTGAGCCACCATGCCTGGCCAAGGTTGCTATTTTTAAAACCTATGGACTGAGAAGCTTGTCAACAATATAAATGTATTTGTCACAGCTCTGGATGCTGGAAAGCCCAGGATCAAGGTGCTGGTAGATCAGTGTCTGCTCCTGATTCATAGAGGGCAGACTTCTTGTTCTGTCCAAGCATGGGGAAAGAGAAAGGAGCTCTCCAGGGTTCCTTCATGAGGGAACTAATTCCATTCATGAGGGCTCTACCTTTATCACCTGACACCTCTCAAAGGCCCCATCTCCTAATAACATCACATTGGAAGTTAGGATTTCAACATATTAATATTGGAAGAACACAAACATTCATTCTGCAGCAGTGTCTGAATTGCATACATGAAATATTTGGTCAGATTAATTTGTTTTGAGTTCCAAGACAATGTAAAACAGCGCATTCATTTTCTACAAATGAGACATAAGCCTGGTGCTGATGAGGAGCCACTGAAACACACAGCAGGAGGGCTTAGTGAGTCGGGCTGCTTGGTTCTGCTCTGATCTGGGCGCCGTGCTATGGGATTGTCAAGAGCATGGTCAAGGCCATAGGCCCATGCATCAAGGAAAGAGCTGGAAGAACAGCCCTAGACTCGCTTTTGCTCAGGTATGAAGTTGCCATGGTCAGAATCAAGGAAGGAGAGAGAAGGTCTAAAAAAGTACACCTGGGCCAGGCGCAGTGGCTCACTCCTGTAATCCCAGCACTTTGGGAGGCCGAGGTGGGTGGATCACCTGAGGTCAGGAGGTCCAGACCAGCCTGGCCAACATGGTGAAACCCCGTCTCTACTAAAAATACAAAAATTAGCCAGGCGTGGTGGTGCATGCCTGTAATCCCACCTACTCGGGAGGCTGAGGCAGGAGAATCGCTTGAACCCAGGAGGCGGAGGTTGCAGTGAGCTGAGATGGTACCAGCACACTCTGGCCTGGGCAACAAAACAAGACTCTGTGTCAAAAAAAAAAAAAAAAAGTACACCTGGGTGCCCATGGGAGTTTTCCCTTCATTCATGCAGAGATGGGTGAATGAATAAAATGTGAGCAGAACCTTTCTTCCAGAAAACACCCATGGTCCTCTGTATCTCATGAACTATAATGAAACGCAGAAGAATCAGCCATCAGGAGCCCTCACAGAGCGCAAAGTCACTCACTGTCTCGGCAGCTCTTCCTCACTGCTGCTACTCTTTTCTGGACACTCCTTTTTTTCCATTTGTCAAATGTGGTATTTATGTCTTTACTGTATCTTTTTTACCCTGAAAAAATAAAAGGAGGTTGTATTTAGGTACTTGGGAAGAACCATCAGATAAATCTTAGCTTCTGTGTCTCTCAAAGGTTGACAAAAGCGCTTATTGCTCATTCACAAGAGATGCATCAGTGGAATTGCTCCTAGTAGTGGTAGGTACTTGGGACAGAGGCCGAAACAGGAGAGTTGTAAAACAGAAACTAGAAACTTCCTTTCTTTTTAGATGAAGTCTAGCTCTGTCACCCAGGCTGGAGTGCAATGGTGAGATCTTGACTCACAGCAACCTCCACCTCCCAGGTTCAAGCGATTCTCCTGCCTCAGCCTCCTGAGTAGCTGGGATTACAGGCATGCACCACCATACCCGGCTAATTTTTCTATTTTTAATAGAGTCAGGGTTTCTCCATGTTGGTCAGGCTGGTCTCAAACTCCCAACCTCAGGTGATCGGCCCGTCTCGGCCTCCCAAAGTGCCGGATTGCAGGCGTGAGCCACCGTGCCCTGCTGGATTTTTCAAATTCTTTTATTTTTGATGTAGCCCTGGGTCTGCAAGTTAAGTCATGCAGAATAGCAACTTCCAAAGATTCCAACCTGACAGAGGCAAAAGTGTGATTATTTTCCTTGCCTTCCATTCTTCTCTCGTACAACTCTAATCGTTTTTCTTGCCTAAATTGTCACCTTGATATCTTTAAAATACTTGGGTTTAGGAACCATTGTCTAATCCATTACCTTCACTGGCTCTGCTATGACATTTTTTAAAGATTAGATTTTTAAAATAATGGCTTTATGGATATATAGTTCACAAACCACACAATTCACCCACATAAATCTACAATTCAATGTTGTATATATAGTAATGAAGTTGTACAACCACCACCACACTCCGTTTTAGGACAGCGTCATCACCTCAAAAAGAAACTCATTAAGCGGCACTCCCCATTCCCCACAGGCACGCACACCCAGCCACAGGCACCCACGCATCCACCTTCTGCCTCCATAGGTTGACTCATTCTGGACATTTGATTTAATAGGAGTTGTTATGGACTGAATGTATGTGTCCACTCTCAAGTTCATGTGTTGAAATCCTAACACCAAATATGATGATAGGAGGAGATGGGACCTTCAGGAGGTGATGAGGTCATGAGGGTGGAATCCTCATGAATGGTCTCAACGCCCTTACAAAAGAGACCCCAGAGACCTCGCTCCTGCTTTCTACCGTGGGAGGGCGCAGCAAGAAGTCAGCCGTCTATGAACAAGGAAGCAGGTCCTCTCCAGGCACTGAATGTACCAGTGCCCTGATCGTGGACTTCCCAGACTCCAGAACTGTGAGAAATAAATTCTGTTGTTTAAGCCACATAGTCTATGATACTTTTGTTAAAGAAGCCCAAAGTGACTAAGACAGGCATCAAACAATATATTGTCCTTTGTGATGGATCCTTTCACTTCCCGTATGTTTTCAAGGTCCATCCATATTATACTGCATAACAGCACCTCCTTTGCTTTCATGGCTGAATAATATTCCACCGTATGGAGACACCACGTATTCTCTGTCCATTCAGCAGACGATAGACATTTGGGTGAGTTCCACTTTGGGGCTGTTATGAAAAATGATACTGTGAATATTCAGGTACGAATTTCCATGTGGACAGATTATTTCCTTCTCTTGGGTACATACTTAGGAGTGGAGTTGCTGGGTCATATGGTAACTCTATGTTTACCCTTCAAGGAACCGCCAGACTGTTTTCCAAAGCGCCAATTTCCGTGCTCGCTTCGGCAGCACATATACCAAAGCGCCAATCTCCATTCCCACCAGCAGTGTAGGAGGAGGCCAGCTTCTCCATATCCTCACCTATAATTGTTATTATGGGCCTTTTAAAAATGGCCATTCTAGTACATGTAAAGTGATAAGTTATTGTGATTTTTGAAGATTAACTTTTATATAATAGTAAAAATACATATTATTAATAGCATTTCAGAGACTCTGGATAACAGAAAAGATAATTAGTGAAATACAAATCACTAATTTGTAATTAGTCACCAGCCTGCTCCACCTCCCAGGTTCAAGCGATTTTCCTGCCTCAGCCTCCTGAGTAGCTGGGACTACATGCGTGAGCCATCACGCCTGGCTAATTTTTTTGTATTTTTAGTAGAGACGGGGTTTCACCGTGTTAGCCAGGATGGTCTCGATCTCCTGACCTGGTGATCCTCCCGCCTCAGCCTGCCAAAGTGCTGGGATTACAGACGTGAGCCATTGCCCCTGGTCCAGAGAAAAAATCTAAAGATTTGAATTCCAAAACTCTATATAAATGTTTTATTTTACCACCAATGAATTTATCTGCAATAACTGAATGTCTATTTATATGCATAATAATCACTCATAGGTTCCAACTCAACAAATATTTCTATCCAATTTTCAACAAAAATATTAAAATCTGCATATTTAATTTATTCATGTTTAATTATTATGCTTCTCACAGCCTGTGAAAAATTTAATTTAGCTATCCTCTGAACTACAAGCTTTTCCTTTGTTATAACGAACACTTTTCTTTTACTTAAGTATCGTTATTCCAGAGTTAATATAGTATGCATTCAAATTACTTCTTATTTAGTATTATTTTACCTAGTACCATTATATATTTAATTTTTTCTCATGAAGCCAGGCACAGTGGTTTGTGCCTGTAGTCCCAGCTACTCGGGAGGCTGAAGTGAGAGGATCCCTTGATCCCAGGAGTTTAAGGTCACAGTGAGCTATGATGGCACCGCTGCATTCCAGTCTGGGCGACAAAGCAATACCTCATTTCAAGAAACGAAATGGAATTTTTTCCTTATAAGAATCTTAAAGAAGGTGTACATTATCTTGGCTAACTTTCTATAGGATTAACTAGAAGTTATTGAGACTTGGTCTACAGTCTTCTTTTTTTCATGAGTCAAAAAGCATCTCTCACTTTAGTTACACCTGTATTAGGAGAGTTATGATCAATTACAGCAGTTGTAGTTTCTGAGAACTTGGATAAATACAAACCTGAATTACACAGAATTTATGTAAATCCAGATATTCAAAAATGAGAAACAATGTAATATATGACCAAAGTAATATCAAGACAACATACAATTAAATCACTCAACAATTACTGGGAATATGTATCAAGGCAAGAATTGTAAAATTCTACCTGGTACTTCTGAAATGAACAAGGCAATGAGAAATAACAGTTTATCTTGTCTATTACTGAGTATCAATGAAAGCAATAAGGTGAATGGAAAAGTCCATGAAAACTCCATTTTCAGAATAATGAGGAGACAGATTTAATTCACAGATCCAAATGTTTCTCACCAGCTGACAAAACTGTATTAAGTCAGGGTGAAGCATGGCGGAGGGACAGGGAGGAAGTGCAGAGTGAGAAAACATAAAGAAGTCAGGAAGTGCCAGAGGGGTAATTTCCTGTGAGTAAAGCCTCATACTCAGTGATTTATCGATAGAGTTTGAATACAAGAGCTGTGAGGTCTGGGCAGGTAGAGTGGAGGCTGAGCAGGAGATAAATGTGGTATGTGGTTGGGAGATCCTTGAAAACAGAGAAATGCCCTAGTGTGACAGAGTACAGAAATACTACAAAAACACACGTGTAGAAAGAACATTCTGCATATAATCAGGCATGGAACGGTCCCATGCATTCCATAATAATTAAGAAAAAGATATTACCAGAGCATTGCTTAAAGGCACTACAAGAAAATAGGTGAGAAGACCAGGAAGTTGTTGTTTTTTGTTTTGTTTTGTTTTAGATAAAGAACAATCAAAGGAAAATGATGCACCCAAGTTAACAATCACTCTTGGGGGGAAAAAAACTCCACCCACAATTCCTAAGTAAAAAGGATTACACACATTCTTGGCATAATATGTCTCTCTCAGGCCAAAGGATTACCTTGTGCTTCATGTGGACACTATGAAATCATTCCAGCTGAAGTCAGGAAAATACCAAGACCTTCCCTATTTAAGTTAAAATATCGGAAGCTTATTCCAAAATATTGGACAAATTCCAAATACAGTGATTGAAAGGAAGGAGATTAAACTATAACTCACTACACGTTATTTTCCTCTATAGAGAAACATAACGAATCACCTGAAATAAGCTACAAAAGTAAGATAAACCAGTAAGTTAGAGAAAGAATCTTTTTTTTTCTTTGAGACGGGGCCTCCCTCTGTCGCTCAGGCTGTAGAGAAGTGGCACAATCTCGGCTCACTGCAACCTCTGCTTCCTGGGTTCAAGTGATTCTCCTGCCTTAGCCTCCCAAGTAGCTGCGATTACAGACATGCGCCACCATGCCTGGCTAATTTTTTTTTGTATTTTTAGTAGAGATGGGGTTTCACCATGTTGGATAGGCTGGTCTCAAACTTCTGACCTCAGGTGATCCGCCCACCTCAGCCTCCCAAAGTGCTGGGATTACAGATGTCAGCCACCGCACCGGCCAGAAGAATCTTAGTATACAAAAGTGAATAGCTTCTTAATATAACAGACTATCCCAATTCCATGAAAGAAGAAAATACACTCATTAAAATAGGAACTATGGTGCCTAGAATTAAACTATACAAAAAAACTACATGACCCATATAATGCTTTTATTTTGAAATAATTTTAAACATTGAAAAATAGCAAAGATTCACATAAATCCTCAACCAGCTTATCTGAATGTTAGCTATATATAATTGTATTATATATAAAATAATTGTTATATATAAAATAACTATATATAATTTATTGTATTGTATATTGTATTATATATACATTTATTGTTATATATAAATAATTGCATATCTACATTTATTATATATAATATACAATTGTATATGTAATTGTAATATAATAATTACATATATAATAGTATATATAATACAATTATCCAACCAGGAAATTGATGTTAGCATATCGTACCATTACTTTATGTGCAGACCTTATTTGAATTTTATCAACATTTGTCTGAATGTCCTCTTTGTTCTCCAAGATCTAATCGAGGATCTCACATTGCACTTACTTGTTATCTCTCCTTAGATTCCTCCAGGCTGTGACCGTTTCTTATTCTTCCCTTGTCTTTTGTGATTGTGACATTTTTGCGGAGCATGGTCAACTATTTTACAGAATGTTTATCAATTTGGATTTCTTTGATGTTTTCTCACGATTAGGCTGAGGTCATGCATGTTTGTCTTCTGTGTTCAGTCAACATGCCCCGTCCTTTTTGGAATATTTCTTCATGTTCTGGAGTCACAATTTGTTCCAATGTTATCCTGTATATTCCTGCCCCAGCCCTGGAAGTAACCACTTCTCCACAGATCCTTGGCTCCCTTGTATTCAAAAACAGTATTTAGAAACCAAGATCTGGAAACTATGTGTGTTTACAGCTACTAAGATATCTTTGTCCTAATCTCTCTCAGTGGAAAGACCTGGGGAATCCATGCATGTATACTGAACTGTGCCTACACATGCCTGTATTTACTTCTCGATAGATAGACTGACAAACAGACAAATAGAGCAGAGAAGAGTAAAAGAGCTATTCCGATACATGAAATAGAAAATCAATAATAAAAAAAAACATTGCTCTAGAAATAGGTGGACAAAGGATATGAACATGAAATTCACAGAAATGGAAAAATAAATGGTTCCCAAGCATGTGCTGAATGAAAAAACACCATGCTGAATGAAGATTAAAGCTACTCTTGAATATTTTTTCTCCATGAATTTGGAAATCATGCGAAAGTCTGAAAACTCATCTACTGACAAGGCTGTGGGAAATCTGACATTCTGATATTGCTGATGGGAGTGTCACCTGCTATTCATTATATGGATGGCAACTTTATGGACATCTATTGAACGCATAAAGGACATCACATTTGGAACGGTAAATCAATTTTGAGGAATTGATATACTCCTATACAAATATACTTACCTATGTATGAACTCATGTTCACATGTTTACTCACTGTGGCACTCTTTATAAATACAATTGAGGCCAGGCGCTATGGCTCAAGCCTGTAATCACCACACCTTGAGAGGCCAAGCCAGGTAGATCACTTGAGGTCAGGAGTTTGAGACCAGCCTGGCCAACAAGGTGAAACCCCGTCTCTATGAAAAATACAAAAATTACCTGGGTGTGGTGGCATGGGCCTGTAATTTCAGCTACTCGGGAGGGTGAGGCAGGAGAATCGCTTGAACCAAGAAGTCATAGGTTGCAGTGAGCCAAAATGGTGCCACTGCACTCCAGCCTGGGTGACACAGCAAGACTCCATCTCAAAAATTAAAAGTAAAATAAAATAAACTAAAATTTGAAACAACTGAAATGTTTTTCAATAGGGGAATGAATAAAGACATCATGATACATCCGAAGATGAAATAATATGCAATTTTAAAAGAATGTCAAAGATCACTAAAAACTGATACTGAATTATCACTAAGATCTGTTGTTAATGAAGAAAGGCATAGTAAACAACAGTGTGTAAACTTTCTACTCTTCAAGTAAAGAGTAAAAATTTGTATATGCATAAAGAAACTCTAGATATATATATATACAGTAACACCACAGTACATATTCAACTGTGTTTGGGGAGCAGACTATGTGAATTTATTACCCTTTATAAAGTAAACAAATGGTTTAAAAACCTCCACCTAAAATTTTCACACGGAAAATTTTATATATATATATTATACTTTCATGACACTATGTTATTGTATATATATATACACACACACACAATGCTTCCATTTGTTTTGATGTCACACAAGCAAAATTAAAATTACACTAAATTTTAAATTTTAACGTTAAAATACACATGATTTTTACCATTTGTGATACACATTGTATCATATGTATTCTCAATTGAAATTTCAATTAAAATTCAGTTACCACTCATCAAATTTTAGTATGACTATTTCAACTGAAAACATTTTCATATTGCATTGACGGTTTACTTTTATTTTAGAAATCAAATTATTTCATGAAAACCAAATACTCTTCACCTTAAATTGTCTTTTTTACTCCCACGAAAATCTGTATTCATCTTCACAAGAAAAAAATGCAAAATTACATTCTTTAAAGTTCAAATACTAAAATTCTTGTATAGTATCTTATGTGACATTGGAAATTTTAAAAAACATGCAATAAAAATCCCAGTCACGCATGAAGTTATAGCCTTGCCTGCACGTATTGCCTGTAGCCCCAGCCACCCAGAGGCCGAGGTGGGAGGATCACTTGGGTCCAAATGGCTAAGACCAGTCTGTGCCACACAGCAAAGCCCTGTCATTTAAAAAAAATTCCTAAACTTCCAAAAATTGGAATAAAATTCATTATTCCTTGACATATTGAAGAAACAAACAACAGAGAAATGAATTAATGATATAAATAAGGAATCAAAAGGATAAAACACAAATGTCCTGAAAAGATGTTAAAATTCACTAGTAATCAGGGGAATGTATGTGCATGACAACCACTATCAGATATCATTCTCACCCACAATACTGATGGAAATAAGAAAAGCTGACAAAATCAAGTGTGAATATGAATGTGTAGCAATGGAAACTCGTAAACCAGTAGTGGAGATGACTGAAAACACAGCCGCTTTGGAGAATAAACTGGCTGTATCTAGACTTCAAGACACACCTACCCTTGAAATTATGTGTGGACAAGAAAATGCACATAAAAAGTCCACTGTATTATGGTTTGCTATCAGAAAACAGGGTAACAAACTGAATGTCCATCATCAAAGAATGGATACATTGATTATAACATCATCATTGCATTAATACTGTAGCACAGTTAACATAAATTATTAAAACCACATGTAAACATGGATAAATATTTAAAATGTACTATTGGGCCGGGCACGGTGGCTCACGCCTGTAATCCCAACACTTTGGGAGGCCGAGGCGGGTGGATCACCTGAGATCAGGAGTTCGAAGCCAGACTGCCAACATAGTGAAACTCCGTCTCTACTAAAAATACAAAAATTAGTCGTGCGTGGTGGCGGGCGCCTGTCACCCCAGCTACTCGGGAGGCTGAGGCAGAAGAATCGCTTGAACCCGAGAGGTGGAGGTTGCAGTGAGCCGAGATCACACCACTGGACTCCAGCCTGGATGACAGAACGAGACTCCGTCTCAAAAAAAAAAAAAAAGTAATATTGATTAAAAATCAAATTGCATGAGACTGCACAGCACGATACCAAGCAAATACAAGTTTTAAATATTACAGAAAATAATATTTAAAATACAAACCAAATACATACATCATGCAGGGGGATTAAGACGTTTCTGGATAGTGGCAACAGCCGAGAGTGGCTGGATGAATTTCAGAGAAATTTCATATATTGCTTCGATTTTATTTAAAATATATTATTACCTATGTTTTAGATATTTTATTGTAAATAACGGGCAAGGATATTATAAACTCTGCAGAAGTAAGTGTAGTCGTGTTTTTTCCTACTCACATTGAAGATGGCCCAGATGCTTGCACTAAGCGTGTTTACCGCCCACAGCCATCATGGCGACCGGAAGTCCTGAGAGCTTGTTTCCCTCGAATCTCAGAAAGCCCTCCTTCTCTGTGAACATTATTTCAAAAGAAGTTGAGAACTAGAGAAACCGAAGCTTAAGGGGATTCTCCCATTTGGCCTGTCCTCCCCTAAAGTCACCACCTGCTGCGTTTCTGCAGCGCTTACCAGGTGAGTTGCAGGAGCCCCAGGGTGCAGAAAGGAGGAGCGGAGGCTTGTTGCTTGGACACTGCCAGGCTGCTCTGTGTTCTGTTCCTCTTGGTCACTTGGGAAGAAAGGGAGAAATTCCTATGAGGCTGTCGGAAAGGGAAATGGGGCCCTCCGCTTGTTGAAAACAAAACAAAACCCTCAGGAAGCTTTGCATCCTGTTAGTCATTGCTTAAATTTATGACTTCAATGACTTGGCTGGGACAGTCTTAATAATCTCTCCATACTCAAGTTGTTTTAATTTCTGTAATAATAATTTTTATACCAATGTTTGTGTTGTTAATACTAATAATTTTACATTGTAACTGTAATCCTTTAATTATTACAAGTGTTAACCTAAATAACAAACATATGAAAGCTTCCTAAAGGAAACAGTGTTTATTTGGGAATAGAGCATTGCAATTGGGAATAGATATGCCATATTAAACTATGTATATATTCAGGAAGATAAAGGAAGACAGAAATGGGGAGGATTGCATATTGTTTTGACAGGATTTTCCTTGGCCACAGGATCAGGCACAAAGGTGACATTAGTCTGAGGTTGGACAGGCAGTTGCTGCAGCATTCCTTGCAGAAATATTTTTTGTTTAAGGTTGCAATGACCTTTATGCAAGGTTGTGGGTTTTGTAGAGTCTTTTTCATTTCCAGGCATGCAAGGATAAGACCCCCCTCTTCATGGCTTTCCTGGCTTTATTTGTCAGGGTCATCTTAACATTAGTGGCTCCATTTTGTTCTGACAACTTTCAGATTTCTCCTTGTGATCAAGAACTTTCTCTAAAAGCATTATTGATCAATCATTCTGTAATTAAGATTTGATGTCCCCTGATGCCAGCATGGACCTCTCCCAGTTTGCTGGTCTCATCCCATGTTGTGGGGAGTGACTGGTGACTAGGAATCGATGTCAAAAGCACATTTGAGCAACAAAAGAGATTTGAAGGATGTGGCTCTCAGGCTAAGTCTCCCTGGAGTCCATTAGTAAGTTCAATTTTGTCTGTTCTACAGTCTTTTGCTATCCCTTTAAAGTGCTGATTCAGTATTATTTTGTTAGGAGCTGCACCTCTGAAAAAATTTAACGAGTAACACATACAAAGTTTAAAAAGGAGAAATACAAAGTAAGGGGAAATACAAATTAAGAGCAATATGAGATTTTCAGTTTGCATATGGTTTTGAGCCATAAACCTAGGTTTAAAGACAACTAATTGAAGAACTCAAACAGTTATTCGAGACAGCAGGGAGTTAGGTGAGACCTGGGGTAACCACGTGGCCTGCTTTCTTATTTTGTGTATAGGAGCCTCAACTTTTCTCAGAGGAATTTATTCAGGTATAGCATGTCGTATTAGCAACATCACAGACAATTTCTTGCTTAACCAATGGATACTAAAGAATTTTGTAGGTTGGGTTCTGTTAAGTTATAAGCAGAAGGAATTGATCATAAAATTTAAGTTACACCATTATTCTGCTAAGTAGAAAAGGTCGAATTAAGTGAGATGAAAGTCTCATTATGATATAGAGTCTTGTTTCAGCATCTTGCAGAAAGTTATACAGTGTGAAAACACCAACTTTTTCTCCTGGTTTGTAGTGTGAATGTCTCTGGTTATGATATTGGGCAGTTTGGTAAACTATTGTGTGATCCGCGTATCAGCCTTGAGGTTTGTTCCCTCTTTCATTTTCCTCTGGATCACCAACATGCTAATCTATGTTCACATCACTGAAACCGTAGAGGCCAATACCAATTTCACCATTTCTGGTCCTGGATATTCGCAAGACTATTGTCAAACTAGGCCATACATACAATAATTTAATATACATTTGGGGCTTGGATTATATTTCTGTTAAATTGCACTGCTCTATGGGACTTATTTTATTCATTCCACAAATATATTTTGCACATGTTCCTTATTCTTGGTACTATTTAATGGATTTGGCATACATCCGTGATCTAAACAGACAAAACTCCCCCAAGGATCATTTATAAATGTCATGGTGATTCGCCATGTCCTGTTTGTGTTCCTCATGGTCTGGACCAGCATCAACATGGCCAGTCTCCTCTGCAGACACCGGCGGAGAGCCCAGCGTCTGCACAGCCCCAGCCTCTCTTCCCAGCCATATCCTGAACACAGAGCCACCCATACCATCCTCCTGCTGCTTGGCTGCTTTGTGTGCTTTTATTGCTCAAACAACTTCATCACCCTTTATTTCTTTTATAAATCTGAGAAAAAACCAAGACTAGAGATGATCACTAGAATTATTTCATCATGCTACCCAACCATCTGCCCTTTTGTGCTAATGAAAAATAATAAAATTATTTCCTAATTTACCTCTTCTTCTCTAAGACAAGAATGATCAGCTCTCAGGGAGCATTCAATGGCTGATCTCAAACCCCATACTTTCTTCTGCAGCTGGGAAGTCTCCATGATGACTTTTGTGGAGAAAAAGTCATGCAGTTATTGAGCAATTGAATTAGGGCTAGTTTGAATTGAGGTGTATCATAAATTTAAAAAGCATTCAGGTTTTGAAGTCAATATAAATAACAGTATATAAATATTATCTTAATAATTTTCACATTGCTGACAAGTTTAAATTATGACATTTTGGGTAAAACGTATGTATATGTTTTGTTATGTTTACATATATATGCATATTTAAATAAAATACATATACACAAATATGTAAGTAAAACATATGTAAGAATATATATAATATATATAATTTTTTTTTTTTGAGACAGAGTCTTGCTCTGTCACCCAGGCTGGAGTATGCAGTGGTGTGATCTCAGCTCACTGCGACCCCCACCTCCTGGATTCAAGCAATCCTCCCACTTCAGCCTTCCGAGTAGCTAGGATTATAGGTGTGCACCACCATGCCTGGCTAATTTTTTTGTATTTTTTAGTAGAGACAGAGTTTCCCCACGTTGGCCAGGCTGGTCTAGAACTCCTGACCTCAAGTGAACCGCCTGTGTCAGCCTCCAAAAGTGCTAGGATTGTAGGTGTGAGCCACCGCACTGGCCTTATCAGTATATATATATATATATATATATATATATATATATACACACACACACACACACACACACACATATGTGTATACATATACAACTACATAGGTATTTTTAAACTAACTGTATCTGCTTGTTTTTGCTTTTTTAAATGCAGTTGCTAGAAAATTTAATATACATTTGGGGCTTGGATTATATTTCTGTTAAACTGCACTGCTCTATGGCACTTCTTGTATTCATTCCACAAATATATTTTGCACATGTTCCTTATTCTTGGTACTATTTAATGGGTTGGACATACATCCATGATCTAAACAGATAAAACATAATAGCACAAGAGATTATACAGAATGTTTGTGGTACAGGAAAACGTATATGTACACATGACAGGAGCTAAAAAGAATAGGACTGGTTAAGAGAATGTGGTGTGAGAGTACAGGTGCAGGGAGCTGCAGTGACTGGGATTACAGGTATGCATCACCATGCCTGGCTAATTTTTGTATTTTTGTAGAGACGGGGTTTCACCAATTTGGCCAGGCTGGTCTCGAACTCCTGGCCTCACGTGATCCGCCTGCCTCAGCCTCCCAAAGTGCTGTAATTACAGGTGTGAGCCACTGTGCCTGGCCAACATTTATCATTTTAAATACTCATCTGCAAAAATGTTTCCAAGTGGGGCCACTTCCCCACCCCTCATATGACAGTGGCAGTGATATACCATATACATGGTTATTAAAAAGAATCTGGAGCAACAATATGAATGTCAGACAAATTAGGCTTCAAGAACATTTCCCTCCATCTTACAGGGGATAAACCCAAAGAAGTTATATTAAGATTCCAATAAAAGAATGCAAGATGACTATCTGTGTAAAAATGTAATCAATGGGGAGCAGGTGCACCTCCAATAATATTAGACAAAATATATTTTACCTAAACAGCATTACTAAGTATAAGGTAGATCACTTCAATAAGAATAACAATTTTAATTTTGTGTATACATATTCACACTTTCAATATGTATATAGTATACATGGGTAGAATGATAAACAGATATAGAATAATCCTCCACTCTTGTGGGAAATCTGATCAATAGTCTTTCAGCAATTAACAGAATAACAGAGTATCAGTAAAGATATAAAAAATTGACCAAAGCAATTCATATTCTTGACTTAAGTGCCCTAGAATAACAACTCACACAGCCATCGAAGAATCCCCATCATCCTATCTCAAGCATAGAGGAAACACATAGCATACGTATGTAGCCACATAGCAAACACAGAAATGACTATCAACAAAGTGGAAGAGTTTAATGCACAGATTAAGTTATCTGAATATATGTATAATGAATTATAAATAATAAATAATTGAGCCAGGTGAAGTAGTACATGCCTGTAATCCCACCTACTTGGGAGGCTGAGGTAGGAGTTTGAGCCCAGTCTGGGCAGCATTGCAAGATCCCATCCCCCAAATAATAAATAAACTAAGTAATCAATAATTGAATGAGAAAAGTTAGCTCATATTTCAATATGTTCAATCTTAGGATATATACTTCTAGGCAACCACTTAGTGACAAAAATTCTGTAGAAATCCATCACTGAAAGTTCATTATGTAAATAAATGTGAAGACTAGATAAGAACCACAGAACACAATGACATTGGAAAAAATGCCACAGTAATTCTTTGAAAAAAGAAATGCAGGCCTGGTGCGGTGGCTCATCCCTGTAATCCCAGCACTTTGGGAGGCCGAGGTGGGCAGATCACAAGTCAGGGGTTCGAGACCAGCCTGGCCAACATAGTGAAACCCCGTCTCTACTAAAAACACAAAAACAATTAGCTGGGTGTGGTGGTGGGCACCTGTAGTCCCAGCTACTCGGGAGGCTGAGGCAGGAGAATGCTTTCAGAGAAACTTCTTGATCACAAGGGGAAATCTGAAAGTTGTCAGAACAATATGGAGTCACTTATGTTAAGATAACCCTGACAAATAGAGCCAGGAAGGCCATGAAGAGAGGGCTCTTATCCTTGCATGCCTGAAGATGAAAAAGACTCTACAAAACCCACAACCCTGCATAAAGGTCTTCACAACCTTAAAAATATATATATTTCTGCAAGGAATGCTGCCCAGCAACTGCTGGTCCAACCTAGGACTAATGTCACCCTTGTTACTGATCTTTGTAGCCAAGGAAAATTCTGTTAAAACAATATGCAATCCTCCCCATTTCTGTCTTCCTTTATCTCCCTGAATATACACATAGTTTAATACGGCATGTCTATTCCCAATTGCAATGCTCTATTCCCAAATAAACATTGTTTCCGGCTGGGCGCAGTGGCTCACGCCTGTAATCCCAACACTTTGGGAGGCCGAGGCGGGCTGATCTCGAGGTCAAGAGACGGAGACCATCCTGGCCAACATGGTGAAACCCCGTCTCTACTAAAAAATAAAAAATTAGCTGGGTGTGGTGGCGCACGCCTGTAGCCCCAGCTACTTGGGAGACTGAGGCACGAGAATCGCTTGAACCTGGGAGGCAGAGGTTGCAGTGAGCCAAGATCATGCCACTGTACTCCAGCCTAGCCACAGAGCGAGACTCCATCTCAAAAAGAAAAAAAAAATTGTTTCCCTTAGGAAGCTTTCATATGTTTGTTAGTTAGGTTAACACTTTTAATAATTAAAGTTATACAGTTACAGTGTAAAATTATTAGTATTAACAACATAAACATTGGTATAAAAATTATTACAGAAATTAAAACAAATTGAGTATGAGAGAGATTATTAAGACTGTCCAAGCCAAGTCACTGAAGTCATAAATTTAAGTTATGACAGGATGCCGAGCTTCCAGAGGGTTTTGTTTTTAACAACGGAGGGGCCCTATTTCCCCTTCTGACACGCTCATATGAACTTCTCACTTTGTCGTACTCCTTCCTTGCTGACCAAGAGGAACAGAACACAGAGCAGCCTGGCGGTGTCCTACCAACAAGCCTCCGTTTCTCCTTCCTGTACACTAGGGCTCCTGAAACTCACCTGGTAAGCGCTCCAGAAAAGCAGCAGGTGGTGACTTTAGGGGAGGACGGGCCAAATGGGAGAATACCCTTAGGTCGGTTTCTCTGGTTCTCAACTTCTTTTGAAATAACGCTCGCAGAGGAGGCGGGCTTTCTGAGAACTGAGGGAAGTAAGCTCTCAGGACTTCCGGTCGCCATGATGGCTGTGGGCAGTCAATGGGGTCAGTGCAAGCATCTGGGCCATCTTTAATGTGGGCAGGAAAAAAACACGATTACACTTACTTCTGCAGAGTTTATAATATCCTTGTTCATTATTTAAAATAAAATATCTAAGACATAGGTAATAGTATATTTTAAATAAAATTGAAGCAATATATGAAATTTCTCTGGAATTCATCCAGCCACTCTCAGCTGTTACCACTATCCAGAAACGTCTTAATCCGCCTGCATGATTTATGTATTTGGTTTGTATTTTAAATATCATTTTCTGTAATATTTAAAAGTTGTATTTGCTTGGTATCCTGCTATGCATTCTCATGCAATTTGATTTTTAATCAATATTACTTTTTTTTTTTTTGAGATGAAGTCTCCGTCTGTCACCCAGGCTGGAGTGTAATGGAGCAATGTCGGCTCACTGCAACCTCTGCCTCCCAGGTTCAAGCGATTCTCTTGCCTCAGCCTCCCGAGTAGCTGGAATTACAGGCGCATGCCACCACGCTCGGCTAATTTTTTGTATTTTTAGTAAAGACGGAGTTTCACCATGTTGGTCAGGATGGTCTCCATCTCTTGACCTCGAGATCAGCCCGCCTCGGCCTCCCAAAGTGCTGGGATTACAGGCGTGAGCCACTGTGCCCGGCCTTGGTTTCTAAATACTATTTTGAAGGATCTGTGGAGAAATGGTTACTTCGAGGGCTGGGGCAGGAATATATAAGATAACATTGGAACAAACTGTGACGCCAGAACATGAAGAAATATTTCAAAAAGGATGGGGCATGTTGACTGAACACAGAAGACAAACGTGCGTGACCTCAGCCTAATCGTGAGAAAACATCAAAGAAATCCAAATTGATAAACATTCTGTAAAATAATTGGCCATGCTCAGCAAAAGTGTCACAATCACAAAAGACAAGGGAAGAATAAGAAACGGTCACAGCCTGGAGGAATCTCAGGACATAACAACTGAGTGCAATGTGAGATCCTCGATTCGATCTTGGAGAAGAAAGAGGACGTTAAGAGAAATATTGACAAAATTCAAATAAGGTCTGCACATTAGGTAATGGTAAGATATGCTGACATCAATTTCCTGGTTGGATAATTGTATTACATATACTAGTATGTATATAATTATTATATTACAATTACATATACAGTTGTATATTATATATAATACAATAAATGTATATATATGATTATATATAATACAATAAATGTATATATACAGTTTTATATATAACAACTATTATACATATAATACAATTATATATATAGCTAACATCAGGATAGGCTGGTTGAGGATTTATATGAATCTTTGCTAGTTTTGCATGTTTAAAATTATTTCAACATAAAAAAATTATATGGGTCATGTAGTTTTTTGTGCAGTTTAATTCTAGGCACCATAGTTTCTGTTTTAATGGGTGTATTTTCTTCTTTCATGGAATTGGGATAGTCTGTTGTATTAAAAACCTATTCATTTTTGTACATTAGGATTCTTCTGGCCAGGCGCAATGGCTCAAGCCTATAATCCCAGCACTTGGGAACCTGAGGCAGGCAGATCACCTGAGGTCAGGAGTTCAAGACCAGCATGTCCAACATGGTGAAACCCCATCTCTACTAAAAATACAAAAAAAATTAGCCAGGCATGGTGGCGCATGCCTGTAATCCCAGCTACTTGGGAGGCTGAGGAGGAGACTCACTAGAACTCAGGAAGCAGAGGTTGCAGTGAGCCAAGACTGCACCACTGCACTCTGGCCTAAGCAACAGAGGGAGACTCCATCTCAAAACAAAAAGATTATTTCTCTAACTTACTGGTTTATCTTTTGTAGCTTATTTCAGGTGATTTGTTGTGTTTGTCTACAGAGTAAAATAACATGTCTAATGAGTTATAATTTAATGTCCTTCCATTCAATCACTGTATTTCAAATTTATTCCAATATTTTGGAATAAGCTTCCAATATTTTAACTTAAATAGGGAAGGTCATACTTGGTATTTTCCTGACCTCAGCTGGAATGCCTTCATAGTGTTCACATGAACACATTTGGCCTGAGAGAGACTTATTATGCCGAGAATGTGTGTAACCCTTTTTACTTAGGAATTGTGGGTGGAGTTTTTTTCCCCCTGCCCAAGAATGATTGTTAATTTCCGTCCATCATTTTCCTTTGATTGTTCTTCATCTCAAAAACAAATAATAAAATAAATAAATAAAACTTCCTGGTCTTCTCACCTATTTTCTTGCAGTGCCTTTAAGCAATGCTCTGCCAATATCTTTTTCTTAATTATTATGGAATGCATGGGACCGTTCCATGCCTGATTATATGCAGAATGTTCTTTCTACAAGTGAGTTTTTGTAGTATTTCTGTACTCTGTCACACTAGGGCATCTCTCTGTTTTCAAGGATCTCCCAACCACACCGCCTCTACCACATTTATCTGCTGCTCAGCCTCCACTCCAACTGCCCAGACCTCAGAGCTCTTGTATTCAAACTCTATAGATAAATCACCGAGTATGAGGCTTTACTCACAGGAAATTACTCTTCTGGCACTTCCTGACTTCTTTATGTTTTCTCACTCTGCACTTCCTCCCCGTTCCTCCACCGTGCTCCACCCTGACTTAACACAGTTTTGTCAGCCGGTGAGAAACATGTGGATCTGTGAATTCTATCTGTCTCCTCGTTATTCTGAAAACGGAATTTTCATGGACTTTTCCGTTCACCTTATTGCTTTCATTGATACTCAGTAATAGACAAGATAAACTGTTATTTCTCATTGCCTTGTTCATTTCAGAAGTACCAGGTAGAATTTTACAATTCTTGCCTTGATACATATTCCCAGTAATTGTTGAGTGATTTAATTGTATGTTGTCTTGATATTACTTTGGTCATATATTACATTATTTCTCATTTTTGAATATCTGGATTTACATAAATTCTGTGTAATTCAGGTTTGTATTTATCCAAGTTCTCAGAAACTACAACTGCTGTAATTGATCATAACTCTCCTAATACAGGTGTAACTAAAGTGAGAGATGCTTTTTGACTCATGAAAAAAAGGACTGTAGACCAAGTCTCAATAACTTCTACTTAATTCTATAGAAAGTTAGCCAAGATAATGTACACCTTCTTTAAGATTCTTATAAGGAAAAGATTCCATTTTGTTTCTTGAAATGAGGTATTGCTTTGTCGCCCAGACTGGAATGCAGCCGTGCCATCATAGCTCACTGCGACCTTAAACTCCTGGGCTCAAGGGATCCTCTCACTTCAGCCTCCCGAGTAGCTGGGACTACAGGCACAAACCACTGTGCCTGGCTTCATGAGAAAAAATTAAATATATAATGGTACTAGGTAAAATAATACTAAATAAGAAGTAATTTGAATGCATACTATATTAACTCTGGAATAACGATACTTAAGTAAAAGAAAAGTGTTCGTTATAACAAAGTGAAGCTTGTAGTTCAGAGGATAGCTAAATTAAATTTGTTGCAGGCTGTGAGAGACATAAACATAAACACATGAAATATGTAGATTTTTATATTTTTATTGAAAATTGGATAGAAATATTTGGTTTGTTCAGTTGGAACATGTGAGTTGATTATTATGCATATAAATAAACAGACATTCAGTGTAGGGGCCAGCCCTACAGGGTCTGTGGGTCTTTCTCCCCTTGTGCGGAGACGAGAGATCGTAGAAATAAAGACACAAGACAAAGAAATAGAAGAAAAGACAACTGGGCCCGGGGGACCACTACCACCAAGATGCGGAGACCAGTAGTGGCCCCGAATGCCTGGCTGTGCTGATATTTATTGGATACAAGGCAAAAGGGCAGGGTAAGGAGTGTGAGTCATCTCTAATGATTGATAAGGTCACATGAGTCATGTTTCCACCGGACAGGGGGCCCCTCCCTGTTTGGCAGCCCAGTGGAGAGAGAGAGGAGACAGCTTATGCCATTATTGCTGCATTTCAGAGACTTTTAGTACTTTTACTAATTCTGCTACTGCTATCTAGAGGGCGGAGCCAGGTGTACAGAGTGGAACATGAAAGTGAAACAGGAGCGTGACCGCTGAAGCACAGCATCACAGGGAGCCGGTTAGGCCTCCGGATAACTGCGGGCGGGCCTGACTGATGTCAGGCCTTCCACAAGAGACGGTGGAGCAGAGTCCTCTCTAACTCCCCCGGGGAAAGAGAGACTCCCTTTCCTGGTCCGCTAAGTAACGAGTGCCTTTTCTAGGCACTGACGCTACCGCTGGACCAAGGTCCGCTAAGTAACAGGTGCCTTCCCAGACGCCGGCGTTACCGCTAGACCAAGGAGCCCTCTAGTGGCCCTGTCTGGGTGTGACAGAAGGCTCGCACTCTTGTCTTCTAGTCACTTCTCACCGTGCCCCTTCAGCTCCTATCTCTGTATGGCCTGGTTTTTCCTAGGTTATGATTGTAGAGCGAGGATTATTATAATATTGGAATAAAGGGTAATTGCTACAAACTAATGATTAATGATATTCATATATAATCATATCTATGATCTAGATCTAGAATAACTATTCTTATTTTATATATTTTATTATACTGGAACAGCTCGTGCCCTCGGTCTCTTGCCTCGGCACCTGGGTGGCTTTCCGCCCACAACTCAGGTGTTGCAGATAAATTCATTGGTGGTAAAATAAAATGTTTGTATAGGGTTTTGGAATTCAAATCTTTAAAATCACTTCTCTGAATTTCCATTAGATGATTATTGCTACCAATGAAATTTTAGTAGGTAAACACAACCACCTTCTAAGAACTTAGAACTCTCAGACTGGGCACGATGGCTCACGTCTGTAATCCCAGAACTTTGGGAGGCCAAGTCAGGCAGATCACCTGAGGTCGGGAGTTCAAGACCAGCCTGAGCAACATGGAGAAACCCTGTCTCTACTAAAAATACAAAATTAGCCAGGCGTGGTGGCGCATGCCTGTAATCCCAGCTACTCAGGAGGCTGAGACGGGAGAATTGCTTGAACCTGAGATCGCGCCATTGCACTCCAGCTTGGCAACAAGAGAGAAACTCCGTCTGAAAAAAAAAAAAAAAAAGAACTTAGAACTCTCCAATATTAAATGGCCAGTTCCCTCAGAATAAAAACCAAAATATTTCAACCAAGGCGAACTTTGAATAATTAATTCAGTTGTTACACTTTCTTCTTAAAGAAGTTGTGAAGAACTTCAAAATGACATGACTATATAACAATAGTGAGATGCAAACAAAGAACAAAAACTACCACAAAAGAAATTGTGAATTTCATTCAGCAGCTTTACTGTTAGTCTTAATATGGTGCTTATTAGGAGTTGGTTTTGCATTGCTCAGTAGCAGAGATATAATTACGGCTTGTTATATGTGGTAATACAATATAAAAGTATACCCTCTCTAGCCTTGTCTACTGACAGAATTACGTGCAATGTCACAGCAAGAGCCTGATGTATCTGCCCAGAATTCTTGTTTTGATCTGTAAATCTCTAATAGTAATTGTGAAGAGCTCAACTCAGTATGGAAACTGATCTGGTCACGCATTTGTTTTCAGCATCTTAAATAAATAGCACAGAGTCTGAGGCCACACTATGCTGGACACACTGTAATCGCACAAACAAAATTGCAGGGCTTTGTTCCAAGATGGTGTTAAGACTTGATCTATGGATAAGATCAACTTGTGGGTGAGTCAGAGGTGCACCCACTAGTTCCCTGCAACCAGAAATTGTAAACCTACTTGCGTGTTTAAAGATGCTTGAAACAATATTGCAGAGAGAGGATGGTGAGACAGTGGAGTGCTGTATGATGGTGAGTGTTAAACACAATTTGATTTATTAAAATTAAGTTGCATTCCTTGGATACAAATAGTTCGTTTTAAAAAATAGGCAGAGTATTACACTATTTTTTTTAATTATTTTTTGTTCTGAAGACAGAGTCTCACTCTGTCACCCAGGCTGGAGTGCAGTGGCGAGATCTCAGCTCACTGCAACCTCCGCCTCCTGGGTTCAAGCAATTCTCCTATCTCAGCCTCTGGAGTAGCTGGAATTACAGGCGTGCGCCACCACGCCCGGCTAATTTTTGTATTTTTAGTAGAGATGGGGTTTCGCCATGTTGACCAGGCAAGTCTGGAACTCCTGGGCTCAGACTATCCACCTGCCTCAGCCTCCCAACGTGCTGGGATTACAGGCCTGAGCCACCGTGCCCGGTCACCCCATTTTAATATATTTAATAAAACCAAATAGTCAAAAAGTTAAGATGGATTATTTATGGGTGTTTGGATTTTGAGCAATTTGTAATTCACTAATTTTCTTTTCTGTTATCCAAAGTGTCTACAATGCTATTAATAATATGTATTTTACCACTATATAAAAATTAATCTTCAAAAATTACAATAAGATATCACTTTACACATACTAGAATGGCCATTTTTAAAAGGCCAATAATAACAATTATAGGTGAGGATATGGAGAAGCTGGCCCCCTCCTACACTGCTGGTGGGAATGGAAAATGGTGCTTTGGAAAACAGTCTGGCAGTTCCTTGAAGGGTAAACATAGAGTTACCATATGACCCAGCAACTCCACTCCTAAGTATGTACCCAAGAGAAGGAAATAATCTGTCCACATGGAAATTCGTACCTGAATATTCACAGTATCATTTTTCATAACAGCCCCAAAGTGGAACTCACCCAAATGTCTATCGTCTGCTGAATGGACAGAGAATACGTGGTGTCTCCATACAGTGGAATATTATTCAGCCATGAAAGCAAAGGAGGTGCTGTTATGCGGTATAATATGGATGGACCTTGAAAACATACGGGAAGTGAAAGGATCCATCACAAAGGACAATATATTGTTTGATGCCTGTCTTAGTCACTTTGGGCTTCTTTAACAAAAGTATCATAGACCATGTGGCTTAAACAACAGAATTTATTGTCATAGTTCTGGAGGCTGGGAAGTCCAAGATCAAGGCACTGGTACATTCAGTGCCTGGAGAGGACCTGCTTCCTTGTTCATAGATGGCTGACTTCTTGCTGCATTCTCCCACGGTAGAAAGCAGGAGCGAGGTCTCTGGGGTCTCTTTTCTAAGGGCGTTGAGACCATTCATGAGGATTCCACCCTCATGACCTCATCACCTCCTGAAGGCCTCATCTCCTCCTATCATCATATTTGGAGTTAGGATTTCAACACATGAACTTGAGGGTGGACACACACATTCAGTCCATAACAACTCCTATTAAATCAAACGTCAGAATGAGTCAACCTATGGAGACAGAAGGTGGATGCGTGGGTGCCTGTGGCTGGGTGTGCGTGCCTGTGGGGAACGGGGAGTGCCACTTAATGAGTTTCTTTTTGAGGTGATGACGCTGTCCTAAAACTGATTGTGGTGGTGGTTGTACAACTTCATAACTATACCATATATACAACATTGAATTGTATAGTTTAAGTGTGTGAATTGTGTGGTTTGTGAACTGTATATCCATAAAGCCATTATTTTAAAAATCTAATCTTTAAAAAATGTCATAGCAGAGCCGGCGAAGGTAATGGATTAGACAACGGTTCCTAAACCCAAGTATTTTAAAGATACCAAGGTGACAATTTAGGCAAGAAAAACGATTAGAGTTGTACGAGAGAAGAATGGAAGGCAAGGAAAATAATCACCATTTCACTTCCAAAAGTCCTTTTCGGAAGATAGCCTTTTAATTAATTTTAACACAAAGTGTACAAAATATATTAGTTTACTAACTCTAGTTTTGTCTTATATTGACAAACTCTTTAATAACTAGAGACTAGATATTATAAAATTAGGACCCATTTGTCCAGTACCTACACAACATATACAGTGTAGCAAAGTTCAATGAAATGCAGGTTGGGCACGGTGGCTCACGCCTATAATCCCAATACTTTGGGAGGCTGAGGCAGGCGGATAACCTGAGGTTGGGAGTACGAGACCAGCCTGACCAACATGGAGAAACCCCGTCTCTACTAAAAATACAAAATTAGCCGGGCGTGGTGGCCCATGCCTGTAATTCCAGCTACTTGGGAGGCTGAGGCACGTGAATCGGTTGAACCCAGGTAGCGGAGGTTGCAGTGAGCCGAGATCGTGCCACTGCACTCCAGCCTGGATGACAGAGTGAGACTCTGTCTCAAAAAAAAAAAAAAAAAAAAAGAGAGAGTAAATTTCCATTAACTGGCAAGTAATGGATCCAAGTCTACAATGCTCTATCTCCTAATGTCATCTCCAGATTAATTTTTTAAATCACCCAGGGCAGCAATCTGCAATGTCCTCTGGATCTGTGTAAACTCTTGTGTGGCAAATGACTGAAAGTTCAACTTCAATGCAGTAAAAATATAAAGAGAGTGTCCTGGCTCCGTTGAATGCAAGGAGAGGAGGCAGGACTGACCCTAGGGAGGCTGATCCATGGGCTCCAAAAACACCACAGGGAAGGAACATTTCTCCAGGTGTCCACCTTGCCTTCCATGGTGTTGGCTCCACACAATATTCACATGAAGCTTCACATCTCACAAGAGACAAAAGGGCGAAGAGCAAGGGCAGCCTCTGATCCCTCCCAATGAGGAGAAGTCTCCTCGGGATGTCATAATGTCTCGCAAGCCCATTTCCCAGCCAGCTTATGTTTCCAGGAAGTCAGGGGAACAGATTAAATTTTCAAAATCATGCCTAGAGGAGGGTCAAGATGCCTGACTGGACACAGCCCAGAAGCACCACTCCCACCAAGAGAAACCAAGATATTGGATAAACCAACAGACTTAGAGAAGATCTTCGTAGGGAAAACACCAAGAGTTGATACAGAGGCATGCAGACAACAGGGCCGAAGAGCTAGGAACCTGGGAATGCGGTGTGGGGTAGCTGAACCCTAGGGCCAGTTCCCAGCACTTAAAGGCTCCTAGGGGAGGGGTTAGTGAAGGGACAGAGGGACGACAGGCTGTCACCACAGACCGCTGATGTCCCAGCTATAGGAGACTGCCCACCTTCCATAGACATTATTTTTCTTTTGAGATGGAGTTTTGCTCTTGTTGCCCAGGTTGGAATGCAATGGCATGATCTCAGCTCACTGCAACCTCTGCCTCTCAGGTTCTAATGATTCTCTTGCCTCAGTCTCCCGAGTAGCTGGGATTACAGGTGCCCACCGCCACGCTCAGCTAATTTTTGTATTTTTAGTAGAGATGGGGGTTTCACCATGTTGGCCAGGGTGGTCTTGAACTCCTGTCCTCATGATCCACTCGCCTTAACCTCCAAAAGTGCTGGGATTACAGGCGTGAGCCACCGCGCCCGGCCTCCATAGACGTTTTGTCAGAGGCATTTGAACCAGAGCAACTCCATCTTGAGTAGGAGGTGGAGAAAATGAGGCTGAGACCTACCGGGCTGCATTCCCAAATGATGAAGGCATTCTAAGTCACAGGATGAGATAGGAGGTCGGCACAAGATACAGGTCATAAAGACCTTGCTGATAAAACAGGTTGCAGTAAAGAAGCCGGCCAAAACCCACCAAAACCAAGATGGCGACGAGAGTGACCTCCGGTGGTCCTCATTGCTACACTCCCACCAGCTCCATGACAGTTTACAGATGCCATGGCAACGTCAAGAAGTTACCCTATGTGGACCAAAAAGGGAAGACATGAATAATCCACCCCTTGGTTACCATATCATCAAGAAATAACCATAAAAACGGGCAACCAAGGCCAGGCACAGTGGCTCACGCCTGTAATCCCAGCACTTTGGGAGGCTGAGGCGGGCAGATCACCTGAGGTCAGGAGTTCGAGATCACCCTGGCCAGTATGGTGAAACCACGTCTCTACTGAAAATACAAAAAAAAATTAGCAGGGCCTGGTGGTGGGCACCTGTAATCCCAGCTACTCGGGAGGCTGAGGCAGGAGAATGGCGTGAACCCGGGAGGCGGAGGTTGCAGTTTGCCGAGATCACGCCATTGCACTCCAACCTGGGCAACAGGAGCGAAACTCCGTCTCAAAAAAGAAAGAAAGAAAGAAAGAAAAACATGTTAAATGACAACACAAGGATCTAATTGGCAAAACTGAAACCAAAGAAAATTTTACAGAAAAAATGACCTACTTTCTACAACAATAGCAATGTTTGAATGGGGGGATGGAATTAGATAAGTGGCAACTTAGATTAACAAAGAATTAACACACACACACAAAAACCTATTATAGTGGATGATTTGTATCTCTATGCAAAGCAATAAAGTAAAAATAAGAACCAGGGAAATGACAACATTAACGGGATATTTTATGATGTCCTGAATGATGATTACTTATCATTGTAAGGGAGTATTCATGTAAGACAGTAAAGCATTTTTTAACTCTTCATCTTTTAAACATACATAGCGATATTTTTATTTTTATTTTTTATTTATTGATACAGAGTCTCGCTCTGTCACCCAGAGTGGAGTGCAGTGGCAAGATCGCAGCTCACTACAATCCCCACCTCCTGAGCTCAAGCGATCCTCCCGCCTCAGCCTCCCAAGTAGCTGAAGTAGCTGGGACTACGTGCACCACACGCCTGACTAATTTTTTTTTTTTTTTTAGAGACAGCGTTTTGCCATTTTGCCCAGGCTGGTCTCGAACTCCTGAGCTCAGGCAATCCACCCACTTCAGCCTCACAAAGCATGAGCCACTGTACCTGGCCATCGTAGTGATATTTTTACAGGTGAAATAATATAATGTTCCCAATTTTCTTTAAAAAGATCCACCTAGCAGTGAAGGCATAGGTGAAACGGGATATTGAGGATACCAGAAAAGAAGCAGGTTTTTTTGTGGGTTTTTGGGGGTGTTTTTTTTTTTGAAACGGAGTCTCACTCTGTCACCCAGGCTGGAGTGCAGTGGCGCAATCTTGGCTCACTGCAACCTCCGCCTCCTGGCTTCCAGCGATTCTCCTGCCTCAGCCTCCCAAGTAGCTGGGATTACAGGCGTCCACCGCACCCAGCTAATTTTTGTATTTTTAGTAGAGACTGGGTTTCACCATGTTGGCCAAGCTGCTCTCGAACTCCTGATCTCATGATCCGCCCGCCTCGGCCTCCCAAAGTGCTGGGATTACAGGCGTGAGCCACCGCCCCTGGCCAAGAAGCAGGTTTTTGAAGGGACAGGATGAGAAAACAAGGAAAGGAAGCACTGCTGGAGATGAAGACCCAGAGAAAATAGAAGGGAAATGGACACCTACAACCACTAGAGGTCGCAAGAGGAATCTCCTTTAGTGCCCTGAGCCCAGACCTGAACCAAGGTTTAACAGGGTTCTTTTCAAGTCCTTGGACTTCTTCGGTCATAATTTGCGAGCCTCCAAAAAGGAGAGCCTGAAATGAGGGCTTACGTGCAGGTAGTTTATTTGGGGAAGAGGTCGGAAATTTTCTTTTTTTTTTTTTATGGAGTTCCGCTCTTGTTGCCCAGGCTGGAGTGCAATGGCACACTCGGCTCACCGCAACCTCCGCCTCCCGGGTTCAAGCGATTCTCCTGCCTCAGCCTCCCGAGTAGCTGGAATTACAGGCATGAGCCACCACGCCCGGCTGATTTTGTATTTTTGGTAGAGACGGGGTATCTCCATTTTGGTCAGGCTGGTCTTGAACTCCTGACCGCAGGTGATCCGCCCGCCTCAGCTTCCCAAAGTGCTGGGATTACAGGTGTGAGCCACCACGCCTGGCCATACATTTTACTTTTGAACACTACATACCGTGGAATACTGTTCAGACTTTAAAAGGAATGAAATACTGATACATGCTTCACCATAGGTGAACTTGGAAAACATTGTGCAAAATTAAATACGTCAGACACAAAAAGGCAAAGGCCGAGTGATTCCAATTCTAGGAGATTCCTAGAACAGTCAAATTCCTGGACACAGAAAGTAGAACAGAGCTTACCAGGGACTGAGAGAAAAAGGGAATGGGGTGTGATTATTTAACGGGTACAGAGTTTTAACTGGGAAAGATGACAAAGTTCTGGAGATGAATCGTGATGATGGTTACACAGCGATGTGGCTGTACTTAATGCCACTGAAGTGTACACTTTAAAATGGTTCACATGGAGGCCGGGTGCGGTGGCTCATGTCTGTAATCCCAGCACTTTGGGAGGCCGAGGTGGGTGGATCACGAGATCAGGAGATCGAGACCATCCTGGCTAACATGGTGAAACCCCATCTCTACTAAAAATACAAAAAAAATAGCTGGGCGTGGCAGATGCCTGTAGTCCCAGCTACTCAGGAGGCTGAGGCAGGAGAATGGTGTGAACCCGGGAGGCGGAGCTTGCAGTGAGCCAAGATCATGCCACTGCACCTCAGCCTGGGTGACAGAGTGAGACTCCGTCACAAAAGAAAAAAAAAATGGTTCACATGGAAATGTTTGTGATGTATATTTTATCACCGTAAAAAAATGTAACTGGGGTAAGTATGATCAATATTTGTCAATTTAAGCTTTATGGTAGAATTTCATTACTAGAGTGAAGAAAGACAGTCCATAAAAAATAAATTATTTAGGCCGGGGTGCAGTGGCTCATGCCTGTAATCCCAGCACTTCGGGAGGCCGAGGCAGGTGGATCACCTGAGGTTGCGAGTTCGAGGCCAGCCTGACCAACATGGAGAAACCCCGTCTCTACTAAAAACACAAAACTTAGCCAGGCGTGGTGACGTGTGCCTGTAATCCCAGCTACTCGGGACGCTGAGGTGGGAGAATTGCTTGAACCCGGGAGGCAGAGGTTGTGGTGAGCTGACATTGCGCCATCGCACTCCAGCCTGGGCAACAAGAGCGAAACTCCATCTCAAAATAAATAAATAAATAATTTAATTGACCAGATAGGGACTCCCAGCCCTTCCTTCCTGGGGAGCTCCAGGAGCTGGCTGGGCTGGGCTTAATCTTTCCTCCCAAAGAACCAAAAGAAAAAGAGATGCACATCAAGGTTTGCTGGGGACCCTCAAAGGAAAAGAAACGATGTAACTCAAGTAGAGGATAAACGCTTTGTTCAGCTGATTTGCATCAGGGGCACCTGAAGATCAAGCGACTCCCCAGTTAAGCAGAGTCAGGGTGGGAAACTGAGTCTGTGTCCTAGAGGTCTGGGTTTAGGCAGTCATTTTGGGTTTTGTTTTGTTTTGTTTTGTTTTGTTTGTTTGTTTTGAGACGGAGTCTTGCTCTGTCACCCAGGCTGGAGTGCAATGGCGCTATCTCAGCTCACTGCAACCTCCTCCTCCCAGGTTCAAACGATTCTCCTGCCTCAGCCTCCCGAGGAGCTGGGATTACAGGTATGCACCACCACGCCCAGCTCGTTTTTGTATTTTTAGTAGAGACAGGGTTTCGCCATGTTGGCCTTAAACTCCTCGCCTCAGGTGATCTGCCCACCTCAGCCTCCCAAAGTGCTGGGATTACAGGTGTGAGCCGCTGCACCCAGCCAAGGCAGTAGTTTTAACTGCAACTTGCAGTTGGAGGTCTTTTCATCTCTTGGGAGGTTGTTGGTGCAATCCCAATATAAGTATTTCTTTTTTCTTTTCTTTTTTTTTGGAAATAGGATCCTGCTGTGTCGCTCAGGCTGGAGTGCCGTGACATGATCACAGCTCACTGCAGCCTTGATCTCCCAGGCTCAACCAAACCTCCCACCTCAGCCTCCTGAGTAGCTGGAACTACAGGTGTGCGCCACCATGCCTGGCTAATTTTGTGTGTGTGTGTGTGTGTGTGTGTGAAGACGAGGTCTCACTATGTTGTCCAGGCTGATCTCGAACTCCTGGGCTCAAGTAATCCTCCTGCCTGGGCCTCCTAAAGTGCCGGGAATTATAGGAGTGACCCACCATGCCCAGCCAGAACAGTATTTCTGAGAACAGTTTTTGAAAACTGTCTTGAATGGTTAAAATAACAGAATGACCAAAGTATGATTTCTTTTTTTTTTGAGACAGGGTCTCACTCTGTCGCCCAGGCTGGAGTGCAGTGGCGCGATCTCTGCTCACTGCAAGCTTCGCCTCCCGGGTTCACGCCATTCTCCTGCCTCAGCCTCCCAAGTAGCTGGGACTACAGGTGCCCGCCACCACGCCCAGCTAATTTTTTGTATTTTTAGTAGAGATGGGGTTTCACCGTGGTCTCGATCTTCTGACCTCGTGATCCGCCCACCTTGGCCTCCCAAAGTGCTGGGATTACAGGCTTGAGCCACCACGCCCAGCCAAAGTATGATTTCAGGAACTCACTAGCAAGCAGTGTGGGTGTTTGGATGTGAGACTTGAGAGAATAACTGGAAAGCTGGCAGAGAGCAGCTCTGCCACAGCCTGAACTCCCCGTTTCTTTCCAAGTCTATAATATGTTTTGGAGTCCAGTAGTTGAGGCCAGTAATTCACATGTGTAGCTGGATAAAGCGAGATGATAATATTCTCACAGCAAGGAGGACTACAATCCATGTTTTTATCACAGCAAAACATATGTCACTCAGGAAGCAAATTATGTAAGTGTTTAAAATCATTTCAGGCCAGGTGTGGTGACTCTCATCTGTAATCCCAGCACTTTGGGAGGCCAAGGCCAGAGGATCACTTAAGCCCAGTGTCAGGCCTCTGAGCCGAAGCTCAGCCATTGTAACCCCTGTGACCTACACATATACGTCCAGATGGCCTGCAGGAGCCAAGAAGTCTGGAGCAGCCGAAAAACCACAAAAGAAGTGAAACAGCCAGTTCCTACCTTAACTGATTAACCCACCTTATGACATTCCACCATTATGACTTGTTCCTGCCCTGCCCCAACTGATCAGTCGACCCTGTGACATTCTTCTCCTGGACAATGAGTCCCATGATCTCTCCACAATGCACCTTGTGAGCCCCTCCCCTGCTGACAACAGATAACCACCTTTAACTGTAACTTTCCACTGTCTACCCCAGCCCTATAAAGCTGCCCCTCTCCTATCTCCCTTCGCTGACTCTCTTTTCCAACTCAGCCCACTTGCACCCAAGTGAATAAACAGCCTTTGTTGCTTACACAAAGCCTGTTTAGGTGGTCTTCTATATGGACACGCGTGACACCCAGGAGTTCGAGACGAGTCTGGGCAGCATAGTGAGTTTTCATCTCTAAAAAAAAAAAAAATTAAAATTAGCCAGGCATGCTTGTACGCGCCTGTGGTCCCAGCTACTTGGGAGACTGAAGTGGTAGGATCGCTTGAGGCTGCAGTGAGCCAAGATTGCGCCACTGCACTCCAGCCCGAAGGACAGAGCAAGACCTTGTCTCAAAAAAAAAAAGAAAAAAAGAATAAGAAAAGGAAAAAAATAAAAAAGAAAGGAAGGGATGGAGGGGCAGAGAGGGAGAGAGGAAGGGGGGAAGGAAAGAAAGAAAGAAAAAGAAAGAAAGAAAGAGAAAGGGAGGGAGAGAGAAAGGAAAGAAGGGAGGGAGGGAAGAAGAGAAAGAAAAAAGAAAGAAGAAAGAAAGAAGAAAGAAGGGAGGGAGGAAGGGAGGGAGAGAGAAAGGGAGGAAGGGAGAGAGAAAGAGAAAAGAAAGAGAAAAGAAAGAAAGAGAAAAAAGAAAGGAAGGAGGGAGGGAGAGGAAAAGAAAGAAAAGAAAGAAAGAGAGAGAAAACAGGGAAAGAAAGAAAAGAGAAAAAAGAGAAAGAAAGGAAAGAAAGAAAAGAAAAGAAGGGCCGGGCGCGGTGGCTCACGCCTGTAATCTCAGCACTTTGGGAGGCCGAGGCGGGCGGATCACGAGGTCAGGAGATCGCTGAAACCCTGTCTTTACTAAAAATACAAAAACTTAGCCAGGGTGGTGGCGGGCGCCTGTAGTCCCAGCTACTCGGAGGCTGAGGCGAGAGAATGGCATGAACCCGGGAGGCGGAGGTTGCAGTGAACCGAGATCGCGCCACTGCACTCCAGCCTGGGCGACAGAGCGAGACTCCGTCTCAAAAAAAAAAAATAATAAAGAAAGAAAAGAAAGGAAGGAAGGAAGAAAAAATCATTTCAAGGGTAGGTGACGGGAGCCTTGCGGTTTAGCCTCTAGTCAACGGATGGGGGAGTGGTAGCAAAAACATAAAAATGGGGACAAGAGAGAAACTGGAGACTCCCCAACCTGTCTGTTTCCGCCCTTTTACAGTACTGAGGGGAAAAAAAGGCTTCTTTCCTTGGGAAATGCAGGAAGCCAGCAAGCGGCCGGCGTTTCCGGAGCCCGCAAGGAGGCGCGTTGGCTGCGCAGAGAGCGCGCTTCCCAGCTGGAGAGCCTAGGAACGGTGGCGCGGGCGGAGGCGACAGCGAGGACCCAAGGCTGGGGTTTCCTGCTTGGATCAGGAGTGCCTGGGGAGTAAGTTCTACAGGAAATGTCAATCTACTGGCCGTGGGGGTCAGACTCTGGGATCGGGTCGATCGGGTCCCGGGGGCGGGGGGTGGGACGGAGGTGGGCAGGCAGGAGTGCGGGCGCTGGGATCCCCTGCCTGCTCGGCTCCCCTCTCCTCCCCCTGGTCCCTTACACCGTCCATTTTGAGGAAGGGGTCAAGAAGCGAGTACAAAATGTCTGGGCAGGACGAATCTCTGTAGTCGGTCCTTCCTGGCGGCCTCGTTAGGTTGATTTATTTCAACAGTTTGATCCCCATCCTGGTGCAGCTCCGAAACGCTCCTGGGCTGCGCGCGCTTTTGGGCTGCGCCACCGACAGAGACATCTGGAAGCCGGAGCTAGTGGAAGAGTAAGTGTGCCTGAGTGTCCGTACTAAGGGCGGGACCGGGCCGGGGCCCAGGGACTTGAGAGTTGCTGTCTGCAAAAGCCTCATTGTCTCTACCCTTCCGGGAGGAAAGGGGAAGGCACGAATGACCCACGTGTTCAGACCCCGAGCGCGCCCTTCACCTTGGCCCAGGGAGAAGGGCGCTTCCCCCATGCCGTGCTGCAGCGTTGCGAAAGCGCCTGTCCCCGGGCTTGGGCAGCAGAGATGCCCGCATGCAGCGGTTGCAGGGGTTGTGTTCTTTGCATCCATGAAAGTATTGGAGCTGGCCGGGCGCGGTGGCTCACGCCTGTAATCCCAGCATTTTGGAAGGCCGAGGTGGGCGGATCACCTGAGGTCAGGAGTTCGAGACCAGCCTGGCCAACATGGTGAAACCCCCGTCTCCACTAAAAGTACCAAAATTAGCTGGACGTGGTGGCATGCGCCTGTAATCCCACCTACTCAGGAGGCTGAGGCAGTAGAATCGCTTGAACCCGGGAGGTGGAGGTTGCAGTGAGCCGAAATCAAGCCATTGCACTCCAGCCTGGGCGACAGAGGGAGACTCTGTCTCAAAAATAATAATAATAATAATAATAATAATAATAATAATAATAATTAGCCGGGCATGGTGGCGGGCGCCTGTGATCCTAGCTACACGGGAGGCTGAGGCAGGAGAATCGCTTGAACCTGGGAGGTGGAGATTGCAGTGAGCCGAGCGCCTGTAATCCCAGCTACTTGGGAGGCTGAGGCAGGAAAATCGCTTCTACCTGGGAGGTGAAGGTTGCAGTGAGCCGAGATCGTGCCACTGCACTCTAGCCTGGGCGACAGAGCAAGACTCTCTCTCAAAAAAAAAAAAAAAAGTATTGAATTGGAGCCTGCTGTGATGAGGGTGAACTGAAAAGTCCCGGGCAGGGCCAGACGTGCAGGATGCACTGGTTTCTTAAGAGAAAGAGCTTTTTTTTTTTTTTTTTTTTTTTTTGAGAGGGAGTCTCGCTCTGTCACCCAGGCTGGAGCGCTGTGGCGCCATCTCTGCTCACTGCAAGCTCCGCCTCCCGGGTTCACGCCATTCTCCTGCCTCAGCCTCTCAAGTAGCTGGGACTACAGGCGCCCGCCACCGCGCCCGGCTAATTTTTTGTATTTTTAGTAGAGACGGGGTTTCACTGTGTTAGCCAGGATGGTCTCGATCTCCTGACCTCGTGATCCGCCCGCCTCGGCCTCCCAAAGGGCTGTGATTACAGGCGTGAGCCACAGCGCCTGGCCAGATAAAGAGCTTTGAGGGTTTGAGTTCCGTGTGCTGAACATGGTCTTTTATGGGAACTGAGACCTCAGCAGAGGAAATATATAAAAAGGACAAGCTGCAAGGAGAGTGGTGTGAAGGTGTCAGGATCAAACCCCACGGTCGGAACAAGATGCATTTTTATCACTAATCCGCTCCAGTGAGGTCTGATTTACTGGAACTCAGGGCAAAGGTGGGAACGCGTTTCATCAGCCAGGTATATCTTCGTCATGGACAATCCGGCAAAAGCCAACCTCAGCCTGCTCACCTGAGCTGACTCACAATGATGCGTTGTTTTTCTTTTTCTTTTCTTTTCTGTTTTTTTTTTTTTAAACTATTGTCCTGAGCTGATGTGTCTGAGGTTACTAGGGTCAGAACCGGCGCTCCAATTGTATTGGGGAAAGGACGGAATTCAGGGAAACTTAAATTGAAATAGGCGGTTTTATCTTCTTAGGTAGGCTTAGAGCTGAGATGCGTGTAATGGGGTTATCATCAGGTGTGGCTGTTTCCTTGGGAACTATAAGGTCAAGATAGACGTGGAATGTTGTGTCTCAAAAACTCTTATCTACAGCTCAGCCCCTGAGTTGCACAGGCTTGCTTCTGTGTCAAAGTGACTTGGATCCCCCAGGCAACAGTGGGGCTTTTCTTTTCTTTTTTTTTTTTTTTGAGACGGAGTCTCGCTCTGTCGCCCAGGCTGGAGTGCAGTGGCGTTATCTCGGCTCACTGCAAGCTCCGCCTCCCAGGTTCTCGCCATTCTGCCTCCGGCTCTCGAGTAGCTGGGACTACAGGCGCCCGCCACCACGCCCGGCTAATTTTTTGTATTTTTAGTAGAGACGGAGTTTCACCGTGTTAGCCGCGATGATCTTGATCTCTTGACCTCGTGATCCGCCCGCCTCGGCCTCCCAAAGTGCTGGGATTACAGGCGTGAGCCACCGTGCCTGGCCAATATATATGTATATATATTTTTATATGTGTATATATATAAATGCATACACACACATATATTTACGTGTGTGTATATATAAATTCAGCTTTTTCTCATATGATTAATTTAATTTTTAAATTATTAATGGTTTAGAAAAGTTTTGAGTCCGCAATTCATTGCTGACAGTGTCATGTAAATGTTTAGATTTGTCCTCAAATTGAGGGAACTTGCCATCAAGTTTCTTTCAAATATCATGTAAGTTGTAGATTTTATGGCATTCTAACATTTTATGAACAAATGACTCATCTTATACTATTTAAGTTGACCACAGTCATTAAACGGTCATCAGATGTCACATTTGGAGCAGGAAGAGTTTTGGGGGTTTGTTTTTGTTTTGTTTTAATAGAAAAAAACATATATATATATATATATATATATTTTTTTTTTTTTTGAGACAGTTTTTCTCTTGTTATCCAGGCTGGAGTGCAGTGGCGCAATCTCGTCTCACCGCAACCTCTGCCTTCCAGGTTCAAGTAATTCTCCTGCCTCAGCCTCTCTAGTAGCTGGGATTACAGGCATGTGCCACCATGCCGGGCTAATTTCGCATTTTTAGTAGAGATGGGGTTTCTCCATGTTGGTCAGGCTGACCTCGAACTCCCAACCTCAGGTGATCTGCCCGCCTCGGCCTCCCAAAGTGCTGGGATTACAGGCGTGAGCCACCACGCCTGGCCTAGAGTTATGTTTCTTTAGGCAGGATGCAAACACATTGTGTGCGTTTCTCTTCCAGGGCTCACACCCTCAAACTTGCCTCCCTTTGTTCATGACATTTACTAGTTGGAGTCCCTGGGTAGTCAGAATGGCAGAACGTCCACGCCTGTGGATTTGTGTGGTTGTTCCTTGTGTTGAAAGTTAGACCTGGCCAGGCACAGTGACTCACGCCTGGGATCCCAGCACTTTGGGAGGCTGAGGTGGGAGGACTGCTTGACCCCAGGAGGTCAAGGCTACAGTGAGCTCTGATCACACCACTGCACTCCAGCCAGGGCAGCAGAGTGAGACCCTGTCTCAAAAAAGAAAGAGAGAAAGAGAGAGAAAAAGAGAGAGGAAGAGAGAAAGAGAGAGGGAAGGAAGGAAGGAAGGAAGGGAGGGAGGGAGGGAAAAAGACAGAGAGAGGAAGGGAGGGAGGGAGGGAGACAGAAACATCCTAGGTTGGTCAGGCTTCGTGGCTCTAATCCCAGTACTTTGGGAGGCTGAGGCAGGAGGATCGCCTGAGGTCAGGAGTTCAAGACCAGCCTGGCCAACATGATGAAGTCCTGTCTCTACTAAAAAAAAAACACACACACACATACAAAATAGCCAGGCGTGGTGGTGGTCGCCTGTACTCCCAGCTACTTGGGAGGCTAAGACAGGAGAATCTCTTGAACCCAGAAAGCAGAGGTTGCAGTGAGCCAAGCTAGTGCCACTGCACTCCAGCCTGGGTGATAGAGCGAGACCTTATCTTGAAACATATATAATAACAAAGAAAAATTTAAACAAAATAAAAATGAGAGATACATCATAGGTGGTGTGTTCATCACATCAGTGTAACTATAATGGCTGTTTGTTGCCGGGCGCGGTGGCTCACTCCTGTAATCCCAGCCCTTTGGGAGGCCGAGGCAGGCAGATCACGAGGTCAGGAGATCGAGACCACGGTGAAACCCCGTCTCTACTAAAAATACAAAAAATTAGCCGGGCGCAGTGGCGGGCGCCTGTAGTCCCAGCTACTGGGGAGGCTGAGGCAGGAGAATGGGGTGAACCCGGGAGGCGGAGCTTGCAGTGAGCCGAGATCGCACCACTGCACTCCAGCCCGGGTGACAGAGTGAGACTCCATCTCAAAAAAAAAAAAAGCTATAATGGCTCTTTGTCCCTGTACAAGTCAAGCTAACGTTGGTGGGGTAGTTTCTGGAGGTGAGAGAGCCTCTTACCTCTTTTTTTTTTTTTTTTTTTTTGAGATGGAGTTTCGCTCTTGTTGCCCAGGCTGGAGTGCAGTGGTGCAATCTCGGCTCACTGCAACCTCCGCCTCCCAGGTTCAAGTGATTCTCCTGCTTCAGCCTCCCGAGTAGCTGGGATTACAGGCGTGTGCCACCACACCCGGCTAATTTTGTATTTTTAGTAGAGATGGGGTTTCTCCATGTTGGTCAGGCTGGTCTCAAACTCCCTACCTCAGGTGATCTGCCTGCCTCGGCCTCCCAGAATACTGGGATTACAGCCTTGGGCCACTGCACCTGCAGAGCCTTACCTCTGAAAGTTGCATTCCTTTACGCCCAGCAAGTCCTGAGTGATGCCTCTGTACCCTGCTAATGACTGCCTCCCCTTTCTCTGTCCACCGACGTGTCTTATTTCCTGAATCAGTTGTTTTATTAGGGTTGCAAAATGATGTTTTTGTTTTTTTTTTTGAGATAGGTTCTCATTCTGTCATCCAAGCTGGAGTGCAGTAGTGCAATCATAGTTCACTGCAGCATCAACCTCCTGGGCTCAAATGATCTTCCCACCCGGCAATCTCCTGAGTAGCTGAGACTAGAGGCGCACGCCAGCGTGCCCACCTAATTTTTAAATTTTTTGTAGAGATGGGGCCTCGCTATGTTGCCCAGGGTGGTATCAAAATCCTGGCTCAAGTGATCCTCCTGCCTCAGCCTCCCAACATGCTGGGATTATAGGTGTGAACCACCCAGCCCAGCCCAAAATGGTGATTTTTAAAAATATTCAATTGTCCCATCTAAACATGTAGCTGGGACTGGGCGTGGTGGCTCACGCCTGTAATCCCAGCACTTTGAGAGGTCGAGGCAGGCGGATCACCTGAGGTCAGAAGTTTGAGACAAGCCTGGCCAACATAGTGAAACCCCGTCTCTACTAAAAATACAAAAATTAGCTGGGCGTGGTGGCCCAAGCCTGTAATCTCAGCTACTCAGGAGGCTGAGGCAGGAGAATTGCTTGAACCCAGGAGGTGGAAGTTGCAGCGAGCTGAGATCGTGCCACTGCACTCCAGCCTGGGAGACAGAATGAGACCCTGTCTCAAAAAAAAATTTTTTTTAATATATATATTTTTGTTATATTAGCTGGGCGTGGTGGCAGGTGCTTGGGATCCCAGCTACTTGGGAAGCTGAGGCAGGAGAATCACTTGAACTCAGGAGGCAGAGGCTGCTGTGAGCCGAGATCTCCCCACTGCACTCCAACCTGGATGACAGAATGAGACCTTGTGTCAAAAAATAAAAATAAAAAAATGAATATGTAGCTGGAATTCTGTAGTTTTCCGTCATCCGTAAGGCTATTCTGTTTCTTTTCTTATTGGAAAGGCAAAGTAAAGGCTTAATTTTTCCTCTTTATTAACCAAGGCTTGTGTTTTCTTCCCCCTCTGGTTTTCTCTGTCTGGGTATCATTATGAGCGCAGGTATTTTTAGTGTTCAGTGTGTTTCCATCAATTGCAATGATTCACTTTGTAGTTCAAATCCGGCCGCTGGGAGACGTTTCCAGCCGCTGTGCATCCTCCTAACGCGGTCTAGGGCAGCTCCCCTGCCATCTGGCACCGCAAGGCTCACACTGGGAATTTCCTGTTCCCAGATCAGCCATGTTTCCGAGGGTGTTCATTGCTTCCTGCTTGTTAATTCTTCTAAGCATTTTCTATGAATAGACTGACCAGGGAGACATTGGGTGTGTGTGTGTGTGTGTGTGTTCATGACAATATGAAGCCTTTTCATCTTATATTTGAAACTTTTTCCTCTTACACTAAAAATCTGACTTCCCAGTAACATGAACACTTTTCATCTTATATTTGAAATTTTTTTTTTTGAGACAGAGTCTCGCTCTGTTGCCCATGCTGGGGTGTGCAGTGGTGCAATCTCAGCTCACTGCAACCTCCACCTCCCAGGTTCAAGTGATTCTCCTGCCTTCAGCCTCCCAAGTAGCTGGGATTACAGGTGTGCACCACCACGCCCGGTTAATTTTTGTATTTTTAGTAGAGACAGGGTTTCGCCATGTTGGCCAGGATGGTCTCAAACTCCTGACCTCAAGTGACCCACCTACCTCGGCCTCCCAGAGTCTTGGGATTACAGGCTTGAGCCAACGCGCCCGGCCCAATTCACCTTGTTAAAGGGTGCAATTCAATGGCTTTTAATATATTCACAGACGTGTACGTCCCTCAAATTTAGAACATTTCCATCACCCCCAAAAGAAGCCCTGTATCCTTCAGTGGTCATCTCCCAGTCCCTCATCTCCCCCAGCCCTGGACAACCTCTGATATGCTTTCTGTCTCTATAGATTCGCCTATTCTGGACATTTCTTTTTCAATGGGGTCATACACTGTGGTCTTTTGTGTCTGGCTTCGTTCACTCGGCATCCTGTTTTCAGAGCTCACTGGGTTGTAGTGTGTGTCAGTGCCTCAGTTCGTTTTATGGCTGGGTAATATTCCATGGTGCGGATAGACCACGTTTGCTTTCTTTGTTCATGCATTGATCAATATTGGGTTGTCTCTACTTTGGGCTGTAATGAATACCGCTATGGGCCAGGTGCAGTGCTCACACCCCTAATTCCAGCACTTTGGGAGGGCGAGGCGGGCGGATCACTTGAGGTCAGGAGTTCGAGACCAGCCTGGCCAACATGGCGAAATCCCATCTCTACTAAAAGTACAAAAAATTAGCCAGGTGTGATGGCAGGCACCTGTAATGGCATCTAATCGGGAGGCTGAGACAGGAGAATCACTTGAACCAGGGAGGCGGAAGCTGCAGTGAGCTGAGATCGTGCTACTGCACTCCAGCCTGGGCAACAGAGTGAGACTCCGTCTCAAAAAAAAAAAAATTGCAATTAGATTAGCGGCTGCCAGCAGCTGGGTGAAGGGGAGAATGGGAAGTGACTGCTAAGGGGGATGGGGTTTTATTTTGCGGTGATGAAAAGTATTTGGAACTAGGTAGAGGTGACGTTTGTACAACATTGCAAATGCACTAAATGCCACTGCATTGTTCACTTAAAATGGTTAACTTCATGATATGCAAATTTCACCTCGATTAAAAAAAAATGCTGCTTGAGGCCAGGAATTTGAGACCAGCCTAGGCAACATAGTGAGACCCCATCTCTGTGAAAATAAATATGAAAAATTAGGAGGCATGGGGGCCCATGCCTGTACCTTCAGCTACTCAGGAGGCTGAGGCAGGAGGATCACTTGAGCCCAGAAGTTTGAGGCTGTAGTGAGCCATGATTGCACTACTGCACTCCAGCCTGGGCAACAGGACAAGTCTCTGTCTCTAAAAAATTAAATTAAAATATAGGTGTGTGTGTGGGTGTCTGTGTGGGGGGCGGGGGTGGGGGGATGGGGGTGTGTGTGTGAGTGTGTGTGTGGGTGGGGGGATGGGGTGTGTGGGTGGGTGGGCGTAGGGGGGTTGGGGGAGTGGGGGGATGGGGGTGTGTGGGTGTAGAGGGGGTGGGGGTTGTGGGCTGTGGTGGGGAAGTGTGTGCACACGTGCATTTATATGCTGAGATTAATGTCAGGCAGGATCCACATACGAGTGTGGGGAAGGCAGGGTGCCTGGATTCTCATAGCTCCATTCTTCTCCCAAGCTCTGCCTCACCTGCCTCCTTGAAGGAAACACGGGGAAGCCAGGACTGGCCGTCACGTTGGTGACAAATATGTCCCAGGTAAGTTGGCAGCTCACCCTCTCCCAGAAGCGTGTTGTCGTTCCCACGAGTGAATGTGCCTCTCTGCCTGTGGCTGGGAGTCAGGTAAAGCACATGGAGCCAGGCAGGGCCCCCCGCCAGCCGTGCTGCCCTAGGTCTCTGCACCTCTGCTTGGAGAGAGATGCTGCCCTGGGGATTCTCCTGGGACCACCCCCACCCCAGTACTGACTGGTCCTTTCCACACCTCATCCTGGCTGCCCGTGGGCTTCACGTTCTGCTGCAAAGCACACTAAGAAAGGAGCTGAAAGTGTCTTTGGTGGGGTGCAGTGGCTCAAGCCTGTAATTCCAGGACTTTGGGAGGGTGAGACAGGAGAATCATTTGAGGCCAGGAGTTCAAAACCAGCCTGGGCAATGTAGCAAGACCGCCGTCTCTATAAATATAAAACAAATTTGCCTGGTGTGGTGGTGCACAGCTGTCGTCCCAGCTACTTAAGAGGCTGAGGTGAGAGAATCGCTTGAGCCCAGGAGGTTGAGGCCACAATGAGGAGTGATCACTCCACTGCATTCCAGCCTGGGTGACAGAGTAAGACTGTCTCTAAAAATAATAATAAAGTAAAATAAAAAGAAAGTGTTTTTGTCTTAAGGAACTGAGGGTCTCACAGGGGACACTAGGCATTTATGGAGCGGGCAGTGGCAGCATCTCCCGCAACTGTCATGACCTGCAGATGACAAGCAGTGGACTGAGACGTGCCCCACTCCAAATTTTTTTTTTTTTTTGAGACGGAGTTTCACTCTTGTTGCCCAGGCTGGAGTGCAATGGCATGATCTCGGCTCACTGCAACCTCCGCCTTCCAGGTTCAAGTGATTCTCCTGCCTCAGCATCCCGAGTAGCTGGGATTACAGGCACCTGCCAGCACGCCCGGCTAATTTTTGTATTTTTAGTTGAGATGGGGTCTCTCCATGTTGGCCAGGCTGGTCTCGAACTCCTGACCTTAGGTGATCCGCCCACCTCGGCCTCCCAAAGTGCTGGGATTACAGGCACGAGCCACCATGCCCGGCCAGGGTTTAAGGAGTAGCCACCCCTCTGTGATCGTTTGTTATAACAGCCTGAACAGGCTAATGCATGAGAAAGACACACAGTTGGTCAATTGGTAGAGATTGAAGTCCGGTCGCGTGACTCAGGTACTCTTTTTCCTGAGACAGGGCCACACGTGATGGTGAGTGCCGGTTGTCCCAGCTACTTGGGAGGCTGAGGGGGGAGGATCGCTTGAGCCCAGCAGTTCGAGGCTGCCGTGAGCTGTGTTTGCACCACTGCACTCCAGCCTGGGTGACAGAGCAAGACCCTGTCTCAGAAGAAAGAGCACCTGAGTCATACGACTGGACGTCAGTCTCTACCAATCGACTGTACCTCTTCCTGTTGCATTAGGCTGTTCGGGCTGATGAAACTATCACAGATGGGGTGGCTTAAACAACAGACATTGATTTTCTCACAGTTCTGCAGGCTGGAAGTCCAAGATCAAAATAGCGGCAGAGTTGCTTCCTTCTGGAGGCTCCAAAAAAAGAATTTGTTCCATGCTCTTACTTAGCTGCTGGTAGTCACTGGCGTCCTTGGCATTCCCTGGCTTGTGGACCCATCATTCCAGTCTCTGCCTCCCTCACCAAATGACATTCTTCCCTCTGTGTCCCTCCCTCTGTCCACATTTCCCCTTCTTTTTTTTTTTTTTAATTTATATTTTGTTTGTTTTTTTGAGACAGGGTCTTGCTCTGTTGCCCAGGCTGGACTGCAGTGGCAGGATCATAGCTTATTGCAACCTCCACCTCCCAGGCTCAGGCAATCCTCCCTCCTCAGCCTCCCGGGTAGCTGAGACTACAGGCACCCGCCCACACTCACGGGTAATTTTTTTATTTTTTGTAGAGATGGGTTATCACTGTGTTGCCCAAGCTGGTCTTGAACTCCTGGCCTCAAGCGATCGTCCCACCTCAACCTCCCAAAGTGCTGGGATTACAGGCATACGCCACTGCAGCTGGCCAGATTTCCTCTTCTTATAAGGACACCAGTCACTGGATTAGGGCCCACCCAACCCCCAGTACAACCTCATCTTTTTTTTTTTTTTTTTTTTGAGACAGTCTCACTTTGTAGCCCAGGCTGGAGTGCAGTGGTGTGATCTCGGCTCACTGCAACCTCCACCTCCCAGGTTCAAGCAGTTCTCTGCCTCAGCCTCCCGAGTAGCTGGGACTAAAGGCACCCGCCACCATGCCCAGCTAATTTTTTGTATTTTTAGTAGAGACGGGGTTTCACCATGCTGGCCAGGCTGGTCTCGAACTCCTGACCTTGTGATCCACCTGCCTCAGCCTCCCAAAGTGCTGGGATTACAGGTGTGAGCCACCGCGCCCGGCCACAACCTCATCTTAATTCATTGACATCTGCAAAGACTCTAGTTCACAAATCAGGTCACCTTTGCAGGTACCAAGGGTTAAGACCTCAACGTACCTTTTTCTGTGGAGAAAGGGGTCACAGTTCAAACTGATAACAGGACACCCCTCTGAGCCAGACTGCATGTGTTATTTTAGGACTCGGTGACCTTCGCAGACGTGGCTGTGAACTTCACCAAAGAGGAGTGGACCCTGCTGGACCCAGCTCAGAGGAATCTCTACAGAGACGTGATGCTGGAAAACTCTAGGAACCTGGCATTCATAGGTAAGGAGGCCCCCTTCCTGCACTTAGTCCGTGATGGGACCAGTGCTGGTTTGGAACCGTGTTCTGAGAAGTGCATTGGAAAATGGGAACTGGGTTAAATTCCAGAGACACAGCTGCTGTCCCCCAGGTAGTAGGTGTACGGTTCACCGTGAAACTGGAAATCAGTTTGTTGCATTACTTTATTTATTTTATTTTATATTTTATTATTTTATTTTATTTTATATTTTATTTATTTTATTTTATTTTATTTATTTTATTTTTTGAGACAGGGTCTCACTCTATCTCCCAGGCTGGAGTGCAGCGGCATCATCTCAGCTCACTGCAACTTCCGCCTTAGCATCCCTAGTAGCTGGTTCATGCAATTCTTCTGCCTTAGCCTCCCTAGTAGCTGGGAATACAGGTGCACACCACCACACCTGGCTAATTTTTGTTTGTATTTTTAGTAGAGGCAGATTTCACCACGTTGGCTAGGCTTGTCTTGAACTCCTGACCTCAAGTGATCCTCCCACCTCGGCCTCCCGAAGTGCTGGGATTACAGGCGTGAGCTACCACACCCAGCCTTTATTTTTCTTTTCATTAAGGTGGGGTCTCACCCTGTCACCCAGGCTGGAGTGAAGTGGCACCATCTCGGCTCACTGCAACTTCCGCCTCCTGGGCTCAAGCAATTCTCCTGCCTCAGCCTCCTGAGTATCTGGGATTACAGGCATGCTCTACCACCCCCAGCTAATGCATTACATTTTTATTCTCTTCGTGATTGAACAGAATTTCGGGGATCCTTATGTAGGTGAACATGGTGCACAGGAAAAGGGTTGTTTTGAGCCCTTTTGGCAGAGTTTTAGTGCATTGATGAGAAAAGTAGAGGGACCACTGTTGCTCACACATCGTCAGCTTCAGAACCCCAGCAAACCAAAGCCTGTGTCCATTTGACAGAAAGTCTTGGCACAGTTCCTTTATACCACATGCTTGCCCAGTGAGCAGGATTTCAACTAGGCAAACCCAGTCTGCCCTCTCATTTGGAGCAAGAAGTGGTCTGAAAACAGTGCAGGGCAGTTTTGTCCAGGCATTTATGCATCTCAGTACCAGGTAGATGTGAACATTACAGGACCAACAGGTTTGTAAGCCAGCAGCATGGTAACAGAGCAACAGGCTCGCCACTGAGACAGCAGGGTTTGCAACAGAGAAAAGAGAAAGTTGCATGATTACATGGTGCCAACCGAGGAGATGGGAGGAGACGCTCAAATTCTTCTCCCTGAGGGGTTCTGGGGTTTTTGTTTTTTTTTGTTTTTGAGACTGTGTTTCACTCTTGTTGCCCAGGCTGGAGTGCAGTGGCGCGATCTCAGCTCACTGCAACCTCCGCCTCCCGGGTTCAAGCAATTCTTCTGCCTCAGCCTCCTGAGTAGCTGGGATTACAGACATGCACCACCATACCTGGCTAATTTTTGTATTTTTAGTAGAGACGGGGTTTCACTGTGTTGGCCAGGCTTGTCTCAAACTCCTGACCTCAAGTGCTCCACCCACCTCGGCCTCCCAAAGTGTTGGCATTACAAGCATGAGCCACTGCTCTCATTTTTAAGGGGATCATGGAGGGCAAGGGACTGGAGAATTGGAGACGTTGATTGGTCAGAGGAAGGGGGATGAAATCATCGGGATGAGGAAAGTACATTCTTTGGTGCGTCAGTTTCTCACGGCATTCCTCACATCAGTGAGCGTAGTCATTTCATCAGAATGCAGGACCTGAAGGAACATCTCAAAGGGAAAACTTAATGTTTTATAATTTTCAAGTTGTTATCTACAGAGCAGCTAAGGAGACCTATAGGCCAGGCACAGTGGCTCACACCTGTAATCCTAGCACTTTGGGAGGCTGAGGCAGGAGGAGGATTACTTGAGGCCAGGAGGTCGAGACCAGCCCAGCCAACATGGCAAAACACTGTTCTTTTTGTCTTTAAAAACAATTTTTTTTTAATTAAAAGGAAAAAAAAAGAAAGAAAAAAACAGGCACTCTCTTGCCCAGGCTGGAGTGCAGTGGCTCAGTCTCAGCTCACTGCAATCTCTGCCTCCCAGATTCAAGTGATTCTCCCACCTCAGCCTCCTGAGTAGCTGGGATTACAGGCACACGCCACCATGCCCAGCTAATTTTTGTATTTTTAGTAGAGACGGGGCTTCACCACGTTGGCCAGGCTGGTCTCAAACACCTGACCTCTGATGATCCACCCACTTCAGCCTCTCAAAGTGCTGGGATTACAGGCGTGAGCCACTGTGCCTGGCCGAGCTTATGTTTTTTGACTTTTATCCATCCTCTCATATTTTCATTTTTCCCTGCTAAAGGCCTGTTCTTTTTCTCCTTAAAATTGCACATGGAGCCAGCTACTCGGGAGACTGAGGCAAGAGGATCACTTGATCCCAAGAGCTCAAGGCTGCAGTGTGCTATGATCACACCTATGAATAGCCACTGCACTCCAGCACCTGGGCAACCTAGTGACACCCTCATCTCAAAAAAATAAAAATTTCACATGGACTCTCTGTCCAATTCTCTTCCACTTAGAATTCCTGATCGTTTCCTTGATCTCTGCAGAACTGTTCCTCAGTAACATGACACTCTCCATGTTGAACCCCTGACCGTACCGTCATCACATTCCTGACACTGCAGAATCTCTGATGTCTTTCTCTGCTTCCTTCCTCTTGCTTTCTTCCCCTTCACATTTTTATCATACATGTTGAGTGAACATTTAGAAAGAAATCCACACAGAGGCCTGGCGTGTTGGCTCATGCCTGTAATCCCAGCACTTTGGGAGGCTGAGGCAGGTGGATCACATGAGGCCAGGAATTCAAGACCAGCCTGGCCAACATGGTGAAACCCCATCTCAACTGAAAACACAAAAATTAGCCAGGCATGGTGGCACGCACCTGTAATCTCAGCTACTCAGGAAGCTGAGGCCAGAGAATTGCTTGAACCTGGGAGGCGGAGGTTGTAATGAGCCAAGATCATGCCACTGCACTCCAGCCTGGGCCACAGAGTAAGACTCTGTCTAAAGAAAAGAGAGAAATACAGAGAGAACGAGAGAGAGAGAGAGAGAGGAAAGAAGGAAGGAAGGAAGAAAGGAGGAAGGAAGGAAGGGAAAGAAAGGAAGGAAGGAAGAAAGAAAGGATGGAAGGAGCGAGGGAGGGAGGGAAAGAAAGAAAGAAAGAGAGAAATCCACACGGAGATTGCCTATGTCATCATCTCTAACCCACCTTTACTTTCAACAAAGAATCTAACTTTTGTGCCACTGTATTTCAGATTGGGCGACTCCATGTAAAACCAAAGACGCAACCCCTCAGCCGGATATTCTTCCTAAAAGAACATTTCCTGAAGCCAACAGAGTGTGTCTCACGAGCATCAGTTCCCAGCACTCCACATTAAGAGAAGACTGGAGATGCCCCAAAACAGAGGAACCACACAGGCAGGGGGTGAATAATGTGAAGCCACCTGCGGTTGCCCCTGAGAAAGATGAATCTCCCGTTAGCATTTGTGAAGATCATGAAATGAGGAACCACTCTAAACCTACCTGCAGGCTTGTGCCTTCACAGGGAGGTTCCATAAGACAATGTATCCTAACACGTGACTCAAGTATTTTCAAGTATAATCCTGTCTTAAACGATAGTCAAAAAACACATGAAAACAACGAACACGATGGAGTCTTGGGGCGGAACATTCAGTGGGTTCCGTGTGGGAGAAAAACAGAGCTGAAATCAAGCACATGGACTGGCAGTCAGAACACTGTGCATCATATACGTGATGAAATTGATACGGGGGCCAACAGGCACCAGAGGAATCCATTTGGAAAAGCTTTCCGTGAAGACGGATCCCTTAGGGCACACAACACTCATGGTCGAGAGAAAATGTATGATTTTACTCAGTGCCAGAACACCTCCAGAAATAACTCAATTCACGCCGTGCAGATGCAGTTGTATACCGCAGAGACAAACAAGAAGGATTGTCAAACTGGGGCAACCTCTGCCAACGCTCCAAATTCCGGTTCACACAAGAGTCATTGCACTGGAGAGAAAACCCATAAATGCCCTGAATGTGGGAGAGCCTTTTTTTATCAGTCATTCCTTATGAGACATATGAAAATTCACACTGGAGAGAAACCGTATGAATGTGGGAAATGTGGGAAAGCCTTTAGATATTCCTTACACCTTAATAAACATTTAAGAAAGCATGTCGTGCGGAAGAAGCCCTACGAATGTGAAGAATGTGGGAAAGTCATTCGGGAGTCCTCAAAATATACACATATAAGGAGCCACACTGGAGAGAAACCCTATAAATGTAAGACATGTGGAAAAGACTTTGCAAAGTCGTCAGGACTTAAAAAACATCTTAAGACTCACAAAGATGAGAAGCCCTGTGAATGAAAGGAAGGTGGAAAATTTTTCATTAATTTTCTGACTGTACCAAACATGTGAGGAGGACATATTGGAAGGGAGCTCAAGGGGTTAGCATGAGTGAGAACATCTTCCCTGAACTCTCGTATCTTACAGAAATGTGAAAAAAAACCCTGTGAAGGTAAAGTCTACAGAAAGCCTTTCATCTTCATTCATCTTGAGTAGACATTTGTTCTCACCCTGGAGAGAAACTGCGAATCTAAAAGGAATATGACAAAGCCTTCAGCGTGGTCTCAAATTCATGGTTCATACAAGAACTCACACTGCAGAGACTCCTTACGGAAATAAAAAATGTAGGAAAGACCTGCCGGCCGCGGTGGCTCATGCCTGTAATCCCAGCACTTTGGGAGGCCGAGGCGGGCGGATCACGAGGTCAGGAGATCAAGACCATCCTGGCTAACACGGTGATACCCCATCTCTACTAAAAATACAAAAAAAATTAGCCGGGCATGGTGGCAGGTGCCTGTAGTCCCAGCTACTTGGGAGGCTGAGGCAGGAGAATGGCGTAAACCTGGGAGGCGGAGCTTGCAGTGAGCCGAGATGGAGCCACTGCACTCCAGCCTGGGGGAAAGAGCGAGACTCCGTCTCAAAAAAAAAAAAAGTAGGAAAGACCTCTTTAAACACTTACCACTCATGTTGCATGTGAATCCACATCCTGGAGGGAGGCTACAACTGGAATAAAAATAAGAAAGCTTTCAAGGCCTGGTGCAGTGACTCACACCTGTAATCCTAGCACTTTGGGAGTCCAAGGTGGGGGATTGCTTGAGTCCAGGAGTTTGAGACCAGCCTGGGCAACATGGAGAAACCCCATCTCTACAAAAAAAAAAAAAAAAAAAAAGCAAAAATTAACCAGGCGTGGTAGCACATGCCTGTAGTCCCAGCTACCTGGGGAGCTGAGGCAGGAGGATCGCTTGAGCCTGGGAGCTTGAGGCAGCAGTGAGCTGTGTTTGCACCACTGCACTCCACCCTGGGTGACAAAGTGACACCCTGTCTCAAAAAAAAAAAAAAAAAAAAGAAAGAAAGCTTTCAGGTCCAGCCTTTCACTTAGGCACAATGAGCGCACAGTAGGACTGAAACACTGTAAATGTTCATGATTTTCCAGTTTTTCCTTTCTAAAAAAAAAAAATGCTACAAGATGAAGGATATCCCTCTTTGCACACTCCCAGCTCTGCCACATAAATGTTGGTATATAGCAGGTTCATTATAACTCACATACACGTGGTCTCATTTTCAATGTGAAGCCTTCTTTGAGCCTCATTCAATTTAGACTTGGGATTCATATACTCCATGATACCATTTTTGTCTTATTGTTCACTGTTCAACTGCATTATGGTCAGAGTATGTGGTCTTTCTGGTACCAACTTGGGTTACTTGTTATGACTTTGTCAGTCTAATGTGCCCTATTCTGTCAATTTCCCTGCCATCTCCATTCTTCTCATCTTCTTTACTAAGGGCACATAGATTCACTTTCCACAATGAGCACTATTTAATGTCTTATTTTAATTTTTATTTTATTTATGTATGTATTTATTTTGAGACAGAGTCTTGCTCTGTCACCCAGGCTGGAGAGCAGTGGGGCAATCTTGACTTACTGCAACCTCTGCCTCCTGGGCTCAAGTGATTCTCCTGCCTCACCCTCCCTAGTAGCTGGGATTACAGACACCCACCACCACGCCCAGCTAATTTTTCTATTTTTAGTAGAGACAAGATTTCACCACGCTGGCCAGGCTGGTCTCAAACTCCTGACCTCAAGTGACCTGCCTGCCTTGGCCTCCCAAATTGCTGGGATTACAGGCATAAGCCACTGTGCCCGGCCTCTTTTCAATCTTTTAAAAGTTGGGAAACAGCCGGGCATGTTGGCTCATGCCTGTCACCCCAGCACTTTGGGAGGCCAAGGTGGGCAGATTGCCTGAGGTGAGGAGTTCGAGACCAGCCTGACCAACATGGAGAAACCCCATCTCTACTAAAAATATAAAATTAGCCAGGTGTGGTGGCTCACGCCTGTAATCCCAACTACTCAGGAGGCTGAGGCAGGAGAATTGCTTGCATCTGGGAGGCGGAGGTTGCGGTGAGCCGAGATTGTGCCATTGCACTCCAGCCTGGGCAACAAGAGTGAAACTTATCTCAAAAAAAGTAAAAATAAAAATAATAAAAAATAAAAGTTGGGAAATATGACTACCTGAAAATGCATGAAAATGTACATATACATTTTTTTTTTTCGAGATGGAGTTTTGTTCTTGTTGCCCAAGCTGGAGTGCAGTGGCGTGATCTCCGCTTACTGCAACCTCTGCCTCCCAGGTTCAAGTGATTCTCCTGCCTCAGCCTCCTGAGTAGCTGAGATTACAGGCACCTGCCACCACGACATTTCAAAGTTAATAAAGTGATCACCCTTATACCCACCATCCAAGCCCATAAACAGCTCATCATTAAACACCAGGCAATTCACGTCTGTGCCTCACAGACGACATCTCCAGCCCCAAGAGGAAACCGCCATGGTTCATTTTGTATCATTCGCCCCCCTCGCTCATCTTTATGTTTGCACCTATGCAGAAATCCCCAAATACCCTGTTTTCTAGTTTCGATGATGTTTATGCTACGTATGATGGCATGGCATAGAATATTTCTTTGTGCCTTGCTTCTTTCAGGAAAAGAAAAGCTAAGCAGGTAGGGTGCAGTTGGCATTCATTCTTTCTTAGTTATATTCATTCCAGAGACCCTGGATCTGTATCTCACTTTAGAGATTATAAACATGCTGCTAACACCAATTTTGCAAAGCCCTCCCAATGGGCATTTTATAAAAGTCATTCTTGGCTGGGCGTGGTGGCTCACGCCTGTAATCCCAGCATTTTGGGAGGCCGAGGCAGGTGGATCACTTGAGGTCAGGGTTCAAGACCAGCCTGGCCAATGTGGTGAAACCCCGTTTCTACTAAAAATAACAAAAATTAGTCAGGCATGGTGCAGACATCTGTAATCCCAGCTACTTGGGAGGCTGAGGCAAGAGAATCACTTGAACAAGGGAGGCAGCGGTTGCAGTGAGCTGAGACTGCGCCACTGCACTCCAGTCTGGGCGACGGAGCGAGACTTCGTCTCAAAAAAAAAAGAAAAGAAAAGAGAAACGCCACTGGTAAGAGCAGAGGTCCTCCTAGGCGCGCATTCTGCATGGCCCCAGCTCTGCTAAGTTCAGCTTTCAGTGTTTGGGGAAGACCTGCAGGTCAGGGACCCCCACTGTGGCTGAGGGGGCTCAAGCTTGGCCCTTTCTCCCGGACCCCTGCTGCCTGCGTTTCCCAGCAATCTGCTGCTTTATCCTAGAATCTGGGTGACTCATGGCCCTCCCCATCCTGGAAGGCATGAAGAGGAGGAGGGGAGACTGCTATGCCAGGACAGTCCCAGACCTTGCCAAGGGGCCTGGGTCCACTCCCACCCCCAGGGAGCGCTGTGCGGAGGAAAAGGACCATGGCTGAAATCAGAATCCCTGGATTCAACCGGGGGTGGAGGGGGCCGGGGCGGGAGGGGGGAACATCTGTAGCTGAGGGAACACCCCTCCCGCCTCCAGTCGCTGAGGCTGAACTTAGCCGACTTTGGGAATTCCCCACCCTCTACCCCCAACTGGTCCTCAATTCTCACAGATGTAAACTGAGAATTTTCAACAATCGTTTTGGCAAACATACGCCAGGCCCCCTTCTGAGCGCTTTGCACCTATTAACTCATGCAACGCCTGCAACCCTATGAAGTGGCTGCTGTTATCACTACCATTTTACAGTGGGGGGAACTGAGGCACAGCGAGGCCAAGCACGATGCCCAAGATCACACAGCCAGCAGGTGGACGGGAGGGGCTCGACCCCGTGCTGTCAGGCACCAGAGACTCGGCTCTTCAGCCCCAGGCCAGAGCCTCCCTGCACTGACGGGGTCGCGAATTCGGGCAGGAGGGTTCGTGTGTGTCCTCACCTCTGGGACGCGAGCTCCGGGGACGGGGGACCTCGTCTGGCGTGGGAGGCATTTAATGAGCGCCGTGGACTGAAGCCGGGATGGTCTTAGGAGAACCACTTCCCTTCTTGACCGCCTGAAACCCCCTACAGGGTTCTGCTTCTGGAACTGCATTCGAGGTCAGAGTTTCTAGTACGAGTAAAGCGGATCCTCGGGAAGAGACCCGACCAGAAGGAAATCGCCGTCTTGGAAGATCTAAGTCCGGGGTGGAACAAAACCCACTCCGGGCGGGGGGCGCGCGCCACCTGGCGGCGGATCCCGCTAAGGCAGCGCCGCCCGGAGACCAGAAACGTTCGATTTGGGCAGTGGGCCGAGGTGGTTGGAATTAGCGAATGGGCAGTTGTCTGAAAATCATTGTGTGAAACTAAGGACTGTCTACCAGTGGCTTCCAAAATTCTGACGCACAGTGAGAAATCATTTTGCGTCAGCATTTTTTTTTTTTTTTGAGACAAGGTCTTGCTCTGTTGCCCAGGTTGGAATGCAGTGGCACGATTTCGGCTCACTGCAAACTCCACTTCCAGGGTTCAAGCGATTCTCCTGCCTCAGCTTCCTGAGTAGCTGAGATTACAGGCGCCCGTCACCGCGCCTGGCTAATTTTTTATTTTTAGTAGAGATGGGGTTTTACAATGTTAGCCAGGCTGGTCTCGAATTCCTGGCCTCAAGTGATCTGCCCGCCTCGGCCTCCCAAAGTGCTGGGATTGCAGGCATGAGCCACCGTGCCTGGCCGCATCAGCATACTTTTACAAAAGAATACCACCCTCTATAGCCAACAACAATGGATTGTATACTTCAAAATAGCTAGAACATTTTGCATGTTTCACCGCAAAGAAATGGCAAGCGTCTGGGATGATGGATTTGCTAATAACCTTGATTTGATCACTACACAATTTATATATGTATCAAAACATCACGCCGCATCCTATAAATATGTACAATTAAAAACAAAATTTAGGCCGGCTGCAGTGGCTCATGCCTGTAATCCCAGCACTTTGGGAGGCCGAGGTGGGTGGATCACCAGGTCAGGAGTCCCAGACCAGTCTGGCCAAGATGGTGAAACCCCATCTCTACTAAAAAAAAAAAAAAAAATTTGCCAGGTGTGGTGGTGGGCACCTGTAATCCCAGCTACTAGGTAGGCTGAGGCAAAGAACTGCTTTAACCCCGGAGGCAGAGGTTACAGTGAGCCGAGATCACGCCACTGCACTCCAGCCTGGGTGACAGGGCGAGACTCTGTCTCAAAAAAAAGAAAATTTTAGTTTTAAAAATACCACCCTGTATTACACGGCCCTGTATTACACGATGCTTTATATTCCACTCTATTCCTTTTTTTTTTTTTTTGAGACAGAGTGTCACTCTGTCACCCAGGCATGATCTCGGCTCACTGCAACCTCTGTCCCCCAGGTTCAAGCAATCCTCCTGCCTCAGCCTCCCTCAGCCTCCTGAGTAGCTGGGATTACAGGCTCCCGCCATCATGCCCAGCTAATTTTTGTATTTTTAGTAAAGACGGGGTTTCACCATGTTGGCCAGGCTGGTCTCAAACTCCTGACCTCAGGTGATCTGCCTGCCTCAGCCCCCCAAGGTGCTGTGATTACAGGCATGAGCCACCAGGCCCGGCCTATTCCTATTTTTAAATGCTGGTCAGGTCACCTTAAAATGGTTTCCTGACTCTCTAAGGGTCTGGGATAGGGTTTTCCACTGTTCTAGATTATCCCCATGTTTTTTCACTTGACAGAGATTATGATGAGGAACCGGTTACACCCACGCTACCTCCCAGTGAGCCTTCCCCACCACACAAAGCTGCCTCCAGGATTTGCTGCCAGCTCTGATGTCAGGATGAGTAACAGCTCAGGATGCTGAAGACACTGGCCCAAGACCACACAGCCTGGATGTGGCAGTGCCTGTTTCTGCCTCACTCCTGGAGGAGGAAAATGATTAAATACCCGTAATTTCACTGCTATTGAGTACAATTTAATTCATCCTTCCTCCACTTTGGCTGATAAGATTGAGCTGCACTCACCTGCTGTTCTCTTAGGCTGTACCATAAGGCATTCCAGAGGTCAAACTTTAAAATGTCTTTTTCACTTTGGGAGGCCAAGGCGGGAGGATCACTTGAGGCCAGGAGTTCGAGACCAGCCTGGCCAACATGGTGAAACCTCCATCTCTACAAAAAATACAAAAATTAGCCGGGCGTGGTGGCACACACCTGTAGTCCCAGCTGCTCAGGAGGCTGAGGCATGAGAATCACTTGAACCCGGGAGGTGGAGGCTGGAGTGAGCCAAGATTGCACCACTGCACTCCAGCCTGGGCAACAGAGCAAGACCCTGTCTCAAAAAAATAAAAAATCAAAAATCTAGGTTGAATTCTCAGGTGTCTCTAAAGTGGCCTTCGATGTATTCTGCGCTGGGTGCTGGAGGGTTGACCATCTAACAGTGGCGAGCCCAGCCCCAGTCCAGGGGAAGGTAGAGGAAGTGAACCTGCTCATTGTAGGACTAGGACCCTTGAGGTGACAGAGAGCTGTGGTTAGCCTGAGTCCGTCACACTGTGGTGGTCTTTGAGGCCGCTTTGCAGGGGCAGCAAATCAGAAGGCTCGGTCTGCTGTGCTTACTCTGCTGTCTTTGGAAGGAAAGAGGAGGAAATCGCTCCGAAATGGGAGATAGGGCTGGTGGTCACGACTCAGCTCCACACCAAGATGAGACTTCCTGGGCCCCCAGGGAGGAAGAATAGCAGCTCCACTGCCAGGAGCCACGCCTCAGAGGAGCTGCCTTTCCACCTCCCTCCTGAAATGCCATTTTCAAATTTCTCCTTTACTCTTCCATCCCCAGAACCTAGTAAATATATGGCACATAGTACATGCTCAATAAATATTTATCAAATTAATGAGAAAAGATATGTGGATGTCCCCTCCTGTGCAGCTGTAAGGGGAGAAATAGAGTTTTTTTTTTTTTTTTAACTTTCCTACACCAGTTTTATTTAAAACACAAAAATAAGTATTTCTCTTTCTGTAAGGAAAAATGGCTCAAATATTGCTGAACACAGGCCAGACTCAGTGGCTCACGCCTGTATTCCCAGCACTTTGGGAGGTCGAGGTAGGAGCATCACTTGAGGTCAAGGGTTCGAGACCAGCCTGGCCAACACGGTGAAACCCCATCTCAAATACAAAAAAAAAATTAGCCAGGCATGGTGGCAGGTGCCTGTAATCCCAGCTACTTGGGAGGCTGAGGCAGGAGAACTGCTTGAACCCAGGAGGCGGAGGTTGCAGTGAGCTGAGATTGCGCCACTGCACTCCAGCCTGGGCGACAGAGCGAGACTCCGTCTCAAAAATAAATAAATAGAAAGAAAACACTACACTCCTTTCCATCTTTATCGCTGTCCTGCTAATAGTCACATGTAGTTCTGAGCATTTACTACTTGCCAGGTACTGTTCTGAGGCTTTCTGTGTATCAGTTCATTTTATTCTCACACAAACAAGTATGTACTATTATCAAGCCATTTTATTTATTAATTTATTTATTTTCTGAGATACAGCTTCACTCTTGTCTCCCAGGCTGGAGTGTAGTGTCATGGTCTCGGCTCCCTGCAACCTCCGCCTCCCAGGTTCAAGAGATTCTCCTGCCTCAGCCTCCGGAATAGGTGAGATTATAGGCATGTGCCACCATGCCCGACTAATTTTTGTATTTTTAGTAGAGACGGGGTTTCACCATGTTGGCCAGGCTGATCTCGAACTCCTGACCTCAGGTGATCCGCCCACCCCGGCCTCCCAAAGTGCTGGGATTACAGGCGTGAGCCACCACGCCCAGCCACTGTTCTAAGGCTTTGTGTATAAATTCATCTTATTCTCACACAAAAAAGTATGCACTATGATCAAGCCATTTTAAGGGGAGGCTCAGGGTGCTACCTGGATTAGGAAGGTGGATGATAGATTATCTGTTTGGATTTGAACTTTTTTTTTTTTTGAGACACTCTCACTCTATTAACCAGGCTGGAGTGCAGTACCGTGATCTCGGCTCACTGCAACCTCCGCTTCCCAGATTCAAGCAATTCTTGTGCCTCAGCCTCCCGAGTAGTTGGGAAGACAGGTGCACATCACCATGCTCTGCTAATTTTTGTATTTTTAGTCGAGACAGGGTTTCGCATGTTCACCAGGCTGGTCTTGAACTCCTGGGCTCAAGTGATCCACCCACCTCGGCCTCCCAAAATGCTGGGATTACAGGCGTGAGCCACCACGCCCAGCCTGAATTTTTAGAAGTTTTTATATAGCTTTGATACCAATGGATTAAATTTTGACAGGGCATTTGGCATGACTCAACTACAGGAAAGAGTTATCAAGGTGTTCTAAGCCCTCTCACTCCTACACCCACCCCCGCTGCAGGAAAGGGCCAAAGTCAGCTTTTTCTCTGTGACCCTGTGGCTGGAGTTAGGGCTGTCCATAAATAATCCTTCCTTTCTCTCCTTCCAGGCACATGAAAAGACTGCGCTTCCCGGCGACCCTTTGAAGTTCGGCGTGACCTGCTGACCCGCTCTGGCTGAGTGTAAGCTAAGAGGACAGGTGTCATATCAGGTCCAAGCCTCGCGAGTCACTGCCTGCTGTGCCATCCTCTCTTCTTCCCGTGCCAAAGGACTGGCAGCATTCCAGATGATGGCTGTGCCATGGGCCCGGGGTACACGAGTGATATGGAGCGGAGCGCTCAGCTGGCCCACAAAGGAGAGAAACCTCTGCTGCCTGAGGACCACAGAGAATCTGCAGCTGTGACTGCAGCACAGCCCAGCCTGCCCTGACCAACACAGCTCCAAGAGAGCCTGACACGTGGATCTCAGAGAAATGGATGAATAGGCTGGGTGCGGTGGCTCACGCCTGTAATCCCAGCATTTTGGGAGGCTGAGGTGGGCAGATCACCTGAGGTCAGGAGTTCAAGACCAGCCTGGCCAACATGGTGAAACCCCATCTCGACTAAAAATACAAAAATTAGCCGGGCGTGGTAGTGGGCACCTGTAATCCCAGCTACTCGGGAGGCTGAGGCAGGAGAATCACTTGAACCCAGGAGGCGGAGGTTGCAGTGAGCCGAGATCGTGACACTGTACTCCAGCCTGGGCAACAAGAGGGAAACTTCATCTCAATAAATAAATAAATAAGAATGCTGAATGAGTGAGTGAATGAATGAATGAATGAATGAATGAATGGCAGGGAATCGGGACAGGGTCACAGATTACCCCCAGGCCGGAGGTAGAGGAAGCAGCCATGCCTGAAGCCGGCTCTCCACACATATACTTTATTTCCACAGTCCCATTTTCCCATGCTGAACCTGGCGTCTTCGCCCTGACTTTTCCCACACCTGTCAGCACTGGGGGGCTCTTGGGGAGTAAGGAGCTACAGAGACAGGGACACAAGATGCGTGGAGAGCCTGGGAGATGGAGATGAGGAGAGTGAGCCGGAAACAGGAGGTGGGGGATCCACAGGAGGCCAGGGCTCAGCAGACAGTGAAGGGGCAGATATGGAGACAAGACGGACAGACACTGACCAGGAAGCCCAGAGAACAGGAGATCAGGAGTCAGAGGGAAAAGCAGGGTCAGGAGCAGAGAGAAAGGAACCGGGAGACATAGGTGAGGCAGTGATGAAGGGCAGATGAAAACAGTTGAAGGGGCAAAAAGACAGAGGCCTGCCACTGGGAGAAAAAGACAGAGACCCACAAGGCAAACAGGGGAAGTAGAGACACAAAAAAAGACCCCACAGAGAGCCAGGGCAGGGTGGGGGCTGCGTGCTCCTCGTGTTAGCCCCGGGAGTCTTTGCTGGTGGAGGAGCCCGGGCCAGTGCTGGAGGCAGGGCCGGTGCTGGAGACGTGGTCTCTGCTGGACCCGAGGCCTCCGCTCGAATCCGACGCTGTGCCTCCGCTCTCCACACCACCCTCTGTGTTTTCTCCGCCCCTGCTGGACCCCACGTATCCAGTGGAGCCCAGGTAGCTGCTGGCGCTGACGGGTCTGAAGGTCACGTGGCCCCCACTCGAGGCACTGGTGGAGCCGAAGGTCACGTGGCTAGTGTTGGGGTCACCATGCGTGATGTGGCTGGGCAAATGCCCAGTGCTGGAGCTGAGGCCGCCAAAAGTGACGCGGCCAAGAGAGCCACGGTCTCTGCTAGTCTTGTGGCTCAAAATGGACCCGGGGATGGCATGGGGGTGCCTGGTGGGCACCAGGACGGTACTGGAGCCGGCCCTCTGGGTGCTGGCCAGGTCCACGCTCAGGGTGCCGTCCAGCTTCGCGGCGGCGGCGGCCAGGTCCTTCTGGCGCTGCGCCTCCGCCTGCTCCTGGAGCTCCACCTGCAGGGAAGGTGAGCTGGGCCCCGACACACACTGAGGCCTGGCCCCACCCCCGCAGGCCCCACTCTCACCAGCTTCTCCACTTGGCTCAGCAGCTCCTCCCTGCTCATGGGGTAGTCATCGCTGGCCTCAAAACCCGGGGGGTCTTCTCTGGGGAGGGGAAGGAAAATTGGAAAAGACTAGACCTCAGCCCTCAAAAAGGCCAGCGGCCCTTCCTGCTAAACCCCGGGAGCCTCAGCCATTCTCCCACCAGCCCCGAGTGCCCTTCCCTTCTGGGGCACCCGGGGCCCCATCCTCCCACACAGGTGCCAAGCCCCTACTCCTTCTGGCTGCCTCGAAGCACATACTTCATATTCTAACCCCCCAGGGCCACATCCGCCAGCCAGTCCCCAAAAGCCCCCCAAAACCCTCTATCCTGTGTGTTCCCTCTGCCCCCATGGAAGCCCCGTCCCCTCTGCGTCCCTCCTGCCCTGCGCCTCACAGAGTGTCAGGGGGCTGAAGTGGGGCCATCTTCTTCGGAAGGTCCTCCAGGCTCTGGCCCAGCACTAGGAGGGCAGCGTCGGCCAGGGAGGTGAAGCTCTGGAGAGTGTGGGAGCCTGCGGTCAGCTGGGCCACCCCCGAGACCAGCCTCCTGTCCCGGCTCCCTGCTGCCTCCCACCTGGGCATATAGGAAGGCCTGCACTGTCAGGAGCTCCACCAGCCGCTTCTCAATGAGGCTCATGAAGAGGCCCATGTCCCGGTCTCCCATGCTGGTCTTGACCCCAAGGAGGTCATCGATCATGCTGCTGTCGCAATGGGCCTTGGTGAAGAGGAGCTGGATATCTGCGTCATGGAGGGCCGGTTGTCAGGGATCTGGCACCGCCAGCTGGGTGCCAGCCCTCTCCCCACTCAGGTCCTCACTGCCCCATTCTACAGAGACTGCAGTCAAGGCTCAGAGACCAAAAGGGAGTCACCCGAGCTCAGCCAGCCAGGCAGGGGGACGGCACTGCTGTGCATCCCTCTCTCCCTGACTTGTCCTTCAAAGTCAGCCTCAAGTGTCACGGCCTCCAGGAAGCCTTCCCAGTGACCCCAGCAGAGCCAGCCTCGTGAGTGTGAGATCCAGGCAGTGGTGAGGGGCCTGCACTTGGCTTGACACGCTGCTGCTCTTCCTATCTTGAAAATCTCAGCAATTTTTTAACAAGGGGCCCCTCATTCTGCACTGGGCCCCACAAATTATGGTCTTGCACCCCAGACTGAGTTAGGGCCTCCTCTCGCCCCCAGTGCCTGGGCATCCTCTGTCCTAGCCCCTGAGTGATGAGTGCCCAGTGCGCAGGTCAGTCCCCTCCAGGGCCTCTCCCCACTGTGCCCACATCACCTAGCACAGGGCTCGGCTCAGCCATCACGACAGCAGGAAGGAGGACCTGCCCATATCTGAGCTCCTACGGTATGCCCCGAGGAGGCTCTCCAGCTCGCTCCCCACCACCCCCCACCTTTCTCTCCATCCGTCATCCCTTCTAATTCTCATGACAACCCTGCAAAGTAGGCACTGCCATCCCCATTCCCAGAGCGGAAGGAGGAAGCCACACACCAAGGTTCACAATTGGTGGAGCTGAGATTCAAACCCAGGACAGGCTGGGTGCAGTGGCTCACGCCTGTAATCCAGCACTTTGGGAAGCCAAGGCAGGCAGATCATTTGAGGTCAGGAGTTTGAGACCAGCCTGGCCACCATGGTGAAACCCTGTCTCTACTAAAAATACAAAAAAAATAGCCGGGCATGGTAGTGCAGGCCTGTAATCCCAGTTACTGGAGAGGCTGAGGCAGGAGAATTGCTTGAACCCGGGAGATGGACGTTGCAGTAAGCCCAGATCACACCACTGCTCTCCAGCCTGGCTGACAGCGTGAGATTCCATGTCAAAAAAACAAATAAAAGCTAACAATAAATGTTTTAAAAAAGAGAAAGGAAACAGGACAGCCTGACTCCTGAGTGCTCTGCATGGCTACTTCCTGAAAAATAAGAAAGATGAGGCCCGGCGCAGTGGCTCACACCTGTAATCCCAGCACTTTGGGAAGCCAAGGCGGGTGGATCATCTGAAGTCAGGAGTTTGAGACCAGCCTGACCAACATGGCAAAACCCCCCTCCACTAAAAATACAAAAATTAGCTGGGTGTGGTGGTGTGTGCCTGTAACCCCAGCTACTGGGAGGCTGAGGCAGGAGAATCGCTTGAACCAGGATGGGGAGATTGCAGTGAGCCAAGATCGTGCCACTGCACTCCAACCTGGGGGACAGAGCGAGACTGTCTCAAATTTTAAAAAATAATAATAATAATAGAAAAAAAAGGATGCACAGGTGGATGCAACTGATACCCACAGAAAGGATTAAAAAAAAAAAAAAGAAACTCAGCCAGGAGTGGTGGCTCATGCCTATAATTCCAGCACTTTGGGAGTCCAAGACAGGAGGATCACTTGAGTCCAGGAGTTCAAGACTAGCCTGGACAACATAGTAAAATCCTATCTCTAAAAAAAAAAAAGGGCCGGGCACGGTGGCTCATGCATATGTAATCCCAGCACTTTGGGATACTGAGGCGGGCGGATCACCTGAGGTCAGGAGTTTGAGACCAGCCTGCCAACATGGCGAAACCCCGTCTCTACTAAAAATACCAAAATTAGTTGGGCGTGGTGGCGGGCACCTGTAATCCCAGCAACTCAGGAGGCTGAGGCAGAACTGCTTGAACCTGGGTGGCAGAGGTTGCAGTGAGCCGAGATTGTGCCACTGCACTCCAGCCTGTGCAAAAGAGCGAAATTCCTCTCAAAAAATAAATAAATGAAAAAAATCTAAAAAAATTTTTAAAAAGGAAACTCTAGACCCCTACCTCATACCATACATGCAAATCAATTTGTCATAAGTCACAGACTTCAATGTGGGAGTTCAAACAATGAAACTTCTAGGAGAAAACACAGCATAATGCCTTTGTAACCTCAGGACAGGCAAAAATTTCTTAGGCAGGCCACAAAGTCATCAACTACAAAAAGAAAATTTCATAAATTAGATATCCTCAAAACTAAGAAACTTCAGTTCATCACCAAAAAAAATGAAAAGGCAAGCTACAGTATAAGAGAAAATATTTACCAAAAGTCTAGTATCTAGAATATACAAAGAACTCCTTCAACTCAGTTATAGCAAGACAAACCCAATTTTTAAAAAAAACAAGTGCACAAGATTGAACAGGAACTTTACAAAAACATCTGAATGGCCAATACGATGCTCAATATTATTAGTCACCAGGGAAATGCCAATTAAATTAACAGAGAGAGTACGGCACACACGTTAGATGGCTAATATTAAAATGGCTGACGGCCAGGCACGGGGGCTCACGCCTGTAATCCCAGCACTTTGGGAGGCCGAGGCGGGCAGATCACGAGGTCAAGAGATCGAGACCATACTAGCCAACGTGGTGAAACCCCGACTCTACTAAAAATACAAAAATTAGCTGGGCGTGGTGGCGCACACCTGTAGTCCCAGCTACTGGAGAGGCTGAGGCAGGAGAATCGCTTGAACCCAGGAAGCGGAGGTTGCAGTGAGCCGAGATCATGCCATTGCACTCCAGCCTGGTGACAGAGCAAGACTGCATCTCAAAAACAAAACAAGATAAAAAATGGCTGACACTAGGAAGTGGTGGAAAAGGTGTGGATCACCGGGGACTCCCATATGCTCGCATAGGTGAGAGCATAAAATCTTGCGACCAGTGTGGAAAACTGTTTGGCATTTTCTAATAAATGTCAACATATACCTACCCTAAGACCCATCAGTCCCACTGCTAGGCATTTATAGACAGACAGATGTACATGGATGATCCGTGGATGAATACTGGATAGATGGATGGATGGGTGGATGATGGATATGGGACAGTTGGAGGGACAGCATCTGTTTTTTAGTGTTTTGTGAAACAAGTGGAATAATGCATAAGTGCCTTGCACAGTGAATGACACATAATAAACATTGCTATTATATTTTATCATCATTTTCTTTACAAATAATAACATTTTTGGTAACTAAGACTAAGAAGAAATTTGGTAACTAAGACTAAGAAGAAATTTGGTAACTAAGACTAAGACTAGGAAGACAAAAGTCAAATGTCATTGCAGATAGATGGATGAACAGATGGGTGTGGGGCTGTTGGAGGCAGATGGACAGATAGACAATGGATGGATTGATGGACATGGGACAGATGGAGGGATAGACCCTGGATGGATGGATGGACATGGGACAGTTGGAGGGATAGACCCTGCATGGATGGATGGACATGGGACAGTTGGAGGAATAGATCCTGGATGGATGGATGGATGGATGGATGGATGGATATACGGACAGATGGATATAGGACAGATGGAGGGGTAGATCCTCGATGGATAGATATGGGACAGATGAAGGAATAGACCCTGGATAGATAGATGGATATGGGACAGATGGAGGTATAGAACCTGAATGGAGAGATAGATATAGGACAGATGAAGGAATAGATCCTGGATGAATGATGGATACAGGACAGTTGGAGGAATAGACCCTGGATGGATGGATGGATGGATGAATGGATGGATGGATGGATGAATGGATGGATGGATATAGGACAGATGGAGGGGTAGGTCCTGGATGGGTAGATAGATATAGAACAGATGAAGGAACAGACCCTGGATAGATAGATGGATATGGGACAGAATGGAGGGATAGACCCTGGATGGAGAGATAGACATAGGACAGATGAAGGAATAGATCCTGAATGGATGATGGATATAGGACAGTTGAAGGGATAGACTCTGGATGGATGGATGGATATAGGATAATTGGAGAGACAGACGTTGAATGGATGGATGGATGGATGGATGGATGGATGGATGGATGGATATGGGACAGTTGGAGGGATCAACCCTAGATGGATGGATGGATGCATTGATAGATGGATGGATGGATGGGTGTAGGACAGTTGGAGGGACAGATGATGGATGGATAGATGGACATGGGACAGTTGGAGGGATAGACCCTGGTTGGAAAGATGGACAGATATGGGGCAACTGATAAGCAAGTGAACCAGGTTGTCCATGCAATGCCTCCAAGCCCCGCGGGCTGATGGTGTCCTTCCAAGTGGAGAAGCCAGGCTCGGGAGGGGGCACCCATGGGTGCTCACCAGCCTTGAGCTTCTCCAGCTGTCCCCGCACATCCTGGAAGCGGGCCTCAAGGCGCTCAGCCTCCGAGTGCACCTTGTCCACGCGCTGCTGCAATACCTTCTGCTGCTGCTCCTGCAGCAAATGCTGGTCATCCTTGCTGGCACGTGCGCTCACCAAAGCCTCCTGCATCTGTGGGGACAGGGCTGAATGCTGGGCCAGATGGCAGCCTCGGGAGTTGGGGGGTGTGGAGCTAGGAAGAAGCAGGAGGCAGGCTGAGGGAGGGAAGGGGGCGGGGAGGCCGGGAGGAGAGGAGGAGATGGAGAGGGCAGGCCTCACTCACCTCCTTGATCTCTTCCTGCACATGCTCCAGCTCCAAGTTCTGCTCGTTGATGAAGTTGAACTCAGCAAAGTTGCGCTCCTCGACTGGGAGAGTTGGGCAAGGCGGGGCCCAGAGAGAGGGAGACAGAGAAACAGAGACAGAGAGAACAGAGACAGAGAGGCATACAGAAGGCCAAAGAAAGTGAAGATGAGGAAGGCCACACAGAAACCAAGGCAGAGAGACGAACAGAGAGGAGTCACAGAGACAAAGAGGTGTGGGAAGATACGGCAGGCGGGACACAGAAATACACAGCAAGGCAGAGAGGGAAAGCCAGAGACTCAGCAATAGCAAGGGAGATGGGGAGATGCAGGCGGGGAGAATGGTAGATATGGGTAAGGAGAGAAACAGAGAGGAACAGGGTTGAGGGAAGGATGTGAAGAGTGACCCCAGGCCCAGGAGTGAGGAGGGGGTGGGGAGGGGCAGAGACAGGGCCACGGTAAGACGCCAGTGGACGCAGGCGGCAGGTCCCAGGCATGACACCTTGTTCCTCCAGCACAGATGGAGGAGTTCCCCAGGGCCAGAGCTGAGGCCAGCCTGCACTGGACTCAGGGGGTGCCGGGGTCCCGGGCCTCCTCCCTCCACCCAGGGCCCCACTCACTCTCCAGATACTTCTGCACCAACAGGTCAGGGTCACTCTCCCCCATCAGCTGGGACAGTTTATTCAGGGCGTCCTCGTAGCAAAGCACCAGCCTCTCCTGGGAGGTCTTCCAGACGCCCTCGGCCACCTCCCCGGCTAGGGGAAGAGAGAACAGCAGGTCGGCCTCCTGGGTGGCCTCCAACACAGAGACCTCCTGGGTGAGGGGGAGCGAAGTGTGGTCCCACCTGGGGCACGAAGGTGTGCTGCAGGTGCCCCAGGGGCGGCCAGGCCCTTGAGATGCAAAGGCAGCAGCCCCAGCCTCACCCTGCTTTTCACGCTTCTCCAGGACATCGGGATCCGGCTGCCGGTCGTTGTTCTTGAGCTTGAGGAAGTGGTGCAGCTGCTCCAGGTGCGAGATCTGCCGCTGCAGGACCTGCGCCTCCATCTCGCTCTGGGCCTCCTCCTTCTCCGCGCGCTCCCGCAGCAAGCCCATCTTGGCCTTCGCCTCCTCCCTGCGGGCGTCAGCCGGGGTCAGGATGACTGGAGGCTGGACTGGGGTCGGCCTGGGGTCCTGGGGATGGGCGGGGTCAGCCAGAGGTTGTGGGGGGTGGGGTGGAGTCAGCTGGTGTCCCAGATGGGCAGGGCCAGCCTGGGGTCACAGGAATGGGGCTGAATCAGGTTGCAGTTATCCTGTGGTCACAAAAAGCAGAGAACCGGCTGGGCACGGTGGCTCAGGCTGTAATCCCAGCACTTTGGGAGGCAGGAGGATCACCTGCAGTCAGGAGTTTGAAACCAGCCTGGCCAACATGGTGAAACTCCATCTCTACTAAAAATACAAAAATTAGCCAGACCTGGTGGTGCATGCCTGTAATCCCAACTACTTGGGAGGCTGAGGCAAGAGAATCGCTTGAACCTGGGAGGTGAAGATTGCAGTGAGCTGAGATCGCACCACTGCACTCCAGCCTGGGTGGCAAGAGCGAAACTGTCTCAAAAAAAAAAAAAAAGACAGAAGCAAGAACTTCAAAAGAGTGCGACATCATATTAGAAACCCAACACAAAACTCTCGGTGTGCTGCTGGCCCATGTTCTTTCAGCAGCCTGCTCTCCTCATCCTTCAGAGTGTACTGTCTCTCTCTATGTAAACTCTCTGTTCTCTATTTGCCTTCAGTAAATTCTCTTTGTTGGCTAAATCAGTCTCTTGGCAGAATTCTTTCTCCCAAGTAAGACTAAAAAGCGAGGATTCCTGCACTTCCCGGTGGCAGGTACAGTTTCCTTTTGGAGTGATGGAAATATTTCAGATCTAGACAGAAGTGGTGCGGTTGCACGGCCCCGTGAATGTACTAAATGCTGCTACATTCTATGCTTTAAAATGGTGAATTTTGCCATGTTTGTTTTAACAGAGAGAAAGAGAGAAATCACAGAGACCCTAAGGACGATCCAGGCCACAGCTGACGTCGATCAGGGACCATGAGAAAACAGAAGCCAGAGAAGAACTCAGTAGAAGGTAAGAAAGCATTTGGAGCAAAAGAAGAGGGTGAAGCTGAGAAAGAGACAGGGATGGAGTGAGAGAGAGAGCATGGAGCTCATGAGAGCCCCAGAGAGGGAGAGAGAAGCCAACACCTAAAGCAGCTTCAGCTCCTCAACTCCTTACAGTGTGCCTCTATCTGAAGGTGGCCCGAGAGAATCTCTGCCCCTTGCAACCAATGCTGACGAATAACAAATTCGCCAGATGCTTCCAGGAACCCTGCTGCACTATATATGTGCTAGATGCACTTTTTTTTTTTTTTTTCTCCTGAGACGGAGTCGCACTCTGTTGCCCAGGCTGGAATGCAGTGGTGCAATCTCGGCTCACTGCAACCTCCGCCCCCAGGGCTCAAGCAATCCTCCCACCTCAGCCTCCCAAGTAGCTGGGACCACAGACACCCGCCACCATGCCCAGCTAAGTTTTTATATTTTTGGTAGAGACGGGATTTCACCATGTTGGCCAGGCTGGTCTCGAACTCCTGAGCTCAAGCAATCTGCCTGCCTTGGCCTCCCAAAGTGCTGGGATTACAGGCGTGAGCCACCTCGCCCAGCCAGTAGATACATTCTTATGTGCTAGATGGGGTCAGTAGAGGTTAATTTACATGCCCAAGAAAAAGAACAGGGCCGGTGGGGTGCAATGGCTCATGCCTGTAATCCCAGCACTTTGGGAGGCAGAGGCAGGTAGATCATGAGCTCAGGAGTTCAAGACCAGCCTGGTCAAGATGGTGAAACCCCATCTCTACTAAAAATACAAAAATTAGCCAGCCACGGTGCCAGGCACCTGTAATCCCAGCTACTCGGAAGGCTGAGGCAGGAGAATTGTTTGAACCTGGGAGGTAGAGGTTGCAGTGAGCCAAGATAGCGCAACTGCACTGTAGCCTGGGCGACAGAGCCAGACTCTGTCTCAAAAAAAAAGACAGAACAGGACCTTGCCAGTGGAGGTGGGGAACTGGTGGCGGGGAGAGAGAAAAAGGGGATATTATGGGAGAAAAAATAGGTTCTGACGTGTTTCATGAGTCCTGAACCTTCCCACCACTGCCTTATGGAAAGGTGCGTCCTGAGTCATCTGGGTCCCGCCATCCCAGGATACCCGCAGTCTCTACCTGACGGCGTAGGCAGAGGTGGAGGAGAGGATAAGGGTGCTGACCAGGTGCTGCAGGTGGTGGATCTCCTGTGGGGGGAGGAGAAAAAAATCAGTGCCACTTCTTACAACCCCATTGCTCGAAGTCTTTCCTTTCGGCCCCGTGCTTCTCCAATAAGGAGTAAAGCTCTTGAGCCTTCCAAATGGGGACCCTCCTCATTAGCGACTGCCCATGAAAGGGATTTTAAAGAGGTGTGAAGTCAAATTGATAAGCTGGATCAAAAGGCTCTTTCTGTAGATAAGCAGAAACTAAGAAAATATTTAGTAACCTACGGGAACTGGGTGGAAATGAGGTGGAGGAGATGGAGAGGAAATGACGTTTCCCTAGGAGACCTTTTGGAATAGTTTGATTTGAGAACCTTGTTAATGTTTTACATATTCATAAAGGAAATTAAATCAATAAAGAGAGGAGAGAAAACTAAAACTGAATGCAAATGGAAGCAAGTGAACTTTATTTAAAAATAGTAATAGGGCCAGGTGCGGTGGCTCAGGCCCGTAATCCCAGCACTTTGGGAGGACGAGGCAGGCAGATCACCTGAGCTTGGGAGTTCGAGACCAGCCTGGCCAACATAGAGAAACTCCATCTCTATTAAAAATACAAAATTAGGGCCAGGCGCGGTGGCTCACGCCTGTAATCCCAGCACTTTGGGAGGCCGAGACGGGAGGATCACCTGAGGTCGGGAGTTTGAGACCAGCCTGACCAACATGGAGAAACCCTGTCTCTACTAAAAATACAAAAAATTAACCAGGCGTGGTGGTGCATGCCTATAATCCCAGCTACTTGGGACAATGAGGCAGAAGAATAGCTTGAACCCGGGAGGCGGAGGTTGTGGTGAGCCGAGATCGTGCCATTGCACCCTAGCCTGGGCAACAAGAGTGAGACTCCATCTCAAAAGAAAAAAAGAAAGAAAGAAAGAAAGAAAGATGAAATGAGGAATGCTCAGGAAAAAGCTGGTGATATTGGAATGGAATCAGAGGTATCAATGTGAACTCACTATTGTAAAATATGTCAGCCAGGCGCAGCGGCTCATGCCTGTAATCCCAATACTTTGTGAGGCCAAGGCAGGAGAATCACCTGAGCCCAAGAGTTTGACAGCAGCCTGGACAACATAGTAAGACCCCATCTCTACAAAACATAAATAGAATTTTAAAACATATAAAATATGTGTGCTTCCTAGCTCTCTCCAGAGGAAGGGCCTCAAAGCAATGACACCCAAGTAGCAACAAAGTCTCTTAGTGCCAGGCTGGCGGCTCACGCCTGTAATCCCAGCACTGTGGGAGGCCGAGGTGGGCGGATCACGAGGTCAGGAGATCGAGACCATCCTGGCTAACACGGCAAAACCCCGTCTCTACTAAAAATACAAAAAATTAGCTGGGCGTGGTGGCGGGCGCCTGTAGTCCCAGCTACTCGGGAGGCTGAGGCAGGAGAACGGCGTGAACCCGGGAGGCAGAGCTTGCAGTGAGCCGAGATCATGCCACTGCACTCCAGCACTTTAGCCTGGGTGACAAAGCGAGACTCCGTCTCAAAAAAAAAAAAAAAAAAAAAGAAAACGGTCTCTTAGTGCCTCAACACCTACTCTTCCCTAGAAAGAACCAGGACTCCTCAGAAAAATGGCCAACCCCAGGGATGGGGCAGAACAAGGTCCAGATTACCCAGACTATCTTCGTGTGCCAGAAAGTGAGGAAGTACTCCCAAAAGGTGATGGGCTATGTCCAAAGGCCGCAGAAGCCAGCTTGAAGGGGCTCCCACTAACCAAATCTGGGGCAATTTGAACATTAAAATGAATGGCAGTTATGGATCATCATCTATAAAGTCAGAATACACTAACGCTCACTGACAACACTCAAATACACAGGGGGAGAAAGAGAAGTGTTTCCTTTTTGCTTTTTTTTTTTTTGAGACAGAGTTTCACTCTTGTTGCCCAGGCTGGAGTGCAATGGCACAATCTTGGCTCACTGCAACCTCCAGCTCCCTGGTTCAAGTGATTCTCCTGCCTCAGCCTCCCAAGTAGCTGGGATTACAGGCGTGCACCACCACACCTGGCTAATTTTTTGTATTTTTAGTAGAAACGGGGTTTCACTATGTTAGCCAGGCTGGTCTCGAACTCCTGACCTCAGGTGATCCGCCTGCCTCAGCTTCCCAAAGTGCTGGAATTACAGGCATGAGCCACCACACCCGGCCGAGAAGTGTTTCCTTAAGGAAAATGCCATCTTATAAATGTGGGAGAAATGACAGAGTCTTTTAAATTACCCTGTTGCAGCCATTACAGTAATAACCATTCAGGGAAGAATCATTCATGGATGATAAAATTGATGGCAGTAGCTGCTGGCTGTGGCTGCACACTCCATGGAGCCGGTAGGAGCCCTGCCCCTTCTGAGTTGGGATGGGAGCTCCCCGTGTGCAGCTGCAGCCACCAGAACCGCAGCTGCAGACCCAGGCCTTCTGCTCCACAGAGCAGGCAGGATCCCCGCCCTCCTGGGCGGGACTACAGCTGCCCAAACTGCTGCTGTGGATCTGAGCCTCTCTGTGCTCTTGCAGGGAGCCGGGAGCAGGCAGGATCTGCCCTCCCGGGTGCAGCTGCAGCTGCCCAACCCGCAGCTACAGACCCGGGCCTCCCACTCCAGGGAGCAGGCAGCAGCCGGGGACAAGCGAGGGTCCTGCCCCTTCCGAGTTGGTGGGGTGGGAGCTCCCAGAGTGCAGCTGCAGCCACCCTCCCAACCACAGGACCTAGGCATCTCTGAAGTTCTCTGCAGCCTGTACCCTGAACGGCCCAGGAAAGCACCACCGCACCCCCCTCCCCACCCCGATCCCTGCAGGCTCGAGCGTGTCTGCTCCTGCTGCTTGGCCTCTCTCCTCTCTCACACCCACTCTGATCTCAGAGAGGGGTTGGGGTCCAGCCCAGTGCCATGAATGGCAGCAGGAGGCAGGCAGATTCCTGGGCAGAAGAGGGCAAGTACCCGGTAAGGTCCCTCCTTCAAGCCAGGGAGGGCCTGAAGGCTGGGGGCCAGGTTGCCAGTACTGCAAAACGAGTGGGGACTTGCAGCGTCTCCTCCAGGCCTGCCCATGGCCGCCCATGGAGCTACCCTCTCTGCTGAGAGCTTCAGAGGCCTGCAGAGACATCTGAACAATCTGCCTGCGGAGAGGATCCACCCTCTCCAGGGCCTCCTCACTGCTGATAGCTGAACACTGGACGAGACGACCTGCCTGCAGAGGAGCTGCCCCCTGCAGGTCTCCTCTGAGCTGTCCTAACACTCGGTAAAGCTCCTCTTCATCTTGCTCACGCTCCACTTGTCTGCCTACCTCCTTCTTCCTGGACACAGTACAAGAACTCGGGCAAAGGCACCACTGGCCAAGGAGGTTTCCAGCCAGAAAAGTGATGCCGTAAATATCCCGTAACAAAATGATTGAGTGAAGGTGTGTCAGGGGACAAGATATTTACACAGTCTCAGAGAATCTCCCCACGGACCACTTATTCACTACAAAAAGGAAAACTCTTCCTGGCTAGCCAAGTGATCAAAGACAACATCACTAGTCATGGGACAAGTTGACATCAGGTGCCTCCTGAGATCTTGCACAGGAAGGACACACTATCACTGCTGTGACATTCCCCCCAAAGTGCAGACGCCAAGTCTAATCATGAAGAAAGATCAGATAAACCAGCCGGGCGTGGTGGCTCATGCCTGTAATCCCAGAACTTTGGGAGGCTGAGGCGGGTGGATCACCTTAGGTCAGGAGTTTGAGATCAGCCTGACCAACACGGAGAAACCCTGTCTCTACTAAAAATACAAAATTAGCCGGGCATGGTGGTGCATGCCTGTAATCCCAGCTACTCAGGAGGCTGAAGCAGGAGAATCACTTGAACCCGGGAAGTGGAGGTTGCAGTGAGCCAAGATCATGCCATTACACTCCAGCCTGGGCAACAAGAGTGAAACTTAGTATCAAAAAAGAAAAAAAAGACCAGATAAACCCATGTCAGGGGACATCGCACAACACAAACGGCCTGGATGCTTCCAAAATGTCAACGTCATGGAGAAAAAAAGCCCAAGGGACTGACCCAGATGAACAGAGCCAGAACAACCAAATGCAACGTGGGATTCTGGACCAGAGCCTAGAGTAGGAAAATCAAGTTCACTGTAAAGGACATCACTGGGACAATCAGTGACCTTGACATATGGACGGTTTAGAATTCTAACAATGTTAACCTCCCTGACTTGGATAACAGCACTGTGTTTATGTAAGGAAATGGCGTTGTTCTTAGGAAATGCTCACTCAAGTACTTAGGAGCATAATGTCTACAACATTGTCAAACAGTTCAGCATTCAGGATAATAAATTATTTTCAGCAAAACAATAATTACACACACCAATAGTAAGAGTGGGGGAGAAAGAGAAAATAAATGTGGCAAATTATCAAACTGGGTGAAAGATATATAGGAGTTCTTTGTATAATTCTTGCACCTTTTCTGTAATTTGAAATTATTTCCAAATGAAAGTCAAGACCGGACGCAGTGGCTCACGCCTCTAATCCCAGCACTTTGGGAGGCCGAGGCAGGCGAATTGCCTGAGCTCAGGAATTCAAGACTAGCCTGGGCAACATGGTGAAACCCTGTCCCTACTAAAAAAAAAAAAAATCGGCCGGGTGTGGTGGCTCACGCCTGTAATCCCAGCACTTTGGGAGGCCGAGGAAGGTGGATCATGAGGTCAGGAGATCGAGACCATCCTGGCTAACACAGTGAAACCCCATCTCTACTAAAAATACAAAAAATTAGCTGGGCGTGGTGGCAGGCCCCTGTAGTCCCAGCTACTAGGGAGGCTGATGCAGGAGAATTGCTTGAATCTGGGAGGCACAGGCTGTAGTGAGCCAAGATCACTTCACGGTGCTCCAGCCTGGACGACAGAGTGAGACTCATCTCAAAAAAAAGAAAGAAAGAAAGTCAAAAGAGAGGGGACAGGGCTGGTTCTTCAAAGATCCCCGTGGAATGTATAATAAATGGTCTTGCTTGCTCATAGATTGCCCTGGGTGATACTATTCAGAATGACATTCTGCTTTCTACAACTATAAATGAGGCCACTTTTTTGTTGGAAGTGTCCTCCAACATTTCCCAGGCCTCCATGCCTTTTGGACTAAAGCAAGCCTACAGCTCTAGTCAATCCCATACTTGAGGCCTGAGTGCTAGAGCAGGAAGGGCAAACAGCTGTGGGGAGGACCTGCGCAGGGGTCCCTCTCTCCTCCCCTGGATTTCAGGGCCACTGACCTTCTTCAGCTTGCGGTCCACGTTCAGATAGCGGTTCCTGTCAATCCGCAGCAGATCCAGCTCCTCCCGCAGGGCCGCATTCCGCACCAGCTGGTTGTCAAAGTGACAGGTGACCTGGGAGTAGAAAGGCGGATGGAAGAGTGGGTCTGAAGCCAAGTCTGCCTGCCTCCTCCAAGCTCAGCCAAGGAGGAGACACTTATCAGAGGTTGGGCCGGCCTGTTTCCTGAGAAACAGAGGTTCTTTGGGGTTCCCGAAATCAATGTCTACTCCCCTCTAAGGACCCATCAGTCTTCTTTCCTTGGGAACCTCCATCTCTCCAGAATCCTGTGTCCTGACACACATGTGCACACACTGCCCAGCATTTCCAGAATCCAATGACCATGCCCAGTTCTTCCCATAACCGCACAATTCAGGTCGAGGGACCAGGAGGTTGACCCTCACCCTGTCCAACTGGTTTTCTAGGATCCTGATCCTTCGCCCGATCTTGACCTTCTGATCCAGGATGAATCCCGGGGACCTGACATTCTTACTGTGGGTAAAGATCCGCGTCTCCCACTCCTGGATCTAGAAGAAAGAGGATGGTACCTGTTTTTGGTTGCCTGAATGTGGGAGAGATTGAATGGCCCAGGGAAAATGAGTCACTAAGCATGGCAAACATCTGCTGTCCCTGTCACCCCAGAATAACATCTACCCTTCTGCTGACACTATCCAGCCCTCCATGTGGTTCTGGTGGGCCTTCCAACCACAGTGTATCACCCTATCAGTCACATGACCCAGGTCTGGACACTCACAGGGATTGGCCTAGAGATGGGAATGTGACCCCATGAAGCCAGCCTGACTCCTTTCCGTTTTTTGTTTTTTGTTTTTTTTTTTTTTGAGACAGAGTCTTGCTCTGTCTCCCAGGCTGGAGTGTGCAGCGGTGCAATCTTGGCTCACTGCAACCTCCACCTCCCGGGCTCGAGCAATTCTAGTGCCTCAGCCTCCCGAGTAGCTGGGATTACAGGCACGTACCACCACACCCAGCTAATTTTTGTATTTTTAGTAGAGATGGGGTTTCACCATGTTGGCCAGGCTGATCTTGAACTCCTGACCTCAAGTGATCCACCCGCCTTGGCCTCCCAAAGTGCTGGGATTACAGGCAAGAGCCACTGCACCCAGCCCTGACTCCTTTCCTGATAGTCTAGGGGAAGCACATGAGATGGAAGGATGGGATTCCAGGACTTCTCCTGTCATAGCCCCACCACAGGGAGGGTCCTGGGAGAATGAGGCCAGTGGACAGAAGTGGAGATGAGAGTTGGAGAGATGGTGAGAATGAACTTGATGACATTAGTAGCCCTGGGTCTGCTTATGCCTAAAACCAGCTTCCAATCTGTCCTTCTCATTTCTGTATTCATCTGTACTTATTGGGGTGTGCTCTGTCTCTCCAAGCAAACTGGGGGTTCCATGAGGACACAGAGTCTTGTGTTTTCTCCCTGTCCGAGACAAAGCAGGTATTCAACATAACATGCAGACTAAATAGATAAATGAATTGCTCAACACTTCAATTTGTGCTCTGTTATGGGTTGAATCACGTCCCGTAAAAACTCATATGTTGGCCGGGCACGGTGGCTCACACCTGTAATCCCAGCACTCTGGGAGGCAGAGGTGGGTGAATCAGCTGAGGTCAGGAGTTCAAGACCACCCTGGCCAACATGGCGAAACCCCACCTCTACTAAAATACAAAAATTAGCAAGGCGTGGTGGCAGGCACCTGTAATCCCAGCTACTCGGGAGGCTGAGGCAGGAGAATTGCTTGAACCCAGGAGGAGAGGTTGCAGTGAGCTGAGATTGTGCCACTGCACTCCAGCCTGGGGAACAGAACAAGACTCCATCTCAAAAAAAAACAAAAAAAAAAACACCTCACATGTTGAAGTCTTAACCCCCAGTACTTTAGAATGTGACCTTATTTGGAGACAGATCTTCATAGAAGTAATTAAAATGAGGTAATTGAGGTGGGCCCTAATCCACTACGACGAGGTGTTCTTAGAAAAATGGGAAATTGCTGGGTGTGGTGGCTCATGCCTGTAATCCCAATACTTTAGAAGGCTGAGGCAGGATGATCTCTCGAAGCCAGGAGTTCAAGACCAGCCTGGGCAACAAAGCAAGACCCCATCTCTACAAGATACAAAATAAATTAGCTGGGCATGGTGGTGCACACCTGTAGTCATAGCTACTTGGGAAGCTGAGGTGGCAGATCCCTTGAGACAAGGAGCTCGAAGCTGCAGTGAGCTGTGATTGTGCCATTGTACTCCAGCCTGGGTGACAGAGGGAGATCCTGTCTCAAAACAAAACAAAACAAAAAAGGAAATTTGGACATAGATACGCACACAGGGAGAACGCCACGTAAGGATAAAGGCAGAAGTCAGGCGTGGTGGCCCACGCCTGTAATCCCAACACTTTCGGAGGCTGAGGTGGGCAGATAACTTGAGGTCAGGAGTTCGAGACCAGCCTGGCCAACATGGCGAAACCCCATCTCTACTAAACATACAAAAATTAGCCAGGTGTGGTCGCGCATGCCTGTAATCCCAGCTACTTGGGAGGCTGAGGCAGGAGAATCGCTTGAACCCAGGGGGCAGGGGCTGCAGTGAGCTGAGAGATTGGGTGACATGTCTACAAGCCAAAGTACCCAAGACTGCCAGCAAACTGGCAGAAGCAGAGAGAGAGAGGCATGGAACAGACAGATTCTCCCCCACACTGCTCAGAAGGAACCAAACCTGCCTACATCTTGATCTTGGACTTCTGGCCTTTGGAACTATGAGAAAACATATTTTTGTTATACGAGCCACCCAATTTGTGGAACTTTGTCACGGCAGCCTTAACAAACTAATCCACGTACCAAAGATACCTCAGAAGGCTGCAGCAAACTTAAGACTCAGCATGAGGATGTTTTAAATTTTTGAGGAAGACCTTGATATTGGTCAGATACCACATGAACTGCTAGCTTAAGGCAGTTCACAAGTTCAACATGAGAGGGCGCTATCATCCTTTTGAAGATGTCACATCTTTGTGAGACTGGATTTTCAGCAGTTGCTGCAATAAAAGCCAAATACCCAATTGTTGGTGGGCGCAGTGTCTCACGCCTGTAATCCCAGCACTTTGAGAGGCCAAGGCGAGCGGATCACCTGAGGTCAGGAGTTTGAGACCAGCCTGGCCAATATGGTGAAACCCCATCTCTACTAAAAATACAAAAATTAGCTGGGCGTAATGGCACGTGCCTGTAATCCCAGCTAATCGGGTGGCTGAGTCACGAGAATCACTTGAGCCTGGCCTGGGAGGTGGAGGCTGCAATGAGCCGAGATTGCACCATTGCACTCCAGCCTGGGTGACTGAGCGAGACTCCACCTCAAAAAAGAAAAGAAAAAGAAATGTCCAAAATGTTGACACTGGGGGAAAATGCAGCAAAGTGTACAAGGGATGTCTCTGCATTATTTCTTTCAACTGCACATGAATCCCAACAAAATTTTCTTTCTTTATTTTTTCTTCTTTTTTAGAGACAGGGTCTCACTCTGTCACCCAGGCCGAGTGCAGTGGCACCATCATAGCTCACTGCAGCCTCCACCTCCCAGGCCAGGCTCAAGCAATCCTCCTGCCTCAGTAATTGCTTTATGAAAGAAGAGATGACATACGGTAAAACTGCACATATTTAGTGTTCAATGTGGGATGGGCACGGTGGCTCACGCCTGTAATCCCAGCACTTTGGGAGGCTGAGGTGGGCAGATCCCCTGAGGTCAGGAGTTCGAGACCAGTCTGGCCAACATGGCGAAACCCTGTCTCTACTAAAAATACAAAATTAGCCAGGCATGGTGGCAGGCACCCGTAGTCCCAACTACCCAGGAGGCTGAGGCAGAAGAGTTGCTTGAACCCAGGAGGTGGAGATTGCAGTGAGCTGAGACTGCGCCACTGCACTCCAGCCTGGGTGACAGAGCGAGACTCCATCTCTAAATAAATAAATAAACTGTATAATTGTTATGTTTGGACATAAAATAGTGAAAATATGCATTGCCCCTAAAAGTTTCCTCATGCCCTTTTGTAGTTCCTCACCTCATTCTCTTCCTGCAGTCGAGTCTCCCCCCAGCAATCACTCATCTGTTTTCTGTCACTACAGATTGGTTTGATTTTCTAGAATTTTATATTAATGGAATTGTATAGTAAGGACTCTTTTGGGGATCAAAGGGGTATCTGGTTTCTTTCACTCAGAGTAGTTATTTTGAGATTCACCCATGTTGTGTGTATCAATAGCTGGTTCCTTTTATTCATGAGTCATATTCCATTGCATGTATAGACCACAATTTGCTCGTCCACTCGACCACCGACAGACATTTGGGTTGTTTCAGTTTTCGATTTTACAAATCAAGTTGGGTTGTTATGAATATTCATGTACAATTCATTATATGGACATGTGCTTTCTTTCCTCTTGGCTAAACATCTAGGAGTGGAATGTCTGAATCATATTGTCAAGTATACGTTTTGTTTTTTGGCAACTGCCAAACTGGGCCAGGCACGGTGGCCCACACCTGTAATCCCAGCACTTTGGAAGGCCGAGGCAGGTGGATCACTTGAGGTCAGGAGTTCAAGACCAGCCTGGCCAACATAGTGAAACCCCCCTCTCTACTAAAAATATAAAAATTAGCTGGGAGTGGTGGCACACACCTGTAATCCCAGCTACTCAGGAGGCTGAGACAGGAGAATGTTTGAACCCAGGAGACAGAGGTTGCAGTGAGTTGACATTGTGCCATTGCACTCCAGCCTGGGTGACAGAGCGAGACTTCGTCAAAAAAAAAAAACAAAAACAAAAAACAAAAACCTGCCTAACTGTGCAAACTGTGTACCAAAAGTAGTGTCCCATTCCACATTCCCACCAGTGGAGTATGAGACTTCTGTTTCCTCTACATCCTTCCCGCAACACTTGGTATGGACCGTCTTTTTAATGGAGTTTGGGAAAGTTCTTAATATATTCTGGATACAAGTTCTCTATCAGATACGTGCTTTGCAGATATTTTCTCCCAGTCTGGACCTTGTCTTTTCATTCCTTGCCTTTGCCAGTTTCTGCAGATGGGATTCCTTGACTTGTGGACTCCTTACCTGTGGCCGCATCACTGGTTTTTGTTTTTTAAAGGGGTTCCGAGCCAGGCACAATGGCTCACGCTTGTAATCCCAGCACTTTGGGAGGCCACGGTGAGTGGATCACCTGAGGCCACGGGTTTGAGACCAGCCTGGCCAACATGGCAAAACCTCATCTCTACCAAAAAATACAAAAATGAGCTGGGCTTGGTGGCACGTGCCTGTAATCCCAGCTACTCAGGAGGCTGAGGCAGGAGGATCGCTTGAACCTGGGAGGTGGAGGTTGCAGTGAGCCAAGATCCTGCCAGCCACTGCACTCCAGCCTGGGTGACAGAGCGAGACTTTGTCTTGAAAAGAAAAAGAAAGTGGGTCTCTCTCTGTTGCCCAGGCTGGAGTGCAACAGGGCAATCACAACTCACTGAAGCCTCAAACTCCTGGGCTCAAGTAGCCCTGCCCCCTCAGCCTCAAGACACGCACCACTGTGCCCAACTGACGAATTGGTTTTTTAAATGAAGGCTAGACCAGAATTTAGCAGAATGAATACCACATTAAAAAATGTATATATATATATATTATTTGCTGAAACTTCTGTTTCAGATATATTAATATATGTCTGTGTGTATATCTGTATGCATCTTGGTGTGTATGAACTACACCTCATGAGTCATGGTCATAAAAACTTGACAGATCACTGGCCTAGAAAAATCACATTGTTTGCAAGGTCAAATAGCAAGGTCCCAAAACAGATGGGATTCGCAACCTGTCTAGACTGCGGCATTACCACCGTCCTTGTTTGCAGATGAAGAAACTAGGGCCCAGAGAGGGGAAAACCTGCCTGCCCCCGATCACAGAGCTCCGATGGCAGAGCCAGGACTCTAATGCAGGTTTTGGGGACTCTAACATGCGAACCTTTCCTGCTTAACCACACCAGTCCTGTTTTTGAATGTCTGGGACTGTGCTAAAGCAGCAAACATCTATGTTTCCACTGAACACAGCTCTACCAGATGGATGCTTTCAATAGCCCCGATTTTTTTTTTTTTTTTTTGAGACAGAGTCTTGCTCTGTCGACCAGGCTGGAGTGCAGTGGCGCGATCTTGGCTCACTGAAACCTCTGCCCCCCGGGTTTAAACGATTCTCCTGGCCGAGCGCAGTGGCTCACGCCTGTAATCTCAGCACTTTGGGGGCCGAGGTGGGCGGATCACAAGGTCAGGAGATCGAGACCATCCTGGCTAACACAGTAAAATCCTGTCTCTACTAAAAATACAAAAAAAGTAGCCAGGCGTGGTGGTGGGCACCTGTAGTCCCAGCTACTCGGGAAGCTGAGGCAGGAGAATAGCATGAACCTGGGAGGCGAAGCTTGCAGTGAGCCGAGATTGTGCCAATGCACTCCAGCCTGGGCGACAGAGCAAGACTCCGTCTCAAAAACAAAACAAAACAAAAAACTATTCTCCTGCTTCAGCCTCTCAAGTAGCTGGGATTACAGGCATGTGCCACCATGCCTGGCTAATTTTTGTATTTTTTGTAGAGATGGGGTTTCACCACGTTGGCCAGGCTGGTCTTGAACTCCTGACCTCAAGTGATCTGCCCGCCTCAGCCTCACAATGTGCTGGGATTACAGGCATGAGCCACTGTGCCTGGCCTAATAGCCCCAATTTCACATGAGGAAGCTAAGGCTCAGGGAGGTTACAACAGTTGCCCGTAAGCAGGATCCACAGAACCCCCTCTCAAACCCCACCTGCTTGTCCAGGGCCCTGGTCTGCTCCTGCAGCTCCTCGATCTCCGCCTGCACCTGGGCCCGGCCCTTCAGCAGGCGGTCCATGTTCTCCAGCCGCTCACTGTCCCGAAGCCGCTTGACCTGGTTCTGGGCTGCGCTGATCTGCACCTGGAGATCACCCCGTACCTCCTCCAAGCGCCGGATCTCCTCACTACCCAGGCAGGGAGGTGGAAGAGGGGCCAGTAAGGGGGCAGAACTCAGCATCACTGAAGGCAGGACCCAGGAGTCCAGTCTTCAGCCCCTCTGACCCCCTCCTCCCCAGCTCAGGGCCCAGGCGCCCAGCTCACAGTTGCTTGTTGATGCGCTGGTGGACTTCCTTGCTGTAGGCCCGCCTCTCCCCTTCCATCACTTTGCATTGTCGCTGCAGCCTACTCAGCTCCCAATCCACTGAGAACAGGGCCAGCCAAGGGACTCAGCAGGGATCCTGGCCACCAGCTCCTCCCAACCCAGGACCTAGGAATTCTGCTCCCTTTGGGGTCTCACAAACTGCAACTGAACTGCAGATCCAGCCTCCAACACCCCTCTAGGAATGCACCTCAGTTCCGGGATCCCTCGAGCTTCCTCATCCCTTCATACCCAAAACTGAACTCAGGGTTTTTTCCCCTAAAACCCACTCCCATCCCACCAGAGGGCACTTCTGGAAGGCCTCTGGGTCTTCTGGGACCTGGGCACACCACCTGGAATTGGGAAGGCTCTTGCTCCCTCCCTCCTTTTCTGCCGCACCATCAGCAGCCCTCAGCCCCATCCTCTTGCCTCCTCCCTCTCTTAACCCATCCCCTGGGCTCAGCCTCATCCTTTCCTACCTGGACCATCACCCCAACCTTTCTCTCAACTTCCAGCCTTCCCACACAGTCCCAGCGGGTCTCTCTACACCCACAGCCAACCCTACCCCACCCACAGCAGACCCTACCCCTCATAGGCCTCCCATGATGCCCCAGTACCTGCAGGACAAAGTCTTAGCACCTCAGCCTGGGATCCGAGACCCCAAGTGACCTGACTTTACCCACCTCTCCAGTCTTGCCCATATGCTCCCCATCTCCAAAGGCCCAGTAGTTTTCAATCAGCGGGTGATTCTGCCTTCCAAAAACATTTGGCAATGTCTGGAGACTTATTTTTTTCTAGACAGGGTCTCGCTCTGTCCCCCAGGCTGTAGCGCAGTGGCACAATCTCAGCTCATTGCAGCCTCCACCTCACAGGCTCAAGTGATCCTCCCACCTCAGCCTCCCGAGTAGCTGGGATTATGGGTGCACGCCATCACACCTGGCTAATTTTATTTTATTTTTGTAGAGATGAGGTCTCACTGTGTTGCTCAGGCTGGTCTTGAACTCCTGGGCTCAAGTGATCCTCCTTCCTCAGCTTCCCAAAGTGCTGGGATTACAGGCATGAGCCAGCATGCTCAGCCTAGAGACATTTGTCATTGTCATGACTTGTGGAGAAGGGAGGGGGCTACTGGTATCCAGTGAGTAGAAGCCATGGACACTGCTTGGCATCCTACGACACACAGGACTGCCCCCACAACAAAGAATTATCCCACCCCAAGAGTCAACAGTACCAAGGTTGAGAAAGCCTACTCTAGCCACATTCTGTCATCTCTGTAGAAACACCCTTCCTTCCTTCTCCCCTTGGCAATTCCTACAGGGAGTTCTGGGCCCCACTCAAACTTCTGCTGCCTGAAGTCTCCAGCCTGCCCCACTGCCCAGGCTTGGCCCACCCAGGGTGGTGCCCGCCCCGCCTCCCTTAGGGCGCATGTCTGTTCCCACCAGAGGGCGCTCCTGGACAGACACTCTCCCTCCCTCCCTACAGGACCTGGAACTTGGGAAAGCTGGAGGCTGGAAAAGAATGGGTGAATGATATAAAGAATGAATGAATTACCCATTCCCTCCAGAAAGGCCTCGCTTCCCTCCTCGGAGCGGGCACTCCCTGCCAAGCGTCCCAAAGGCATCCTGGCCAAACAGGGTGGGGCTCCTGTAGGGATGGACATATAAGACCCTTCAGACAGCAGGCGGGCCAGGGCCCAGAGAGGGTGGACAATGAACTGCGAGGGACTGGGAATTGAAAGGGGGTGACCCTAGAACCACGCTGGCCTCATTCCTCCAAGAGGGGTTGGAGGGGGAACCTCTCTCAGGCCTCTCCCACACCTCTCCAGCCCTCCCACCTCTCACACTCTGGGTCTTGCGTCTAGGCTCCGATTCTGGCGCGGGTTTGGCAGGGGATAGGCCTCCTGGGCTCTCAGGATATCCGAGGCCAGGCTGTTTGGTCGCAGGAGAGGGGGAAACCCCGGCCTGCTGTAGGGGGGGTTGAGCAGGGTCGGGGGAGTCCTGGGCCCTACCTGCCGACGGGCCTGACCTGTTCTTGGTGCTCCAAGTTCAGTGTTGTGGTCTGGTTACTGGGGAGATAAGGGACCAATGAGGACTGAGGACAGCGGCCAGGGAGGGACCGAGGCCGCGGGAGAAACTATGGGAGGCGGGGCGGAGAAGGATGCGAGGCGTAGACCTGCAGGGTTCCCACGGACTGAGAACTGATGGGCAAGGCCAGGCGCGGTGGCTCACGCCTGCAATCCCAGCATTTTGGGAGGCCGAGGCGGGCGCATCACTTGAGGTCACGAGTTCGAGACCAACCTGGCCAACATGGTGAAACCCTGTCTCTACTAAAAGTACAAAAAATTAGCCGGACATGGCGGCTCGTGCCTGTAATCTCAGCTACTCAGGAGGCTGGGGCAGGAGAATCGCTTGAACCCGGGAGGCGGAGGTTGCAGTGAGCCGAGATCCCGCCACTGCACTCCAGCCTGGGCGACAGAGCGAGACTCCGTCTCAAAAAACAAACAAACAAACAAACAAAACTGATGGGCGGCGAGGTCCTGAAAGGGGCGGAGCCGGGAGGGCCTGTGGAGCGGTGCTGCGGAGCCCTGAGAGGTGCACGGCTGTGAGGCCTGAGAGGGGCGTGCCGTAGGGAGCTGTGATGGGCGGGGCTGAGACCTGTGAGGAGAGTAAGTGGGAGGAACTTCGAGGGGCGGGGCTTCGGGGCCGGCGAGGGGAGGGGCACGGACACCTGTACAGGACGCGACTTAGGAGCCGGCGAGGGGAGGGGCACAGACACCAGTACAGGACGGGGCTTCGGAGACAGCGAGCGGAGGGGCTTCCCCGTAAGGGGCGGGCTTCGAGGGTCGCGTTTGGAAGGCCTTACGAGGGGCCCGGTGGAAGGGCGGTGAAGGGCGGGCTAATCGGGAGGCGCTCAGGCCTTGAAGGCCTGCGGGAGGTCGAAATGGTCCTGGGGAGGTCGAGGCTGAGGTCTCACTAGTACCGCGGGCCTGGAAGCGGCGGGAGTTGAAAGAGCCTGCGGTGACCTGTATGGAAGCCCTCGAGGCCAGGCCGAGGTCCTACAAGACGGAGCCCGAGAGGTGCCGGTCTTAAGCTGACTATGACCACGTTAAATTAAGGATTCATAGGAAAGAAGGCGGTGCCGAAGCCGCGAGTTGCGCGGAGAAGGAGCGCTCACCACAGCCTCAGCGGTTCACTACGCAAGCGCGACCAACGGCTTCCCGGGAAGCAGCCAAAAACGCTTGGCCGCCTACCACGTACGCGCGCTGGAGGGCGGAAGTGGGCGAGACCTCGGGCACTCCATACCGCCCCCCGGTTTCTGGCCACGCCCCCTCTGGTTACACCCACTCGCTCTGTAAGGCACGCCCCTTCCGCGGCGGCGGCTGCTGCCCACGTGGGCCTCCCCGGGCGGGCGGGCAGTGGGCGCCTCTCCCTGCAGGCTGGGTGTGCCCGAAGCCTGCGGTTTCCTGTGGGAGGAAGCGGCCTGCGTACGCTCAGCTCAGCTCATAATCTCGGAGGCCCAGGATGGGGAGATCCCGTCGCCACCCTCAGATCCTCTGATTCTTCCCCTTCTACATAGCCATAGTGCGGGGACCCCCCTAATATCTCCAGGGTACCCAAGCCTGGCGCCGATCCCACTCAGGGAACTTGATTCTGAGTCCTAGACTCGTGTTTTTCACCTCCCCTGCTCAAGTTTCCATCTTCCTAGCCCCTGGCTCCCCCTAGTCCTCTCAAGAAAGTGGAGCCCTCTTTTCCTGCTCCCCAAGAGGAACGTATGTCTCCCCAGCCCCTAATTTTTCCTTCAGTGACCCAGACTTTGCAACTTCCTTAGGGATCTGAGTGCGGACCCCAGTTTCTGTCTCTCAGGCACTTAAGTTTGAGACTACTTATTCTCCCCCAGGGACCCTCATTTTGGATTCCCAACTTTAGCCTTGAGACCCAATGGACCCAAGAATTTGCCCCTTCCCCAACTCCTAGAGATCCTGAATCAGGGTCCCCCAGTACTGACTCCACTCAGAGCCCCAATGCCTGATATGACTAGCACTACCCTAAGAACTGCCCTATAATGTATTTACTATTATCTCTATTTTTCAGATGAAGAGACTGAGGCATAGAGAAATTATTAGTAACTTGCCAAAAATTACACAGCCATTGAGTAAAACAGCTTGGATTTTGAGTCCAACCAGTGTGGCTCTAGAGTCTGTGCTATACTGGTATCCCAGCTTCCAGGTCTCGGGGTACCCAGCCAAGCACTGAACTGTCCATCCCTCACCCCCTCAGGGAGCCCGAATCACCAACAGCTATCCCAAACCCAGCTCTGGCCCATCAGATACCCAGACATCCCATCATCCAGTTCCCTTCCCTGGATCCAGGATTTGAATTCCCCTGCTCTCAATTTATCAGAGTTCTGGGCACCTGGTCCCCTCCCAAGAGACTCGTGTACATAGTAGTCATCACCCCGACCCTAATTTAATATCCCCAAAATTAATAATAATAGTTAACAGTAAACCTTTGGGGCCGGGCACGGTGGCTTACGCCTGTAATCCCATCATTTTGGGAGGCCAAGGCAGGCAGATCACTGGAGGTCAGGAGTTCGAGGCCAGCCTGGCCAACATGGAGAAACCCCCGTCTCTACTAAAAATACAAAAATTGGCTGGGCGTGGTGGCAGGCACCTGTAATCCCAGCTACTCAGGAGGCTGAGGCAGGAGAATCGCTTGAACCGGGAGGTGGAGGTTGCAGTGAGCTGAGATCATGCCACTGCACTCCAGCCTGGATGACAGAGCAAGACTCCATCTCAAAAAAAAAATAAAAATCTTTGGTACTACACTCTGTTAAAACCTAATGGCTTTCCACTGCACTTAGAATGAAATCCAAGCCCCTCCCCTAGTCTTCAAGGGCACCCTTTGATTTCCCTTCTCACCACTCCCTCTGTCTCCCTGTGCTCCAGCCACACTGGCCCTTCTGTCTGCTCCCTAAACAACCTGAGCTTGTTCTCAAAAGCTTTAAGAGCTTTTGTACTTCCTCTCCCCCCGACGCCCCCCCACCACTCCCCAACCCCAGCGTTCAAATGACTCCTGTCTTCAGCTCAAATGTTACCTCCTCCAAGAGGCCTTCCCTGATTTTCCTGTTTCAAGTAGTCTTCCCTGCACTCTGTCATTATCTCCATCACTCTGTTTGATTTATTATTGTATTTATTTTTCTTTTCTTCTTTTCTTTTTTTTTTTCTTTAAGATGGAGTCTTGCTCTGTCACCCAGGATGGAGTGCAGTAGCGTGATTTCAGCTTACTGCAACCTCCGCCTCCCGGGTTCAAGCAATTCTCCTGTCTCAGCCTCCCGAGTAGCTTGGATTACAGGCGCCCACTACCATGCCCGGCTAATTTTTGTATTTTTAGTAGAGACAGGGTTTCACCATGTTGGCCAGGCTGGTCTTGAACTCTCGACCTCAGGTGATCCTCCGGCCTCGGCCTCCCAAAGTGCTGAGATTACAGGCATGAGCCACCACGTCCAGCCTATTGTATTTATTTTTCAAGTCACTTATCCTTATCTGAGATTTATCTTCATCATTGATGTTTTCTCTTGTCTGTCTTCCTCTACTAGAATACAAGCTCCATAATACCAGCAGGGCTCATGTCTGTTTTCATTATTAACTCCCAGATCAGAGTACATGTTCAATAAATGTTTGATGAAGGAAGGAACAGGTTAGGTGTGTGAGTGTACCAGTATTACCTTATTCATTCAGCATAAGTATCAGAATTATTATTATCACTATTAGTATTTAGTCAGCATTATTATACTCTCAACATAGACTAAGATACTGGAGCCCAGGTGGGTGAAATAATTGGCTCAAGGTCACTGAACCAGGAAATGATGGCGCTGGGATTCTTAGCTTCCGCTTCCTCCCCGCTTCCAGAGTTTCACAAGTTTTTTTTTTGTTTGTTTGTTTGTTTGTTTGTTTGCGACAGAATCTCACTTAGTCCCCCAGGTTGGAAGGCAGTGGTGCAAACTCAACTCACTGCAGCCTCCACCTCTCGCGTTCAAGCGATACTCATGGCTCAGCCTCCCAAGTAGCTGGGATTACAGTCGCCTGCCACCACACCCGGCTAATTTTTGTGTTTTTGATAGAGACGGGATTCCACCATGTTGGCCAGGCTGGTCTCGAACTCCTGACCTCAGATGATCTGCCCGTCTCGGCCTCCCAAAGTGCTGGGATTACAGGCATGAGCCACAACACCCTGCCGAGTTTCACAAATTTCATCTCCCATCCTCTGATCCCCCACCACGGGGCCAACTTCACCAGCCCAATCTCAGTTCATGCCACAGAAATCTGGCCTCTTTTCTCAGACTCCTATCCAGCTCCAAGCTCCATCAGGGAAAGCAGACATCCGGCCCCAGGGCAAGACCTCAAAACTCAAGGGTCCTGAGAATCGGGCCCTCCCACCCCTGACGCTTGCCCCCCCCAGAACCCCATTCCAAGAGTTTCTCATCTCAACCCTGGGAGGGAGCCCCAGATGATGTCTGTCTGGAGGGATTGGGTGGGGGCCCAAAGAAAGAGGAACCGGAGTGCCTGGGCCCTCCCACTGGCAGCCGACCTCAGCTGGGTGCGGTGAGGGTGGGTTTATAAAAGGGTCAGTATATATTGAGAGGAGGAGAGAAGGAGAAACGGGAGCAAGAGAGAAGGAGGCCCAGACAGTGAGGGCAGGAGGGAGAGAAGAGACGCAGAAGGAGAGCGAGCGAGAGAGAAAGGGTTCCGGATTGGAGGGGAGAGCAAGGGAGGGAGGAAGGCGGTGAGAGAGGCGGGGGCCTCGGGAGGGTGAAAGGAGGGAGGAGAAGGGCGGGGCACGGAGGCCCGAGCGAGGGACAAGACTCCGACTCCAGCTCTGACTTTTTTCGCGGCTCTCGGTAAGTTTCCAGTCCGTTATTCAGGGCTGGGACTTCTTAATTTACTTGGGAATGTAGCAGTTTGGGAAGGACACCCCCAGGCTGGGAGAGACGTCCCTTACTCTTGGAAATCCTTTTAATTTAATAAGTGATCTCTTAGCACTTAAGGTGGGGATATAGGAAGGGGTGGGGCCCGGCAAAGTTTTGGGGTTCCAGCAGAGCCCTCCACTGGAAAACTTCCTGCAGTTTTTCCCTCAGCGGTGTCCACTGTCCTCTGGGGGCCCTGAGATCAGGGCATTGCATGAGAACACCCCAAATCTGGGAGACCTCTAGGTCCCCTGTTCCTGGGCACCAAAGAGTCCTGGGAGGCTAACTCCTTCTCGGGCCTCTCTTCCCCCCAGCGCGAATCCTATCCATTGCCTCCAGAAGATGTCCAACAGTCACCAGTCTGGCAGCAGGGTGGGGTGAGGACCTCGTGGACATAGCCAGGGGCTGGGGTTTCCCTGGTGCTTAGAGATGGGGGGGGTGGGGATGAGTCACCAGATGACTCACCAGGTCCCCCTCCTCCCCTCAACCCAGGAGAGGAGTGGTGTGAGTCAAGAATGCCTGTCGCTGGGGGCAGCTCCTCAATCCTGATGTCGGGTTGCAGGGTGGGGTCTCAACTTGAATTTTCACTATCTGGCCTGTATGTAACCCAGAGGCAGGGTTCTGGGGAGAGAGGAGCCACATTGCTAGTCCTCCTCATTCAAGGAACCCAAGAGTCCATCTTTGGCCCTCTCCACCCCTCCAGCCAATGGGGATCTCAGGAATCCAGGCCCCAGCAGTCTCCTCCCTGAGAGACCCAGGAGTCTGCACCCATGCCCTTCCTCCATCAGGAGACATCTCACCTGCCTTTATGCCAAATTTTTTTTTTTTTTTTGAGACGGAGTCTTTCTCTGTCACCCAGGCTGGAGTGCAATGGCATGATCTTGGCTCATTGCAACCTTTGCCTCCTGGATTCCAGTGATTCTCCTGCCTCAGCCTCCCGAGTAGCTGGGATTACAGGTGTGCACCACCACACCCAGCTAATTTTGTATTTTTAGTAGAGATGGGGTTTCACCATGTTGGCCAGGCTGGTCTCGATCTCCTGACCTCAGGTGATCCTCCCGCCTCGGCCTCCCAAAGTGCTGGGGTTATAGGCGTGAGTGTGCCTGGCCTGTGCCAATCTCTTGAGACTCCGTGCCCTGCTCCCCCTCCCCAGGCTTCCACTGCAGCCATGTCACTCCTCTTGCTGGTGGTCTCAGCCCTTCACATCCTCATTCTTATACTGCTTTTCGTGGCCACTTTGGACAAGGTAAGCCTACTTGGAGCTCAGGGCCCTTCTGTTCCCCTTTGGAATCTTGCCATGCACCTCCTCTAAAGGCATTCTGGCCCCACCCCCTTTACCTAGTATTTCTTTTATATTTTATTTCATTTATTTTGAGACAGGGTCTCACTCTGTCCCCCAGGCTGGAGTGCAGTGGTGCGATCTCGGCTCACTGCAACCTTGGCCTCCCGGGTTCAAGCGATTCTCCTGTCTCAGCCCCCCAAGTAGCTGGGATTAGAGGCACCTGACACCACGCCTGGCTAATTTTTTTATTTTGGTAGAGACGGGGTTTCACCATGTTGCCCAGGCTGGTCTCGAACCCCTGGCCTCAAGTGATCCACCTGCCTCGGCCTCCCACAGTGCTGGGATTACAGGCATGAACCACCAGGTTAACCCTTTTAGCTCTACCTCCGATGCCTCCTCCCTGTCCTGACCCTACCCCCTCTCATATTAAATCCTAACTCTCCCCAGTTCCGCCCCATCCCAGATACCCTGCCCTTTTCCCAGCCCTTCCCACAGTCTGCCTGACCCTATCCCCTCTCCTTTCCTAACCCTGCCCCTTGTTTCGTTCTCTGTCCATCCCAGTCCTGGTGGACTCTCCCTGGGAAAGAGTCCCTGAATCTCTGGTACGACTGCACGTGGAACAACGACACCAAAACATGGGCCTGCAGTAATGTCAGCGAGAATGGTGAGGGGTGAGGGCGGCGGGACTGGTCTTCAAAGGGGAAGGTAAACCCTTCGTGTCCTCATGGGACTGAGATTTGGGAACCCTCCCCCAACAAAGTTGGAATGGGCGGGGTCCAGGCCTGAGTGGCTGAGTGCCTAGGGCTAATGCATGTCCCGCCTGTCTGGATGTACCTACCTCTTGTTTTTTTTTTTTTTTTTTTTTGAGACCGAGTTTTCCTCTGGTTGCCCAGGCTGGAGGGCAGTGGCGCAATCTTGGCTCACTGCAACCTCTCCCTCCGGGGTCCGAGCAATTCTCCTGCCTCAGCCTCCCGAGTAGCTGGGACTGCAGGTGTGTGCCACCACGCCTGGCTAATTTTGCATTTTTAGTAGAGACGGGTTTCACCATGTTGGCCAGGCTGGTCTTGAACTTCTGACTTCAGGTAATCCACCTGCTTCAGCCTCCCAAAGTGTTGAGATTACAGGCGTGAGCCACCACATCCAGCCAGTACCTCCTGTTCTGAAGAGGCCATATAGATAAAAGCATGCTATAGGTTTAAAGAATAGAGAGGGGAGGCCAAGGCGGGTAGATCACGAGGCCAGGAGTTCGAGACCAGCCTGGCCAAGATGATGAAACCCCGTCTCTACTAAAAATACAAAAAAATTAGCCGGGCATGGTGGCCTGTGCCTGTAGTCCCAGCTACTTGGGAGGCTGAGGCAGAAGAATCGCTTGAACCCAGGAGGTGGAGGTTGCAGTGAGCTGAGATTGCACTACTGCACTCCAGCCTGGGCAACAGAGCAAGATTCTGTCTCAAAAAAAAAAAAAAAAAAAAAAAAAGAATAGAGAAAAATCTCCCAAGATTCTGAGAAGACAAGAGTATTTTTCCAAAGCTCTAAGGAGATGGGGCTGGTGCTCTCAATGGATGCCTGGGACCATTTCATCCAAATTCCAAGGGGATGGGGCTGAAACCACTTAAGGTTCTAAAGGGGTGGGGCCAGGTGCATTGGAGTTCTAAAGGAATAGAGCTGCATCTATCTAAAGTTCTGTGTGAAAGATTTAATGCAAAACTAAGATTAAAGGAAGTGGTCTGCTCTCACCACTTCTATTCAGCCTTTTACTGGAGTAGCCAATGCAAGAAGGCAAGAAAAAGAAATAAAGGGCATGGGAAATAAATTAGGAAAAAGTGTCTCTATTCCCAGTAAACATGTTGTTTATGTAGAAAATCCATTAAAATTCTGCAAAGCAGACAGACACAGTGGCTCACACCTGTAATCCCAGCACCTTGGGAGGCTGAGGAGGAAGGATCACTTAAGCCCAGGAGTTCAAGACCAGCCTGGACAACATAGGGAAACCCTGTCTCTACAAAAATTTAAAAATTACCCAGGTGTGGTGGCTTGTGCCTGTGGTCCCAGCTACTCAGGAGGCAGGGGTGAGAGAATTTCTTGAGCCCTGGAGGACGAGGCTGCAGTGAGCCATGATTATACCACTGCACTCCAGCTTGGGCAACAGAGCAAGACCTGGTCTCAGAAAAAAAAGAAAAAGGAAATTGGCAAAGCAACTACTAGAACTGAGAAGGGAATTTAGCAAGGTAACAGGGCTCAAGGTCAACATAAGTGATACATCTAAGTATCTAGGCTTGTATGGGCCTAAACGGGAGCAGGGATGGGGCAGAGAAGGGTCACATGGTGAGCAAGCAGGTGGAGCTGGAACTCTGGACCCACGGTGATGTCCCCCTCTGTGTCCTCCTTACTGCAGGCTGGCTGAAGGCGGTGCAGGTCCTCATGGTGCTCTCCCTCATTCTCTGCTGTCTCTCCTTCATCCTGTTTATGTTCCAGCTCTACACCATGCGACGAGGAGGTCTCTTCTATGCCACCGGCCTCTGCCAGCTTTGCACCAGTGAGCACTGCCCCTCCCCAAGCCTAATCCCCCAAGAATTGAGCAGAAGGGAGTGGGGTGTGTCAAGATGCTGGGGGCCCTGAGAATGGGCCTCTCGTAGAAAAAAACAATTTTCAACACCCCAAGAGCCACGAGAGGTGCCTCCGTGGGCTACATCTCTGCCCCCAGGGATTGCTGGGACTTGTAGTTTTCAGTGGCTAATGATAGTTGTGGCTTGTGCGTATGAGTCATCAGGGAACTCAGAGTTTCAGGGAGCCGGGGCTGGGGAAGGAGGTATAGGTAAATAGTTTTGGTCCCAGGGATCGGCCGTGACGTGGGGGGATAAACTAATTAGTACCTCAGTAGAGAGCTCTAAATCATCATAATAATGGTATTTATATCAGCCAACCGCTGTTTCTTGCGTGCCTATTGTGCATCAGATACTTCAAGAAGTTTTGCGTACTTTTTAATTTTTTGACTTAAGGTGCAAAGGGCTAACTTAATCACAGTCAGTTTGGGGAACATTATAGGTTCTTGCAAAGCTTCTCTCTTGGTGTATGAATTTACTACTGCATGTTTGGCTTATAGAAACACACTCAAAATTATTCCTTGGATGGATAGAGAGATATTATTGGACCTAGAGAGATTAAATCAGTTACCTAAGGCCGCGCTGCAGTTGCATGGCGCTGGGGGGAAAGAAACACAACTCCCAGCAGGCAGCGGCGCTGCCCACGGGCCCTCCGGCGCTTCTTTGCCCCCATGGGATATTGGGAAATGTAGTCTTGAGGGGGCACTGCGTGACGCGTGGTTTTCATCTTCCGCAGGCGTGGCGGTGTTTACTGGCGCCTTGATCTATGCCATTCACGCCGAGGAGATCCTGGCGAAGCACCCGCGAGGGGGCAGCTTCGGATACTGCTTCGCCCTGGCCTGGGTGGCCTTCCCCCTCGCCCTGGTCAGCGGCATCATCTACATCCACCTACGGAAGCGGGAGTGAGCGCCCCGCCTCGCTCGGCTGCCTCCGCCCCTTCTCGGCCCCCCTCGCCGCGCGTCCTCCAAAAAATAAAACTTAAACCGCGGGCTCTGCTTGATCTCCTTCCTTCCTTCCGCCTCCAGGGACCCAGGCTGCGCACGCTTGACCTCTCCTGAACCTAACATGGTCCCCACCGCCAGCTGCTCAGCCCTCAGAATGCCCATCTCCCAGCCCCCAACCCCTTCCTCCCGAGGACACAGGAGCCGGGACCCCAGGCACCTTTTCCCTCCCACAGACCCAAGAGCCTGGGCCTTCCCCTCTCAAGGCCCAAGAGACCTCTGTGAGGCACCTGAATCTAGACCTTCAGACACTTGTGGGAAGAACCTGGATTCTGGGTCCCAGCAGACCCTGTTAGGATAGGAAGCCTGCAGTGACCAGTCCTGTCTCCTTGCTCAAGCTTCTGTCACTCTGTTGCGCTCTCTCTGAACCCCGGGCATAGTGTGTGTTTCTAGATTGTCGGACTCTTTTTTTCTTTCTGTCCAGGCCGGAGTGCAGTGGTACGATCTCAGCTCACTGCAACCTCCGCCTCCCGGGTTGAAGCGATTCTCCTGCCTCAGCCTCCCGAGTAGCTGGGACTACAGGCACGAGCCACCACACCCGGCTAGTTCTGGACTCTTTTTTCTTTCTACTAACTTTCCATTTGGGAAGACGGCTTTCTTTTTCCCTCTAGGAAACCAGTCTCCCTCTCTCTCCTTTTTTTTTTTTTTTTTTTTTTTTTTTTTTTTTTTTTTGAGACGGAGTCTCACTCTGTCACCTAGGCTGTAGAGCAGTGGTGCGATCTTCACTCACTGCAACCTCCGCCTCCCGGGTTCAAGCAATTCTCCTGCCTCAGCCTCCTGAGCAGCTGGGATTACAGGCGCCCACCACCACGTCTGGCTAATTTTTGTATCTTTAGTAGACACGGGGTTTCACCATGTTGGCCAGGCTGGTCTTGAACTCCTGACCTCAGGTGATCCACCCACCTCAGCCTCCCAAAGTGCTGGGATTACAGGCGGGAGCCACCGCGCCCAGCCCAGTCTCCCTCTCTAGGGACTGAACATTTGGGGTCCTAGAGAGGGAGACTTCCCCTCTCTCCCCAAAGGCTGCCTCTAGCTCATATGACACGTTAGCAAAAATTAGGAGGCACCCCTTCTTCTGGCTGACCCAGCCCCACACCAGGATACATGTAGGGGCATGGGCTGGGTCTTACAGCCACCCACCCGTGGCTGTGTTCCTTTGTGCAGTTAACAATCTGCACAGGCCGGGTGCGGTGGCTCACGCCTGTAATCCCAGTACTTTGGGAGGCTGAGGCAGGTGGATCACCTGAAGTCAGGAGTTCGAGACCAGCCTGGCCAACATGGTGAAACCCCGTCTCTACTGAAAATACAAAAAATTAGCCAGGCGTGGTGGCAGGCGCCTCCCAGCTACTCGGGAGGCTGAGGCAGGAGAATCACTTGAACCCAGGAGGCGGAGGTTGCAGTGAGCCAAGAGCATGCCATTACATTCCAGCCTGGGCAACAAGAGTGAAACTCCATCTCAAAAACAAAAAAAAATCTGCAAATCTGCACAATCGCACATGGCTACCCTATCTCCTCTGTTCATCAGGCCCTGGGACTCCTCTGGAATCAGATCCTTCTAAGATCCTCTTCTATGACTGTCTTTGTTTCACCGACCATGAACCCAGCCTCTTTTTAGGACTACAGCTTTCTCTGTCTGGGACCCCAAGACCTAGCTAGAGTCCCTCCCTTCTTTCCAGGATTCAAATGCTTTCCTTCCCTCCAACTCCTGCAGCCATCCCACTCATCTAGATTTTTAAAAATAATTTTTTAACCACTCCTACAGAGCAGGGTTACCCTAAAGGCAGTGTGTTAAGAGTAGCCTCATCCAGACTTATTAAACACGATTTATTACTTTGGGACAGGAGACGGGAGAAATTGATAGACCAATAAATATTGCACAGGCTGCTGGTGGTGGGGAGATCCAGACCGAGGTAGTTTCTGTAGAAAGGGTGAAAGACCTGGGCGAGGAAGGCACCTGAGGTTGCCGGGAGCCAGGTTGGGAGCGAGTCTTGGTGGCGAGGGTGGTTTCTGGTTCACCTACCTAGCACAAGGTCTCCAACTCCTTCAGCCTAGACACCCTGATCAGCAGCTGACCAGTTGGCCTGCCATTTAAGCAGCAGCAATTGATAGCAAGATCAGGTTTCCTTTAGAAATTCTTATTGGTTCCTTCCCTGCAGCGACAACCGGCTGCCCAAAGTTGATGGAACCCAGCAGCTGTCACTGGACGTTTGCCAGGAGGCAGGGCTAACGGCCTTGGTGCACATGATGGGCAGTTTGCCCGGAGCGGGCTAAAAAAGACAATGATATATAGTCTCGGGAGGGCGCAGCTTTAACTCTTCTACCTGGCGGTTTACAGAAGCCAGAGCTGAGCAGCTGTGATTGGCAGACACCCCCAGCTCCTCAGCCAAACCACACTTGGATGCTTATGGTGAGGGTGGGACTAAGAAATGGAACAGCAGCAGAGCTAAATCGCTTTGATTGGCTGTTCATCGAAGGGGCGGGGAAGACTTAACAACTGCTAGCTGCTTTGATTGGCTGCTTTGCTTAAGCACACAGTGCAGCAAAAATAATCACCTGTCAGTTATTGGAAGTTGGAGTGAAAAGTATAATAACCGTAATTGACAGCCTGTCGTGAAGGAGGCGGGGCTTAGTTCCTAGCCTGCTGACTGGGCAGGGAGGTAGGTTCTACTCAGGAGATGTTACTGCTGGGCGTGGCTTGCGGGGGCTCGGAAGTGATCCGAGCCACTGGGTCTAGTTTGGGGAAACCCGGGGGTGGGTACAATCCCATGCTGGGGGTCAGGGCCTGCAGATGCGCCAGGGCCCGAGTTCCGTTGAAGGTCACCTCACAGCCTGACTTGGCTAGGAGCCAGTTCTCCACCTCCGACCGGAGCCACCTGGAGGTCTCTGCAAGGGGAGAGGCAGGTGTTCTGAGGTTACACTGAGATCGGGGAAGATTCGAGGGAGCAGCAAGGAGGGGCGTAGGGCAAAGAACAGGAAGGGCCTGGGTTTGGGAGAAGCCTAGGAGTGATCTTGAGGCTTGGAGGGGAGCGGAACAAGGCCCAGGAGGGTCGAGAGGGCCAGAAGGCCCAGCTCTGGGGCTTTCGTCTGGGGACCAGTCAGGGGCTCTTGGGCAGGGAAGGTGGGGGCTCCTGTAGGCAAGGGGACCACCTGGAGCCCACACAGGGAGCGCGCAGGATCTCTTGTAGGGAGAGTGTCAGCTCAGGTAGAGGAAAGAATGACAGGAGGGGGCCGTGCCATGGAGCCAAGACTCCCAACCAGGCTGAGGTTAAGAAAGGGCGGTCACATCAGGGACCAAGATCGGAGTCTGGATTCGGAGGTCCTGTCTGCTGAGGGCCGGGGTCTCTTCGCAAACCCGTCAGGTTCACCCGTGGGAACTGGGGGTGGGGACGTATCTCGCTGGGGCGGGGCCTCGCGGGGGTGTGGCCCCTGGGGGCAGGGTCCCAGGGCCACGTCCTACCTTCGGGCGAGCCTTGAGTGCCCCCTGGCCGCCGGGCCAGGAAGCTGTGAGCCAGCAGCGCCTCCTTGGTGTGCTCGTCCTGCGCGCGCAGGGCCAGGGCGCTGAGCAGCTCCGAGTTGTTGGACGTACTGCGATAGTACAGCATGTGCGCCAGCTCCAGCGCCTGCGCGCTGCGCCGCTGCCCGAACATCTGCAGGCGGGACAGCGCCCCGTGGGCTCAGTTCGGGGTGCGCCCCCACCCATACACAGCCCCCGGGGTCACCCCCGCTGGCACGGCCCACGCCGCTTACTCCCCTGAGGAGGCGGGGAGGTCCTACCCAGACCTCTTCAGTACGGGTCCCCAGAGCTCAGTCGAGGGATCTATTTGGGGATTTTTGGGGTCTGTCTTGTCTGTCTTTCTTTCTTTGTTTCTTTGTTTCTTTCTTTCTTTCTTTGTTTCTTTCTTTCTTTCTTTGTTTCTTTCGTTTCTTTGTTTCTTTTCTTTCTTTCTTTTCTTTTCTTTCTTTTTCTTCCTTCCTTCCTTTCTTTCTTTTCTTTCCTTTTTTTTTTTTTGACAGGGTCTCGCTCTGTAGCCCAGTCTGGAGTTCAGTGGCTATTCACAGGCAAACTCATAACGCACTGAAGCTTTGAACTCCTGGGCTCAAGCGATCCTCCCGCCTTGGCCTCCTAAGTAGCTGGGACTACAGGTGTGCGCCACCAAGCCCGATATTTTTTGTAGAGACGGGATTCTCCCTGTGTTGACCAGGCTGGTCTCAAACTCCCAGCCTGGAGTGATCCTCGCTCCTCAGCCTCCCATAGTGCTGGGGTTACAGGCGTGACCCAAGGCACCGGCTGGGGATCTGTATTTTTAACACACGTGCCCTCATTCCAGTGGCTCCAAGACCACCAGCCCCATCTGGCCTACAGTTTTCAGCAACCACTGCACTGGTTTGCTCATCTGAGCCACGTATTAATGGATTTACCCAAAGGTTTGCAGATGATAGGAGTTTTAGCTTTGAAAGATTTTGTTACAATACATCCTTATGTTTTAGAGACATAATAAAGTATTTCCAAATAAGTCTTGGTAGGATTTACTTCAAAATCATCCAATAGTAGGACAGTGGAGGTCTTTAGGGGAAATCTGATTAACTATTGCTAATTGTTGATGCTAGGTGCTGGCTAGTGGAGTTTATCATACTATCCTATTTCTGTGTTTGTTTGAACTTTTTTATAATGAAGGAAAAAATGGTTTAAAATATTAAACTGTAGGCCAAGTGCAGTGGCTCATGCCTGTAATCCCAACGCTGAGAGGCCAAGGTGGGTGGATCACCTGAGCCCAGGAGTTCAAGACCAGCTTGGGCAACATGGCAAAAGCTTCATCTCTACAAAAAATTAAAATTAAAAAAAAATAGCAGGCTGGGCTCAGTGGCTCACGCCTATAATCCCAGCACTTTGGGAGGCCAAGGCAGGTGGATCACCTGAGGTTGGAAGTTCGAGACCAGCCTGACCAACATGGAGAAACCCGTCTCTACTAAAAATACAAAATTAGCCGGCCATGGTGGCTCATGCCTGTAATCCCAGCTACCCGGGAGGCTGAGGCAGGAGAATCGCTTGAACCTGGGAAGGAGAGGTTGCAGTGAGCCGAGATCATGCCATTGCACTCCAGCCTGGGCAACAAGAATGAAACTCTGCCTCAAAAAATAATAATAATAATAATTAGCTGGGTGTGATGGTGAGCACCTGTAGTCCCAGCTACTCAGGAGGCTGAAGCAGGAGAATCACCTGAACCCAGGAGGCTGAGGCTACAGTGAGCCATGATCATACCACTGCACTCCAGGCTGGGCAACAGAGTGAGACCCTGTCTCAAAAAAAGAAAAAAGCTAAATTGTAAAGAGAAGAGGAGAGGGGAAGGATGTTGGGGGGAAGAACAGGTCTGGGCCCAGCTGTCTACTGGCTGCCCACTTCCCCACCGTTAGTCTCTTTGCTTGGACCCCTGTTCTCATCCTTGATATTGGTAAGGAGAAATGAGGGCATCAGTGCCCTCTGGGCTCCCACTGAAAAACTGTGCCCAGGCCAGATGCAGTGGCTGACACCTGTAATCCCTGCACTTTGGGAGGATGAGGAGGGCAGATCACTTGAGGTTAGGAGTTCGAGACCAACCTGGGCAACATGGTGAAACCCCATCTCTACTAAAAATACAAAAATTAGACCTGGCACGGTGGTTCATGCCTGTAATTCTAGCACTTTGGGAGGCCGAGACGGGCAGATCACTTGAGGTCAGGAGTTCGAAACCAGCCTGGCCAACATGGTGAAACCTTGTCTCTACTAAAAATACAAAAAAAAAAATTAGTCAGGTATGGTGACAGTCACCTGTAATCCCAGCTACTTGGGAGGCTGAGGCAGGCGAGTCGCTTGAGCCCGGGAGGTGGAGGTTGCAGTGAGCCAGGATTGCACCACTGCACTCCAGCCTGGGCAACAGAGTGGGACTCTGTCTCAAAAAAATAAATAAATAAAAATACAAAAATTAGTCAGGTGTGTGGCATGTGCCTGTAATTCCAGCTACTCAGGAGGCTGAGGCAAGAGAATCTCTTGAACCCGGGAGGCAGAAGTTGCAGTGAGCCGAGATCATGCCATGGCACTTTAGCCTGGGCGACAGAGTGACACTGTGTCTCAAAAAAAAAAAGCGGTCGGGAGCGGTAGCTCACGCCTGTAATCCCAGCACTTTGGGAGGCCGAGGCGGGTGGATCACGAGGTCAGGAGATCGAGACCACGAGGTCAGGAGATCGAGACCATCCTGGCTAACACGGTGAAACCCTGTATCTACTAAAAATACAAAAACAAAATTAGCCGGGCGTGGTGGTGGGTGCCTGTAGTCCCAGCTACTCAGGAGGCTGAGGCAGGAGAATGGCGTGAACCTGGGAGGCGGAGCTTGCAGTGAGCTGAGATCGCACCACTGCACTCCAGCCTGGGTGACAGAGCAAGACTCAGTCTCACAAAAAAAAAAAAAAAGAAAAAAAAGAAAACCTGTACCTGTACCCAGATTCCTCCATTCAGCCACAAAATGAGCTCAGGGCCACTGGACCCTGTAGCTGGCAGGTCTGGCTGCCTGACCCACTAAACCCTTACCGGCTGCCCCTGGTAAGACCTAAGTCCTCAGGCAGAACTGTCTGTACAACAATGCCAATGCCAGGGAGGGTTCAGGAAGTCAATACACGGTTAATAAAACATTGGGACAGCCGGGCGCGGTGGCTCACGCCTGTAATCCCAGCACTTTGGGAGGCCGAGGCGGGCGGATCACGAGGTCAGGAGTTCAAGACCAGCCTGGCCAACATAGTGAAACCCCGTCTCTACTAAAAATACAAAAAATTAGCCAGGCATGGTGGCGGCGCCTGTAATCCCAGCCACTTGGGAGGCTGAGGCAGGAGAATGGCTTGAACCCAGGAGGCAGAGGTTGCAGTGAGCTGAGGTTGCACCACTGCACTCCAGCCTGGGGGACAGAGCGAGACTCCATCTCAAAAAAAGAAGAAAAAAAAAAAACATTGGGACAAAGCCTGGCCCCTCAGAAACACTTACCAAACATCAGCTACTATGGAACAGTCACCCACACCCTGTGGTGGGTGCCCATAGGGTGTTCCCATCTCACACCGAGGCCTGAGGTGAAATGCCTCTCAAGTCAGTGCACCCCAGAAAATCGCTGAAATGGCCTGCAAGGTACCAATGACACACTTGCATGTGGACTGTACCCTCTTCTCACCAGGCCAGCACAGTCAGTTTAGGTGCCTGCATTGGAACGAATCGCTATTTCTTCGGTTGAGGGCAAGATGCAGGAATAGTATGCGTTAGGGACCGTGTGGTATGAAAAACACATTGGGTTTGTGTCAGTATCTGCCAAGCCGATGGAGCTGAATTCTAGTTAAAGGAGCAGGTCACTCTGTGGCACACAGATGAAGCCAGAGTCTCCCTGGAGAGGGGTCCCCCTGCCACCCGGAGGGTCCCTTCAGCACTCACCACTGCCCACAAGGAATACAGCACTCACTCCTCCTACCCTGGGGTCTATGTCTTGGGCAGCCCCTCCACCTACTCAGTCACAGGCCAGGCCCCTGGCACCATCCTTGCTCCCCCTTCGCCAACCTGCCAGTCCCAACCCCATTCTGCTGTCCCCTGACTCTCTCTGCCCGTCTCCTCCTCTGCAGCTCCCCGGCTCATCCTTGGCTCAGACTTTATCCCCGCCTGCATCACTCCAGCCTCCTCCCTGGCCTCAGTCTCCCCGTCCAGTTTGTCTGCACACAGGTTCAGAGCTGCCCCTGCCCCTCCCCTGCTCATGGTCCTCCCATGGCTCCCCAGTGCTCTCAGAGTCCAAGCTCCATGGCCCGGCACACGAGGCCCTCCCTGTCACCTCCTGCTCCTCCCCTCTGAATGCAGCCCATGGTGAATAAGCCGGTTTACCCTGAACAGGCCCTGCTCTCTCAGGCCTCCAGGCCCAGGCACAAGCCAAACCACCCCTGGTGTGTTCTTGGAAAATGTTCACTGCCTCATCCTCAAGGTTCAGGATGGACATCACCTTTCGCGGACGAGCAGATGCAGCCTCGGGCTCCTGCTGTGCCAGCTGCCGCCTCCATTACAGACCAACTGCCTGTGTCCAGGGACCCCACACCTCTCCCTCCAGGGCAGGATCAGGCTGCTGCATCTCAGGGGCACCAGTTCAACATCCCTCCCCAGGCTGCCCTATGGGCCTGCTTGGTGCTGGGCTAAGGGGCTTCACAGTAGAGCCCAGGGTATGGAGGAACCCACAGGGGCACCACCCCAGCCTGGGACATCCGGGAAGGCTTCCCAGAGCAGGCAGCCTCTGAGCTGAGGGTGAGGGGTGAGCAGGGGTTGGCCAGCCCAACAAGAGGAAAGGGCATTTCAGTCCAAGGGAACAGCACAGGCAAAGGCAGAGAACGAGGGATGGCAGGGTGGGGGCGCCGCAAGCATGCAGGAGGAGCTGAGGCGCAGATTCGAGGGGAAGGATCGTGTCCAGTGAGGCTGGGAAGCAGGGTCCCTGGTGCCAAGCTGTGCCCAGAGGAGGGGCAGGGCAGGACTGGGTAGAATGGGGAATGGGCTGGAAGGGACCGACTGGAGGCTGGGAAGAGGGCCTGAGCAGGGGGCACAGAGGTGGGACAGGAAGGGTGGGCTGGGGGTCTAGCCAGTGACTGGCGGGATGACAGGTCATCCATAGATGCGGAGCCCAGAAGAGAAGATGTCAGGGGAGACGCTGTGCTTGGCCTACGGTGAGAGTGAGGGGCCCAGCCGGGAGGCTGAGCCTGGAGCTTCTTGGTTGATCTGATCATGGACAGTAGAGAGCTCCTGTGGAAACCACAGAAGCAGAGCAGCCCTGTGTCTTGGAAGAAAGAGGGCCCCATACTCCGCATCCCGCACCTTGCTCCCCGCACCCCACATCCCGCAGTGGGGCTCTGAGTGCCTGTTCCAAGGTGAGATGGGGAACTTGAGAGGAGCAGGAGGGTTGAGGCAGCTGGACTCTGGGCTCATGGGGACACGCTGCACATGGGCTTGGGTGTGTCCAGGGAACAGGAGAAGCCAGGTTAGGGGACTAGGGGAGGGGCTTGCAATGAAGACAGAGATCTGGGAGCAACTGAAGCGCAGGAGGGGACCAGCCAGGAGGGAGTCTGGGAGGGCCAACTGTTTTTTTGTTTGTTTGTTTGTTTGTGTTAGGATAGGAGTCTCACTCTGTCACCGAGGCTGGAATGCAGTGGCGCAATCTCAGCTCACTGCAACCTCCACCTCCCGAGTTCAAGTGATTCTCCTGCCTCAGCCTCTCAAGTAGCTGGGATTTCAGGCATGCGCCACCACGCCTGGCTAATTTTTGTATTTTTAGTAGAGATGGGGTTTCACTACGTTGGCCAGACTGGTCTCGAACTCCTGACTGCATGTGATCTGCCTGCCTCGGCCTCCCAAAGTGCTGGGATTACAGGTATGAGCCACTGCACCCAGCCAAGGGCCCACATGTAAAGGCTGGGCCTCACCCCAAGGCGTGGGGAAATACCTCATGAATTCATGAATACACTAAATTAACTTGTCAACTGGGATTTTTTTTTTTTTTTTTTTTGAGATGGAGTCTCACTGTGTCGCCCAGGCTGGAATACAGTGATGCCATCTCAGCTCACTGCAACCTCTGCCCCCTGGGTTCAAGTGATTCTCCTGCCTCAGCCTCCAGAGTAGCTGGGATTACAGGCATGTGCCACCATGCCCAGCTAATTTTTGTGTTTTTAGTAGAGATGGGCTTTCACCATCTTGGCCAGGCTGGTCTTGAACTCCTGACCTCGTGATCCACCCGCCTCGGCCTCCCAAAGTGCTGGGATTATAGGTGTGAGCCATTGCGCCTGGCTGGGCTTTTTTATTGTTATTTTTTGATTTGGGGTTTCACTATGTTGCCCAGGCTGGACTCCCAACTCCTGGGCTCAAGCGATCCTCCCACCTTGGCCTCCTGAGTAGCTAGGACTACAGGCATGTGCCACCATGCCTGGTGTGAATTGGGTTTGAAATAGGGTCTTTCAGAGCCTGACAGGCTCCATAGCACCCCTGGGGCCAGCAAGGGGTGAGGCAATAGTCACCGTGGGCTGGGACTCAGTGTCTTCTCCCCAGAGGCACCGGCCTCCCTGCCTCTCATCTCGCCCCTCCCCTCTGCCCTCCATGGTTGCAGCTTACAGCCATTCCACAGCTCCCTGCGGCTCTGAGGATAAGGCCTTGGGTACCACTCTGGGCATTCAAGGCCCTCACCACCCTCTGGGACTTCCCCTCTCTACCCTGCTCACTGGATCCAGCCCCATGAGATACGCCAGGCTGAGCTCGTGGGCTCTTTCTCCACCAGGCTCAATTCCCGTCTTCCAGAGCTTTCCTCAGATCCTACCTGAGCCCTGGTCCAAAGCAGAAATTGCTCCCTCCCCAGCCCCTCTGTTGGCCCAAGTATGCCAGCACCCTCTCAGGCGGCACAGCCTGGCTATTATCTGCGGGATTTATTACCAGCCTTCCTAAGAGCCTGTCAGCATGGCTGAAAACAGCTTGAAAACCAATGAGCCAGCAGGTGAATGATCGCGTACGACAGATGCTTCACACCAGTCTACACTCCTGGGGCCGGTGCCAACCCTGGGGAGAATCAGTAAAAGGCAGCTCCCCTCTGGGCTGACTCAGCCTCGAGACAGGACACGCATTTTGGCAAGCGGAGCACAAGTTGGGTGTCAGCCTCCACCTGGCCCCTGGGCCACGAATCCTTGGATGGTGAACAACCTGTGCAACTGTTCAAGGCAGCCCGGCACTCACATGTAGCAGAATCAAAAGGGAGCTTGTTAAAAATATAGTTCCCTGGGCCCCAGTCCCAGAGTTTCCAATTCAGTCCACTAGGACTGGAGCCCAGGAGGCTGCATTTGTCAGCCAGCTCCCCCAATGATAATGATACCCAGTCAGGATGGGGACTTGGAACAAACAGCCCAATTAGTAATGATAATAATCATCATCCTGGTAATAGCTAACTCTCACATAGTACCTCCTGTGCCATGTGGGAGGCTCTATTCTCAGCACTGTGCATGTTAATTCATTTAATCCCCACAACACCTCTATGAGTTAGGTCCCACCATCATCCCTACTTTGCAGATTTTGAAGCTGAGACACAGAGAGGTTAAGCAACTTGTTCAAGATCACACAGCGAGAAGAGAGTAGAGTCAGATTCAAATCCAGGAAGTCTGCTTCCAGAACACACCCCCTTCACCGCATCACTAAAGCGCCCCTAAAGCCGGCACTCAGTGAGCGGCTGTCAACCCTTATGTAGCCCCTACCACGAGCCGAGCACTGCCCAGTGCTTCTCACAGACTCACTCATTTCATGCTCACAACCCTACAAGGCAGATCTCGCTATCATCCCCATTTTCCAGATGAGAAAACTGAGGCTCAGAGAGATTAAGAAACTCCCCTAAGGGGTGTTGAGTAAATGAAGTAGGGAAGGGAAGGGGAAGGGAGGGGAGCGGAGGAGAGGGCAAGAAGGGAGGGAAGGGAGAAAGGGAAGGGGGGAGGAAGGAGGTGGGGAGAGGGAGGGAAGGGAAGGAAAAGTGGAACAGGAAGGAAGGGAGGGAGGGGAAGGGGAGGGGAGGGGAGAGGAGGGGAGGCGGAAGGAAGGGGAAGAAGGAAGGGAAGGGAAAGGGGAAAAGGAAGGGGAGGAGAGAGAGGGAGAAAGGAAAGAAGGGAGGAAGGGAGGGAGGAAGGAAGGAAGGACAGGGAGGGAAGGGAAGGGGAAGAAAAGAGGAAGAATGGGAAGGAAGGAAGGACAGGAAGGGAAGGGAAAGAAAAGAGGAAGAATGGGAAGGAAGGAAGGGAGGGAGGGAGGGAGGAGAGCATGACGCAGGAACAATGCATGAAACAGAGACAACTACAGGGGGCCTGACCTGGTCCCCACAGCGCAGGGCCGCAGGAGGCGTGGCAGGCGCATGCTCACCTTGGAGGCCCGCAGGCCCATGAAGATGGCGAAGAGCAGCAGCAGCAGGGAGGTGGCCACCTTGAGGTCGGTTAGCACCACCATGCCCACGTTGACGAAGATCGCCACGCCGGAGACTACCAGCATGAGGTTGAGCAGGGCGCGCTGCAGGGTGGGCGTGCGCACCTTCAGCTCCGGCAGCAGCTGCTCCAGGCCTTCCAGCGGCGTGTCCTTGAAACTCTTCAGTACCAGGTGTCCCCGTTTGGTCCGGGCTGCCAGCACCACCCGCTTAAAGTATCTCCTGAGGGACAGAGACAGAGGCAGGAGCAGGATCGGGACTGCACTGCCCGGGGAGCCCCCTCCAATCCTAGGACGCTCACTCTGGCTCTACAGTCGCACAACCATCTTAAAAGCGACTCAGTAATCATGGGGAAGAAACCAGGGATCAGCTGTGTCCAACCACAGGGGATCGGTTCAATCGCGCCATCGATCCCTGGTATTGGACGTGCAGGTTGTTTGTTGGAATCCTGGCCGTGCCACATCTTCAGAATGTGGACCTCCCTCTCCGAGCCTCAGTTTTCCTTATTGGAAAATGGGGAGAACTGTCCCCATCCTTTCTCTTCCCCTGGGAATCGAGTGTAGTACTCACTTTCCCTTGAGAAGAAAAGACAGCATTTGCATGAGTCACGCCTCCCATTTCTCAACTTCCCGCCTGGGGCCCAGACACCCAAACCAGACACTGACCTGTCAGTCCCCTCTTGACTCTAACCTTGCTCCCTCTTGCTGCAGCTGGGGAACAAGGGCCGCCTCACCTCTCCGCAGGGGGCAGCTTGGTGAAGAAGCCACGCCTGGAGCCCACGCTGGACTTCAGGGGCATCTGCCCGACTCGCTGGCCCAGGGCCCAGAAGTGCATGTAGACATACTGATCCAAATTTACTGTCACCTGCCGGGGGGATGAAGGAAGCAGTGGCGGGTGAACATGGGCAGGGGTGTTGAGGGCAGGATACCAGAATCAGATGTCCTGCCCCTACATAATTCCCCCGTTTCCCACTTATCCCCATTCACCATCTAGGCAGGGCTGTCACATATGGTTGTCCATGTCGTATACTGCACAAGGGCTCATCATCTAACACAGTGCCATTCACGTAGAAGTCATCTTTATTACCATATTTCCTAGAATCTAAGGTGCCACTGACTCTACCCGATTATTTTATGAAGCAACTAAAAACAAAATACGTTGCCAATTAAATGATGTCACACCACCACCTGTAAATTACATCCCAATTTCAGAGATGACAAAACATGACTTTGGAAAAACTGCAGTTTAAAATCACTAAAATGTGGAATTTGGGGAGATTTTAGTATTTTTTATTTCTGCTTTTATTTTTATTTCTATTTTGAGATATTGTCTCACTCTGTCACCCAGGCGGGAGTGCAGTGGCACAATCTCAGCTCACTGCAGCCTCCACCTCCTGGGTCCAAGTGATTCTCGTGCCTCAGCCTCCCAAGTAGCTGGGACTACAGGCACCTGCCACCATGCCTGGCTAATTTTTGTATTTTTAGTAGAGATGGGGTTTCACCATGTTGGCCAGGCTGGTCTCAAACTCCTGACCTCAAATGATCTGCCTACCTCAGCCTCCCAAAGCGCTGGGATTACAGGTGTGAGCCACTGCACCCAGCTGATTTTAGTATTTCTTATAATTTTGTTAGCACTTTGCGTGCTTTTAGGGGCTTGGTTTTTTTTTCTTTTTTTTTTTTTTTTATGTGTCTCTGTGTGTGTGTGTGTGTGTGTGTGTGTGTGTGCGTTTTGTTTTGTTTTTTTGAGACAGGTTCTCAATTTGTCATCCAGGCTGGAGTGCAGCGGCAAGATCATGGCTCACAGCTCACTGCAGCCTTAAACTCCTGGGATCAAATGATCCTCCCACCTCAGCCTCCCGAGTAGCTGGGACTGCAGGCCCGCACCACCATATCCAACTAATTTTTGTATTTTCTGTAGAGACGGGGTCTCCCTGTGTCGCCTAGATGAGTCCGGAACTCCTGGGCTCACGTGATCCTCCTGCCTCGGCCTCCTGAATGCTGGGATTACAGGAATGAGCCACTGAACCTGGCCTTGTATTATACTATTTATTATTACAATTTTGGCAGATGGTGCTAAGTCTCTTGCCCTAAGAGAGCCATATCATATGATACTTTTCCAACAGATGGCAGTGAAGTGACCTGAGAAAGCAGCACCTCCTTTTTTTTTCCAGATGGAGTTTCACTCTTGTTGCCCAGGCTGGAGTGCAATGGCACGATCTCAGCTCACTGCAACTTCCACCTCCCGGGTTCAAGAGATTCTCCTGCCTTAGCCTCCCCGGTAGCTGGGATTACAGGCACCTGCCACCATGCCTGGATAATTTTTTATATTTTTAGTAGAGATGGGGTTTCACCATGTTGGCCAGGCTGGTCTTGAACTCTTGGCCTCAGGTGATCCACCCACCTTGGACTCCCAAACTGCTGGGATTACAGGCTTGAGCCACTGCATCCAGCCAAAAGTAGCACCTTCTCTGAGTTCACCAAGTGCGCCATATGGGCCACAGTCCCGGGCTCAGGACTACAACTCCCAGCAGCCCATGCCTCTCAGAGGCTCTGCCCCACCCTAGAGGCCTCCTGGGAGTTTTGTTCTCCTGGGGAGCCAAGTACCTGGACCTCATCCTGAGGGTGGTGGACCACCAGCGCGTAGGCCAGGGTGTCCTCAGACAGCGGGGAGAAGTTGGCCTGGGCCAGCAGGGGCTCCAGAGCCCGAAGCACCTCCTGCTCATTAGACAGACGCTGGGGATCCGTTAGTGATGGCTGATCGAGGGTCTCCCTGTCAGGGTTGATGGGGTCATATAAGGCCTAAGAGGAGAGTCAGAGAGAAAAAGATGGGATAGGTCTCTGCATGAAGGATTCTAGGGACATCTAAGGACATCCCTCTCCAGATACTTTCATTTATTTACTTATTTATTTATTTATTTTATTGAGATAGAGTCTCGCTCTGTTGCCAGGCTGGAGTGCAGTGTCACGTTCTCGGCTCACTGCAACCTCCACCTCCCGGGTTCAAGCAATTCTCCTGCCTCAGCCTCCCAAGTAGCTGGGACTACAGGCGCACGCCACCATGCCCGGGTAATATATATATATATATTTTTGTATTTTAATAGAGATGAGGTTTCACTGTGTTGCCCAGGCTGGTCTTGAACTCCTGAGCTCAGGCAATATGCCCGCCTCGGCCTCCCAAAGTGCTAAGATTACAGGCATAAGCCACCGTGCCCGGCCTGTGTTTTTTTGTGTTTTGTTTTTGTTTTTTTGAGACGGAGTCTCGCTCTGTCGCCCAGGCTGGAGTGCAGTGGCACAATCTCAGCTCACTGCAACCTCCACCTCCTGGGTTCAAGCGATTCTCCTGTCTCAGCCTCCTGAGTAGCTGGGATTACAGATGCACGCCACCATGCCCGGTTAATTTTTGTATTTTTAGTAGAGAAGGGGTTTCACCATGTTGGTCAGGCTGGTCTCGAACTCCTGACATGTGATCTACCCACCTTGGCCTCCCAAAGTGCTGGGATTACAGGCACGAGCCACCTTGCTCAGCCCTTTTTTCTTTTTCTTTCTCTTTTTTTTGAGATGGAGTCTCGCTCTGTCACCCAGGCTGGAGTACAGTGGTGCAATCTCAGCTCACTGCAACCTCCACCTTCCAGGTTCAAGCAGTTCTCCTGCCTCAGCCTCCTGAGTAGCTGGGATTACAGACACACGCCACCACATTCAGCTAATTTTTATATTTTTAGTGGAGATGGGGTTTCACTATGTTGGCCAGGCTGGACTCGAACTCCTGACCTCAAGTGATGCAACCACCTTGGCCTCCCAAAGTGAGATTACAGACATGAGCCACTGTGCCCGGCAGATTCTTTTCTTATCACACCCATATCCAATCCTTTGGCAAATTCACTTGCTAACCCCCTGAATCTTCTTGAATCCACCCTCCTCTCTATCTCCTTTGCTGCTATCTTCTCACTGAAGCCACCTTCATCTCTCACTTAAACAATTATGTAGGGCTTCTGTTCCCCAACTTTTACTCTTACTACTTTCTTTTTATTTATTTATTTTTTTGAGACAGAGTCTCACTCTGTTGCCCAGGGTGGAGTGCAATGGCACGATCTCAGCTCACTGCAACCTCCACCTCCCAGGTTTAAGCGATTCTCCTGCCTCAGCCTTCTGAGTAGCTGGGACTACAAGCGAGCACCACCACGCCTGGCTAATTTTTTGTATTTTTAGTAGAGACGGGGTTTCACCATATTGGCCAGGCTGGTCTCGAACTCCTGACCTTGTGATCCACCTGCCTTGGCCTCCCAACGAGCTGGGATTACAGGTGTGAGCCACCGCGTTTGGTCTTTTTTTTTTTTTTTTTTTTTTTTAATTAGCCAGGCACAATAGTGCATGCCTGTGGTCCCAGCTACTTGGGAGGTTGAGGTTGGAGGATAACTTGAGCCCAGGAGGTTGAGGCTGCAGTAAACCATGATCATGCCACTCCACTCCAGCCTGGGTGACAGAACGAGACCCTGTCTCAAAAAAAAAAAAAGAAAAAGAGAAAGAGTCAAGCCAAGAAAATCCTCCTCTGAAGTAAGCCCTAGGGCTGTGCCCACATCCTCCAGCCTAGGCTGGTCGAGCAGTTCTGGGACTTACAGAGTGACCTTGAGAAATTCCATTCCCAGGCTGAGCTGCAGTTTGAAAGCTGGAGGAGAAAGAAATCTGCATCGATCAAATGTCCACTGTGAGCCAGATTCTCTTCTGGAAACTTCACATCCTCCTGGGGCTTTGGGCCAGAAACCTGGACATTGCACGTGATCCCTGCTGCTCTCTTCCCTGTCACAATAAATCCTGCCGATTCCACCTTCAAGCAGACCGCACTTCACCCAGCTCTCTCCTCCCCACCCGCCCGATCCCAGTCCATGCCAGCCACCACCATTTCATCCTGCCTGGGGAGCCCAACAGCCTTCTCAATAGTCTCCCCAAATCCTGTAACACACACCATCCCCTGCCAATCGGTTCTTTACACAGCTTCCAGGGAGATCTCGTCAAACAATAAAATAACAACAATCATCATCAATGATAATGGTGCACATTTACATAGCACTTACCGTGTGCCAGGCACAGATTGAAGTATGTTACACGCACATTCTCACAGTGTGAAACTCCTCCTTTACAGATGTGGAAACTGAGGCACAGAGAGGTTAAGTAATTGCCCGAGGTCACATGGCCAGGAAGTGGTGTAACCAGAATGACACATTTGACCATGTCAATCTCCTGCTAAAACCCTTCCAAGGCTTCTACTGCCCTCAGGAATCAGGATCACACTTCCTAGTAGGGCCTGCAAGGCCTCACAGGACCGTAAATCCCCTCGGTCACTCCATACCATCCAGACTGTCTTTAGGTTGGCTGGGCGCGATCGCTCATGCCTGTAATCCCAGTAGTTTGGGAGGCCGAGAGAGGAGGACTGCTTGAGCCCAGGAGTTCGAAACCAGCCTGGGCAACACAGCAAGATCCCATCTCTACCAAAAAAAAAATACATTTATATATATAAAAATTAGCCAGGCGTGGTGGTGCACACCTGTGGTACCAGTTACTCAGGAGGCTGAGGGAGGTGGATTGCTTGAGCCCAGGAGATTAAGTCTATAGTGAGCCATGATCACAGCTTGGCACTCCAGCCTGGGCAACAGAGAAGACCCTGTCTTCAAAACAACAACAACAACAAACCAGATTGGTTTTAGTTCCTCCAGCCACAGAGACTTTGCACATGCTGTTGGAAGACTCTCTCTACACCCTTCCTGCCTCCTTCCCTTTTCACCATTGAAGTCTTACTCTGTCATATTCTAGGTCCATTATCACTATCAAAAAGCCTCGGACAGGGGCAGTGGCTCACGCCTGTAATCCCAACACCTTGGGAGAACAAGGCAGGAAGGACTGCTTAAGGCCAGGAGTTCAAGACCAGCCTGAGCAATGCGGTGAAACCCCGTTGCTACTAAAAATACAAAAAATTAGTTGGGCATGGTGGCGGGCGCCTGTAATCCCAGCTACTCTGGAGGCTGAGCATGGGAATCACTTGAACCCTGGAGGTGGAGGTTGCAGTAAGCTGAGATCGCACCAACTACACTCCAGCCTGGACAACAGAGTGTGTCAGTGTGTGAGTCTCTGGCTCAAAAGAAAAAAGCAGCAGCCTTCCTCTACTCATCAAACTGAGCAGGGCCACCCTGTGTGGTTGGGCAGGATGTACACTGCACAAAGGTACCAGATCTAAGGGCAGACCTGTCCATTTATCATGACAGCCACCCTTCAGATGGAAATAAAGGAACAGAATAGCACCATCCACTAGAACTCCCTGCAGTGAGGAAAATATTCTAGATCTGCACCGTCCAATAAGGTCGACACTGGCCATAGGTGGCTACTGAGCACCTGAAACATGATCAGTATGCTGAGAAACAAAATTTGTAATTTTGTTTTAGTTATGTTAAATTTTAACAGCTAGTGTCTACATTTATTTATTTTTTTTTTTTTTGAGATAGAGTCTCACTCTGTCACCCAGGCTGGAGTGCAATGGCGCAATCTTGACTCACTGCAACCTCCGCCTCCCGGGTTCAAGTGATTCTCCTGCCTCAGACTCCGGAGTAGCTGGGATCACAGGAGCCCACTACCATGCCAGCTAATTTTGTTGTTGTTGTACTTTTTTTTAGTAGAGACGGGGTTTCACTATGTTGGCCAGGCTGGTCTCGAACTCCTGACCTCATGATCCACCCACCTCGGCCTCCCAAAGTGCTGGGATTACAGGCGTGAGCCACTGCGACCGGGCTACATTTAAATTTAATGAAGTTCGTGGCTACTATAACGGACAGTTCCAGGCTAGAGAAAGAGGCACCTTTTTCTAATTTGCACATGGACCCCAGTATAGCAACCAAGGTTCACTCTGTTATCCCCCTGCAGGGCACCATGCCCATCGCCCTCATGGTCTGAACTTAACCATCACTGGGGAGAGCATCTGATTCATGACCGTCCCCACCACCCACGTTCAGCTCCCAGAGCGCATGATGCAGGCCCAGTTTCACTCCTCAGTGAAGACACAGCACCTGGCACCGGGCCTCGCACAAACATCTGCTAAAAGAATGACTTAATTGGTGCCGGGCACAGTGGCTCACGCCTGTAATCCCAGCACTTTGGGAGGCTGAGGCGGGCGGATCATTTGAGGTCAAGAGTTCGAGACCAGCCTGGCCAACATGGTGAAACCCCGTCTCTACTGAAAATACAAAAATTAGCCAGGCATGGTGGTGCGCGCCTGTAGTCCCAGCTACTTGGGAGACTGAGGCAGGAGAATTGCTTGTACTCAGGAGGCGGAGGTTGCAGTGAGCCAACACAGTGCCACTGCACTCCAGCCTGGGAGACAGTGAGACTACGTCTCAAAAAAAAAAAAAAAAAAAAAAAAGAATGACTTAATTGGGTCTTCGTGGCAATTGCTGCTGCCATATTCCACCATCAAGCATTCCCTTGTGGCTGTCACATGCCATCTGTCTACTGAGGACTCCCAGATTTCCATCTGCAGTCCAGATATCTCACTTGAGCTCCAGATTCACACGGCTGGGCGTCTACTCAATACTTCCATACAGATGCCCCATGGGCCTCTCAACACCTCTGCAAGGGCATCCTCTCAAACCCACGATGCCCCAAACCTGCTCCTCTCAGCCTCGTCCCCATCTCAAAAGATGCAACTCCATCCTTCCAGGTGCTCAGGCCCAAAGCCTGGGGGTCATCCTGGAGTCTTCCCTTTCTCACACATCCAACCCATTGGCAAATCGTGATGGCAACACATTCAAAACAGATGCAAAATCTAACTGCTTCTCAACCCTTGGTCTCAGCCACCCTCCTCCCTGGCCTGGGAGCTGTTCTCCCCGCCCCGTCCCCATCCCCAGTGGGTTCCCCAAGCAGCCACCAGAGGGCGCCAGTTTGCACCTACAGCAATTCCAGTCTTTGCTTAGAACGCTCTGCTTAGCCACCGACCCACTCAGTCAAAGCAAAGTCCTCACCACCGCCCCGGGGGGCCCTGCAAGATCTGGCCCCAGGTCCCCCTCCCTCTGCCCTCACCTCCTCTCTCTTTCCTGGGTCGCCAGCCTCTAGCCCCGCAGGCCTCCTGGCTGTTCCTCCACACACCATGCACACTGCTGCCCCAGGGCCTTTGCACGTGGGGTTCCCTCACATCTCCATAGGGCTTGCTCCCCTCTCCTTCAGGTCCCTGCTCAAATGTCCTCTGCTCAGTGAGGTCTTCCTGACCACCTTACCTGAAACTGAAAAACACCCCCTCCCTTGCTTTCCTTTTCTCCTTATTAGGTTTTGAAAAAAAGAAAAATACAGTCATCCCTTGGTATCCATAGGAGATCAGTTCCAGGATGTCCCATGGATATCCAAACCTACAGATGCTCAAGCCCCTGATATAAAATGACATGTCTGCAGCCGGGCGCAGTGGTTTACGCCTGTAATCCCAGCACTTTGAGAGGCCGAGGCGGGCGGATCACGAGTTCAGGAGATCGAGACCATCCTGGCTAACATGATGAAACCCCGTCTCTACTAAAAATACAAAAAATTAGCTGGGCGCGGTGGTGGGCGCCTGTAGTCCCAGCTACTCGGGAGGCTGAGGCAGGAGAATGGTGTGAACCCGGGAGGCGGAGCTTGCAGTGAGCCGAGATCAAGCCACTGCTCTCCAGCCTGGGTGACAGAGTGAGACTCTGTCTCAAAAAAAAAAAAAAACATATCTGCATATAACCTCTGCACATCCCCTCATATACTTTATTTTTATTTTTTTAGAGACAGGGTCTAGCCCTGTCCCCCAGGCTGGAATGCAGTGCTGCAATCATGACTTACTGCAGCTTCAACCTCCCAGGCTCAAGCGATCCTCCTGCCTCAGCCTCCCAAGTAGCTGGGACCACAGGTGTGTGCCACCACGCACAGTTAATTAAAAAAAAAAAATTATGGAGGCCGGGCACGGTGGCTCACACCTGTAATCCCAGCACCTTGGGAGGCCGAGGCGGGCGGATCACTTGAGGCCAGGAGTTCCAGACCAGCCTGGCCAATATGGTGAAACCCCATCTCTACTAAAAATACAAAACCTAGCCAGGCATGGTGGTGCACACCTGTAGTCCCAGCTACTCAGGAGGCTGAGGCAGGAGAATCACTTGAACCCAAGAGGCAGAGGTTGCAGTGAGCCAAGATCACACCACTGCACTGCAGCCTGGGCAACAGAGCAAAAATCTGTCTCAGAAAAAAAAATATATATATTTTGTGGAGACAGAGCCTTACTATGTTGTCCAAGCTGGTCTCAAACTCCTGTCCTCAAATGATCCTCCCACCTCAGCCTCCCAAAGTGTTAGAGTTACAGGCATAAGCCACTGTGCCTGGCCATGTATACTTTAAATAATCATCTCTCTCTAGATTACTTATAACACCAAATACAATGAAAACGTTATGTAAATAGTTGTAATGCTACATTGTTCAGAGAATAGTGACAAGGGAAAAAAAAAGTCTGTACATGTTCACTATTGATGCAATTTTTTTCCCAAATATTTTTTATCCACAGTTGGTTGAATTCACAGATGCAGAACCCATGGATATGGAGGGCTGACTGTGCAAGACACCACTTACATCTGAATTTCAGATCAACGACAAACTTTTTTTTTTTTTTTAAAACGGGGTCTCACTCTGTTGCCCAGGCTGGAGTGCAGTGGTGTGATCTCGGCTCACTGCAACCTCTGCCTCCTGGGTGCAAGCAATTCTCCTGCCTCAGCCTCCACAGTAGCTGGGATTACAGGCGCCCGCCACCATGCCCAGCTAATTTTTTTTTTGTATTTTAGTAGAGACGGGCTTTCACCAGGTTGGCCAGGCTGGTCTCGAACTCCTGACCTCAAGCAATCCACCCGCCTTGGCCTCCTAAAGTGCTGGGTTTACAGGTGTGAGCCACCATGCCCGGCCCAACAACAAACGATTTTTTTAGTTTAACTACATCCCATGCAATATTGGATGACTGTATTGCATAGGACACACTTCCACTGTACTAAAAAATTACACATAGTTTATCTGAAATTCAAATTTACTGGGTATAATGAGTTGAATGTTGTCCCCTAAAAATTTACATCCCTTTGGAACCTCAGAATATGATCTCATTCAGAAATAGGGTCTTTGCAGGTAGAATTAAGGTAAAGATACAGATGAGATCATACTAAATTAGGGTGGAACCTAAATCCAATGAGAGTGTCCTTATAAGAGACAGAAAAGGACACACATAGGACACCGAGAAGGCAGCCACAGGAAGATGGAGACAGGGGTTGGAGTGACTCATCTACAAGCCAAGGAGCACCAAGGGTTGCTGGCAGCTACAGGAAGCCAGGAGAGACACCATAGATGCTTTCCCCTCAGGGCCTCCACAAGGAAACATCTTTTAATACATTTCACTTCTTTTTTTTTTGAGACATAGTCTCACTCTGTTGCCCAGACTGGAGTGCAGTGGTGCGATCTTGGCTCACTGCAGCCTCCGCCTCCCGGGTTCAAGTAATTATCCTGCCTCAGCCTCCGGAGTAGCTGGGATCACAGGCATGTGCCACCACACCCAGCTAATTTTTGTATTTTTAGTAGAGTCGGGGTTTCACCATGTTGGCCAGATTGGTCTCGAAATCCTGACCTCATGTGATCCACCTGCCTCGGCCTCCCAAAGTGCTGGGATTATAGGCGTGAGCCACCGCGCCCAGACTTTTTCTTTTCTTTTTTTTTTTTTGAGACAGAGTCTTGCTCTGTCACCCAGGCTGGAGTGCAGTGGTGCGATCTCAGCTCACTGCAGCCTCCGCCTCCTGGGTGCAAGTGATTCTCCTACCTCAGCCTCCCGAGTAGCTGGGACTATAGGCACCCACCACCACACCCAGCTAATTTTTGTATTTTCAGTAAAGACGGGGTTTCACCATGTTGGCCAAGCTGCTCTCGAACTCCTGACCTTAAGTGATCCGCCCACCTCGGCCTCTCAAAGTGCTGGAATAACAAGCGTGAGTCACTGTGCCCGGCCAAATTTCACTTCTGTACCTTGTTGCTGGTCTCTTCCTCAGTAGAACAGAGCCTGTGAGGTACATCTGTCATGCTGTCCACTGTCTCCCAGAGCCTCGAGCCATTCCAGAGACACAGTAGGTGCTCAATAAATATTTACTGAGCGAACTCAATGAATGAATGAATCAGCAAAAAAAGATCAGAGAGAGGTCACCCGCCAAGGTCACCCGCACCACTAGTGAACAACCAAGCTATTGTTTGAACCGAGGCTATGCTGCTTCTTTCCCTGCCCAGGCCACATCTTCAAAGGACTTAAGTCATCAGCAAATGGTCACCCAGCGGGCCTCACCCACCTCTGCCACTTCTACCCTGCCCCTGCCTCTGTTTAAAATCTCCTGCCTGGGAGATATATGCTTATTCACTTATGTTCTTTCTACATTTCTATATATTTATACATTTCTATAATAAAATAGGCTTTTTTTAACTTTTTTTTTTTAAGAGTCTCGCTCTGTCACCCAGGCTGGAGTGCAGTGGCGTGATCTTGGCTCACTGCAACCTCCACCTCCCGGGTTCAAGTGATTCTCATGGTTCAAGTGATTCTCATGCCTCAGCTTCCTGAGTAGCTGGGACTACGGGCACCCCCCACCACAACCGGTTGATTTTTATATATTTAGTACAGACAGTTTCACCATGTTTGCCAGACTGGTCTCGAACTCCTGGGCTCAAGTGATCCGCCTACCTCGGCCTCCCAAAGTGCTCAGATCACAGACAAGAGATACCAAGCCCAGCCTTAACTTTTAAAAAAATAGAAAAAGAAAAAAACAACCTTGGCTCCAGAGGCCATAGGTGCCCTGTGGAAGAGCTTGGAGGCAGGCAGACGGGGGCTTGATCTCGACTCCACCAATTATGAACTGTGTGATCCTGGGCACAACCCGGGCCCTCTGAGACATTCAGTTTCTCCATGTATGAATGGGCTGATGGCGGCTGCCTCTCCGTACTGCAGGAAGGAGTCAATAAGCCAGACACAGCAAGCGCTCAGCAACAAGGGGCTGTGATGGCCACTGTTGCTGGGGTTGTTATTATTCAAAGCAAAGTGCGGAGCTGCAGAAGGCAATGGTGGGATGCGGCAAGGGGTGAATGCAGCAGGCCTGGGTTGTCCAAACCCCGCACATTCCAAAGAAAGGACCGGCCCTGGACCAGCTTCTGGGAGGGAACCTCTAAGCCCTTGCAATGTCCTGACTGATAAGAGTGTCTTGGTTTACCTGGGGCCTGGGGCCACACTGGATGCTGTGTGTTAATGTTGTCATCTATGGTCAGGGCCTGGAGCCACTGAGCGTCAGTTTGACCTCGGAGGGGCTGGAGTCTCAGGTCAGCCACCATGCATATGTGACTGACCCCCAGTAAAAACCCTGGCCACCCAGGCTTACAGGAGCGTCCCTGGTTGGCAGTACTGCTTGCGTGTTGTCACACATCTTGCTGGGAGAATTAAGTGCCGTCCATGACTCCACCGGGAGAGGACAGCTGGACGCTCACGCCTGGTCTGTCTTGGATTCTGCCCCATGTGCCTTTTTCCTTTTTTTTTTTTTTTTTTTTTTTTGGGACGGAGTCTCACTCTGCTGCCCAGGCTGGAGTGCAGTGGCACAATCTCGGCTCACTGCAACCTCCGCCTCCTGGGTTCAAGTGATTCTCCTTCCTCAGCCTCCTGAGTAGCTGGGATTACAGCTACTGGGATTACAGCGCCACCATGCCCAGCTAATTTTTGTACTTTTAGTAGAGACAGGGTTTCACCATATTGGCCGGGATGGTCTCGATCTCCTGACCTCGTGATCTGCCAGCCTTGGCCTCCCAAAGTGCTGGGATTACAGGCGTGAGTCACCACGCCCGGCCCTCCTTTTTTTTTTTTTTTTTTTGAGACAGAATTTTGCTCTGTCACCCAGGCTGGATAGTGCAGTGGCAAAATCTCAGCTCACTGCAACCTCCGCCTCCCGGGTTCAAGCGATCTCCTGTCTCAGCCTCCCAAGTAGCTGGGATTATAGACATGCGCTACCAGGCCCAGCTAATTTTTTTTTTTTTTTTTTTTTTTTTGAGATGGAGTTTCACTCTTATTGCCCAGGCTGGAGTGCAATGGTGCGATCTTGGCTCACTGCAACCTCCTCCTCCCAGGTTCAAGCAATTCTCCTGCCTCAGCCTCCCGAGTAGCTGGGATTACAGGCATGCACCATCACACCCGGCTAATTTTGTATTTTTAGTAGAGACGGGGTTTCTCCATGTTGAGGCTGGTCTCGAACTCCTGACCTCAGGTGATCCGCCCGCCTCAGCCTCCCAAAGTGTTGGGATTACAGGCGTGAGCCACAGCACCTGGCCTTTTTTTTTTTTTTTTTTTTTGAGATGGAGTCTCACTCTGTCACCCAGGCTGGAGTGCAGTGGCGCGATCTCGGTTCACTGCAAGCTCCGCCACCTGGGTTCAAGCGATTCTCCTGCCTCAGCCTCCTGAGTAGCTGGGATGACAGGCACATGCCACCACACCTGGCTAATTTTTGTATTTTTAGTAGATATGGGGATTCATCATGTTGGTCAGGCTGGTAATTTCTGTATTTGCAGTAGAGACAGGGTTTCGTCATGCTGGCAAGGCTGGTCTCGAACTCCTGACTTCAGCTGATCCACCTGCCTTGGCCACCCAAAGTGCTAGGATTACAGGCGTGAGTCACCGCGCCCGGCAGTACTACCATCTATTAATAGATCCTCCCACAGCAGTTTCTCAGCCCAGACCTCTCCCTTCACCTCCAGATCCACATATTCAAGTCCATCTTTCTTTTTTTTTTTTTTTTTTCTGAGACGGAGTCTCACTCTATCGCCCAGACTGGAGTGCAGTGGCGCAATCTTGGCTCACTGCAAGCTCCGCCTCCCGGGTTCACGTGATTCTCCTGCCTCAGCCTCCCGAGTAGCTGGGACTACAGGCGCCCGCCACCACGCCCGGCTAATTTTTTTTTGTATTTTTAGTAGAGACAGGGTTTCACCGTGTTAGACAGGATGGTCTCGATCTCCTGACCTCATGATCCGCCTGCCTTGTCCTCCCAAAGTGCTGGGATTACAGGCATGAGCCACCACGCCTGGCCTCAAGTCCATCTTTCTACCTGCCTTTCTAAAAGGCAGCTCAATGGATAAAGAAAATATGGTCTATATACACCATGGAATACTACTCAGCCATAAAAAGGAACAAAATAATGTCTCTTGCAGTAATTGGATGGAGTTGGAAGGCCATTATTCTAAGTCAAATAACTCAGGAATGGAAAACCAAATAGCCGTATTCTCACTTATAAGTGGAAGCTAAGTAAGCTATGTGGGTGCGAAGATACACAGAGTGATATAATGGAATTTGGGGACTCAGGGAGGGGGGTTGGGATGGGGGTGAGGGACTACACATTGGGTATAGTGTACACTGCTCTAGTGATGGGCACACCAAAATCTCAGAATGCACCACTATAGAATTCATCCATGTAACCAAAAAGCACATGTACCCCAAAAACTACTGAAATAAAAAAATTTTTAATTAAAAAAGAATGGGCCAGGTGTGGTGGCTCACGTCTGTAATCCCAACACTTTGGGAGGCCAAGGCAGGTAGATCACGAGGTCGGGAGTTCAAGAACAGCCTGAGCAACATGGTGAAACCCCATCTCTACTAAAAATACAAAAATTAGCCAGGCGTACTGACACATGCCTGTAATCCTGGCTATTTGGGGGACTGAGGCACAAGAATCACTTCAACCCGGAAGACAGAGGTTGCAGTGAGCCAAGATCCCACCATTGCACTCTAGCCTGGGCAGCGGAGTGAGACTCTGTCTCAGAAAAAAAAAAAAAAAAAATTAGAATAAATAAATTCATAAATAAATGGTAGCTCAAATTCTTAAGTCCAAAACTGAGCTCTCAGTCCTCCCTGCAGATCTTTCTCCCCATCCCACCATGGTCTCCCCCATCCCAGTAAATGGCAGCTCCATCCTCCAGGAGGCTCAGGCCAGAACTGCTGGAGACGCACCCCTACTCCTCTCTCTTCCTCCCCAGAACACCCCCACAGCCAGCACATCAGCAAAACGCTGATGCCTTCCAACATAACCAGCATCTGACCGTTTTTCACCATTTCCATCGCTATTACCCTTGTCGGAGCTTCCATTATCTCTCCCCTAGACAAATATAATAGACTCTTTCATAGATGTCCCTGCCTCTGATAGTCTGTTCCCTACACTGCAGCCAGAGAAATCCTGTTAACACCTAAATCCGCTGCTCACATCTCTCCTCAGCTCAGAGCCCTCCCATGGCTCCCGGCTCACTCAGAGTCAAAGCAAGGTCTTCGGCCTGGCACAGTGGCTCACGCCTGTAATCCCAACACTTTGGGAGGCCAAGGCGGGTGGATCACTTGAGGTCAGGAATTCAAGACCACCCTGGCCAACATGGTGAAACCCCGTCTCTACAAAAAGTACAAAAATTAGCAGGGGGAAGTGGTGGACGCCTGTGGTCCCAGCTACTCAGGAGGCTGAGGGAGGAGAATCGCTTGAACTGGGGAGGCGGAGGTTTGCTGTGAGCTGAGATCGCACCACTGCACTCCAGCCTGGGCAACAGAACAAAAACTCCATCTCAGAAACAAAAACAAACAAACAAAAAAACAAAGCAAGGTCCTCACGGTGGCCCACAAGGCCCAGTACGATCTGTCCCCATCCCCTCTGCCCTCATATCCCACCCTCCCCGCACATTCACTCTCCTGCAGCCACAGTGGCCTCCTCACTGTTCAATACTCCAGGCCCCCGCTCACCTCAGGGCCTTTGCACTTGCTCTTCCATCTGCCAGGAACATCCTCCCCCAGGCATTCATCAGGCTCGTTCCCCCTCTTCACTAAGCCTTTAGCCCACATGTCACCTCCTTGGGGAGCCCTTCCTCACCCACTCCGTCTGAAACAGGCCCCATCTCACCCCTCTTTGTTTTTTTTTTTTTTTTGAGACAGAGTTTCCCTCAGTCGCCCAGGCTGGAGTGCAGTGGCGCAATCTTGGCTCACTGCAAGCTCCGCCTCCCAGGTTCATGCCATTCTCCTGCCTCAGCCTCCCGAGTAGCTGGAACTACAGTCGCCCCCCACCACGACCAGCTAATTTTTTTGTATTTTTAGTAGAGACGAGGTTTCACCGTGTTAGCCAGGATGGTCTCGATCTCCTGACCTTGTGATCCACCCGCCTCAGCCTCCCAAAGTGCTGGGATTACAGGCGTGAGCCACCGCGCCCGACCCATCTCATCCCTCTTTATCTCACTACTCCGCCTCATTGTTCATGGCACTTATCACCACCAGGCATCATATTTTATATTTATTTGATTCCTCGTCTCCCCAGTTGGAATGTTGGCTCCATGAGGGCGTCACTTCACCTGTCATGTTCACTGTTGAATCCCCAGCACTTAAAATAAGGGCCAGGCTCCAAGAAGGTGTCAGGGAATGTTTGCTAAATGAGCGGATGCGCGAACAAGCACCACAGGGCTGGAAGGGCCCCGTCCTCACCTGCAGCCGGGCCAGGATTTGGTGGTAGTGGAACAGGGTGCAGAAGTCCACGTGGGCGGAGAACGCCTCCAAAGCCGCCTTCTCTGCCGGACTCGAGTGGAATTCCTGTTACCTCAGGAAGCAAAACTTCTCTGTAGGCCTTTTCCCCTTCCCCGAGGGAAAGAATTCTTTCCCTGGCTGCCTAACTACACAATCAGAGCTCTGGACTTTGAAGTTTTGTTCTGGGGCCGGGCGCAGTGTCTCGCACCTGTAATCCCAGCACTTTGGGAGGCCGAGGCAGTGGATCACTTGAAGTCAGGAGTTCAAGACCAGCGTGGCCAACATGGTGAAATCCTGTCTCTACTAAAAATACAAAAATTAGCCGGGTGTGATGGCATGCACCTGTAGTCCCAGCTACTCAGGAGGCTGAAGCTGGAGAATTGCTTGAACCAGGGAGGCGGAGGCTGCAGTGAGTCGAGATCGTGCCACTGCCCTCCAGACTAGACAACATCAAGACTCTGTCTCAAAAAAAAAAAAAAAAAAAAAAAAAGTTTTGTTTTGGTTGGGTGGGGGCTGACCAATTTTACTGAAACTGAGGCAGCCAAATATAGTGAAAAACTATACTGGGCTTAAAAAGCTGGAGGTTCAAGTTTTTGCTTTGACATTTCCTAGCCAATACACACACACACAATTCCAGGAACGGTTTGACAGTGTAATATCATCCTCCAGAAGTAGATGGAATTATTATTATTATTATTATGTTGAGACAGAGTCTCGTTCTGTCACCCAGGCTGGAGCTCAGTTGTGCAATCTCTGCTCACTGCATCTTCAACCTCCTGGGATCAAGCGATCCTCCCACCTCAGCCTCCTGAGTAGCTAAGACTACAGGTGCCCACCACCATGCCTGGCGAATTTTTTTCAATTTTTTGTAAAGGTGGAGTCTCACTATATTGCCCAGGCTGGTCTGAACTCCTGTGCTCCAGCAATCCTCCCATCTCAGCCTCCCAAAGTGCTGGGAGGCTGAGCCACCATACCCCCAAGGTTGATGGAATTATAACTCCCATTTGTCAGTGGGAGAAACTGAGGCTCTGGAAAAGTCATTTGGTAAGGGCTGCAGTGTCTGTGGGAAATGACTGCAATCTAGGCCTGTCTGACTCCAGGGTACACATTGAACCATTTCCTTTTTTTTTTTTTGAGAAGGAGTCTCACTCTGTTGCCAAGGCTGGAGTGCAGCGGCCATGATCTCAGCTCACTGCAACCTCTTCCTCCATGGTTCAAGCAATTCTGCCTCAGCCTTCTAAGTAACTGGGATTATAGGCGCCTGCCACCACGCCTAGCTAATTTTTGTACTTTTAATAGAGACGGGGTTTCACCATGTTGGCCAGGCTGGTCTCAAACTCATGACCTCAGGTGATCCACCTGCATCGACTTCCCAAAGTGCTGGGATTACTGGTGTGAGCCACCATGCCTGGCCTTGAACCACTTCTTCTTCTTTTTTTTTTTTTGAGATGGAGTCTTGCTCTGTTGCCCAGACTGGAGTGCAGTGGCACGATCTCGGCTCACTGCAAGCTCCGCTTCCCGGGTTCACACCATTCTCCTGCCTCACCTCCCAAGTAGCTGGGACTACAGGCGCCTGCCACCTCGCCCGGCTAATTTTTTGTATTTTTAGTAGAGACGGTTTCATCGTGTTAGCCAGGATGGTCTCAATCTCCTGACCTCGTGATCTGCCCGCCTCGGCCTCCCAAAGTGCTGGGATTACGGGCGTGAGCCACCGCGCCTGGCCTTGAACCACTTCTTTATGTTTCCTATCTCAATGTCCTGGGTAATTGTCTTCACTTCTCTGAGCCTCAGTTTCCTCACTGGCAACAGAGGATTACATGCTCTTTCTCAGAGGGCTACAGTGAGAATTTGATGAGATTACACATGTCCTATATACACATGTGTTTACATATATGTGCATATATTTGTATATTTATGTGTGTATATTTGTGTACTTTTGTGTGCATATATTTGTGTGTGTGTGTATTTGTGTGTGTGTATTTGTGTGTGTATTTGTGTGTGTGCATTTGTATGTGTATATTTGTGTATTTGTGTACACATATTTGTGTATTTGTGTGTGTACTTGTATGCATATACTTGTGTGTATTTGTGTGTGTATCAAGTCCAGCACAGAATTGAGTACATACAGTAGGTGTTCAGTAAATAAATGTTAAATTAATGAATGATGGTGGGGTGTGGTGGCTCATACCTGTAATCTCAGCACTTTGGGAAGCCAAGGTGGGCAGATCACTTGAGGCCAGGAGTTCGAGACCAGCCTGGCCAACATGGCAATACCCTGTCTCTACTAAAAATACAAAAATTAGCCAGGCAAGAGTCCCAGCCTCTCGGGGGCTGAGGAAGGAGGATCACTTGAGTCCAGGAGGCAGAGGTTGCAGTGAGCTGAGATTGTGCCACTGCACTCCAGTCTGGGCAACAGAGTGAGACCCTGTCTCACAAAAATAAATAAAGAAAAATAAATGAATAATAATCCTCAAAATCCTCAATAATGACAATGATGATGATGGTGGCAATAAGACCTCAGGTTCTAGAGTGAGATCAAGACTAGGATGAGGTGAATATGGCACCCAAGGGTGCAAAATTTAACGGGGCACTCACTCTTAGGGTCAAGCGAGTGCCTTACTTGCCTAACCCTAGTCCTGGGCCAGCTCTGGAGTCAGACCACTTTGGTTCAAATCTAAGCCACTATGTTGTGGCCTTGGGTAAGTCACTTTCCTTCCCTATGCTTCCATTATCTCATCTGTAAAATGGGGATGATGGTGGTATCTCTCTTACTGATGATTCAACAATACATGAAAAATGTCTGGCACAGTGCCATGGAGTCAGAGCTCAAATTGTGTGATAATAATTATGATTACAGCGTTGTGACTTTATAGGTACAATTATTATCAGGTAGTAGAAATAGTAATGATGAGGATGATTACTATACCCATCTTAAAGAGGGAAAAACCATGCCCCAGAGAGTGCCTGTTCAAGCCCTCAGAACAAGCCAGAGTTGGGAATGGATGCTGCGTCTGCATCTCGGAGACCTGGCTCCTGCATTCCAGCTCATCTCCCGCCCACTAGGGAAACACGAAGGGACCCGGGAACTACAACTCCCAGGAGGCGCCAGGGCAGCTCTCTGCAGCAACTAGGGCCCTGCCGCCGCGAAGCCTGCTGGGAGCCGTAGTCCCCAGGCTCTTGGGCCCGGGACAGGCGGTACCTGTATTAGGAGGCGGAGCAGCTGCTCCTTGGAGAAGGGAATGAAGCGCTCGCGGTACTGCTGGGCCCAGTCGCGGGGCTCCCTGGGGTTCCACATCTTGCGATACTCCCCCATTTTGGCTGCCAGCGATGAGAGGGCCCGGGGGGGCCCGAGGAGCGCGGGCAACAGTGGCCATACTCGGACCCTGGACCCCCAGACCCCCCGGGTCACATGCAGCATGGCTAGACCCTTTCCCCGGAGCCTAAACAGAGGGAAATGGGCAGGGGTCAAAGGCCATCTAGAGGAAAAGCGCCCTCTCCACCTCCACGTCCCACCCTCCAGAAGCCGTCTCTACCCCAGGCAGGGCGCAGAGCCCATCCGCTCGCCTTGAAGCCCCTGTTGCCTGTCCCCTTCCCACACTGCTCAGTTGGCCTGGGTCCCAGACAGGGGTCAGAGGTCTTAGGTTCTGGGGCGTTTTTCAGGCCCAGAGACCCTGTAGTGGTACAACGTTTCTTTGGGGTCTAGACAGCGAGGTAGATCTTAGGAGAGCAGGAAATGCTCGGAAAGGTTACCTAGGGGGTGCAGGGCCGCCCTCCCTGGCCATGCAATCCCCCGATTTCTCCCTCACCTTAGCCAAAGCTCGACTGTCATTGAGCCTCCTGCGCATGTGCAGGAGGGCGTCCTGGGCTCCCGAAGTTCGGCTTCACCCAGCAGTAAAACGCATGCGCAAAGCTTCGGTCAATGCGGGCTGTCCATTTCTCACCGCCGACTCCCTACATCAACTACGCATGCGTTGCCTGCCTTTCTCCACCGCCGGCCTCGTTTGGGAGCGACGCATGCGCCGCAGGAGTGTCTCCTTGTCAGCTTGCTACAAAGGGAAGGGGCGGAGTGGACGCGAGACTCCCTAGAGGGATGGGGCGGGGTAGGGCTCCCGCGCGCAGTCCGCCAACGGCGCGCAGGCCAACGTTCGCCGAGGCCACGCCCCGGCTCGTGTCAGCTCCTGAGTAGGCGGAAAGAAGGAGGGGGCGGGACTTGGGCGCAGCCAATCAGCTGTGGAGGAGCGAAAAGGCGGGAAAAAGCGGAACCAAAAGAAGGCTGAGGTGGCGCCAGGGACCAGGAGGGGTGGGGGGGGCGAAAGGAAGGGCGGGCCCTCAGGTGACGCAGATTGGCCCTCCAGAGAAGGGGCGGCCCCTTCTCAGGTGCCGTCACCCCCAAACCTCAGCACTGCCATTCCAGGTCCTTAAAGGGGAGACCGCGATTCTAAGAAGGTAGCCCAGTGCCGGGGCGTGGCCTCATTCTGAGGTTCCCCACAAATCCGAGGTCCCGACTCCCAGCTTGAGGAGGTGCACTTCCGTGAAAATGGAGCTGAATTCGAAAGGGAGGCCCTTATTCTGGGAAATAGCCCCAAGTGACAAGGACAGCCTGAAATATGCCCTGAGATACCTGGGTTCTCCACGAAGGGTGCTGTCACCCCCAAACCTGAAAGGGATTATTCGGTTTCAGACCTCCCAGGGGCTCTGATCTCAATGGCCGCACCCCCTAGTCCCCAGAAAGTCCCACCTGTGTCCTCTCACAGAAGGACCCAGTCCCTCTGCAGGCCCTTCAGCTCCTGGGTCACAAGACGTGGTCCCCAAATATCCCAGCCCTCCCCTGCACTCCACCTCTGGGATCCCTGACAGCCCTCTCACCCAACAACCCCCTCAGCCCACATTCCTGACTTCTGGAACCTGAAGCAGCCCCTTCACTTATGTCCCCCACTCCTGGGACCCCCAGAATCACCCTCACCCCAGGCCCTCACCTCTCTGGAATCCTCCATAGACCCCCTTAACCCACACCTCAACCCAGGGGACCCTCAGCGACTCTCTCACCCTGCACCTCCACCTCTGTGACCCCTGGCAGCCCTCCCCACACGACACCTTTCCTGGGACCCCTAGTATCCCCATCCTATGCCCCCCTCTCCTGGGACCCCCAGAAAGCTCCCTCACCACACACAACCCCATTCCTGGGACCCCCCCAGCACCCGCATCCTATGTCCCCCACTTCAGGGACCCCTAGCAGCCCTCTCCACACAACACCTTTCCTGGGACCCCCTAGAACCCCCATCCTATGCCTCCCACTTCTGGGACCCCCAGTAGCCCCCTCACCACACAACCCCATTCCTGGGACCCCCAGCACCCCCATCCTATGCCCCCCACTCCTGGGGCCCACAGAAGCCCCCTCAGCACACACAACCCCATTCCCTGGGACCCACCTGCACCCCCATCCTATGTCCCCCACTTCTGGGGCCCCTGACAGCCCATTCACCCCACACCCTGACTCCTAAGAGGCTCAGCAGTCCCCTCACCCCACACAACTCCATTCCGGGGACCCCCCCATCCCCACCCCATGTCCCCCAATCCTGGGGCCCCCAACAGCCCTTCCACCCCGTGCCCCTGACTGGCATCCCCCATCTGTGTCATCCCACAGCAGCCAAGCCCAGGGCCGGCCTGAAGCCCCCGGACGGCAGTGCCCAGCAGGCAGCGCCCAGCACCCTGGCTCCCACCTCCCAGTGGCCCCAAAGGAAAACAGCTGCCATGCACATCCCCAAAAGCCTCCAGGAGCTGGCCAACAGCGAAGCCGTGCAGTTTCTGAGAAGGCCCAAGACCATCACGCGGGTCTTCGAAGGGGTGAGGCCCTCCCATGGCCCGACTGTGCCCCTGGGTGACAGGAGCCAGGAGCTCTCAACTCCCAGACACAGTGCGGGAGATGAGAGGACAAGGAAGGGGTCAGACGGGGAAACAAGACAACGGAGCAAATGCTGACACCACCTTTTCCTGAGCACCCCACTATGGGCCCTATGCTATTGAGGCACTGATGGACTCTCATAGTAAGGAACAGCCCTCACAGTAGGTGCTGCAAGTCCTATCTCTGAGAATAACAAAACTAGGGGTTAGAAAAGTTAAGTAAATTTTTTTTCTTTGAAACAATCTTAATTAGCCAGGCATGATGGCACACACCTGTAATCCTAGCTACTGAGGAGGCTGAGGCAGGAGAATCACTCGAACCCGGGTGGTGGAGTTTGCAGTGAGTGGAGATCATACCACTGCACTCCAGCCCGGGCAACAGAGCCAGACTCCATCTCAAAAAAAAAAAGAAAAGAAAAAAGAAAAGAAAGAAACAGTTTCGCTCTGTTGCCCAGGCTGGAGTGCAAAAAGCAGTGGCGTGATCTCCGCTCACTGCAACTCCACCTCCTGGGTTCAAGCGATTCTCCTGCCTCAGCTTCCCAAGTAGCTGGGATTACAGGTGTGCGTCACTGCGCCTGGCTAATTTTTGTATTTTTAGTAGAGACGGGGTTTCGCCATGTTGGCCAGGCTGGCCTCAAACTCCTGACGTCAAGTGTTCCGCCCACCTCAGCCTCCCAAAGTGCTGGGATTATAGGTGTCAGCCACCGCGCCCAGCCTAAGTAAATTTTTTAAATCTGGGATGTCCAGTGGGGTAGCCACACCCACATGTGGCTACCTCACTTTGCACTAATTAAAATAAAAGTCCATTCTTCACTCACAGTGGCCACATTTTAGGTGCTCAACAGCCACATGTGGCTGGGGACTCTCATATTAGACAGTACAGGCTGGGTGTGGTGGTTCATGCCTGTAAAACCAGCACCTTGGTAGGCCAAGGCAGGCAGATCATTTGAGGTCAGGAGTTCGAGACCAGCCTGGCCAACATGGCGAAAAACCATCTCTACTAAAAATACAAAAATTATCCAGGCATGGTGGCGCAAGCCTGTAGTCCCAGTTACTTAGGGGGCTGAGGCTCGAGGATGGCTTGAGCCCATGTGGCGGAGGTTGCACTGCAGCCTCGGTGACAGAGTGAGACTCTGTCTCAAAAAAAAAAAAAAAATTGTGGCTGGGCATGGTGGCTCACACCTGTAATCCCAGCACTTTGGGAGGCCGAGGCAGGCGGATCATGAGGTGAGGAGATCGAGACCATCCTGGCTAACACGGTGAAACCCCATCTCTACTAAAAATACAAAAAAATTAGCTGGGTGTGGTGGCAGGCGCCTGTCGTCCCAGCTACTCTGGAGGCTGAGGCAGGAGAATGGCGTGAACCCGGGAGGTGGAGCTTGCAGTGAGCCAAGATCACACCACTGCACTCCAGCCTGGGTGACAGAGCGAGACTCCATTTCAAAAAAAAAAAAAAAAATTAGTGCAGATATGGGACATTTTCATCATGCCAGAGAGTTCTATTAGACAGCATTGGCTAAGGTCATGCAGTAAGAGGCAGGGGCAGGATTCAAACTCATATCTGTGAGATGCCAGAGCCCATTTATTTTCCACCTCCCAGTTGAGGGAGGAGGAGGAGGAGGAGAGGAACAGGGGCTGGGGCTTCTAGGAAGAGAATAAGGAGTGCAGACCTGAAGTGCCAGATGTTAGGTGGTAACCGTGTGCCAGGCACCATGCCACCGTTCATTTCATCATCCCCACACTCCTGAAGAATCTGGACACCTGGAGTCAAATCCTCATTCAGCCCAGACTTTGCTGTGTGATCTTGAACCAATCACTGTTCATCTCTGGATCTCAGTACATGAAGGGTTAGCGCTGTGGCTCTGACCTTTAACCTGTGCTGCTTCCACCACTCTGCTTTAACAGAATTGGAAACTAAGGCCCAGGGAGATGTTGAGACTTGATCGAGGTCTTAGGAGTAGGTGGGGTTCCCCGGCTCAGACCCAGGGTCTCCACCCCCAGAGTGCTAATCCAGAGTATCTCCTCTCTGCCCCTTCTAGAGCCTGAGCTTGGAGAAGGAACAAACAGGCCTGGAATCCTGGCTCAGGCACGTGCTGTCCATGCAAAGTGGCATACTGCCCAGTTTACCTGGGCCAGGCCTGATGTCATTACCAGCAGCAGCACCTTTCTTTCTCAAAAGTGTCCCTTTGGTTTGATGGCTTGCCTGGTCACCCTGTGTCCGTGTGACCCTGAGCAAGCTATGTGATTTCTCTGAACATCTCCATACTCTCGTCTGTAAAAAGAGGATCCTAATAATCTACTCCTAGGAAGAATCATTGTGAAAATGTAACAAATTAATGCCTATAAACTGATTAGCATGGGCCAGGCAAGTAGTGATCTTTCCTTAGTGATTTTTTTTTCTTTTTTTTTTTTTTTTTGAGACAGACCCTTGCTCTGTCACCCAGGCTGGAGTACAGTTGGTGCAATCTCAGCTCATTGCAACTTCCGCCTCCTGGGTTCAAGCAATTCTTGTGCCTCCGGAGTAGCTGGGATTACCAGCGTGCACCACCATGCCTGGCTAATTTTTGTATTTTTAGTAGACATGGGGTTTCACCATGTTGGCCAGACTGGTCTTAAACTCCTGACCTCAAATGATCCACCCGCCTCGGCCTTCCAAAGTGTTGGGATTACAGGCGTGAGCCACCGCACCCAGGCTTAAATAGTGATTATTATCAAAACAAATCATTACTCGTGTGTGAGGAGAGGGCCTAGGATGATTGAGATTTGTGTCCGTTGTCCTCCCCCAGGGAAAGAGGGGAATCTTGAAAACTGCATCCCAGCACCAGATCTTTCGCTGGTGTTAGCTTCTCTACTCCTCACCACAACCCTATGACACAGGCATTATGATCCCTGTTTAACCCAAGGGGAAACAGGCTCACAGAGGTTGAGTGGCATGCCCAAGGACATCACCCAGCTGGTGAGCAAGTCCAACTCGGATCCACCCGCCTATCTGGAAAGCCTCGGAAGGCAGGGCGGGTGGCAAGGAGACGGAAGCCCAGCTGGTGTGGACTGGTGCGGGGAAGGAGGAGGAAGAGCCGCCAACCATGCCAGACGTTCTGGTCACGGACTTTGCCCGCCGCCTCCTTCCACCGTCCCTACCCCCCCGCCCTTTCCTCCTTCCCCCCTGGCCTGGCTCCTCAGTAGGGAGTCTCTGGGCAGCTGGTGCTCTTGTCCTCGCTGCCGCCTGCCAGCTGGTGCCTTAACTGATAAATCTTTGCTCCCTCCCTAGGGACAGGCCAGGGAGGGCATGGAAGGAGTTTGGACTGAAGCTTCAGAGGGATAGGGTCCCTCTAGCCCAGATGAGCCCCTGCTCCTCAAATCTCCAGTGTCCCGGGCTCATGTCACAGCCCAGGGTTTCGGGGGTCAGTGGACAGACAGCCCACCCGCCTAGATGTCAGGAGGGCTGGATTCCAATCCCCCTTTCACCACTTACTGACCTTGAGAGGATGCCTTCCCTCTCTGGGCAAATCACAAGAATGACCATTTTCCTGAGCACCTACTAGAGCCAAGCCCCTACCCCCACATTCCTCCTTTTCATAGCATAGAAACAGACCAGGAAACTGAGGCTCCAAGAGATGAGTGATTTGCCCCAGGCCATACAGCTGGCACAGTCAGAAGCGTCTGGCTCTTTCCACTCCACCAAAATGGCTTCGATTTATCACCTGTGAAACAGAAATGAATTAATAACCTCCACCACGTGGGGCCGGTGTGAGGTTCCAGGGAGGTAATGCAGGTAAAATGAATATGGGCTCAAAAATGATTGATGTGCTTTCTCGTCCTCGACCTGGCTCTGCCTCAGACCAGCAGGGCCAGACACACCCCCTCTATAGTCAGTTCTTCTGCTCCAAAATAGGGAGAATCATCTTACAGCCTCCCTCCAAGGGTTGCTGTGCAGATCAAGTGAGATGATGGATGTGAATACCCTTCGTTATTGCCGAAGGGCTAGGCAAAAACAGGGAGTCAGGGTGTTGCTGCTGTTGTTGTTCACAGGAGGCAATTAAGGCAAAGGAGAAGGGAGGATGGACAGAAGCTCAGGAGTTTAGGGGTCCGTTCTTTGCCTCCTCCATCTCCACTCTGAAGGGCAGGGCAAGAGTCAAGACAAAGCCAAAGCCATTCACTCTTTCAACACACATTTGCTGAAGTCCAGTCTAGCGCTGGGTGCTGGGGATAGAGAGCAGGGGCCCGGCAAGGTGGCTCACGCCTGTAATCCCAACACTTTGGGAGGCCAAGGCAGGAGGATTGCTTGAGGCCAGGAGTTTGAGACCCACCTGTGCAACATAGCGATACCGTCTCTACAAAAAATTAAATATGAGTGAGGCATGGTATTTCGCACTTGTAGTCCCAGCTACTCAGGAGGCTGAGGTGGGAGGATTGCTTGAGCCCAGGAGGTCGAGGCTGCAGTGAGCCGTGATCACGCCACTGCACTCCGGCCTGCAAGACACAGTGACACACTGTCTCAAAAAAAGAAAAAAGAGAGAGAGAGTCCTGTGTGGAGCCTATCCAGGAAGAGTTCCAATTCTAACGAAGGGGAGATTTTCTTTTTCTTCTCTTTTGAGACAGGGTTTCACTCTGTTGCCCGGGCTGGAGTGCAGTGGTGCGATCACAGCTCACTGCAGTCCGGACCTCGTGGGTTCAAACGATCCTTCCGCCTTAACCTCCCAAAGCACTGGGATTATAGGCATGAGCCACCACACCAGACCAAAGGGAAGATTTTCAACAGTCTGTTTCCCTTAGCCTACCCCCCCGATCCCCAACCCCTATCGCCAACACTGCCACTTCCAATCAATCACCAAGTCCTATTTTACACGCTAAATATTACTGAATTCCCCAGGGCTCTGGCCTCAGCCTTTCTCACCTGGGCCTCCCCGCCTCCTCTCAGGTATGTTGGCCTCTTGTCTTGCCCACCTCCGATCCATCAGCCACGTGACCCCAGAGGGCTTCTCTAACCCCAAGGCTGACCCCAGCTGTCCCCTGCACAGAATCCTCCCATGCATAATATTGAATGCTTTCCATGGCTCCCCAAGTCCGGCTCCTGGCCCTGGTGTTCCGGGCCTCTTAGAGCCTGGCTCCCACCCACTTTTCCAGCCTCATCTCACACCAGAACCCTCCAGTGAGTTTCTCTCTTATCTCTGAAACTGCCCGCTCTGCAGCATCTGGCTTTTCCACATGCCATCCACCCTGCCGGGAATGCCCTTCCTCCTCTTGTCTGTCTGAGAAACTCCTTGTTCTTTAAGGTCCAGTTCAGAACTCACCTGAAATCCAGCCCTCAATCTGGCTTCCACCTTGACTCTCTCCCCCACCCCAGGCCCCAGCCTCCTCCCCACCACCCCATCTACACACCAGCTCGTCTTTGTCTGGCACAGACCTGCCCTGCTGCATTGTGACCATCTGGGACAAATCACGGGGGCTTCACATTTTCACCGAATTTCGTTGATAGGAGCCCCCGCCCTCAAGGCGCGTGGTCCAGTGTGAGGAAGAAGAGCAAGAGGTCAAGGGCAGACTCAGAAGCCAGGCTACTTCTGTTCAAATCCAGGCTCTGACACTGACCAGCTGATTTTTTTTTTTTTTTTTTTTGAGACAGGGCCTCACTGTGTCACCCAGCCTGGTGTGCAGTGGCACAATCAGGGCTTACTGCAGCCTTGACTTCTGGGTCTCAAGTGATCCTCCTACCTCAGCCCCCCACGTACTTGGGACTATGGGTGCATGCCACCACACTAAGCTAATTTTTTTTTTTTTAAGAAGTTTTGGTAGATACTAGGTATCACTCTGTTGCCCAGGCTGGTCTCCTGAGCTCAAGCGATTCCTCCCACCTTGGCCTCCCAAGTGTTGGGATTACAGATGTGAGCCACTGTGCTTGGCCTTTTGTTTGTTTGTTTTGAGACAGAGTCTTGCTCTCTCCCCTCGGCTGGAGTGCAGTGGCATGATCATGGCTCACTGCAGCCTCAACCTCCTGGGCTGAAGTGATCCTCCTGCCTCAGCCTCCCAAGTAGCTGGGACTACAAGTATGCACCACCACACCCAGCTATTTTTGTTTTTAATATTTTTGTAGAGACTGGGTCTCGCTCTGTTGCCCAGGCTGGTCTCAAACTCCTGGCCTGACACGATCCTCCCATCTCAACCTCCCAAAGTGCTGGAATTACAGGCATGAGCCACCTCGCCCAGCCACTGGCCAGCTAATTGGATTCGGCCAACTCCTTATCCTCTCTGTGCCCCAGTTCCATTATCTGAAACACAGGGCTGTGAGTAGTGCCCGTGTCCTAGGGTGGCTGTAAGGATGACCTGGGTGAGTGTTTATAGAGTGTTTCCGTGGTTTTTTTAGCAAATACACATAGAAGACAGGCATGGCCGGGCGTGGTGGCTCACGCCTGTAATCCCAGCACTTTGGGAGGCCGAGGCGGGCGGATCACGAGGTCAGGTGATCGAGACCATCGTGGCTGGCACGGTGAAACCCCGTCTCTACTAAAAATACAAAAAAAAAAATTAGCCAGGCATGGTGGCGGGTGCCTGTAGTCCCAGCTACTCGGGAGGCTGAGGCAGGAGAATGGCGTGAACCCCGGGGGCCGGAGCCTGCAGTGAGCCGAGATGGCGCCACTGCACTCCAGCCTGGGTGACAGCCAGACTCTGTCTCCAAACAAAAAAACAGACGAGAGGGACAGGGTTACCAGATCAGTGTCGTAGTATTTGTCTAAAACAAAATCCCGAAGCCAAAAAACAAGGCAAAATGTTAATATGTGTTAGTTTGGCCAGGCGACACTGGGTGTTTCTTATGTTTCTCTTCGTATTTTTCTGTATGCTTGGACTATCTTGCAAATTGAACCTAAGAAATTAAAAGGAATTAGTGAGGCCAGGAGGGAAGAGACAGAAGTCACAGAGGGAAGGGCTCTAAGTGCCTCCTCTCATTTAGTCCTCAGAACCACCCCAGAGGGAAGAGCTGAGAGGCAGAGAGAATAATCACGACTGCAAACACTGATTCAGCTCTTCCCATGTCCCGGGCACTGTGCCAGGCATTTTATATGGGTACCTGGGTTTGGTGGCAGAAGGAGAGTGTGGGGGAGGCAGGGGTGAGTGAGGAGAGATGAAATTGGAAGAGTGAGGGAAGCGGAGACTCTGCAGGGCCTCCAAGGCCAGGCTTCAGGGCTGGGACTCAGTCCTGAGGCACTGGGGAGCCATGAGGGGCTGTGGCAGGGAGGGGCAGGGTGTGGAAAGACTCCCCTGGGGCCATGGTGGAGATGTGCTGAGGTGGGGAAGACTGGAGGTGGGGAGGCTGGGAGGAGGCTGGGGCAAGGGCCAAGGAGAGCAGACGAGGCCTGAGCCAGGATGGAGCAGAGGGGACGAGGGGCAGGAAGCTGAGGGCTCTGACACTGTGACAATGTCAAAGAGGGAGGGGCCCAGACGGACCAGTGACTGGGTATACGGAAAGACCGACAGCACCAGGGAGGAAGGAGGAGCAGCTTCAGGGAGAGACTGAGCTCTTCTCTGGCCCCTGGAAATCCACAGGTCTTCTCCCTGATCGTCTTCTCCTCCCTGCTGACCGACGGCTACCAGAACAAGATGGAGTCTCCGCAGCTCCACTGCATTCTCAACAGCAACAGCGTGGCCTGCAGCTTTGCCGTGGGAGCCGGTTTCCTGGCCTTCCTCAGCTGCCTGGCCTTCCTCGTCCTGGACACACAGGAGACCTGCATTGCCGACACCCGCTTCAAGACAGCCTTCCAGCTCCTGGACTTCATCCTGGCTGGTGAGCCCCCAGGACCCCCAACCCAGAGCTGCCCCTCCTCCCGCTCACAGCCCTCCTGGCTCCCCAGGGCCTCCCGGGCACAACCCTTCACCACCTAGCCGGCCTCCACCCTGACTGTCCTCCCAGTAGGAGGCATCTGACCACAAGTGGCCCAGAGCTTCTCACTGTGCCTGGCACCTGCTGTCTCCTCCTGGGGAATTATTTTTATCCTTCAGACCCTGGGTAAGGGTCACCTCTTCTGACCCCCAGGCAAATTATAGCAGCCTCCCTTCTGCCCCGTGCTTTCTTTGCATTTGCTTCCCTCATTTACAGAAAATCTCTCTTTTTTTTTTTTTTTTTTTTTTTGAGATGGAGTCTCACTCTGTCACCAGGCTGGAGTGCACTGGCACAGTCTCGGCTCACTGCAACCTCCGCCTCCCGGGTTCAAGCGATTCTTCTGTCTCAGCCTCCTGAGTAGCTGGGATTACAGGCGCACACCACCACACCTGGCTAATTATTTTTTGTATTTTAGTAGAGACGGGGTTTCAGTGTGTTAGCCAGGATGGTCTCGATCTCCTGACCTGGTGATCCACCCACCTCTGCCTCCCAAAGTGCTGGGATTACAGGCGTGAGCCACCACGCCCAGCCAAAGTCTTGCCTCCTAACCACTGCCAAACACTCCCGATGGAGCCTGGCATAAGCAAGCACAAAATGTGTGTCCTTCTTTGGGGCCTGACCTCCTTCCTCTCAGTCTGTTTGATCTCAACTCCTCCCCACCCTGCCGCTCCTCCTCCCTACTGGGCCAATCCCAGTGACTTAGGGCCAAGGGAGCCTTAGAAGGTCATCGAATCTAGTGCTGTGCAGGAGAACTCCCTGTGAGGGTGGAAATGTTCTGTCCCTGCGCCTTCTCATGCAGGAGCCGCTGCCCACCCGTGGCTATTAAGCACTTGAAATGCAGCCGCTGGCCGGGGACGGTGGCTCACACCTGGAATCCCAGCACTTTGGGAGGCCAAGGCAGGTGGATAACTTGAGGCCAGAAGTTTGAGACCAGCCTGGCCAACATGGCGAAACCCCGTCTCCACTAAAAATACAAAAATTAGCTGGGCAGGGAGGCGAGTGCCTGTAGTCCCAGCTACTTGGGAGGCTGAGGCAGGAGAATCGCTTGAACCCGGGAGGCAGAGCTTGCACTGAGCTGAGATTGCGCCATGGCACTCCAGCCTCGGCAACAGAGCGAGACTCTGTCTCAATAACAACAACAACAAAAAAAGAAATGTGGCCAGTGCAGCTGAGAAACATTTTTTTTTTTTTTTTTTGGAGACAGAGTTGCGCTCTGTCGCCCAGGCTGGAGTGCAGAGGCGCAATATCAGCTCACTGTAACCTCCGCCTCCCAGGTTCAAGCGATTCTCCTGCCTCAGCCTCCTGAGTAGCTGGGACTACAGGTGCCCGCCACCGTGCCGGGCTAATTTTTGTTTTTTCAGTAGAGACGGGGTTTCGCCATGTTGCCCGGGCTGGTCTCGAACACCTGGCCTCGAGTGATCCACTTGCCTCAGCTTCCCAAAGTGCTGGGATTACAGGTGTTAGCCACCTCGCCTAGCCTAAAATCCTGTGTTAATGAATAGAAATTTAAACCGCTGCATGAGGCCGGCGGCTCCTGTATTAGACAGCGCAACTCTACTCCAGCAGCTCACTTTAGGGAAGGCTAGGAGGGACTGGGGAATGACTTGTGGGAGATGTGTCAACATAGAAGCTAATAAAAAAAGTATTTTTCAATACCTCGTGGAAGTTCGTGCAGCAAGACCACCAGCCCCATCCTTCCCATGCCTCAGCAGCCCTGCCTGAGCGAGCTTTCCCCCTGCCCCTTTTCTCTCCCTGTGACGCCACAGTTCTCTGGGCAGTTGTCTGGTTCATGGGTTTCTGCTTCCTGGCCAACCAATGGCAGCATTCGCCGCCCAAAGAGTTCCTCCTGGGGAGCAGCAGTGCCCAGGCGGCCATCGCCTTCACCTTCTTCTCCATCCTTGTCTGGGTGAGGATAAGCCCCTCCACCACCCCTCCCTAGGAGGGCACCCTCTGCAGGGTGGGGTTGAAAGGGCTAGAACATTCCTGCTCTCACTTAGCTCCCCTGGGGGTCAGGGGTCGGGGGGCTCCCCCAGGACTCCACTGGTCCCTTCCAGGTGCCGCTTCCTCTGAGCAGCCACAGCCCAGCATCAGGGCCTGTGCTTTGGCCTGGGGCTCCTGGGCAGTGAGCAGTCCAAACACCGGTATCTTTTGTCTCCTTCCCAGGCCAGTCCCCAGCCCAGTCCCTCTCCTGACCTGCCCAGCCCAAGTCAGCCTTCAGTATGCGCTTTTCTGCCCACAGATATTCCAGGCCTACCTGGCATTCCAGGACCTCCGAAATGATGCTCCAGTCCCTTACAAGCGCTCCCTGGATGAGGGCAGCATGGTGCTGACCACCCTCCCCTTGCCCTCTGCCAACAGCCCTGTGAACATGCCCACCACTGGCCCCAACAGCCTGAGTTATGCTAGCTCTGCCCTGTCCCCCTGTCTGACCGCTCCAAAGGCCCCCCGGCTCGCTATGATGCCTGACAACTAAATATCCTTATCCAAATCAATAAAGAGAGAATCCTCCCTCCAGAAGGGTTTCTAAAAACAGCCCTCAGTCCTTCTCATGTCTGTTCCACTCTGGTTGCTTGAGTGGTGAGGGTGGGTAAGAATCCCACAAGGTCACCGCTGGGGTCTCTGCACTGGGTCACATTTCCATACCATCTCCTGGAACCATCATTGGGGCACCACCTTGATAGTGACGGATGGGAGGTGGTGAGAGGAGGGAAGCACTTTTTTTTTTTTTTTTTGAGACAGAGTCTCGCTGTGTCGCCCAGGCTGGAGTGCAGTGGTGCAATCTTGGCTCACTGCAACCTCTGCCTTCCAGGTTCAAGCAATTCTTCTGCCTCAGCCTCCCTAGTAGCTGGCATTACAGGTGCGCACCTGTAATGCCCACCACCACGCCTGGCTAATTTTTGTATTTTCAGTACAGACGGGGTTTCACCATGTTGGTCAGGCTGGTGTCGAACTCCTGACCTTGTGATCCGCCCACCTCGGCCTCCCAAAGTGCTGAGATTACAGGCCTGAGCCACCGTGCCCGGCCAGGAAGCACTTTCTTCAGGCCCGTTACACACTAAGTCCTGTCAAGTCATTACTCCTTGAGTCCCCACACTGGCCAGGGGAGGGAGGCACAAGGAGCCTCCTCTTACAGTTGGGGAAACAAAAGTTCAGAGAGAAAATGCTTCCACCCGTGGAGAGAGCACCAAGAGGAAGGGCCAACAAGGGGACCCAGCCCTGTCACTCAAGCCCAAGCCCTTTCACTCCTCATGGTGACCAAAGACTAAAAACCATGGCGTGTGAGGAGTCGGTGAAGGAAAGGGGTGCTGAGTCCGCGAATGAGATTCAAGGGAGACCCTTGTCTTCAAATATTTCAAAGAATATCTTCGGGGAGGAGGAGTTTTCATTCCAGGAGAACCCCAGTGGTAAGCGGGAGACTCAGGCACGGGCCACAAACGTTCCTACCTGTAGGAGCCAGGCAGGAAACCCCAGTGGGTGAAGCGCCTATTAAGGGAATAGTGGGAACAGGGCCACGTCCAGGAGGGGCAGCCTTCACTCAGCGCACATTCAGTAACGGGGCCTGGAGTTTCTTTTTTTTTTCCGAGATGGCATCTCGTTTTGCAGCCCAGACTGGAGTGCAGTGGTACAATCATAGCTCTCTACAGCCTTGACCTCCTGGCATCAAGCAATCCTCCTGCCTCAAGCCCCAAAGTAGCTGGGACTACAGGTGTGTACCACCACTCCCAGCTAATTTTTCAATTTTTTTGAAGAGATGGGATCTCACTATGTTGCCCAGGCTGGTCTTGAACTCCTGGGCTCAAGCAGTCCTCCTGCCTTGGCCTCCCAAAGTGCTGGGATTATAGGCATGAGCCACCACGCCTGGCCAGCGTGGGGTTTCTAGAACAGTGCTGTCCACTTGAAATCTGATGTGACACCCAAGGGGAGTTTAAAATAGTCTAGTGGCCACATTAAGAAAAGTAAAACAAGGTGGATGCGGTGGCTCATGCCTATAATCCCAGCACTTTGAGAGGCCGAGGCGGGCAGATCACTTGAGGAGGCCAGAAGTTCAAGACCAGCCTGACCAAGATGGTGAAACCCCGTCTCTACTAAAAATACAAAAATTAGCCAGGTATGCCTGTAATCCCAGCCACTTGGGAGTCAGAGGCACGAGAATCACTTGAAACCAGGAGGTGGAGGTTGCGGTGAGCCAAGATTATGCCACTGCACTCCAGAATGAGACTCTGTCTCAAAAAAAAAAAAAAAAAGTAAAATGAAACAAGTGAAATTAATTTTAATATTTTATGTCAATATATCCAAAATATCATTTCAACATGTAATCAATATAAAAATTATTAGTGAGGCATTTTCCACTCTTTGGTACTAAGTTTTTGAAACCCATCGTGTATTTACACCAATAGCACGCCTCAGTTTGGACTCGCCAGGTTTCAGGGGCTTGACAGTCACACATAACCACTGGCTACCCTACCAGACAGTGCAGCTATAGAAACTCTGGTTTTTCTACGACAGTTTGGACATCCATTCTGTGGCAGGTTTTAAAATGTGAAATCAGGCCAGGTGCGGTGACTCACACCTAAAATCCCAGCACTTTGGGAGGCCCAAGTGGGCGGATCACGAGGTCAGGAGTTCAACACCAGCCTGACCAACATGGTGAAACCCCGTCTCTGCTAAAAATACAAAAATTAGGCCGGGTGCAGTGGCTCACGCCAGTAATCCCAGCACTTTGGGAGGCCAAGGCAGGCAGATCACTTGAGGCCGGCAGTTCGAGACCAGCCTGACCAACATGGAGAAACCCCATCACTACTAAAAAATATAAAATTAGCTGGGCGTGGTGGCGCATGCCTCTAGTCCCAGCTACTTGGGAGGCTGAGGCAGGAGAATCACTTGAATCTGGGAGGCGGAGGTTGCGGTGAGCCGAGATTGTGCCATTGCACTCCAGCCTGGGCAACAAGAGTGAAACTCTGTCTCAGAAAAAAAAAAAAAAAACAAAAATACAAAAATTAGCCAGGTGTGGTGGCGTGCGCGTGTAGTCCCAGCTACTCAGGAGGCTGAGGCAGGAGCATCGCTTGAACCCAGGAGGTGGAAGTTGCAGTGATCCGAGGTGGTGCCACTGCACTTCAGCCTGGGTGACAAAGCAAGACTCCATCTCAAAAAAAAAAAGTGAAATCGGTGGGTAACAAATACAAAATAAACGTTGGGCAGTCCAAACGAAACACACCTGCCTGGGGCCATCGTGGCCTGCAGAGCACTAGTTCACAAACCGGACGAAAGGATATGAGATGTGGGGAATCAAATTTGGGTTCCATTAGTCCTTTTTTGGAGGCTTCCTGTGTGGCTGGCCCTGTACCTGGAGGTGTAGAAATAACTATGTGGTCCCGCTGGGTATAGAGAGAAAACAGCAGCAGTGCAGTGAGACAGGAAGTGTTCTGACATGGAAATGAGAGGACTCAGCACTAGACGTCCCTCTGGATAAGCATGGGTGTGTCACTTACTGTCTCTGGGCCCAAGTTGTATTGGCTATAAAACTAAATAATTAGACAGATTTTTTTTTTTTAAAGACAGGATCTCTGTTGCCCAGGCTGGAGTGCAGCAGAGTGATCATGGCTCACTGCAGCCTCAACTTCCTGGGCTCAAGCAATCTTCCCACCTCAGCCTCCTGAGTAGCTGGGACTATAGGTGCAGGCCACCATGTCCAGTTAGTTTTTTGTTTTTTATTTATTTATTTTTTTTGAGATGGAGTCTCACTCTGTCACCCAGGCTGGAGTGCAATGGCTCGGTCTCGGCTCACTGCAACCTCTGCCTCCCAGGTTCAAGTGATTCTCCTGCCTCAGCCTCCTGAATAGCCGGGACTACAGGCACATGTCACCACACCCAGCTAATTTTTGTATTGTATAGTAGAGACGGGGTTTCACCTTGTTACCCAGGATGGTCTCGATCTCCTGAACTCGTGATCCGCCAGCCTCGGCCTCCCAAAGTGCTGGGATTACAGGCATAAGCCACCGTGCCTGGCCTTTTTTTTTTTTTTAAAGAGCGTGTCTCACTCTGTTGCCCAGGCTGGTCTTGAACTCCTGAGCCCAAACAATTCTCTCACCTCCACTTCCCAAAGTGCTGGGATTACAGGCGTGAGCCACTGCACCCAGCTAAAGAATTGAACCGGATTTAGATGGATGCTTTTCAGACTATTCAAAGAGATGCCGGCCGGGTGCGGTGGCTCATGACTATAATCCCAGCACTTTGGGAGGCCAAGGCGGGTGGAACACCTGAAGTCAGGAGTTCAAGACCAGCCTGGCCAACATGGTGAAACCCCATCTCTAAAAAATACAAAAACTAGGCTGGGCACAGTGGCTCAGGCCTGTAATCCTAGCACTTTGGGAGGCCAAGGCAGGTGGATCATGAGGGCAGGAGTTCAAGACCAGCCTGGCCAAGAGGGTGAAACCCCGTCTCTACTAAAAATACAAAAATTAGCCCGGTGTGGTGGTGGGTGCCTGTAATCCCAGCTACTTGAGAGGCTGAGGCAGAGAATTGCTTGAGCCCAGGAGGCGGAGGTTGCAGTGAGCTGAGATTGCGCCACTGTACTCCAGCCTGGACCACGGAGCGAGACTCTTGTCAAAAAAAAAAAAGAGAGATGCCTTGGGGCTGGGCATGGTGGCTCACGCCTGTAATCCCAGCACTTTGCGGGGCTGAGGCAGGAGGATCACTTGAAGTCAGGAGTGTTTGAGACCAGCCTGGCCAACATGGTGAAATCCCATCTCTACCAAAAAATACAAAAATTAGGCCGGGCGCGGTGGCTCACACCTGTAATCCCAGCACTTTGGGGGGCTGAGGCAGGTGGATCACCTGAGGCTGGGAGTTCAAGACCAGCCTGGCCAACATAGTAAAACCCCATCTCTAAAATACAAAAATTAGCTGGGCGTGGTGGCGGGCACCTGTAGTCCCAGCTACTTGGGAGGCTGAGGCAGGAGAATTGCTTGAACCCAGGAGGCGGAGGTTGCAGTGTGGTGAGATTGCACCACTGCACTCCAGCCTGGGCAATAGAGGGAGACTGTCTCAACAACAACAAAAAATTAGCCAGGTGTGATGGTACACGCCTGTAGTCCCAGCTATTCTGCAGGCTGAGGTAGGAAAATCACTTGAACCAAGGAGGCGGAGGTTGCAGTGAGAGAAGATCGCGCCACAGCATTCCAGCCTGGGAGAGTGAGACCTGTCTCCAAAAAAAAAGAGGTGCCTTGGGCTGAGCAGGCAGCAACACAACCCCCTTCCCCAGTCAACCCCAGCGAGCGAGCAGCCCCGCTCCTGTGTTTTCCATATCGGGCTTCCAGGCACAAATCTAAACAGAAGGTCCCTTGACTTAAGAGAAAGAAACAAAAAACCGGCTGAAAAACCACACAGCGTTGGTTAAACACACAAGCTCTGGCATCACGAAGCCCAGGTGCAAAGCCCACCTTTGCCACTCACCCCTCTGAACCTGTTTCCTCATCCACAAAGTGCCCCCTCTGTAGGGATGCTGTGAGGGTTGCAGGAGCTCATCTACGTAACACACAGTACCTGGCATATATCAAGTGCTCAGGAAACGCCAGCTCCCTGCCTCCTCAGGCTTCCAGAGCCAGCCTCCAGGGAAGCTGCAGACAGTTAGGAAGGTCTTAGAGGACATCTAGGAAGTTTGACCTAGTCAAGCGTCAAAAATCCAAAAGCCAACAACAGCCAGGCAGGTAACATAAGTGAAGAAAATAGGCCAGGTGTGAGGCCAATCTGGAGAGAGACAAGGAAAATATTTCACTTTCCTCTTAACTTCGCAAACAAACAAAAATAACCACACGGCATCAGCCCAATAATAAATGTAACAAGCCTGCAGCCAAGTCCTGGGGACTGTGGTGAAAAGAGCTGCGTCCCATCCATTCAGATCCAGCCATCTGTTGCCACCCAGAAATGAGGACCCAGCATTGTTAGACTGATGGATTTTTTTTTTTTTCAAGAGAAGCCAGAAATGTGAAAATCTGGTTTTTAAAGGCTAGCGACCCATTCTCTTTTTTTAAGGAAACAGAATGCCTCAACAAAAAATGTCAAGTGAGGGTAGGACGGGGGCTGCCCATGTGTGGTCCCTGACATACATGCTCTTTTTTTTTTTTTGAGATGGAGTCTCACTCTGTTGCCCAGGTTGGAGTACAGTGTGGTGTGATCTCGGCTCACTGAAATATTCGCCTCCTGGGTTCATGCAATTTTCCTGCCTCAGCCTCCTGAGTAGCTGGGACTACAGGGGCACACCACCACGCCCAGCTAATTTTTTTTTGTATTTTTAGTAGAGACGGGGTTTTGCCTTGTTGGTCAGGCTGGTCTCGAACTCCTGACCTCAGGTGATCCGCCCGCCTCAGCCTCCCAAAGTGCTGGGATTACAGGCATGAGCCACCATGCCCAGCCAATGCTCCTGAAGGTCTTCTGCAACCCTGAGGGTTTGGAGAACCATCAGACAAGTTCTGTGCCAAGGTAAGAAGACTCTTCAAGATTCTCTCCAAAACCTCTTCCCAGCAGCACGGCGAGGAACTGCACAGCTGAGAGTCTTGGGAGACCCAGTTTCTCCTCTTCCTGCTCCTCCCAGGCCTCGTCGCCTGCAGATAGTCAATAAGGCAAAAGCAGAAGCAGAAAGAGGGGCGGGGGCGGGACCCCATACACACCAGAGACAGAGTGGCAAGGAGCAGCAAAAGAAAGGTTTCATTTTCTTCTGTTTATTTCAAGAGAACAAAGATTCAACCATCAGTTCTGTACAAAAACATGGTGTGAGAGCCATGGGACCCTCGGGCCAGCCCCCTTCCCGCATTTGAGCCCCGGGCCCCCCTAATTTGCCAAAAAACCAGGAGAAGACCAAAAAATTCAAACTCTGGGGAAAAAAATTACTATGAAAAAAAATCAGGGGAGACCTTCCTGGGCCTCCCTTTCTCCCTATCCCCAATCTAGAAATTTAGTGGGGGTTGCGGTTCATGGCCATGGCAGGAGGTGGGGCAGATGGGTGTCGGCAGATTTAGTGTTTGGCAACCAGTGGGGCTGGGGGTGGGATCTGGGAGGGAGCCGAGGGGCCTGGGGAAGGGAAAAGATCTTGGACCCTGCCCCGGCCCATAGGACACTCAAAAACACTTTATAAAAATTGGGGCCACAGAGTAGAAGAAAAACGAGTCATCAGAATCAAAAACTAAAGAGTGGAAAGATTTTTTTTTTCTTCTCTAAAAGGCAAAAAACTACAAACAGCCCAAGTCCTGAGCTCCCCAAGACCTGGATCCTCCACTGTCCCCCTGAAACCCGGCAGGAGGCGGGATGGGGAGCACAAGAGGTGGGTTCTTAAAAAAGTCACCCCTGGATGGGAAAGCTCTTCATCTTCTGCCGCCTTCCTCTGCCTCCCGCTGCTGCCGAGGAGAGAGATGGAGAGGACCGGGGCTATGCCGGCAAACTCAACTTCTTCCCCTTTAGGACTGTGAGGAGAGAAAACAGGGAGGGCATTACCGCTGGGGCCCCTGCAGGGAGGGGACAGCCTCCCACAGCCAGAGCAGGGCAGGCACGCTAGATGGGCAGATCCACAGGGAGGGAGGTCCCCCAGGACTCACAGATACATTCCTGGTTTCTTTCCTTCCTACCCTTTCTCACTACTGGCAATTTTCTTTCTTTCTTTTTTTGAGACAAGGTCCCACTCTGTAGCCCAGGCTGGAGTGCAGTGGCATAGTCACAGCTCGGTGCAGCCTTGACCTCCTCAAGCAATTCTCCCACCTCAGCCTCCCAAGGAGCTGGGACCACAGGCATGCACCACCATGCCCAGCTAATTTTTTTATTTTTTTATTTTTTATAGTGACAGGGTCTTGCTATGTTGCTCTGGAACTCCTAGGCTTAAGAAATCTCCCTGCCTCAGTCTCCCAAAGTGCTGGGATTACAGGTATGAGCCACCATGCCCAACTAATTCTTTCTTTACTTGTTCATTCACCATCTCCCCCACCAGAATAAAAGGGAAATGGAGGCCTTTGTCTATCTTTTCTCCTCCTAATGTATCCCCAGAGCCTAGCACCTGGCTGGGGACATAGAAAGTACTCAATACGTTTGTTGCATGAATAAATGAATGAATTTCAGTGGGCTGAGTCCCTGCCCTGCCTGGCCTGCGCTCCAAGTGACATGGGGGCTAAGGACAGAAACTCCTTAGCCCTTAGGGAGGCAGAGACTAACGGTCTGAATTCCTAGGAGGATGGTAGGCCTGCCACCCCAGAAACCCTGCGAAGAAATGCTCCCTTCTTTGCATAATACAGGGGTAAGGAGACCCCAGCCCCTAGGGAGGGCAGGAGCTGCAGAAATAGGAGGTTCCCTTCCAGCCGTCCCACATCCCAGCTACCTTTGGTGATATAGAGGTAGAAGAAATCGCAGTAGAGGACTGTCTGGACCAGGCCTGCCACAATGGCGATGAGGTCGAAGAAGCCCTCGAAATGGTAGCGCCAGATCCAGTTGAAGAGATAGAGCGTGCGGTAAACGCCTAGCGCAAACAAGTAGTGGCTGGTGATGGTCTCCGCCTCGCCGGTCTTGCTCACCATGAACAGCTGCGGCAAGATGGCCACTGACTCCAGGTAGATGGAGAAGGTCCAGAGTATCTGCAGAGAGGCCGGGGACATGATGAGGTGGGAGGGGACAGGGCGGGAGAAAAGGCAGAGGACAACATTGCAGTTACAGGTGCCGCGAAGGTGGAGAGAAGGAAGGTGATCCAGGTGCTGCCAAGTGCCAGACACAGTTCTGCCCGAGTTACTGGTACCTCTGATTTAATCATCACCATGGCCCGGCGAGGAGATCCTATGATTAGCACACTTATTCTACAGATGAGGAAACTGACACCAGAGAAGGTAAGATACTCGCCCAAGACCATGTAGCCAGCAAGCAGCAGAGCAATGATTTGAACCAAGGATTCGCAGTCCGTCCTCATGAACACTTTGCAATTGCGCCTCTCTGAAAGGCAGGCTGGGTTGGAATCTTGCCTTGGAAATTTCCCTTCCTTTTTCTTTTTCTTTTTTTTTTTTTTTTGAGATGGAGTATCACTCTGTCACCCAGGCTGGAGTGCCGTGGGGTGATCTCGGCTCACTGCAACCTCTGCCTCTTGGGTTCAAGCGTTTCTCCTGCCTCAGCCTCCTGAGTAGCTGGGATTACAGGTGCCCACCACCACGCCCGGCTAATTTTTGTATTTGTAGTAGAGACAGGGTTTTGCCTTGTTGGCCAGGCTGGTCTCGAACTCCTGACCTCAGGTGGTCTGCCTGCCTCGGCCTCCCAAAGTGCTGGGATTACAGGCATGAGCCACCGTGCCGGGCCCACATGCCATTTCTTGTGGCAGGCTGCATATGCTGTTCCCACAGCAGGAAAAGCTCTTCCCCTACACTGTCACACATCTGCCTCCTCCGTATTCTCCCAGCCTCAGCTCATTAGTCACCTCCCGAGAGGGACCCTCCCTGGCCATCCTTCCCCCAGGACTGTCACATCACCCCATCTTATCTCCTTCCTGGCCACTCGCACCAGCAATTGAGCTCTGTGAGGGCTGGGATCCTACTTCTTGTTCACCCCGTGGCCCTAGCACCTAGCACAGTTCCTGAATGAGTGAGGAAATGGGAGTTAGCATCTATAAAGGGGTCCCCATGTGCTCAGCACAGGCCACCATTTAGGGAGCAGTGACAACCATCATTCATGAGCAGGACAGGACATCATGGGACAGGGAAGAAGACATCTGCCAGCCCCCTTTCAGTCCCCAGCTCCCTGAAAGTGCCACCTGGGGTGATCTGTGATCTGCAGACACACTGAAACCTCAGAGAGCAAAGCCAGGTGGCAGGTGTGGCTCCTTGGTTGTCTTGGTTTGTGGAAGGAAGGTGGGGGGCACCAGGACCTATTCATAACAACTCATGCTTTTCTAGCATTTACGACATCCAAGGCATCGCTCCTTAGGGTGTTAACTGGCCTGAGCCTTAACCCCATGAGGTAGGTACTGTTGTCATTCCCATTGTACAGATGAGGAAACTGAGGCCCAAAGGATAAGAAACGTGTCCAGATTCCCACTGAAGCACGTAGAGTCCAGGACCTGCTCCCAGAATCATCCAGAATCCTCCAGGGAGGCTCTCCTGAAGCCAGGTTAGTTGATGCTGCTGGGAAACGAACCCATTAAATTGATGCCCATTCAACTCTCACCCCTGGGGTTGCCCTTAGGGAACAGAGTCACGGTTTAAAGAGAGACAGAAGGTCTGTTGCTTTTTTTTTTTTTTCCTGAGGCCGAGTTTCACTCTTGTCACCCAGGCTGGAGTGCGGTGGCGCGATCTCGGCTCACTGCAAACCTCCATCTCACAGGTTCAAGTGATTCTCCTGCCTTAACCTCCCAAGTGGCTGGAATTATAGGCACTCACCACCACGCCCTGCTAATTTTTGTATTTTTTTAGTAGAGACAAGGTTTCACCACGTTGGCCAGGCTGGTCTTGAACTCCTCACCTCAAGTGATCCACCCACCTCACCCTCCCAAAGTGCTGGGATCACAGGCGTGAGCCACTGCGCCCAGTCTTGCATTTTTATCTATTCCATGCTGTCTGAATTTTTTTTTTTTTTTGAGACGGCGTCTTGCTCTGTCACCCAGGCTGGAGTACAGTGGCACGATCTCAGCTCACTGCAACCTCTGCTGCCCGGGTTCAAGTGATTCTCCTGCCTCAGCTTCCCGAGTAGCTGGGATTACAGGTGCATGCCACCATGCCCGGCTAATTTTTGTATTTTTAATAGACAGGGGGTTTCAGCATCTCGGCCAGGCTGGTCTTGAACCCCTGACCTCGTGATCCACGATCCACCTGTCTCAGCCTCCCAAAGTGCTGGGATTCAGGCGTGAGCTGCTGCGCCCAGCCTGATGTCTGAATTTTTAAAGAATATTTTCCTTAGGTCAGGCACGGCAGCTCACACCTGTAATCCCAGCACTTTGGAAGGCTGAGGCAGGTGGATCACTTGAGGCCAGGAGTTCAAGATCACCCTGGTCAACATAGCAAAACCCTGTCTCTCCTAAAAATACAAAAAAATTTTACCTGGGTGTGGTGGCTCATGCCTGTAATCCCAGCTACTCGGGACGCTGAGGCACGAGAATTGCTTGAACCTGGGAGGCAGAGGTTGCAGTGAGCAGAGATCGTGCCACTGCACTCCAGTCTGGGTGACACAGCAAGACTTAAAAAAAAAAAAAAAAAAAAGATGCCTGGGTTCTGGTCTGGCCTCCTCCACCTTTAGCAAGCCGCACTACCTCCCTCAGCCTCAGTCTCCCCATCTTCAAAATGGGTCTAGTAATCCCTAGTCAACAGGGCAGTTATGAGCTAAGTCAAGGGCTTGGATAAGTGATCCAAGCAAGGTGGTAACAATATGTTTGCAAAGTCTAGGGCCTGGAGCCAAGCCCAGGATTCCCACCAGAGCATGATGCAGCCTCCCTCTGATATCTCTGACCCATGGGCCAAAGTCACCCTCTGTTGGATTTGTCTGGCCTATACAGTGCTTTTAGAGATATGTTTTGAAGGCCAGGCACGGTGGCTCATGCCTGTAATCCTAGCACTTTGGGAAGCTGAGATGGGAGAATTGCTTAAGACCAGGAGTTCAAGACCAGCCTGTCAACATGGTGAAACCCCATCTCTACTAGAAACACAAAAATTAGCCAGGCGTGGTGGCAAGCACCTGTAATCCCAGCTACTCGGGAGGCTGAGGCAGGAGAAACGCTTGACCTGGGAGGCAGAGGTTGCAGTGAGCCAAGATCGTGCCACTGCACTCCAGCCTGGACGACAGAATGAGAGTCCATCTCAAAAAAGAAAAAAAAAAAAAAAAGAAATATAGTCTGAATCTGTGGCTAAAATTTTAAAATGAGACATCTTGCCTGAAAACTCCTGAATTATGGCTTCTGTTGAAAAGATCAGCACATCTGGCCACCCAGGCCTATCTTCCTATAAGGCAGGAGTGGGCACAGGTAAGAAAAGGTTACCCTGAATTTATGATTCCCGCCAGGCCCCAGGAGGCAAGAGATCGCAAACTTAGCACTGGCTCTCGCAAAATTCCTCCCAGGAGTTTGTACAGGTCCCAGCAAAACACCATGGAATAAAAATCATTAACAGCGAACATTTAAAAGTAAAAGTATCAGAGATGGGACTAAACACTTCAGTCATTGAACATTGATTGACACAGCACTTCCTACCTCATCCCAGATACTGTGCTTTATTAATACCAACCTCTCATTTGAACCCTATGACATAGGAACTGATTATCTCCATTTTACAGATGAGGAAACTGAGGCACAGGGTAGTTATGTGATTTGCCCAGAATCCCATAGCTGCTACATGGTAGAGGCAGGGTCCAAATCCTTACACTCTGATTCTAGAGTCTTTATGTGTTTTGACACCAGGCAATGCTGCAAAGTCTCAGTAAATTCTCACAATGACCTGATCACAACTTTACAAATGTGGAAACCGAGGTACAGAGAGGTCAAGTCACATGCACGGGATCATGCTAATAGAAACTAGCAGATTTGGAGCTGGGCGCGGTGGCTCATGCCTGTAATCCCAGCACTTTGGGAGGCTGAGGAGGGTGGATCACCTGAGGTCAGGAATTCGAGACCAGCCTGGCCAATATGTTGAAACCCTGTCTCTACTAAAAATACAAAAAATAACCTGGCTTGGTGGTGGGCATCTGCAATCTCAGCTACTCGGGAGGCTGAGGCAGGAGAATCGCTTGAACCTGGGAGGTGGAGGTTGCAGTGAGCCAGAATCGTGCCACTGCCTCCAGTCTGGGCAACCGAGCGAGACTTTGTCAAAAGAGAAAGGAAAAAAGAAAGAAAGAAAGAAAGAAAGGAAGAAAAGGAAGAAAGGAAGAAAGGAAGGAAAGAAGAAAGAAAGGAAAGAAAGGAAGAAAGGAAGAAAGAAAGAAAGGAAAGAAAGAGAAAGAGAAAGGAAGGAAGGAGGAAAGGAAGAAAGGAAGGAGGAAAGGAAGAAGGAAGGAAGGAAGGAAGGAAAGAAAGAAAGAAAGAAAGAAAGAAAAAAGAAACTAGCAGATTTGGAATTCAAATTCAAGAAGGCTGGGCCAGGAATGGTGGCTCACGCCTGTAATCCCAGCACTTTGGGAGGCCAAGACAGGCAGATTATTTGAGCCCAGGAGTTCAAGACCAGCCTGGTCAACATGTGAAACCCTGTCTGGACTAAAAATACAAAAATTAGCAGAGCATGGTGATGTGCACCTGTCTTCCCAACTACTCGGGAGGCTGAGGCAGGATAATTGCTTGAACCTGGGAGGCGGGGGTTGCAGTGAGCCGAGATCATGCCACTGCACTCCAGTCTGGGCAACAGAGCGAGACTTTGTCTCTAGAAAAAAAAGAATCCCTAAGCCTCAGTTTCCTCATCTGTAAAGTGGGGCTGCTGAGAAAAGTAAGTAGGTGAAATGCTTAGGGTAGTGACTGACACATAGCGAGTCTTGCTGCTGTTGTGTTAATTTCCTCTGACCCCAGAGCCCATGCACTGAACTTATGCATCCTAAAATAAGGCAGTTTGGGCACACCCTGCAGAAGGAAGCCTGTGAGAGGGTCTCCTGTCATAGCTACTCTGCCACAACCATCCCCCCAAATAAGGAGTCACAGCAAGGTGCCTACCTCCAGAGGGGTGAAGTCATGATTGACCAGGAACGCCAGAATGGCTGTGGGAACGACCAGGAACTCCACTCTGAACGTGTCATGGTTCCCATCGTAAGTAGCTTTGAACTTGCTATAAATCAACCAGACCGTGGTGAAGGAGCAGGCTATGTAGACCACCTGAGGAGGGGGATGATGAGAAGGGGCCTCAACTCACAGGCCTGTGCCCCAGTAGGCTCAGATCCCGGAGTCCAGGCCCCTCCCTCAGACCCAGGAGTCCAGACCCCCAACCCCTCCTCCCTCAGACCCAGGAGTCCAAGTCCCCAGCCCCTCCTCCCTCAGACCCAGGAGTCCAGGGCCCCATTCCCTCCTCCCTCAGACCCAGGAGTCCAGGCCCCCAGCCCCTCCTCCCTCAGACCCAGGAGTCCAGGCCCCCAGCCCCTCCTCCCTCAGACCCAAGAGTCCAGGCCCAGCCCCTCCTCCCTCAGACCCAGGAGTCCAGGCCCCAGTCCCTTCCTCCCTCAGACCCAAAAGTCCAGGCCCCCGGCCCCTCCTCCCTCAGACCCAGGAGTCCAGACCCCCAACCCCTCCTCCCTCAGACCCAGGAGTCCAGGCCTCAGTCCCTTCTTCCCTCAGACCCAAGAGTCCAGGCCCCCGGCCCCTCCTCCCTCAGACCCAGGAGTCCAGGCCCCCGGCCCCTCCTCCCTCAGACCTAGGAGTCTGGGACCCACACCCGGCTCCTCTGCCTCAGTGGGGGCCAGAGAGGTGGGGTGGAGCCTCTACCTTCATACACGTGTTGTAGAGTGAGATGTAGTTGGTGAAGAGGTCCAGATATCGGGCAGTGAATACCACAGCAAACAGGACCTGGCTCTTCCCTGAAATTCCTGTGGTCCAGAGACAGAGAAAGAGAGAGAGAGAGAGAGAGACAGAGAGAGAGAGAGAGAGACAGACAGACAGACAGACAGACAGAAGGAGAGAGGAAGCTGGGGGTGGGCTGCATGGGCAATAAACTAAGGCAGGGCGCCCGGGACCAGCCTGGAGGCAGCTCTGGAGTGCAGCTGTCCCCGGAGGCCTCCCCAGCCCGCCCCGCCTGAGCAGGGCCCTTTCCCACGGACCACAGCCAGGGGGCAGCCCAGGCCCCCGAAGCTACTCCAGCCCGAGGCTCCGTCCCAGACTAGGCCTCATGGCTACCCCTCGCCCCTCAGGGTCCTCCCGCAGTCTGGACCTGAGGTGAGGCCTAGGGAGGACCTTCCCTGACCTCAGGCCCCGGATCCGGTCACCTCCCTCCCGTTCCCTTCCTGGCCGCCACGGTCCACGTCACCAACTCACAGCCACCTCCCCGCCTGCCATGGTTCCCTGTTCCCGGTCCGTGAACCCTCGGGCTGCCCAGACTGGGGCTGGGGGTGGCTGAATTGGGGGCCTAAAGCCGTTCACATGAAACTGTATGCACCCCCGCCAGTCTGGGGAAGGGAGCTGATTCCCTGGAGACCCAGAACCTAGAAGAGAGATCCCCAGCAAGCAGTGGGGGTGGAACCTGTGCCCCTAGTGCCCCCAAACCCTTCCTGAGTCCTGCGACGCCCCCCAACCCCCGCCCGCAATCTCTCTCCTTCGCCAGCCCTGGTGGGCCTCTCACCGGCGCACGAGCGGGACTTCCAGATTTTGAGCAGCAGCAAGATGATGGCGAGGAGGTGGGAGAGGTCTCCCAGGAATCGGAAGAGATTCATGGCTGGGGGGCCCTGGCAGGGCTGAGCGGGAGGGAGGCAGGCTGGCGGGGGGGTGCCCCCCGAGGCTGCTGGTCTGAACGGGTAGCTGGGCTGGGGGGACGGGAGAGGGACCCTAGGTGCGCTCCGCTCCGGGGAGGGGACTTTGGGAGGGGGAGCAAAGGCCGGAGCTGGCGGCGGAGCTGGAGCCGGGAAGAGGGAGTAGAGCGGGAGGGGGAGGAGTCCGGGAGGAGAGGCTCCGCCCCCGAGGGCGGGGCCTGGATCCCCGGCGCCCCCTATCGCCCACCTCCTGCTTTGCCGTGGCGGCGCTAAACGCACCCCCAAAGCTGCCCCATAGGAACTTGGGAGGGTCGCAGGGTTCGGAAAGTGCCAAATCCAGCACCGGTTCGCCCAGGCAATCTGTGTCTCTGGAAGAGACGCAGTCCGGTACACCAGCCTCAGCCCTTGCAGGGATGTAGAGACTGCCCTCTGAGCTTGAAAAATCCTGCAGGGACCCGGAGGCTCAGCTGCTAGCTTTTGCAGCTTTCAGGCACTCTAACTCCAATCCCCCAGAAGACAAGAAAGATACCCCACCTACTTCCTCCCCTAGACCCAGGACTCAAGGCCCCAGCCCGTTCGTTAAACCCAGAAGTCTGGGTCCCCAGCCCCTCCTCCCTCAGACCCAGGAGTCCAGACCCCCAGACTCTCCTCCCTCAGACCCAGAAGTCCAGACCCCCAGCCCCTCCTCCCTCAGATCCAGGAGTCCAGGCCCAGCTCCTCCTCGCTCAGACCCAGGAGTCCAGGCCCCCAGCCTCCTCCCTCAGACCCAGGAGTCCAGGCCCCCAGCCTCCTCCCTCAGACCCAGGACTCCAGGCCCCCAGTCTCCTCACTCAGACCCAGGAGTCCAGGCCCCCAGACCCTCCTCCCCCAGATCCAGGAGTCCAGGCCCCCAGCCCTTCCTCCCTCAGACCCAGGAGTCCAGACCCCCAGCACCTCCTCCCTCAGACACAGGAGTCCAGATCCCCAGCCCCTCCTCCCTCAGACCCAGGAGTCCAGGGCCCCATTCCCTCCTCCCTCAGACCCAGGGGTCCTGGCCCCCAGCCCCTCCTCCCTCAGACCCAGGGGTCCAGGGCCCCAGCCCCTCCTCCCTCAGACCCAGGAGTTCAGGGCCCCAGCCCTTTTCCCTCCTAGGACGCTGTTCCTTGGAACTTAGGGTCCCACCCCCACCATCTTATGGATCAAACATCCTAACCTTAAGAATCTAGATCTACAGTTTCTCCCTTTACGACCCACAGATTTAGGCCCTGATTCTCTTCTTTTTCAGGAATGTGCACCTCACCCTGTTCTCCCAGACCTTGAGGATGAAGGAAACAGGAGCCCCACCCAGGAGGCTCAAGGCCGAAACTCTGACCCAAACTACCTCAGGAGCCCCTGGCCCTGGCTTCCCCCCTGCTCCAGAGTTTCTGCCCTGCCCACACACACACACCCTCTTCCACCCTCAGAGGCCCCGGTGTCCTGCCCCACGCTCTACCCCAGAGCCCCACGGGTGGCTTTATAAAACTGCCGGGCCCAGCCCTCTAGCAGGAGGGGAATGCTGGGCATCTGGGTGTGGGACCCCCGGGGAACAGCCTGTGGTCTGGACTCCTGCGTCTATGAGGGGACAGACGTGGCTTCCCTTCCGGATGATGGGGTACCCACAGGTAATGGAGGCCAGGGTCCCTCAATAAAAGAAGGGGTGCAGGCATGTTGGTTTTTTCAGAGGGCTGGAAGGACGGGGTGCCCAAGGGTGACATCCACGAGTCTTGGGTCCCTGAGGGTGGCTTGTACGGGGGAGAGTCGGGATGACTGAGTCCTTAAAAGAGACTCTGACTTGGAGGCGGTCCCCAAATTCCTGGGTCCCAGTAGAGAAGGGGACTCCTGGGTCTGAGGGAGGAGGGGCTGGGGGGCGGGACTCCTGGGACCAGGGTCGAGACCTGGTTTTCAGGCCTGGCCTTCTGGGGCAATAAAAGCCACAGCATGGGTCTTAGTATGGCGAACACTGAAGTCAGGGAAAGGCCTCCTGTTTCCAGAGCCTCAAGGCAGGGCGGGGGCAGAGGGCAGCAACCCCCAGCCCTGGAGTCTAGCTCTGAAGCTGGTGTCTCCATACCGGGTTCTGAGTCCCTGCCTGCCTGTCCCCAGCCTGACTTCTTCCTCCCTTTTTATTTTCAGCCCCTCACTCCCTTGTCCCAGGAGGAAGGCAGAGGCTGGTAGCTAGGGGTGGGGGGCGGCCCCCTCCCCAAGCCTGGCAGGAGAAGGGGTCCCCAGGGAGGCCAGGAGGGGGGGCTGTGGGTCTCCCGGCAGTGGCAGACGGGGACTGAATGTTAATCGCATCCCGAGTGAGTGTGTGTGTGCGAGAACACAGCGAGTGTGTGAGTCCCTCCCGCTCCAGCTCCTCCAAGCCGCGGCCGCCGCCGCCACCCTCGCCCGCAGCCTCCCGCAGCCTCCCTCGGCCACTGGTGCCTGCTGGGGGGTGTTGCCTGGGTGGGTCCGCCCGGCCCCCAGGGGTCTCTCGAGCGTCTGCCATCTGCCCGGTGAGGATCTGTGTGTCCGGGTGTCTGGGGCTGGCTGGTGGAGGGGGGGTGTGTCTGTAAGCGCTGCGGCGGCGGAGGGAGGGAGGGGTCTGTCTGTCTGTACCGACCCTGAGCTGCCTGCCTGGGTGTCGTGGGGCTCCCACTCCTTCCCCCCGGCCCCCCCAAACCCACATGGATGGTGTGTACCTGGGTTCTGTGCCTCCTGCCTGCGTCCGGCCAGGCGTCTGGGCGTCCCCGGCTGCCTGTGTCCTCCTGTCTGTCCAAACAGCCCCTATCAGCAGTGGCAGCCTGGCCCCCATTAGACCCCCCACTCTGTGTGTGTGTGTCTGTGTGTGTGTCCCTCCTCAAGCTCTGGGGGTGTTGAGGGGGAATCCCAGGGAAGTGAGGTCGTGCGTGTGTGCGTGAGTGTATGTGTGTTTCTGCCTGTGTTTGAGAGTGGGGGAGTCAAGGGGGGGTCTAGAGGTGGCCAAGCGAGGAAGGGGCAAGCAGTTCCCCAAGCAGGCAATCTCCCGCTCCTCACACACACACACCAGCCACTAGCTTCAGAGGTGACCCAGACAGACAGATAGACACAGACGCTGGAAGGGGGGGTGGGGGGGCTGAGGGCACAAAGCGGGGGTGCGAGTGAGCCAGGGAGAGGCGGGACTGGACACATGGAAAGGGGGGAGGAGCCGGGGCTGAAGCGGCAGAGGGGGGCACCCCGGGTGGGCGGAGGGGGTATCCCCACGGGGTCGGGGCGGCAAGAGGACACCCCGACAGCCTCTGCAATGTCCGGGGCCCAACTTCCAGAGCAACATGTGTAGCCACGTCCTCGCCTAGTCCAGGTGGCCGCAACCTTGGGGGAGAGACAGGGCAGGACAGGACCAAGGAAGAGGAAGGAGAGACGGAGCCAGGGACAGACAGGAGGTCCGGGCTGCCGCTGCTGCCGCCGCCACCACTGCCGCCGCCCCGGGGCCTGCCCCCCGACATCGGCTCTCTGAGCCCTCCTCGGAATCTTGGGGTCGCTGGACGCCGGGTTCCGGTCCTGGCCCCCCCGCCATCCCCCCAACAGAACAGGGTCATGAAAAGGTAAGGCGGGGACAGGGGATGCAGGGATGGTGGTGGGAATGTGGACCCCCAAATCTAGGACAGGGGAAGTTGGCAAGGAGCCTCGTGGAGGGAGGGGGTTTGAATGGTGGGCAGGGGTCTTGACCCCCACCTAGCTCCCCTGTCCCTCAGGGACTCTCCTCCACCCTCTCTCTCTCCCTCTCTGAGCCCCTTTTTCCTGAGTCCCTACACCTCAGACCTTTCACGCCCCCATTTCTCTGACACTTGGCTCCCTCTCCCCAGCCCCACATACCTGATGCCCCATATCCCTGTGCCTCCATCTCTCTATCTCACCTTCTCCCTGTACCCCCCTCCCTGCATCAGTCCCCCCATCGCTGGCCGGTCCTCTCCCTCTCTCCTCTCGCTCTCCCCTCCCATGTCAGAGCTATGAGTCTGCTATTAATACCCCTGCCAAGGACCTTGAGGGCATCCAGGCCCCCAGCACCCCTCGCCCCAAGCTCCCACCCCTTCCTCAAGGTTCTGGAACACCCTTCCAGCCTCTCCCAAGCATCAGGATTCGGGTGGGGAGAGACCGATGTTGTGTGTGTGTGTTGGGGGGTGAGGGGGGAGGAAACGGGATGCCGTCTGCAGCACAACTCGAGGTTGCGGGGGGAGCTGTTGATCGAAGTGGCCGCTCCTCTCTTCTCTGTTGGATGCTGTGGGGGGCAATGAAGACAGGGACACCCTAGGAATTTCTGGCACCCTCCTCCTCCTCCCCGCTTGGGGACAGGCTGTGCTATGTACAGGATCTAAGTGGGGTGACTAGGGAGGCCAGAGCTCGGTGGGGGGGCACCAGGATGTTGGGAAGGATAGGGTTTGAAACCATAAGGGGATCTTTAAGGGAGGACAGGAGCCGGAACCCGGACTCCTGGGTCCTTGGGGGAAGAGGGGAGCTGGGGACCTGGACTCTTGGTTCCTGCAGGGAGAGGAGGCTGGGCACTGGAGTTCCAGAGTCTTGGGGCAGGAGGGGCCTGGCCTCCTGGGTCCTGGGAAAGAACAGGACCAAATGCCCAGACTCCCAAGGCCTGGGGGAGGAAGGGGCTGCCAGAAGGACTCCTGGGTCTTTACGGGAGGAGGTAGGGGATAGCGCTTCTGTCTGAGGAAGGCAGGCTGGGAGCTCAGTCTCCTGAGTCCCTGACAGGGCAGGAGATGAGAGTCGGGGACTTTAGCCCTATGCAGATGGAAGTGGAAACGGAGGCTCATGAGGAGGTGGAGATGGAGGCGGGGGGGCGGGGGGTTGTCCAGAGGCTGGACTCTGTGATCCCTGAGGGCGTGGGTTCTGGGGGTTGGGCCTTCAGAATCCTGGAGGACTGGGGATGCCCCTCCTCAGGCCCTGGAGTGGGGGAGGCTGCTCTCCCTAATCCCTGTGGGAAGGAACTGAGCATGCAGCCCCCGTGAGAAGGGTGGGGCCGGGGGCTGCCCTCCTGGGCCTCAGTAGGGAGTGGGACGCGGGGTCCCTAAGAGCAGAAGCCAGGTAGGGGTGGGTCTGGGAGAGGCAGAGGAGGGGCTGGAGGGTGAGCAGCCACTGGGAATGGAGGGGAGCGTTGAGTGTTAACCCCGCGGGGGCCAGGCCACAGCTGTGGGTTATTTTGGGGCGGAGTGGGGGGGTTATTCTGAGCGCTGATTGAGCCAGCTGCTTGGGGAAGGGCAATGGAAAGGAGGAGCGAAGAGAAGCCAGGATCGGGGAGGGATGGGCATACTAGGAGCCCCCAACCCCTTCCCTGGGGAGACAGGGGCCCGAGATCTCTGGGAAGGTGAGGTGGTGGGCAGAGGGGACGGGCTGTGGCCTCGAGGCAGGGGAGGGGTGGTGGGCCTTTCCCCCGCCCTGGCTGTCTGTGGGGTGGACGAGGCCTGCGCTACCATGGCAACCGGACAGGAGCATGACAGCCAGGAGAGAACCCTTCCTTGTCTGGACCCTCACCCCTTCTGGAAGCCCCTAGTGCAGACTCCAGTCCTTCTCTGGGTACCAGGAGTCCAGACTCCCAGTGCCCTCCTCCCTCAGTCCCAGGCAGGACCCAGGAGCCTGGCTCCCAGCCCAACCACCCCAGGCGGCTAGTATTCAACAGGGGGCACAGGAAGAGAGCCTGTATTTCCTCTAATTTACCAAATTGCTCTGGGCTGGGTGCCAGGGACCCCCACACCCACCCCACCCAGCTCTCCACAGCTGTGCCCCCCAACCCCACATCCCAGATGGGGCCATGACTCCCTTGCTTTGAGAATGAGGGGATGGGGACAGGACTAAGGGGACAAAATGGGTTAGGGGTTGTGGTCAGGGTGAGGGGTAAGGTCATGTGGGGATTTTCTCTCCTTGGGGTGCCCCACTAATTTCTCTCTTTCTCTCCCCACACACCTGACCCCTTTTCCCTCTCTCATTTTTTCTCTCCCTTTTCCTCCCTTTTATTTCTGCTCCCTCCTGCCACTCGCCTTCCCCGCCTTACTTTCATGTCTGTACTGGGCACCTCCCTGGTGGGGGTCCCGATCTTGGCCTTGCTTCGCTATTTCTGTCCTCCTGTTTTCGCTCCACTCTGCCTGCCTCCCTCAATCTCAATTGTTTCCCCATCCTTCATGTGCGCGTGTCTCTTGGTGGCCTTGGGGTCTCTGTCTCCCTCTTCCTGCCTTGCTGTCTTCTTCTCTGTCCAACTTTCTTGCCTCGCTTATCTCTCCCGCCTTCCTGCATCTCTTCCCGCCTCTATCATCCTCTCCCTGGGCCTCCCTCATTCCTGTTTCTGTCACTCCGTCCTCTCTCTCTCCGTCTTCTCCCTGTCTCTGCTGCTTCCGTCTCTCTCCTTCTTCCTGCCGCTCTTTCCCTCCCCGTCTCCCTGGGCCTCTCTCTGCTCCTATCTTGATCCCATCTCTGTGGGTGTCCCCATCCCCACCTTGTCTATCTTCCTCTCTCTCCCCTCTTACCTCTGTATCTTCCTCTGACCCCATTATCCACCCTCGTCTTTGCGTCTCCCCCAATCCCATACTCCACTTCTTCCTATCTCTGTCTCGCCCTATCTCTGCGTCTCTCCCTGTTTCACCTCTTCCTCTGGTGTTTCTTCCCCACCTCTCCCTTCCACCTCCCTCTGCTGTGTCTGTCTCTCCCTCTGTCTCTGCCTGTCTCTCCTCCATCTCTCTCTCTCCGTCTCTCCCTCTCTCTCCCCTCCATCTCTCTCTACCTCTGCCCGTCTCTCCCTCTGTCTCTCCTCCATTTCTCTCTCCCTCTCTGCCTGTCTCTCCTCCATCTCTCTCCCTCTGCCCGTCTCTCCCTCTGTCTCTCTCCCATCTCTCTCGTCCTCCGTTCCTGTCTCTCCCTCTGTTCCATCACCCCGACCGCTCCCTGTCCTCCCCATCTCGGCGCCTGTCCCTCGCTGCATCTCCTCCTCTGTGCGTCTCTTTATCTCGTCTCCCTGTCTCTGCGTCTCCCGTCTGTGCCTCCCTCTCCTCCCCGTCTCTCCCGGCCCGGGTGCTCAGAGGCCGCCCGGCGGGGCCCGCAGGCGATGCGCGGCGCCGGTGGCCCCCGCGGCCCTCGGGGCCCCGCTAAGATGCTGCTGCTGCTGGCGCTGGCCTGCGCCAGCCCGTTCCCGGAGGAGGCGCCGGGGCCGGGCGCGGCCGGTGGGCCCGGCGGCGGACTCGGCGGGGCGCGGCCGCTCAACGTGGCGCTCGTGTTCTCGGGGCCCGCGTACGCGGCCGAGGCGGCACGCCTGGGCCCGGCCGTGGCGGCGGCGGTGCGCAGCCCGGGCCTAGACGTGCGGCCCGTGGCGCTGGTGCTCAACGGCTCGGACCCGCGCAGCCTCGTGCTGCAGCTCTGCGACCTGCTGTCGGGGTTGCGCGTGCACGGCGTGGTCTTCGAAGACGACTCGCGCGCGCCCGCCGTCGCGCCCATCCTCGACTTCCTGTCGGCGCAGACCTCGCTGCCCATCGTGGCCGTGCACGGCGGCGCCGCGCTCGTGCTCACGCCCAAGGTGCGCGCGACCGGGGCGGGGCGGGGCCACAGGAGGGGCGGTGACAGCCGCTGAGGGGCGGGTCTGGGACAGCCAGCGGGGGCGGGGCCTAGAGGGGGCGGGGACTGTCCTGTGGGTCCGAGTCTGGGACAAGGTGGGCCCAGATGGTAGGCAGGGCTTAGGGCTAGATTAGAGGCGGGGCTGACTTGGAGGGGGCTGGTCTATAGGGTAAGCTGGGCCTTTAGGGTCAGAAAGAGGCCAGTCCTCGATGATCAGAGTATAGGGAGGACGTGGGCCCATTCATTGCAGGTAAGGGTCTGTAGTAAAGGCGAGTCGAGGGAAGGGTTAGGGGCTGGGAACGAAAAGGGACTAGCCCCAAATGGCAAAATCTGAGGGAGGGGTGGGACCTAGGATCAGCACAGGAAGAAGTCAGTTGAAAAGGAATGGGCCTGGGCGCGGTGGCTCACGCCTGTAATCCCAGCGCTTTGGAAAGCCGAGGCCGGCGGATCACTTGAGGTCACAGGAGTTTGAGACCAGCCTGGCCAACATGGTGAAACCCCGTCTCTACTAAAAATACAAAAATTAGCCGGGCGTTGTGGCGGGCGCCTGTAATCCCAGCTACTCGGGAGGGTGAGGCAAGAAAATTGCTTGAATCCGGGAGGCGGAGGCTGCGGTGAGCCGAGATCGTGCCACTGCACTCCAGCCTGGGCGACACAGTGAGACTCTGTCCAAAAGAAAAAGAAAAGGAATGGAGTTCAGAAAGAAAGGGGCGAAGTCTAGTGGAGAGGTGGCAGCTAGGAAGTATCAGAGGTATCAGGTACCAAGGACAGAGTTTGGGGAGGCGTTCGGCCGGTTGAGCATAGGGTCTAGAAGTCAGCCAGGGATGGAGGAGCCATCTTCTAAGTGGAAGAGTCGGAAAAGAGGAAGAGTCATTAGAGAGAGGAGGACGGGCAAGGGGTAGAACCAGGAAGCAAGGAATTGAGATTTGGTGCGAGGCCAGTCAGGGAAGGAGTGAGTCAGAAAAAGGGGGCGGGGCTAGCCAGTTGGGGGCGGGGCCAGCGAGGGGCGGGACCTAAGCACTCTAATAAAGGGGTGGGTCTAGGGAGGAAGCCGGTCCTGAGAGTAGGGTTTGAGAAGCGGCATACCCCGCTGTGAGTTGTGGAAAGCGAGAGTCCAGAGGATGGGCAGGAAGATGAAGGCTTATGGTGGAGGCCGACCCAGCCAATGAGAGATCAAAGCCAGGAGCCTGCTGGGAAGGGATGGTAGAGGCTGGAGCTGGCCAGAGCCTGGAGAAAGGCCTGACTCCCAAGGGCACAGAAGGGGCCAGTTGTAGCGGACCTCTGGTAGAGAAGGAGAGAATTGGACCAAGCCTGCTCTGTGGATTGAGAATGGGTCAGCTAGGAGGTGGGGCCTGAGAAGGGGCGGGGCCTCTCCAGAGGTGGGGCCAGCGCAACCCAGAGGTGGAGCTTCATTCAATCTGCCCATTCCCTGCTGTGCGGGCCTGTGGCTGTGTGACTGCATCACTGTTGTATGCAGAGGCTCGTAGTCCTCTCCTGTCCAGAGCATTCTGGGAAGGACCTCTGTCCAACTTTCTTGTTCTCCTTGGCATGGTACTTTTCAGAGATTTGTAGGTAGATGCCCTGGGAGGCGAACTTATTTCTTAACTGCCACTTCCAAGGCATACTCAAAAGACGTGATCCCTCGTGCCTTCATTGCTGCTGAGAAGTGTGGTCCTCTCTGTTTCATTGTCCGCTGGGCACTGCGGTCAGCTCAGTGTACGCCCATAGCATTCTGGGAAATGTAGTCCCCGTGCTGCCCCTGGATGGAAGAAAGAATGATTTTCACAGCTCCATCTGTGCCCCACTGAATGCTGGGAATGTGGTCCCCTCAGCACACCTCCACCTGCTGAAGGAAGAGGTTCTCCTTGCATTACAATAAGACCTCATTTCCGGCCAGGTGCACTGGCTCACACCTGTAATCCCAGCACTTTGGGAGGCCGAGGCGGGCGGATCACCTGAGGCCAGGAGTTTGAGGCCAGCCTGGCCAACATGGAGAAACCCCATCTCTGCTGAAAATATGAAAATTAGCCGGGCATGGTGGCGCATGCCTGTAATCCCAGCTACTCAGGAGGCTGAGGCAGGAGTAATCGCTTGAACCTGGGAGGCGGAGGTTGCAGTGAGCCGAGATTGCAGTGAGCCGAGATCTTGCCACTGCACTCCAGCCTGGGGGACAGAGTGAGACTGTTCTCAAAAAAAAAAAAAAAAAAAAACAATAAACAAAAAGAACTCATTCCCTCAGGACAGCTGCAGTATCCCCTATGCGCCTAGGGAGAAAGCCCACTTGCTGTTCTCATTGCATTACAGGAAGATTTATTGAGAGCTGATTCTGTGCCAGGGCTGTTTTAATTCCTAGGGAATACAGTTCTAGAGGGGGGGAAAAAAAAGAGAGGGAGACAAGGTCCCTGCCTTATAGAGCTTGCATTTTAATGGTGAGACAGACAAAACCAGTAACAGTAAAATCCGGCTGTCCTGGAGGAAATCAACACAGGATGTTGTAATGACTGAGGATGGAGTTTCAATAGATGGCAGTCAGGGGAGGCCTCCCTGAGGCGGTGACACCTGAGCTGGAGGTGTCAGGTGGAGGTCTGGCATGGAGGAGGTAGGGAAAAGTGTCCCCAGGAGAGGCAACAACAAAGGACAAAGCCCTTGAAGCAGGAAGGAGCTTGATGTATTTGAGGAAGAGCAAGAAGGGAGTGTGGCTGGAGCCCACTGGGGGATTGGGGTGGCAGGAGATGAGGTCAGAGAAGCAACAGGGGCCAGTTCACGCAGGGCCTTGGGGCCACAGTGAGGACTTTGGCTTTGATTCTGAGGTAGAATCACTGGAAGGTTTTCAACTGAGAAGGGATGTGATCCAATTAATATTTTGAAACAATCACTCTGGCTGCTGTTTGGAGAATAGACTGGAAGATGCAAGATTGAAAACAAAGATAGGCTGGGCGCAGTGGCTCATGCCTGGAATCCCACCACTTTGGGAGGCCAAGGCGGGTGGATCACTTGAGGTGAGGAGTTTGATACCAGCCTGGCCAACATGGTGAAACCTCCCTCTACTAAAAATACAAAAATGAGCTTGGCATGGTGGTGCATGCATGTAATCCCAGCTACTTGGGAGGCTGAGGCAGGAGAATTGCTTGAACTCAGGAGGTGGAGGTTGCAGTGAGGCAAGATCTCGCCACTGCATTCCAGCCTTGACAACAGAGCGAAACTTGAAAGAAAGAGAGAAAGAGAAGAAAAGAAAGAAAGAAAGAAAGAAAGAAAGAAAGAAAGAAAGAAAGAAAGAAAGTAAGAAAGAAAGAAAAAGAGAGAAAAGAAAACAGAGATGGGTGGGAAAGTTGTAGATAGCTGGGCAAGAAAGGGTGACAATGAGAGTTGTGACAGTGATGGCAGTGAGGAGTGGACAACTGGAGCTATCTTTGAACGTAGAGCTAAGAAGACTTGGAGATGGCTGAATGTGTGAGGGAAAGAAAGGGAAAGGATGATTTAGGTTTGGGGCCTGAGCATCAGGGTGAATGAGAGAGAGAGGAAAAAAAAAGGCAGCTGCTCTTTATTCCTTTAGCTTCTTTACTCCTTTACGAGAGAGAGAGAGACAGAATAGGGAACAGTCTTGAGATAGGGGAAAGATCGAGCAATCTGTTTTTGACATGCTAATTTTGAGACACCTCTTGGAAATCCAAGAGGAGATATTGAATAAAAAGGAGGATAGGGGCCAGGCGTGGTGGCTCACACCTGTAATCCCAGCACTTTGGGAAGCCGAGGCAGGCAGATCACTTGAGTTCAGAAGTTCGAGACCAGCTTAGCCAACATGGTGAAACCCTGTCTCTACTAAAAATACAAAAATTAGCTGGGTGTGATGGCATGCACCTGTAATCCCAGCTACTCAGAAGGCTGAGGCAGGATAATTGCTTGAACCCAGGAGGCAGAGGTTGCAGTGAGTGAAGATGGTGCCATTGCACTCCAGCCTGGGCAACAGAGGAAGACTCTGTCTCAAAAAAAAAAAAAAAAAAAAAGGCTGGGGGATAGATTTGTCTGGAGCTCACACGAGAGGTTGTGACTGAGGACAGGAGCCATTAGCATATCCAGCACTGTTCAATAAAACTTTCAGCAAAGATGAAGCTGTTCTATAGCTGCTCTGTCCGATTTGAAAGCCACAAGCCACATGTGGCTGTTGAGTACTTGACAAGTGGTTAGTGCACCCAGAAAACTAACTTTTAAATTCTATTTAACATTTTTTTCCTCTGGTCCTTGATTCAGGATAAATTTTAGTTAATTTTAATTAATTTTAATTTGAATAGCTATGAGTGGCTAACAGCCACCCTATTGGATAGCATGGGAGACAGTATTTAAACTCATGGGCCTGGTTGAGATCACCAGGGAGAGAGGAATAGAGAAGAGAACACTAAGGCACTCCTAGTGTTTAGAATTTAGAATTCTGGCTGAGGAAGAAGGGCCAGCAAAGGAGGCAGAGGAAGAGGTGACAGAGAGGTAGGAGGAAAACCAAAGAAGGGAAAGGACATTCTGCAAAGCTTCTTCCAGTAGGGAAATACCATCAGCACCCTCATTGCATGCTGGGAGATGTAGTTTCCTCACTGCCTTCAGGGAACCAGTCCCTCTCAGTGGCTGCTGGGGGCTGTAGTTCCCTTACCGGATGCTGGTTGTATTAATGACAGTGATGTTAGCTGCTGGAACAGATGAACCCCCAAATCTCAGTGGATCACCCAACAGGAGATTGTTTCTCATTCATATAAAATCCAGGCCAGGCACAGTGGCTCACGCCTGTAATTCCAGCACTTTGGGAGGCCGAAGCGGGTGGATCATCTGAGGTCAGGAGTTCAAGACCAGCCTGGCCAACATGGAGAAAACCCGTCTCTACCAGAAATACAAAAATTAGTTGGGCGTGGTGGCGCACGCCTGTAGTCCCAGCTACTCGGGAGGCTGAGGCAGGAGAGCTGCTTGAACCCGGGAGGTGGATGTTGCAGTGAGCCGAGATTGTGCCATTGCACTCCAGTCTGGGCAACAAGAGTGAAATTCCATCTCAAAAAAAAAAAAAAAAAAAAATTCCAAACAGGTGTTCCTGATTGGAGGTGGCTTTCCTCCATATGGTGACTCAGGGTTTCAGGCTCTCACCCTCTTGTGGCTCTGTAATCCCCTTTAGAGGACTAAGCTTCAAGAGTAAGGTTTTATTAGGCTGGGCACGGCAGGAGAATCACTTGAACCCAGGAGGCAGAGGTTGCAGTGAGCCAAGATCATGCCGCTGCTCACCGGCCTGGGCGACAGAGCAAGATTCTGTCTCAAAAAAACAAAAAACAAAAAAAAAAAAACAAAAAACTAAGGTTTTATGGATGAGTCTAGAATAACTCATCACGTGGCTAAACCTAATCCAGATCTAGCCATGTGCCCCAGGAGGAAAAGGAGATGGGTTTAGTGAACCTGTCGAGTCAGTCTGCCATATTGGGAGCTGTGGTCCCCTTATTCATTGCTGAGAAATAAGGTCCCCACATCGGCAGGCCTGACATCCTCCTCCCTCCCTGGCAGGAGAAGGGCTCCACCTTCCTGCAGCTGGGCTCCTCCACCGAGCAACAGCTTCAGGTCATCTTTGAGGTGCTGGAGGAGTATGACTGGACGTCCTTTGTAGCCGTGACCACGCGTGCCCCTGGCCACCGGGCCTTCCTGTCCTACATTGAGGTGCTGACTGACGGTAGTCTGGTGGGCTGGGAGCACCGCGGAGCGCTGACGCTGGACCCTGGGGCGGGCGAGGCCGTGCTCAGTGCCCAGCTCCGCAGTGTCAGCGCGCAGATCCGCCTGCTCTTCTGCGCCCGAGAGGAGGCCGAGCCCGTGTTCCGCGCAGCTGAGGAGGCTGGCCTCACTGGATCTGGCTACGTCTGGTTCATGGTGGGGCCCCAGCTGGCTGGAGGCGGGGGCTCTGGGGCCCCTGGTGAGCCCCCTCTTCTGCCAGGAGGCGCCCCCCTGCCTGCCGGGCTGTTTGCAGTGCGCTCGGCTGGCTGGCGGGATGACCTGGCTCGGCGAGTGGCAGCTGGCGTGGCCGTAGTGGCCAGAGGTGCCCAGGCCCTGCTGCGTGATTATGGTTTCCTTCCTGAGCTCGGCCACGACTGTCGCGCCCAGAACCGCACCCACCGCGGCGAGAGTCTGCATAGGTGAGTGGGGCTGGAATGGGAGGGGTGTGGGAGGGCTCCCAGAGCCTAACTACCTCAGTATTCACTGAATGAGTGGCTCAAATGGGCCACATCTGCTCTTTGAGCCTCAGTTTTCTTTTCTGTAAAGTGGGTGCAATTGGGTCTCTTTTCTGAGGTTAAATCAAGTAATTTGGAAAAAGCACCTGAGATAAAGTGAGTGTATTACTATATTTCATGACTCTAAGATGCATAATGTTTCACATTTTAATGTCTTTGAAAACGAGATGTGTCTTATAATTGATGACTTATCATGGCTTAATTGGCAGCACTTTTGTCTTTCTTTGTGGTACATCTTATAATTGAGAGCATTTTAGATTTAGTCTAAATACCTAGACTATAAACTGAGCTTCAGTAGCAAAAAAGACCCAACAATCCAGTGGCCCAGATGAGGTCGAAGTTTGTTTCTCTCTCATGTAACAACCCAGAGAGGAGCATTCCTGGTTATCAGGAGACTGCTGTTCCATGTGATCATTCAGGGACCCGGGATTCTCCCACACTGTTACTCTGGCATCTCTGCATGGTCGAAGTGGGTCATAGGGATGTCTGAATTGTAGCTCATGAGAAGGGGAAAAGAGAGGAAGTGGACAGCAAGCACTTTCCTTTTGAGTAAGTGAGGCAGAAAGGACATACCTCATACCTTACTGTTGAGAACGTAGTCATATGGTCAGGGCTGGCTTACTGGTTGTTGACAGTGGTGTCCATTCTGATTGGCTGGACGTCTATTGGAATTAGCTAGACGTCTATTCTGATTAGCTAGACGCCTATTCTGATTGACTAGACGTCCATTCCGATAGGCTAGACGTCCATTCCTGGCTAGACGTCCATTCTGATTGGCTAGTGCCTGTGCAGCGCCTATTGCTAGATATTTTGAATATTACTCCTGCACATGGCCTGGCCAACTGCAAGGAAGAGTGGGAAATGTCAGTCCTAGCTGAACAGGTGTGTGCCCAACTTACGCACTATTATTTTAGAAGAGGCAAACAGAGTTTGTTGGAAAATAGCATCTCCACGGTAGGAAGCTCTGGGAGTGGAAAAATTGATAAGTTTGGTGACAGAACAGTGAAAAGAGAGACCTTTAATCCTGAACGAGGATGGGGTGAATTTGGGAAGAGATGATGGTTGGGGAAGAAGACCTAAGAGAGGGTAATTGAGAACTGGTGACTTGGGAATCAGGATCCCCGAAAAAGAGGATGAGAAAAGCATCCCTTCTTCATAAATACTTACTGAGCACCCGCTAGGAACTAGGGCTCATGCTGGGCGCTGGGAACATAGATGAATAAGACCATGAACTTATTCTTCAAAGAACGCAGGGTCCTGTAAGAGTGGCAGACAGGGACGGGGATAATGGCAACGCAGCATGATGCTTGCAGTAATGGAGGTCATGCGGGCATGGCGGGGGCACTGGGAGGGGCACTGGCTAAGCCAGGAGATTTTCGGATGCATGAAGCGGAGTCTCACTGGAGTTTCCTTAGGGAAAAGGGGGTTTATTGGAAAAATAAACACACAGAGGAATTAAAGCCAGGAATTGAGGCTAAGCCTGGGGCCAGCTACTCTTTCAGCTCTTTCTGGTTCTTTCTTTTTTTCTTTTTCTTTCTTTCTTTTTTCTTTTTCTTTTTCTTTTCTTTTTTTTTTTTTTTTTGAGATGGAGTCTCACTCTGTCGCCCAGCTGGAGTGCGATGGCGTGATCTGGGCTCAGTGCAACCTCCACCTCCCGAGCTCAAGCGATTCTCCTGCCTCAGCCTCCTGAGTAGCTGGGGTTACAGGCACGTGCCACCATGCCCAGCTAATTTTTTTTGTATTTTTAGTAGAGAGGCCATGTTGGTCAGGCCAGTCTCGAACTCCTAACCTCAAATGAACTGCCCACCTCGGCCTCCCAAAGTGCTGGGATTCCAGCCGTGAGCCACCGAGCCCAGCTCGTTCTGTCTTTCTTATTCTATGCTTTCTCCCTCCCTCCCTCTGTCCATTTCCTCCCTCTCTCTCTCTCTTTCTCTTTGTTTCTCAGGCTTGCCTCTCCCAGACGCTGTTCAGTTCTTTACCCAGAATTTCTTCTCCCTCATAACTTCAGCTCTTGCTGGTCACAACTCATCCCTCCAGATTTCATAGCAAAATGTCATCCCAAGAGAAGAAATGTATTAGCCTCAGTCTGCCTTCCAAACCAGGTTGCACAAGTCACAAGTCAGCCTGTGGAGTCAGGAAGGTTTCTAGGAGAAGGTATCTGAGCTGTGACCTGAGGGATGAATTGCTCATTGATTCATTTATTGATTGAAACGCCCTTTATTGAAAGTCTGCTATGTGCCAAGCATTGCTTTAGGCACAGGGTGTATATAGTGTTAAATAAGGTCCCTGCTCTCTCAGAGCTTACAATCTGATAAAAGAAATGCAATGAGCAAATAAGTAAAGAAAAGGAAATATCAAGCAGGCAATAACTTCTGCTATGAAAATCAAACTGGGGAATGTGATAAGAAATGCATAGGGGGCTATGCTAGGTGGGGTGGTCAGGAAAGGCCTTTCTGAATAGGTGAAATTTGGAGGTTAAAAAACATGGATAGGCCGGGCTATGGCTCATGCCTGTAATCTCAGCATTTCGGGAGGCTGAGGCAGGAGGATCGCTAGAGGCCAGGAGTTCCAGGCCAGCCTGGGTAACATAGTGAGAACTCCATCTCTACAAAAAATTTAAAGATTAGCTGGGCGTTGGCCGGGCGTGGTGGCTCACACCTGTAATCCCAGCACTTTGGGAGGCCGAGGCGGGCAGATCACAAGGTCAGGAGATCGAGACCATCCTGGCTAACAGGGTGAAACCCTGTCTCTACTAAAAATACAAAAAATTAGCCAGGCGTGGTGGCGGGCGCCTGTAGTCCCAGCTACTCGGGAGGCTGAGGCAGGAGAATGGCATGAACCCGGGAGGCGGAGCTTGTAGTGAGCCGAGATCGAGCCACTGCACTCCAGCCTGGGTGACAGAGCGAGACTCCATCTCAAAAAAAAAAAAAAAAAAAAAAAATCTGGGCGTGGGAGTGTGTGCCTGTAGTCCTAGCTACTTGGGAGGCTGACATGGGAGGATCACTTGAGCCTTGGAGATCGAGGCTGTAATGAACTGTGATCTCTTCACTGCAGTCCAGCCTGTGCAACAAAGTGAGACCCTGTCTCTAAAATAATTTTAAAAATTAAAATTAAAGAAATAGGTAGGCAAGGTGTGGTGGCTCACACCTGTAATCTCAGGGCTTTGGGAGGCTGAGGTGGGTGGATCACTTGAGGTCAGGAGTTCAAGACCAGCCTGGCCAACACAGGGAAACGCCATCTCTACTAAAAACTACAAAACTTAGCCGGGCATGGTGACAGGCACCTGTAATCCTAGCTGCTTGGGAGGCTGAGGCAGGAGAATCACTTGAACCTGGGAGGCGAAGGTTGCAGTGAGCCGAGACCACACCACCGCACTCCAGCCTCAGTGACAGAGCAAGACTCTGTCTTAAAAAAAAAAAAAAAAGAGAGAGAGAAAGAAAGAAATGGATAAGGCGAAGGAGCCAAGTATTGGAAGATCTCAGTGAAGGGAGAGGGAACAGCAGGTGCAAAGGCTCTGGGGCTGGAACTGCCTTGTCTTAGTCTGTTTTGTGTTGCTATGACAGAATATCATAGGCTGGGTAATTATAATGAACGGAAATTTGTTGGCTCTTGGTTCTGGAGGCTGGGAAGTCCAACATCAAGATGTCACCGTCTGATGGGGGTCTTCTTTCAGCATCATTACATGAGGGAAGGCATCACATGGTAAAAGGGCAAAGAGAGGAGTGGGGGAAGATCAAGCAAACCCACTCCTGCAACCACAGCATTAGTCCATTTGTGAGGGTACTGGAGCCCCATGACCTAAATGCTTCTTAAAGGTTCCACCTCCTAATTCCCAATACCATCACAATGGCAATGGCAATTAAATTTCTTTTTTTTTTTTTTTTTTTTTTTTGAGATGAAGTCTCACTCTGTTGCCCAGGCGGGAGTGCAGTGATGTGATCTTGGCTCATTGCAACCTCCACCTCCTGGATTCAAGCGATTCTCCTGCCTCAGCCTCCGAGTAGCTGGGACCACAGGTGCCTGCCACCACACCTGGCTAATTTTTGTATTTTTGTAGAGATGGGGTTTCACTATGTTGGCCAGGCTGCTCTCAAACTCCTGACCTCAGGTGATCCACCCACCTCAGCCTCCCAAAGTGTTGGGATTACGGGCGTGAGCCACTGCACCTGGCCGTAAATTTCAATATGAGTTTTGGAGCGGACAGACATCCAAATCATAGCTTGCCTGTTTGGAAGCCTGTTTGGGAGCCTGCCCTGCTGGTGTGGCTAGAACATAGTGGGCAAGGGGAAGGAAGGTATGAGTAGCGGATGGAGAGGGTTGCAGGGCCCAGCTTGTGAAGGGCCTTTAGGCCAGGGGGCAGGGGTTTGGACATGGTTCTTTTTTTTTTTTTTTTTTGAGATACAGTCTCGCTCTGTTGCCCTGGCTGGAGTGCAGTGGTGCAATCTTGGTTCAGTGCAACCTCAACCTCCCTCCCGGGTTTAAGTGATTGTCCTGCCTCAGCCTCCTGAATATCTGGGATTACAGGTGCCCGCCACCATGCCCGGCTAATTCTTGTATTTTTAGTAGAGACGGGGTTTCACCATGTTGGCCAGGCTGGTCTAAAACTCCTGACCTCAAGTGATCTGCCCCCCTCAGCCTCCCAAAGTGCTGGGATTACAGGCGTGAACCACTGCGCCCAGCCTGGACTTGATTCTGAGTAGTGGGGAGTTCACCAGAAATAGTATTCCAGTCAGGGGAAACGAGCATATGCAAAAACCCAGAGGGGAGAGAAACCTGGGCAGATGGTGGGACCACAATATTTCCAAGCAGATGAAGGCCACAGAATTAGGAGTCAGAGTGACAGGCCAGGCGTGGTGGCTCACGCCTGTAATCCCAGCACTTTGGGAGGCCGAGGCGGGCGGATCACGAGGTCAAGAGATTGAGACCATCCTGGCCGACACAGCAAAACCCCGTCTCTACTAAAAATACACAAATTAGCTGGACGTGGTGGTGCACGCCTGTAATCCCAGCTACTCAGGAGGCTGAGGCAGGAGAACCGCTTGAACCCAGGAGACGGAGGTTGCAGTGAGCTGAGATCGTGCCACTGCACTCCAGCCTGGGCAACAGAGTGAGACTCTGACTCAAAAAAAAAAAAAAAAAAAAAAAAAGCAGTCGGAGTGTGGGTGGCACCAGGCCTTTGCCTTCAATGCAGGTTGAGAGGCCTGGATCTGTTCCACAGCACTGGTGAGCCAGGGGTGGGTTATGAGGAGGAGACGGGTGGCGTGAGTTTTGGGTATAGAAAGACGCCTCTGGGACCTGGTGGGGAACAGACTGGAGTAGAGAGATTGGAGGCTGGAGGCCAGGCAGGAGGCTGGGATGAGGGCCTAGGAGGGCTGTGGGGAGGCACAGAAGAAGACAAGGCAGAGAGAGCCCCAGGCCAGGAAGAAGGAGACTTGGGGACCGATAGGCTGGGTAGCAGGAGGGAGGAAGGCGGCTAAGAGTCTAGTCCAGTGACTGGGTGGATGACATGAGAGGCAGTCAGAGTACCCAGGGTGATGTTGCATAGTGAAGATATTGAGGAGTCCAGGGACACCCCCGGCCATCCCCAGCCCTGGGCACTTCTAACCAGAGGAAGAGACATTTGAGCTCAGTCTTTAAGACACATGGAGTTGGTCAAGGCCGGGTACAGCGGCTCGTGCCAGTAATCCCAGCACTTTGGGAGGTCAAAGCAAGTAGATCATCTGAGCTTGGGACATGGCGAAACCTCGTCTCTACCAAAAATACAAAAATTAGTTGGGCATGGCGGTGCACATTTAAAGTCCCAGCAGCTTCTCAGGAGGCTGAGGTGGAAGGATCACTTGAGCCTGTGAGGCAGAGGCTGCAGTGAGCCAAGATCATGCCATTGCACTGCAATCTGGGTGACAGAGTGAGACCCCGTCTCAAAATAATAATAACAACAACAATTAATAATAATAATAATAATAATAATAATAATAATAGGCCGGGAGTGGTGGCTCACGCCTGTAATCCCAGAACTTTGGGAGGCCGAGGTGGGCAGATCACAAGGTGAGGAGTTCAAGACCAGCCTGACCAACATGGTGAAACCCTGTCTCTACTAAAAATAAAAAATTAGCCAGGCGCGGTGGTGCTTGCCTGTAATCCCAGCTACTCAGGAGGCTGAGGCAGGAGAATCGCTTGGACCTGGGAGGCGGAGGTTCCAGCGAGCTGAGATTGCACCATTGCACTCCAGCCTAGGTGACAGAGCAAGACTCCATCTCAATAATAAATAAATAAATAAATAAATAAATAAGAAGAATAGTTGGTCAGGATAAGGGGTGGTATAAGGGTTTTCAGGCAGAGAGAACAGCATCTGCAAAGTCCTAGAGATAAGAAATCACTTGACATGTTTGGGAGACACCTTGCAGCCAGTGTTGATAGAGAAAAAAAAAAAAGAATTTTGGGGTGAAAAGAGTTTGAAGTTTGAGAGTGGGAACTCTCAGAGATGCGGCTTCAGAGGAAGGCAAAGCCAGAACAAAAACAGACTCTAGGGGCCTGGCACAGTGATTCACACCTGTAATCCCACTATGTTGGGAGGTTGAGGTGGGAGGATCACTTGAACTCAGGAGTTCAAGACCAGCCTGGGAAAAGTAGTGAGACCCTATCTCTACTTAAAAAAAAAAGAGGCTGGGCGTGGTGGCTCATGCCTGTAATCCCAGCACTTTGGAAGGCCGAGGCAGGCGGATCACAAGGTCAGGAGATCAAGACCATCCTGGCTAACACGGTGAAACCCCGTCTCTACTAAAAAAAATACAAAAAATTAGCTGGGTGTGGTGGCAGGTGCCTGTAGTCCCAGTTACTTGTGAGGCTGAGGCAGGAGAATGGCGTGAACCTGGGAGGTGGAGCTTGCAGTGAGCCAAGATCGCGCCACTACACTCCAGCCTGGGCGACAGAGCGAGACTCTGTCTCAAAAATAAATACATACATACATACATACACACATACATACATACATAAAAATTTAAAAAAAAAGAAAAGAAGAAAGAAAGAGAAAGAAAAGAAATAAAGAAAGAAAGAAAGAAAGAAAGAGAAAGAAAGAGGCGGGCCAGGCCAGGCGCAGTGGCTCACGCTTGTAATCCCAGCCCTTTGGGAGGCTGAGGCAGGCGGATCACCTGAGGTCATGAGTTCGAGACCACCCTGGTCAACATGGTGAAACCCTGTCTCTACTAAAAATACAAAAAATTAGCCGGGCATGGTGGTGGGCGCCTGTAATCCCAGCTACTTGGGAGGCTGAGGCAGGAGAATTGCTTGAACCCGGGAGGCGGAGGTTGCAGTGAGCCGAGACCACACCATTGCACTCCAGCCTGGGCAACAAGAGCAAAACTCTGTCTCAAGAAACAAAAACAAAAACAAACAAAAAACCACACATTAAAAAAAAAAAAGAAAGAAAGAGGAGGGCATGGTGGCTCATGCCTGTAATCCCAACACTTTGGGAGGCTGAGGCAGGTGGATCACTGAGGCTGAGGTCAGGAGTTCTAGACCAGTCTGGCCAACATGGTGAAACCCCATCTCTACTAAAAATACAAAAATTAGCTGGACATGGTGGTGAACACCTGCAATCCCAGCTACTCAGGAGGCTGAGGCAGGAGAATTGCTTGAACCAGGAGGTGGAGGTTGCAGTGAGCGAAGATCATGCCACTGCACTCCAGCCTGGGTGACAGAGCAAGACTCTGTCTCAAAAAACAAAACAAAAACAAAAACAAACAAAATATTAGCCAAGCATGGTGGTGCATGTCTATAATCCCAGCTACTTGGGAGGCTGAGGCAGGAGAATCACTTGAACCCAGGAAGTGGAGGTGGCAGTGAGCCAAGATCATACCACTGCACTCCAGCCTGGGCGACAGAGCAAGACTCTGTCTCAAAAAAAAAAAAAAAAAAAAAAAAAAGACCAGCCTGGGAAAAATAGTGAAACCCCATCTCTACTTTAAAAAAGAAGGAAAGAAAAGGGGACTCTAGGGCCTCAACACCAAGCGGAAAGAGAGTCTGGAACCTTATCCTGGGGGGCACTGGGCAGCCAAGGGGAGGGTGCTGAGCAGAGAAGGGGTATATTCGTGTTTTTGAGACCTTGGAGGTAAAAGAAGAGAGATTCCAGCTGGGGGCTGGGGCTGGTCTGCAGAAAGGGGACTTTCTCTGCCTTCCGCTGCCAAGGTCCAGCCCAGGCCCCAGCATGTCCCCTTTCCCTCCTCCTGGGCAGGTACTTCATGAACATCACGTGGGATAACCGGGATTACTCCTTCAATGAGGACGGCTTCCTAGTGAACCCCTCCCTGGTGGTCATCTCCCTCACCAGAGACAGGACGTGGGAGGTGGTGAGTCGTAGCCCAGACCTCAGGCATGGCAGAGGGTGTGGACTCCTGCATCCTGGCAGAGGCGGGGCTTGAGGTCGTGGACTAAGAGGGAGGAGGGGACAAGGAGCCTGGACTCCTGGGTCCTGGGATCTGAAGGTGGGAGGGGCTCCTGGGTCTTGGAAGAAGCTGCTACCCACACACCTAGGTCTGAGGGAAGAGGATACACCGGGAGGTCTCCCCAGGAAGCCTAACTCTCTTTCCCTTTGCCCAAGGTGGGCAGCTGGGAGCAGCAGACGCTCCGCCTCAAGTACCCACTGTGGTCCCGCTATGGTCGCTTCCTGCAGCCAGTGGACGACACGCAGCACCTCACGGTGGCCACGCTGGAGGAAAGGCCGTTTGTCATCGTGGAGCCTGCAGACCCCATCAGCGGCACCTGCATCCGAGACTCCGTCCCCTGCCGGAGCCAGCTCAACCGAACCCACAGGTGACAGCTCGGGATCCAGGAGTTCCGGCTCCAAAACCCTCCTCCCGTGAAGCCCAGTAGTCTGGGCCCCCAGCCCCCTCCTCCCTTGGGACCCAGGACCCACAAAGCCCTCCAGCTTGGTGACCTTAGGCAAACCTCAGAATTCTTTGAGCCTGAGTTTCCCCTGAAAGCGCTAACCATAGTTTTAGCTGCCGCGTATCCCTTCCTCCATATCCTCTCTTCATGAGAGAGTCTAAGGAGGGGGTCCCCAAACTCCCCAAGCCTGGTCACTGCCCGCAGCCCTCCACCGGATGCCCCCCGCCCGGAAAAGCGCTGCTGCAAGGGTTTCTGCATCGACATTCTGAAGCGGCTGGCGCATACCATCGGCTTCAGCTACGACCTCTACCTGGTCACCAATGGCAAGCACGGAAAGAAGATCGATGGCGTCTGGAACGGCATGATCGGGGAGGTGAGGGGGCGGACGGGAGGCGGGGAATCTTCGGGGCGGAGTCGAGAGGCGGGCACAGCCGGGCGTGGTAGCTCACGCCTGTAATCCCAGTACTTTGGGAAGCCGAGGCGGGCGAATTGCCTGAGCTCAGGGGTTCGAGACCAGTTTGGGCAAAACGGTGAAACCCCGTCTCTACTAAAATGCAAAAAATTGGCCGTGCGTGGTGGCGGGCGCCTGTAATCCCAGCTACTCGGGAGGCTGAGGCGGGAGAATTGCTTGAACACGGGAGGCGGAGTTGCAGTAAGCGGAGATCGCGCCACTGCACTCCAGCCTGGGCACAGAGTGAGACTCAGTCTCAAAAAATAATAATAAAAAAAAAAGAGGTCGGCACCCTGGGGCAGGGGCGCGGCCAAATTGAGGAAACACCTGATTGGGGCCTGGGGCGGGGTCGCGGCAGGGACATGCCTTGGAACAGGGGGCGGGGTCAGGAGGTGTCAGGGGCGGGGTTTGGAGGAGGGACTTTGGAGCAGAGGAGGCGGGGCTAGGAGGGTGGGACTCCTAAAGGGGGCGACTGGGAGAAGGGACTTGGGGCTCTGGGGGCGGCGCTAGGAGGGTGGGACTCCTAGGGGAAGGGGGCGGGGCTGGGAAGAAGGACTTTGGGGCAGAGGAGGCTTGGCTAGGAGGGTGGGACTCCTAGGGGAAGGGGGCAGGGCTGGGAGGAGGGACTTTGGGGCAGTGGAGGCGGGGCTAGGAGGGTGGGACTCCTAGGGGGAGGGGGCGGGGCTGGGAGGAGGGACTTTGGGGCAGAGGAGGAGGGGCCAGGAGGGTGGGAATCTAGGGGAAGAGGGTGGGGCTGGGAAGATCTGGACCACGGCCTTGAGGTCTTGCTGGGAGCAGCGGGGTAGGACGCGGGCTACCAATTCCCAATCTTGTTCCCCATCTCTCACCTCCGCCCTTCCCTGCCCCACTCTTCGTCCCCCTCCTCACCCACCTCGCAATCCCTCTTGGCCCCTTCCCTCACCCTGTCACTGGTCTGCTCCCGGGGCCCGTCTCTGCTCGCCGTCCGTGTCAGTCTGTCCGCTTGAGCCGGGTTCCCCCGCCCACTCCTCATCGCCCCCACCCCAGGTGTTCTACCAGCGCGCAGACATGGCCATCGGCTCCCTCACCATCAACGAGGAGCGCTCCGAGATCGTGGACTTCTCCGTCCCCTTCGTGGAGACCGGCATCAGCGTCATGGTGGCGCGCAGCAATGGCACGGTGTCCCCCTCGGCCTTCCTCGGTAATCTGGGGCCCTGGGACAGGGAGCTAGCCCTAGGCAAAGTAGCTGTCCCCAACCGTGTGGGCCCTGGGATCAGAAAACCTGGGTTCCCGGTATCATCGGTACTTGAACCCGCTGTGCAACTTCGGTGAAGTGACATCATTTCTGAACCTCAGTTTCCTAATCTACAAGATGGAAGAAATAATTTCTCTACCCAGAAGACATTTCATCAAGAGACTAAAGAAGCTTGAGCTCAGGAGCCTTCTCTTGCACTGCAGCTTCCAAGCCCTGCACCTGGTTTTGTATTCATAAGGTTGAATTATTTTTTCTCAAAGAGAGCCCTCCAAATTGTGCAAGCTTCAGGCCCCACAAAACCCAAGTGTTTTCCTGTACTAGGTATGAGATGAAGAGAACAAATTAGCATGGTACCAATACCTTGTAAGCACTTAAGTCACCATCAGTGTTGACTGAGCATCTACTATGTGCCAGGCGGTGGGCTCCACACTGGGAACACAGTGGCAAATGAGGAAGACACAAATCCCTGTCCAGTAGGATCTCTCAGCCTTGTGAAGGAGGCAGAAGATAAACTTCTACTTCTCTCTCTCTCTCTTTTTTTTTTTTTTTTTTTTTCAGACAGAGTCTCACTCTGTCGCCCAGGCTGGAATGCAGTGGCACCATCTCGGCTCACTGCAACCTCAACCTGCCTCTCAGGTTTAAGCGATTCTCCTGCCTCAGCCTGCCAAGTAACTGGGATCACAGGCACGCACCACCACGCCTGGCCAATTTTTGTATTTTTAGTAGAGACGGGGTTTCACCATGGTGGCCAGGCTAATCTCAAACTCCTGACCTCAGGTGATCTGCCCACCTCAGCCTCCCAAAATGCTGGAATTACAGGCGTGAGCCACTGCACCCGGACAAGGGTTTTAACTACAGAAGATGGTGTGGGGATATATAATCAGATTTAGGTTTTTAAAATATCCAGCTCTGTGTAATCCCAGCTACTCCGGAGGCTGAGGTGTAAGGATGGCTTGAACCCAGGAGGCAGAGGTTGCAGTGAGCCAAGATGGCACCACCGCACTCCAGCCTGGATGACAGAGCCAGACCCTATCTCAAAAAAAGAAAAAAGAAAAAAATCCCACTCTGTGGAAGCAAGTGGCTGGCGGGGATGCTACTGCAAGGTTTATGCCAGAGACAGAGTGGGGGTGTGCAATAGGAAGGTGACAGCAGACAGATGCAGGGTGTGGTTAAGAGAGCTGCCCACCAGATGGGCTGGTGGCTTTGAGATGGATTGGGTAGAGGGACCATTGCTGAGCTGGAGAAGCGTACATCGGCCAAGGGCAACAGTGCTTGTCAGTTCCCACTTGCTCTCTGAAGTGTGAGCAAAGCTCCTGGGAGAGGGGAGGGGCTGGAAGAAGAGCCATCCCTTCCTTTGTGTTTTGTTTTCTGTTTATTTCGCCCAATGGTGTCTCCTGTGGCCTCCCCTTTGCACCAAGGTCTCTGCAGGGCACACTGAGAAGCACCACGTGGGGCCCCTGCTTGCAGGCAGCACACTGCAGAGGAGTGACAAGGTCCTATTTATGCCCCACCAAGTTGCCCAGCAGAGGTGACAGGCGTGTCCCCAGCTGCCGCAGTGACAGTCCAGGGTGCTGACCTTGCTGTGACAGGGGCAGTCCTGACAGCTCACACTTGGCCCTGGAAAGTTGAATCACCTGGTCCTAATCTCAATGAAATGGTGATTTGGGTTTATTGTTGGTGAGCTCCCAGGGGCTAAACACAGTTATCGAATGTGAGGAGGGGACACATGAAGGGGAGGTTGTCTAATGGACAGGGCAGGGTGTTAACTCTAGCAGGGACACCTAGGAGACAAGGAAGAGAGGGTGTCGCTGATTCAGGCACCTGCGAGTTCTTTTTTTTTTTTTTTTTGAGACAGAGTCTTGCTCTGTCACCCAGGCTGGAGTGCAGTGGCACAATCTCAGCTCACTGTAACCTCCACCTCCTGGGTTCAAGCAATTCTCCTGCCTCAGCCTACTGAGTAGTTGGGACTACAGGCGCCCACCACGACACCCAGCTAATTTTGTATTTTTAGTAGAGATGGGGTTTCCCCATGTTGGCCAGGCTGGTCTTGAACTCCTGACCTTAGGTGATCCTCCCACCTCGGCCTCCCAAAGTGCTGGGATTACAGGCGTGAACCACCACACCCAGCCACCTGTGAGTTTTGAGTAAAGCATGGGTGCTTGAGAGAGTGATCAGGACAGAAAGGAGAGTGTGACAAGGCTGAGTGGCAGGGACTTTGTCCTGGGGGTGCTAGGGAGCCTGGGGAGGGCTGTAAGCAGGGGAGGGGCCAGGTCCTCTCTGTGCTGTGTGGGGGATGGGCTGTAGGGGACAGACGGGAGCTCAGGAGGCTGGGGAAATGGTTGGTGGGAGGAGATGAGGCCTGAGCCCTGTTGGCCATGAGAATGGAGAGGAGAGGCCCAAGTAGCATCAGGGGCAGGAGCGTGGGGCTGGATACTGACAGGCTGTGGCCAGCGAGGGAGAGGGAGGGAGGAAGGGAGGACGGCAAATGAGGTTTGGGCCTGTGACTGGTGGATGGTGGGGCTCCCATCATGAGGAGCGTGGGAGCTGGTCTGGGCTCAGCATGGGACATGATGAATGGCCTGAGGAGATGGCTGGGGTAGGTGGAGGCTTGGGCCTGTGACTCAGGAAACATTCAGGAGACAATTTCTATTTGGTGGCTGAAACCACAGAAATGCCTGCGATGGCTCTCTTTGAGAATGGCTGCCTCCTAGGGGTCTGGGTGGGCCATAAGACTATCTTGGAGATGGAGAAGCAGAGATAGGGCCAGAATAGGATGGGGTCAGATCTGGGCTGCACTTTGTTCCCTGCTGGTAGTACCCTAGGGTTTTTTTTCTTCCTTTTTTTTTTTTTTGTAGAGACAGGGAGTTCAAGGCCAGTCTGGTCTTGAACTCCAGGCGTCAAGTGATCCTCCTGCCTCAGCCTCCCAAAGTTCTGGGAGTACAGGCGTGAGGCACCGCCCCAGCCTGATCCCCGAGTCTTTTGCTTGGCTGAACCATAACCACGCACTCCCTTGTCCCCAGAGCCCTACAGCCCCGCCGTGTGGGTGATGATGTTCGTCATGTGCCTCACTGTGGTCGCCGTCACTGTTTTCATCTTCGAGTACCTCAGTCCTGTTGGCTACAACCGCAGCCTGGCCACGGGCAAGCGTGAGTCCCCCTTCCTCCATCCCCCGAACCACAGAGACAGAGAACTACATTTCCCAGCAGCCCCTGGGGGGAGGCGGTCAAGCTAGGGCCTCTCGGGAGGTGCCAGATGCCTTGATGGCCACTGGGAATTGTAGTTCTTTCTTTTTTTTTTTTTTTCCCCTCCCTTATTGAGAAGGGATTTGGGGTCCATGTCCACGTCCTGGCCCCCTGCAGGCCCTGGCGGCTCAACCTTCACCATTGGGAAATCCATCTGGCTGCTCTGGGCCCTGGTGTTCAATAATTCGGTGCCCGTGGAGAACCCCCGGGGAACCACCAGCAAAATCATGGTGCTGGTGTGGGCCTTCTTCGCCGTCATCTTCCTCGCCAGCTACACAGCCAACCTGGCCGCCTTCATGATCCAGGAGGAGTACGTGGATACTGTGTCTGGGCTCAGTGACCGCAAGGTGTGTGTGGGCCCAGGGCTGGGCTGGAGCTGGGGCTGGGGCTGGAGGTCACAGGGCTTGTCATGTGGTAGATTAGAGGGGATTCTTGCGGGGGGCGGGGGTGAGAGGGGTGGGGGGAGGGCGGGAAGGGGTCTCTTCCCAAGGAGAATTCCAGAATGGTAGAATGGAATGTTGTGGATGGAGAAAGAACACGGTTCACGATGAGCTATTTAAGATATTCCTAGGGAAGAGGGTGTCCCTGAATGTTCTAGGGGCAGTTGTGTCAAATGGGATATTCTAGAACCAGTGCTTCTCTCAAACTGTGAGGAAGGATTAATTTTTGAAACTTCTAAGGCTGGGCGCGGTGGCTCACGCCTGTAATCCCAGCACGTTGGGAGGCCAAGGCGGGCGGATCACGAGGTCAGGAGATCGAGACCATCCTGGCTAACACGGTGAAACCCCGTCTCTTCTAAAAGTACAAAAAATTAGCCGGGCGTGGTGACGGGCACCTGTAGTCCCAGCTACCCGAGAGGCTGAGGCAGGAGAATGGCGTGAACCCAGGAGGCGGAGCTTGCAGTGAGCCGAGATCGCCCCACTGCACTCCAGCCAGCGCGACAGAGTTAGACTCCGTCTCAAAAAACCAAAAAACTTCTAGTCCATTGCAGACAATGCTTTTGTAAAATTCAACGGAAATGAATTATTAGAAAAGTAAAATAAGATCTAAAACCAAGACAGACAAAAGTCAAACCTGGCCAGGAACGGTGGCTCACGCCTGTAATCCCAGCACTTTGGGAGGCCGAGGTGGGTGGATCACCTGAGGTCAGGAGTTCGAGACCAGCCTGGCCAACATAGTGAAACCTCGTCTCTAATAAAAATACAAAAATTAGCCAGGCGTGGTAGTGGGTGCCTGTAGTCCCAGCTACTCGGGAGGCTGAGGCAGGAGAATCGCTTGAACCCGGGAGGCGGAGGTTACAGTGAGCCATGATTATGCCACAAATAGAACTGATTCCTAGCCTGGGTGACAGAGCGAGACTCTGCCTCAAAAAAAAGCCAAACTCACATTTTTATTTATTAGATTCAACAGACGAAAAAGGATTCTGTCAAATCACTCTAAATGCTCACTCCCTCCATTCCTGTACACATCTCACTGCAATCACCGTTTGTTGAGGGACTGGTGGTTTGCAGAGCATACTTTGAGACTAAAGTGATTAACTAGCTGGGTGTCATGACCTATTAGAGGTTTGAGAAATCAGTTTGATGGGTTGCAATAAGCATTTTTTAATGGAATGGAGTAGAATAGAATAGTTGCCTGCATCTTATGTATAAGTTTGGTTTTACAAAACTTGTTTTAGTTGGCTGGGCGCGGTGGCTTATGCCTGTAATCCCAGCACTTTGGGAGGCCAAGGCGGGCGGATCACCTGAGGTTGGTAGTTCGAGACCAGCCTGACCAACATGGAGAAACCCCATCTCTACTAAAAATACAAAACTGGCTGGGCATGCTGGTGTGTGCCTGTAATCCCAGCTACTCGGGAGGCTGAGGCAGGAGAATCAGTTGAACCTGGGAGGCGGAGGTTGCAGTGAGCTGACATTGTGCCATTGCACTCCAGCCTGGGCAACAAGAGCAAGACTCCGTTTAAAAAAAAAAGTGAACTATTTCCGAACGGATTGGTAAATAGCAACAGCCCCCAGCTCCTGCCATGCCAGCCTCTACCCCCAGGACCTCCCGCGATTCAGTAAGTGAAGACTTAACACCTGGCACATCAGGGGCCTCAGGGAGGCTTCTCGTGAACTTTTGGATCACGTGTCTGCAACCGTGTATGCTGGGTGGGAGTGGAAAAGCATTCCCTAATGTAGTGAGCGAGTGTTGAGAAATATTGAACACTCCTGGGACTGGGGTGTCTGCCAGATAGCGGGTGTGTCTCAGAACGGGTGATTTGTGTTAGGGATGTCCCTGCGGAGGGTGCCCTAATCACTCCCCGTTCTGCCCCAGTTCCAGAGGCCCCAGGAGCAGTACCCGCCCCTGAAGTTTGGGACCGTGCCCAACGGCTCCACGGAGAAGAACATCCGCAGCAACTATCCCGACATGCACAGCTACATGGTGCGCTACAACCAGCCCCGCGTAGAGGAAGCGCTCACTCAGCTCAAGGCAGGGTCAGCGCAGACTCGGGCCGGGGGTGGGGGTGGGGCCGCTGGGGACCTGAGGATGCTCAAAGATGGCAAGGGGTCCAGGTTCATTCATTCAGTCCCAGAGGTCAGCCCTGGGTGGGTCAGCTTGGAGGGCGGAGGTCACCGAGGGTGGAAGTGGACTCCTCCTCCCAGGAGCAGGCTCCTTGGGGTATTTTCTGGGATGCAGTAGTTCTGGATTCTGGGGTGAGACTGATGGGGCTCAAATCTTTGCTCTTCCCCTTCTTGGCTTTGTGACCTTGGGCAAGTTACTCAGCCTCTCTGAACCTCTGTTTCCTCCTCTGTAAAATGAGGATAACAAGAGTATCCCCACTGTAATGATCATAAGGTTGTTACAAGAATTATACCAGTAAGCCGGGCACGGTGGCTCATGCCTGTAATCCCAGCACTTTCAGAGGCCAAGGCAGGCGGATCACAAGGTCAGGAGATCGAGACCATCCTGGCCAACATGGTGAAACCTGGTCTCTACAAAAATACAAAAATTAGCTGGGCGTGGTGGCACGCGCCTGTAGTCCCAGATACTTGGGAGGCTGAGGCAGGAGAATCGCTTGAACCTGGGAGTCGGAGGTTGCAGTGAGCCGAGATCATGCCACTGCACTCCAGCCTGGCAACAGAGCGAGACTCCGTCTCAAAAAAAAAAAAAAAGAATTAAACTAGTTAATCCACTCAGAACATTTATTTATTTATTTAGAACAGTGCCCAGTGCACTATAGGTGTTTGCTGATATTATCATTATCATTAGACCTGAACTCACTGGAATCAATGCTTAGATTGTGTTTCTTATCTTTTTACATCCCTTTCCCAAATCATAGGGATGAAGTTAAATTCAGAGGCCAGGCACGGTAGCTCACGCCTATAATCCCAGCACTTTGTGAGGCAGAGATGGGCAGATCACTTCAGGTCAGGAGTTGGAGACCACCTGGCCAACATAGTGAAACCCCATCTCTACTTAAAATACAAAAATTAGGCTGGGTGCAGCAACAGGCTCTTGGGAGGCCGAGACGGGCAGATCATTTGAGGTCAGGAGTTTGAGAACAGCCTGGCCAACATGATGAAACCTTGTCTCTACTTAAAATACAAAAATTAGCCAGGCGTGGTGGTGGGCGCCTGTAATCTCAGCTGCTTGGGAGGCTGAGGCAGGAGGATCACTTGAATGCAGGAGGCGGAGGTTGCAGTGAGCCGAGACTGTGCCATTGCACTCCAGCCTGGGCAACAGAGACAGACTCCGTCTCAAAAAGAAAACAATACAAAAAAAGTTGAGTTCAGGCCCCAAAGTGCAGCCCACGAATACAACAAGGCTGAGCACAGTAACTCTCTCCCCGTCCTGCATTTACTCAGTCCTTCCGTGTGCATTTTTCTTATCCTCTGCTCTACGCTAAGCAGTGAACAAATAGACCCGATTCCTAGGTCTAGAGGTGGGAAATGAACAATAAACATGCAAACAGAAAAATCAAGATCTCTTCAGAAAGTGATGGTGAGCTAGAGGGCGGCAGGGCTGGGATATTTTCACCAGGGTGTTCAGGGTGGGCTTCTCGGAGGAGGTGACATTTGTGCAGAGCCCTGCAGGAGGTGAAAGAGCTAGCCAGGTGGACTTCCGGAAGCAGAGCCTTCAGGCGGAGGGAACAAGTGTGCAAAGGGCCTGAGGAAGGTGCAGTGTTGGTTTACTGGAGGAACAGCAAGAAGGCCAGTGTGGTTGAAGGGCAAGGAGCTGAGGTGAGAGAGTAGATGAGGGGAGGATTCTGGGCATGAGGCCAAGGTCAGGGCTGGACTTTATGCTAAAGGCGGTGAGAAGCCTTGAGGTGTGGAGACTTTACATAAGGAAGGGTATGATCTGATTTCTGTTTTTGTTTGTTTTGAGACAGGATCTCACTCTGTTGCCCAGGCTGGAGTGCAGTAGTTCGATCTCAGCTCACTGCAACCTCCGCCTTCCCTGGGTTCAAGCAATTCTCCCACCTCAGCCTCCTGAGTAGCTGGGATTACAGGCGTGCACTACTATGCCTGGCTAATTTTTGTATTTTTGGTAGAGATGAGGTTTCACCATGTTGGTCAGGCTGGTCTTGAACTCCTGACATGAGGTGATCTGCCTGCCTCAGCCTCCCAAAGTGCTGGGATTAGAGGCGTGAGCCACCATGCCTGGCTTAAAAAAATTTCTAATGCCCAATGCAGTGGCTCACACCTGTAATCCTAAAGCTTTGTGAGGCCAAGGTGAGAGGATCACTTAAGACCAGGAGTTCAAGACCAGCCTGTGAAACATAGTGAGACCCCCTTGACTCACAAAAAAAAAAAAATTTTTTTTTTTTGAGATAGAGTCTCGCTCTGTCGCCCCGGTTGGAGTGCAGTGGCACGAACTCGGCTCACTACAACTGCTGCCTCCCAGGTTTAAGCGATTCTCCTGACTCAGCCTCCCAAGGAGCTGGGACTACAGGCGCCTGCCACCATACCCGGCTAAGTTTTGTATTTTTAGTAGAGACGGGGTTTCGCCATGTTGGTCAGGCTGGTCTGGAACTACTGACCTCAGGTGATCCGCCTGCCTCAGCCTCCCAAAGTGCTGGGATTACAGGCGTGAGCCACCGCACCCGGCTAACAAAAAAATTTTTAAATTAGCCAGGCGTCATGGCGCGCACCTGTAGTCCCAACTACTTGGGAGGCTAAGGTCGAAGGATCACTTGAGCCCAGGGGATGGAGGCTGCAGTGAGCTATGATTGCACCACTACACTCTAGCCTGGATAACAGAGCAAGACCCTATCTCCAAAAAAAAGAAAAAAAGAAAAATTTAAGAGCACCAGCTTCATGCCAGGTATAGTTCCTGCACTGGATAACAACAGTTAACAAAATAGGTCAGTTCCCTACATCAGCTAGGAGTGCTTTAACAGACAGAGGTTTCTTTATCTCTCACAACAGGAAGTCCACGGCTGGCATGATAGCTTAAAAGTACCATTAACAATCTGAAATCTGCCTGTAATCCCAGCATTTTGGTAGACTGAGGTGGGCGGCCTGGCCAACATGGTGAAATCCCATCTCTATTAAAAATACAAAAAATTAGCTGGGTGTGGTGGCGTGCACCTGTAATCCCAGCTACTGGGAGGCTGAGGCAGGAGAATCGCTTGAACCTGGGAGATGGAGGTTGCGGTTAGCCGAGATTGTGCCTGCACTCTGGCCCGGGCAACAAGAGCGACACTCCGTCTAAAAAAAAAAAAAATGGGGCCCAGAACAACACCGCCTTGCCTGAGGCCTAAAGTAGGTATTGAATTTGTAGAATTATAGACAGAGATGTTAAGACACAGCACAGGACGGGAAAAATAAATTTTTTACACTGCACATTCATCCATCCATTCATTACTTTCAAGAAGTACTTACCAAGTACCTTTGATGTGTTCAGCTCTGTGACAGATGCCTAGGTCCCTGGTAACTTGAAGCTTCCCTTCTAGTGGAGGGAGGTGGAAAACACACAGATGTTATAAATTCTACCCCTTAAAGTATATCAGATCTTGAAACAGGGAGTTTCTCTCTGGCCATCTTTCTGTCCAGCTCTGTTTGCTTCCAAGTTGCACTCCATCTAATTCCCTTCTCTCTGGAAGACGGTTTTCTACATCTCCCCATAGGATGCCCCATGGTCTGGGAGTTCCTAACAACATCCTGGGGATGCTTAACAGCAGTGAGTTTAGAACCAGATGGAGGCCGGGCCCAGAGGCTCACGCTTACAATCCCAGCACTTTGGGAGGCTGAGGCGCATCACTTAAGGTCAGGAGTTCAAGACTAGCCTGGCCAACTTGGCGAAACCCCGTCTCTACTAAAAATACAAAAATTAGCCAGGTGTGGTGGTGTGTGCCTGTAATCCCAGCTACTCCGTAGGCTGAGGCGGGAGAATTGCTTAAATCCGGGAGGTGGAGGCTGCAGTGAGCTGAGATCGCGCCACTGCACTCCAGCATGGGCGACAAAGCAAGACTCTGTATCAAAAAAAAAAAAAAAAAAAAAAAAAAAGAACCAGAAGGTCCTGGGTTCCAGTGGGAGCTACACCCCTTACTTACTCCTGAGCCCGAATTTCCGACTCCCTATTACGGGGTCAACAATCCCTCCTGTCCATCAAGTGGCTCTGGGAAAAGGTTCCGTGCCACAGCCCCACATACTGAGGATCTGATTGGCCCAGCTAGGGGTCAAGTGTCCATGCCAGGACCAATCAGCAGCATGGTGGGGTGGGGCGTGGTCATGTGGTTCCCCAGCTGAGTCTTCCGCATTCGAAGGTGCGAGGACCCTGTGGGCAGGTAAAGCCTTACATTTGTCTCTAATCACCCTTCTTTCACCAGCCTCCTGCCTTCTCGTCCGCTTTGAAGCGTGATGGGCCCCTCAGCCCTCTTCCCAGGGCTCCCCCATCTGGAGAGCCCCCTTGTGCCCGGCACCTGTAGTCTTCCTTCACATTCCCCTGCCTGGGGAATGAAGTTTTTCCTTCCTCAATTCCCTTTTCTCCCTTTCATTAAACGATTTGTTTGCCAACACTTGGTTATTGTCAAAATGAATAACTGTCCCTCCCTCTTCCTTGATGTCAGTGGTTTGAGGGGTTTCCTTCTGTCTTTCTAGAGCAGAGCAGGGGAACGGCCTGCATCATTTACAATTTTCTAGTAGCCACACTGAAATTTATTTTATGATTTCTTTTTTTTTTTTTGAGATGGCGTCTCATTCTCACCCAGGCTGTGGTGCAGTGGTGCGATCTTGGCTCACTGCAACCTCCGCCTCCCGGGTTCAAGCAATTCTCCCTCAGCCTCCCCGAGTAGCTGGGATTACAAGCATGTGCCACGATGCCTGGTGAGGCCTGGCTCACACCTGTAATCCCAGCACTTTGGGAGGCCAAGGCAGGTGGATCCCTTGAGGTCAGGAGTTCGAGACCAGCCTGACCAATATGGTGAAACCCTGTCTCTACTAAAAATTCAAAAATTAGCTGGGTGTGGTGGCGGGTACTTGTAATCCCAGCTACTCGGGAAGCTGAGGCAGGAGAATCGCTTGAACCTGGGAGGTGGAGGTTGTAGTGAGCTGAGATCCAGCCACTGCACTCCAGCCTGGGCGACAAAACGAGACTTCATCTCAACAACAACAACAACAAAAAGTAGGTGAAATTACTTTTTTTTTTTTTTTTTTGAGATGGAGTCTCACTCTGTTGCCCAGGCTGGAGTGCAGTGGCACAATCTCGGCTCACTGCAAGCGCCGCCTCCCGGGTTCACGCCATTCTCCTGCCTCAGCCTCCCGAGTAGCTGGGACTACAGGCGCCCACCACCACGCCCAGCTAATTTTTTGTATTTTTAATAGAGACGGGGTTTCACCGTGTTAGCCAGGATGGTCTCGATCTCCTGACCTCGTGATCCACCCGCCTCAGCCTCCCAAAGTGCTGGGATTACAGGCGTGAGCCACCGCGCCTGGCTGGAAATTACTTTTAATAATATATTTTACCTAACTATGTCCAAAATATTATTTTGACACGTAATCAGTATAAACATGGGTGAGACCGTTTACATAATTTTTTTCCCCACACGCTGTCTTTGATATCAGTGGCATTTTACACTCACAGCACATCTAGGTTCAGAGTGACCACATTTCAAGTGATCCACAGCCCTAGTGGCGTGTCACTGCTGCACTGGACCGCCCAGGTCGACATCACCCAAATGCAAAAAGTTTCCTAGTCAACATAATGAACAGAAAATATAAAAGGGCGCTGGCCGCCCCCCAGGACCCTGGGACTTTTTCACTTCCTTACTCACCCAGAGCATTCTCCCCAGCCAGCCTGCTGACTCATCTCTCCCCCTTCCCCCTTCTTCCGTTTTCTTCTCGCCAGCCCTTCCCTCCAGGAAGGACCCTGAGAATTCCAGATTCTCTCTTCTCTCTCTCTCTCTCTCACACAAAACAGGGTGCCTTTCCAGGCTGCCACCTCCCACCTCTGCTTCACTTGCGCCTTCCTCAGAAGGCAGGGATGGCTGCAAACAGAATCACTTTCCTCTTTTACCCCTTCAGGGATACCTCACATTGCCAGCCTGCTCAGTCCTTGCAGTGGGAGAGCAAGAATTCAGAGACTCTCGGTGGGCGGGCGGGGGGGATCCCATTTTCTTTTTTTGAGATGGAGTCTCGCTCTGTTGCCCAGGCTGGAGTGCAGTGCTGCAATCTCGGCTCACTGCAACCTCCACTTCCCGGGTTCAAGCGATTCTCCTGCCTCAGCCTCCCGAGTATTTGGGATTACAGGCATATACCACCATCCCTGGCTAATTTTTCTATTTTTAGTAGACATGTGATTTCACTATGTTGGCCAGGCTGGTCTTGAACTCCTAACCTTAAGTGATTCACCTGCTTCGGCCTCCCAAAGTGCTGGGATTACAGGCGTGAGCCACCGTATCCAGCGGATGGCACTTTCCAAATCTACTTGGTTCCCAAGTTTTGGATAGCAAGTGGTGAGAATGTGACTAGCAAGACAGACCAGCCCCATCTCTCAAAATGAACCTAAATCTGTCCCCGCCTTGAGTTCAGAGAAAGCAGGATACCTGTATTTTTTTTTCCCATACAAATGTCAGCCACATCACCAGCCTTTAATAAGTAAAAATAGCGGAGGCCTCATCCCGTGTCTTTTTATAGATATTTTTCATCTTTTTCTTATTGAGATATATACATAGATACAGTGAGGTACAGTGAGGTACAAAAAGCATGCAACTCATTATTTATACATTCATAGACATCCATGTGACCAGGTCCAGATTTAAGGTATGGTGAATTTCCCGGCTTCTCATAAAGCTTCCCCTGCCCCTCCAGTCACCATAGAATATCATATAATTAGTTTTGCCTGATTTTGAACGTCCTCTAAACAGAATCAAACAGTGCATATAATACCTTCCTGTCTGGCTTATTTTCCTCAGTGTTATCACCAGATTGTTCCTTCATTGCTGAATACCGTTGAGTATACCATTATATAAATATACCATAATTCTTTCATTCTACTGCTGGTGGACATTCAGGTTATTGCCAGTGTTTGGCCATTATGAATATTGCTTTTTTTCTTTTCTCTTCTTTCTTTTTCTTTCTTTTTTTTTTTTTTTTCTGAAACAGAGTCTCTCTCTATCGCCCAGGCTGGAGTGCAGTTGCGCGATCTCGGCTCACTGCAATCTCCGTCTCCCGGGTTTGAGCGATTCTCCTGCCTCAGCCTCCCAAGTAGCTGGAATTACAGGCGCCTGCCACCACGCCCAGCTAATTTTTGTATGTTTAGTAGACATGGGGTTTCACCATCTTGGCCAGACCGGCCTCAAACTCCTGACCTCAGGTGATCCAACCGCCTTGGCCTCCAAAAGAGCTGGGATTACAGGCATGAGCCATCATGCCTAGCTGAATATTCCCTTTTTTAAACATGTGTAATTGCCTCTTTTTTTTTATTTTTTATTTTTATTTATTTATTTATTTTTTCAGACAGAGTTTTCCTCTGTTGCCCAGACTGGAGTCCAGTGGTGCAATCTCTGCTCACTGCAACCTCCACCTCCCAGGTTCAGGCGATTCTCCTGCCTCAGTCTCCTGAGCAGGTGGGATTACAGGCACACACCACCATGCCTGGCTAATTTTTGTATTTTTAGTAAAGACGGGTTCTCACCATGTTGGCCAGGCTGGTCTCAAATTCCTGACCTCAAGTGATCTGCCCACCTCGGACTCCCAAAGTGCTGGGATTACAGGCGTGAGCCACCACACCTTGGCCCATTATGAATATTCTACTATGAACATTCTTGTACAAGTGTTTGGGGGACATACACATTCCTTTTCCTTGGTTGTATTCCCATAGGTGGAACTACCCGGTTATAGGGAGAGTATGCTTAGCTATAACAGATACTGTCAGACATCTTCCAAAACGGTTAGGCGCAGTGGCTCACGCCTGTAATCCCAGCACTTTGGGAGGCTGAGGCAGGCAGGTCACTTGAAGTCAGGAGTTCGAGACCAGCCTGGCCAACATGGCGAAACCCTGTCTCTACAAAAAAATACAAAAATTAGCCAGGTGTGCTGGCAGGCACCTGTAATCCCAGCTACTCAGGAGGCTGAGGTAGGAGAATTGCATGAGCCCTGGAGGCAGAGGTTGCAGTGAGCCAAGACCACACCACTGCACTCCAGCCTGGGTGACAGAGTGAGACTCCCTCTCAAAACAACAAAACAAAACAAAACAACAACAACAAAAATCCAAAGTGGTTGTACCAATTTACACTCTCATCAGCAATGCAAGAGAATTCTACTTGTTCCATATCCTTCTTGCCTCCTTGCCAGGGCTTGGGATCATTCCTACATCTTCTTTTCTTTTCTTTTTTTTTTTTTTTTTTTTTTGAGACAGAGTCTCACTCTGTTGTCCAGGCTGGAGTGCAGTGGCGCGATCTCGGCTCACTACAACCTCCGCCTCCTGGGTTCAAGCAATTCTCTGCCTCAGCCTCCTGAGTAGCTGGGATTACAGGCATCTGCCACTACGCCCGGGTAATTTTTGTATTTTTAGTAGAGATGGGGTTTCACCATCTTGGCCAGGTTGGTCTTGAACTCTTGACTTTGTGATCCACCCGTCTCGGCCTCCCAAAGTGCTGGGATTACAGGCGTGAGCCACCCTCCTTGGTCTACTCCTGTATCTTTTTAATTTACTTTGATGTTTATTATATATCAAGTCCTGTTCTAACTAAGTTCACAATTAGTTTGCAAAAAATTAATCAAATCAATGTTTTGATTCATAGTCCTGGCATCCTCTTGGCTCCTTCAGAGGGCTGTGAGGGAAGGATCTGTCCAGGCCTCTCTCTCCTTGGCTCTTGACTCTTCATCCCTGTATCTCTTCCCATCATCTTCCCTCTGTTTGTGTCTCTGTGGCCAAGTTCTTTTTTTTTTTTTTTTTTTGAGATGGAGTGTTGCCCAGGCTGGAGTGCAGTGACATGATCTCGGCTCACTGCAACCTCTGCCCTCTGGGTTCAAGTGATTCTTCTGCCTCAGCCTCCTTAGTAGCTGGTATTATAGGCATCCGCCACCACACCTGGCTAATTTTTGTATTTTTAGCAGAGATGGGTTTTTGCCATGTTGGCCAGGCTGGTCTCGAATTCCTGACCTCAGGTGATATACCCACCTCAGCTTCCCAAAGTGCTGGGATTACAGGTGTGAACCACCGAACCCAGCCAAGTTCCCCCCCAACCCCCGCTTTTTTTTTTTTTTTATTGAGACGGACTTTCACTCTTGTTGCCCCGGCTGGAGTGCAGTGGCACAATCTCGGCTCACTGCAACCTCCACCTCCCGGGTTCCAGTGATTCTCCTGCCTCAGCCTCCCTCCTGTAGCTGAGATTACAGGCGTGTGCCACCAAGCCCCGCTAATTTTTGTATTTTTAGTAGAGACGGAGTTTCACCATATTGCTCAGGCTGGTCTCAAACTCCCATCCTCAGGTGATCCGCCTGCCACGGCCTCCCAAAGTGCTTGGATTACAGGCGTGAGCCACTGCGCCCGGCCCAAGTTCCCCTTTTTATAAGGACACTAGTCATACTGGATTAGAGCCCACCTTAATGATCTCATTTTAACTGGATTCCCTCTGTAGAGGCCCTATATACAAATAAGGTCGCGTTCTGAAGTACTAGGGGCTAGGACTTCAATATGTGAATTTGGGGAGGGAACACAACTAAACCCTTAAGACCTCATAAAAAAATCTTCGGTGGGTATTATTGGAAACATGAGGAACAGCAAGCTTCTTGCATCTGCTAAGTGGCAGAACTAGGACTGGAACCCTGGCAGCCCAGTTCTACAGCCCAGGTTCTCACCACTAGGCTATATTGCCTCACATGTGCACTGAGTAACCCAGAATCACTCCTTTTGTCCCCCTCCCTAGAAGCTTCATGATTCACAAAGGACACCCCTGTGTTTCTCATCGTCACCTCTTGCTCTAATTTCCTGCTTCTGCTGAATTCTTGTTCCCCAGTATCCCTTGTTACTTTTTCTTTTTTTTCTAATTTTTAGTTCTATATTTATCAGAGTTCTCCATCCACATAGTTTGGAGAGTCAGATACAAGAATTTCAGTTTAGTTTAGTTTGGTTTGGGAGTCAAGGTCGCACTCTGTCACCCAGGCTGGAGTGCAGTGGCACAATCACAGCTCATTGCAGCCTCAAGCTCCTGGGCTCAAGTGATCCTCCTGCCTTAGCCTCCCAAGCAGCTGGGACTACAGGTGTGCACCCCCACATCTGATTAATTTTATTTTATTTATTTATTTTTTTTGAGATGGAGTCTTGCTTTGTCACCCAGGCTGGAGTGCAGTGGCGTGATCTTGGCTCACTGCAACCTCTGCCTCCTGGGTTCAAGTGATTCTCCTGCCTCAGCCTCCTGAGTAGCTGGGATTACAGAAGCCTGCCACCACGCCCAGCTAACTTTTGTATTTTCAATAGAGACAGGGTTTCGCCATGTTGGCCAGGCTGGTCTCGAACTCCTGACCTAGGTAACATGCCCACCTCGGCCTCCCAAAGTGCTGGGATTACAGGCATGAGCCACCGGGCCCGGCCTAATTTTAATTTTTTAATGTGTGTGTGTGTGTGTGTGTGTGTGTGTGTGTGTGTGTGTGTGTGTGTGTAGAGATGGGGTTCTCACTATGTTGCTTAGGCTGGTCTTGAATTCCCGGGCTCAAGTGATCCTCCTGCCTCAGCCTCCCAAAGCACCAGGATTACGGGCACGAGCCACCGTGCCTGGAAAGAATTTTATCTTTAAGGAAAAAAATGGCACCCTCCATTTCTCTCAGCCCAGAGGAATCTACTTTCACCTTGTTTATTGTATCACTTTGTGATTTATCTCCCTATCTCTAAATACCATGTTTGTATGACTACCTCTTGATTTTTCAATTTTAGGCATTTTTCCATCCGCTTCTCACTATGGAAGGCATACTCATACTCTTATTTAAATCAATTCAGCCTCCCACATTGTGACTCTGACAGATGAATATTCAGTGTTTACATGTTATGACTATGTAAATGCTCTCACAGCTGCCACAGTAGTAAACCGTGATTACTTTCCTCTCCTACACAATTCTTTGTTTTTCTTTCTTTTTTTTCTTGAGACAGGGTCTCACTATGTTGCCCAGGCTGGAGTGCAGTGGCGTGATCTTGGCTCACTGCAATCTGTGCCTCCCAGGTTCAAGTGATTCTCCTGCCTCAGCCTCCCGATTAGCTGGACTACAGGAGTGCGCCACTGCGCCTGGCTAATTTTGGTATTTTTAGTAGAGGTGGGGTTTCACCATGTTGGCCAGGCTGGTCTCAAACTCCTGACCTCAAGTGATTGGCCTGCCTCAGCCTCCCAAAGTGCTACGATTACAGGCGGGAGCCACAGCTCCCAGCTGATATGGGGTTTCACCATGTTGGCCAGGCTGGTCTCAAACTCCTGAGCTCAAGGGATCTGCCCACCTCAGCCTCCCAAAGTGTTGGGATTACAGGTGTGAGCCACCATGCCTGGTCTATTTTTCTTGAGGTTAGTAACTGTCTTTTTTCTTTTTCTTTCCTTTTTCAGTTGCTTCATGGCTGAGTTTTCTTTGTGGTTAACTAATTCAAACCCAAATTATCTGTTTACTGTCTAAATCTCTTCTTAGTATGTTCAGAAGTATATTAATATACTTAATATGTTAGAAGTATCAGATACTCTGTTAATTTCTTTTTTCTTTTTTTTTTTTTGAGACAGGGTGTCTCTCTGTCACTCAGGCTGGAGCACAGTGGCACGATCTTGGCTCACTGCAGCCTCTGCCTCCTGGGTTCAAGCGATTCTCATGCCTCAGCCTCCCAAATAGCTGGGATTACAGTCGTGCACCACCACGCCCAGCTAATTTTTGTATTTTTTGTAAAGTGGGGTTTTGCCATGTTGAAGAGCTTGGTCTCAAATTCCTGGCCTCAAGTAATCTGTTCACCTCGGCCTCCCAAGTGCTGGGATTACAGGTGTGAGCCACTGTGCCTGGCCTTGTCAATTTCATCTTATTGAAGAAGTTGCTCTTATGGCCTTCTGGCCTGCTCCAGCCTGGGCATAGCCGCCATCTTGGGATCACCTTTCACCTTCATCCCTTCATCTCTGGTTTGGATCCTGTTGTAGCACAAATTCTAACTCTTTCTGGGTTTTGCTTCCTTGTTCTTTTGAGCTTCCTGACAGAGGCACATAGCGGGTATATTTTTGGAGACATTGCAAATCTGAAAAGTCTTTTTTCTGTCCTTGTACTTGATGGACAGTCGGGCTGGGTATAGAATTCTGGATTAGAGCTCATTTTCCTTCAGAATTTGGAAGAGTCACTCTATTGTTTTCTAATATCCAGTGCTACTGTAGAGAAATCCAAGATCATTCTGATTCCTATGCCTTTGTATGTAACCTGTTGTTTCTTTTCCTTGTCCTTGGTGGACTGACATTTATCAGTGACATGCCTTGATCTGTTTCCCTTTTTTTTTTTTTTTTTGAGACGGAGTTTCACTCTTGTTGCCCAGGCTGGAGTGCAATGGCACGATCTCAGCTCACTGCAACCTCCACCTCCCAGGTACAAGCAATTCTCCTGTCTCAGCCTCCCAAGCAGCTCCGATTACAGGCATGTGGCACCATGCCCAGCTAATTCCTTTGTATTTAGTAGAGATGGGGTTTCACCATGTTAGTCAGGCTGGTTGCAAACTTCTGACCTCAGGTGATCCACCCACCCCAGCCTCCCAAAGTGCTGGGATTATAGGTGTGTGCCACCGCGCCCGGCCTGTTTTCCTTTCTTTTATTTTTTATTTTTATTTTTTTTGAGACAGAGTCTTGCTCTGTCACCAGGCTGAAGTGCAGTGGCGTGATCTTGGCTTACTGCAACCTCTGCCTCCCGGGTTCAAGCCATTCTCCTGCCTCAGCCTCCCGAGTAGCTGGGACTACAGGTGCCCACCACCAAGCCCAGCTAATTTTTGTATTTTTAGTAGAGACGGGGTTTCACCGTGTTGGCCAGGATGGTCTCGATCTCCTGACCTTGTGATCCGCCTGCCTCAGCCTCCCAAAGTGCTGGGATTACAGGCGTGAGCCACCACACCCGGCCTTCTTTTTCTTTCTTTTTTTTTTTTTTTTTAGAGGCAGGTTCTCATTATGTTTTCCAGGTTGGTCTTGAACTCCTGGGCTCAAGCAATCCTCCTGCCTTGGCTTCCCCAAATGCTGGGATTACAGGCATGAGCCATGCGCATGGCCATTGATCTGTTTCCGTTGCTGGGTCTTTCAATCGTATTCTCATGTCATTTGTTCTGAGAAAATTTCTTGAATTTTCTTAAATTCTTTTATGTACAATATCTCTCTCTCCTTCATTTCTGTTTGTTTATTTATTTATGTTTAGAGACAGGTTCTCACTCTGTTCCCCAGGCTAGAGTGCAGTGAGGCAATCATAGCTCACTGCAGCCTTGACATCCTGGGCTCAAGCAATCCTCTCGCCTCAGCCTCCCGAGTAGCTTGGACTACAGGTGTGTGACACTTTTGTGTAGAGACGGGGGTCTCACTATGTTGCCCAGGCTGCTCTTGAACTCCTAGGATCAAGCGATCCTACCACCTTGGCCTCCAAAAGTGTTAGGATTACAGGTGTGAGGCACCATGCCTGGCCAGAAACTGTTCTTTTCTTTTTTTTTTTTTTAATTTCATTTTGCTTTTTTTTGAGACAGAGTCTTTCTCTGTCACCCAGGCTGGAGTGCAGTGGCACGATCTCTGCTCACTGCAACCTCCACCTCCCGGGTTCAAGTGATTCTCCTGCCTCAGCCTCCCGAGTAGCTGGTTCTACAGGCGCCCGCCACCATGCCCAGCTAATTTTTGTATTTTCAGTAGAGGTGGGGTTTCACCATGTTGGCCAGGCTGGTCTTGAACTCCTGACCTCAAATGATCCACCCACCTCAGCCTCCCAAAGTGCTGGGATTACAGGCGTGAGCCACCACCTGCAATACAGGTGCAATGGCTCACACCTGTAATCCCTGCACTTTGGGAGGACGAGAAGGACGGATTGCCTGAGGTCAGGAGTTCAAGACCAGCCTGACCAACATGGTGAAACCCCATCTCTACTAAAAATACAAAAATTAGCCGGGCATGATGGTGGGCGCCTGTAATCCCAGCTACTCGGGAGGCTGAGGCAGAATCGCTTGAACCCGGGAGGTGGAGGCTGCAGTGAGCTGAGACCAGCACATTGCACTCCAGCCTGGGCAACAATAGCATAACTCTATCTCAAAAATAAAAATAGAAAATAAAAAATAAATAAATAAAATTTAAATGCAAATAGCCATATGTGGCGAGCTAGTGGTTGCCATAGAGGACAGCACTAGAAAATTCCATCTTTACAGTGAGGCACAAGGGAGAGGCAGCTCCCAGGGCTCTGGCCGGCTCGCAGGCCAAACGTGGGCTCACCCTACCGCTTCGGGCAAGTAACCCCACAGGGGGAGAAAGGAAATGCACGTCCTAAAAAGAAATAGAGAAACACAGCTTCTCCTCCCAGCCAGTTCTTGGTGCCCTTTCCATGAGAGATGTGCAATTTCTCACTCACTCAAGAGGGGCAAAAAAGGAAATATCAAGGCCCCTTTCCGTAATGTAAGCATTATTTTTTTTTCTTTTGGATCAATTAAAATATGGATGCATTCACACTCACACATTCCAAACTAACAGTACACACTGTTCTCATCTTGCCTTTTTCCACGGAGAAAGCCCTTTTGGCATCTTTTCTGTGTTAATGGAATCCTACTTCTCAGCTCCAGTGTCTGGGCCATGGAAGGCCTCCCTTGGACCAGTCTGAGTTTACTCATTTGGCCGCTTCTTTTCTTTTTTTTTTTTTTGAGATGGAGTCTCGCTCTGTTGCCCAGGCTGGAGTGCAGTGGCGCGATCTCGGCTCACTGCAGGCTCTGCCTCCCGGGTTCATACCATTCTCCTGCCTCAGCTTCCCGAGTAGCTGGGACTACAGGCGCCCGCCACCTCATCCAGCTAATTTTTTGTATTTTTTTAGTAGAGACGGGGTTTCACCGTGTCAGCCAGGATGGTTTAGATCTCCTGACCTCGTGATCCGCCCGCCTCCGCCTCCCAAAGTGCTGGGATTACAGGTGCGAGCCACCGCGCCTGGCGGCCGCGTCTTTCATTTTCTTTTGAGATGCAGTCTCGCTCTGTCACCCAGGCTGGAGTGCAGTGGTGTCATCTCAGCTCACTGCAACCTCCACCTCCTGGGATCAAGTGATTCTCCTGCCTCAGCCTCCCGAGTAGCTGGAACTACAGGCACACGCAACCACACCCAGCTAGTTCTTTTTATTTTTAGTAGAGATGGGGTTTCACCATATTGGCCAGGCTGGTCTTGAACTTCTGACCTGAGATGATCCGCCCACCTCAGCCTCCCAAAGTGTTCTTGGGATTACAGGCGTGAGCCACCATGCCTGGCCCACTTCTTTTCTTTTCTTTTGAACTTCTTTTTTAAAAATTTTTAATTGTATTTTTTTTTTTTACAGATGGTCTCACTATGTTGCCCAGGCTGGTCTCAAACTCCTGGCCTCAAGCGATCCTCCCACCTTGGCCTCCCAAAGCGATGGGATGACAAGCTTGAGTGACCACTCCCTACCTGAACTTTTGTTAAATTTATTCCTAAATATTTTATTTTATTTTATTTTTTATTTTTTTGCTAGTGTCAAACTCCTGACCCCAAGGAATCTGCTGGCCTTAGCCTCCCAAAGTGCTGGGATTATAGGCATGAGCCACCGCACCCAGCCTGGAATTGTTTTAATTTCATTTTAATTGTTCATTGCTAGTATATAGGAATATAATTTATTTCATATATTTTGTAATTGATTTCGTATATTGATCTTGTATCATGAACCTTGTTGAACTTCTATTAGCCGTAATAATTTTTATTGTGGATCCTTTGGGATTTTTCTATATACAATTCTATTAATTCGCTAGGGCAGCCATAACAAAATACCATAGACTGAGTGGCTTACACAACAGAAATGTATCGCCCCACAGTTGTAGAGGCTAGAAGGTCAAAATCAAGGTGTCCGCAGTGATGGCTCCTTTTGAGGGCTGTGGGAGGACCTCTTCCAGACCTTCCTCCTGGGCTTGTAAAAGGCTGCCGTCTTCCTCTGTCTCTTCACCTTGTCTACCCTTTAAGTGCCCATTCAGCCACTTGTTTGTTTTTTTTTTTTTTGAGACGGAGTCTTGCTCTTGCTCCGTTGCCCGGGCACCATCTCAGCTCACTGCAACGTCCGCCTCCCAGGTTTAAACAATTCTCCTGCCTCAGCCTCCCAAGTAGCTGAGATTACAGGCGTGTGCCACCACACCTGACTAATTTTTGTATTTTTAGTAGCAACAGGGTTTCGCCATGTTGGCCAGGCTGGTCATGAACTTCTGAACTCAGGTGATCCGCTCGAGGTTCAAGCAATTCTCCTGCCTCAGCCTCCCGAGTGGCTGAGATTACAGGCACATGCCACCACACCCGGCTAATTTTTGTATTTTTAGTAGAGATGGGGTTTCACTATGTTGGCCAAGCTGGTTATGAACTCCTGACCTCAGGAGATCCGCACCCCAGGCGGCCTCCCAAAGTGCTGGGGTTAGAAGCATGAGCCACCACACCCAGCCGTCCAGCCATTTCTTAGTAAGCACCTAGTGTGTGCTAGGCACTGTTCTAGACCCTGTGGATACAGTGGTGAATCAGACGGGCAAAGTCCCTGCCTCATGGAACTTAAATTCCAGTGAAGGGAGATGTGCAATGCACGGAATAAATGAGAATATTCTATAGTGCATTCCAAGGGGATACGCGCTATGGGTAAAAATAGGGCAGGGTGAATGCATTTGGAAAACTGGGGCGGGAGACTGGAGGTTGCAGTATCAAATAGGGTGCTCAGGAAGGTGTCTTTGGAGCAAACACCTGACGGAGGTTGTAACTGCCCAGTGGGTTCACGTTGCCCGCTGCCTAGACAGAGCCGATTTATCAAGACGGGGGGGTCTGCAATGGAAAAGAGTCATTCACGCAGAGCCGGCTGTGTGGGAGACCGGAGTTTTATTATCACTCACATCAGTCTGCCTGAGCATTTGGGAACCAGAGTTTTTAAAGATAATTTGGCGGGTAGGGGCTTGGGAAGCGGGGAGTGCTGATTGGTCAGGTTGGAGTTGGACTCACAGGCGGTCGAAGTGAGGTTTTCTTGCTGTTTTCTGTTCCTGGGTGGGATGGCAGAACTGGCTGAGCCAGATTACCAGTCTGGGTGGCGTCAGCTGATCCATGGAGTGTAGGGTCTGTAGAATATCTCAAGCACTCATCTTAGGTGTTACAGTAATGATGTCATCCCCAGGAGCAATCGGGGGAGCCAGAGGCTGCATGGCCCCTAACCTTAATTTCTAATCTTGCAGCTAATTTGTTAGTCCTGCAAAGGTAGACTGGTCCCCAGGCAAGAAGGGGGTCTTTTTAGGAAAGGGCTAGTATCGATTTTGTTTCAGAGTCAAACCATGAACAGAATTCCTTCCCAAAGTTGGTTTGGCCTATGCCCAGGAATAAGCAAGGACAACTTAAGGGTTAGAAGCAAGATGGAGTCAGTCAGGCAAAGGCACTTTCAAGGTGAGAGAGTGAGTCAGGCAGCTGTCTAGGAGAAGAATGTTCCAGCAGGCAGAACAGCCAGTGCGAAAGGCCCTGGGGCAGGAGCGAGCTGGAGAGGTCCAGGTGCATCTCCCAGGCCAGAGTGAGGGGGGCTTGGGAGATGAGGGCAGATGGGTAAGGAGGGATGGGGTGTCAGGTGGCACAGGGCCTCTAAACTCGAGGTGATCCAAGTCACTCTGAGTGACGAGGGGAGCCAAGAGGGGGTGGTGAGCTGAAAAGGGACAGCGCTGACTCAAATGTTAAGATCCCTCTGGTGACAGAGTGGGAACAAACAAGAAAGAAAGGACGGATGCAGGGAATTTTAATTTTTCCCCAACCTACACCCAAACAAAGGCTGTAGGAAATGGCTGAGGTCTTTTTGTTTTGTTTTGTTTTGTTTTCGAGACAGGGTCTCCCTCTGTAACCCAGGCTGGAGTACATGGCACAATCATAGCTCACTGCAACCTCATCCTCCTACCCTCAAGCGATCCTCCCACCTCAGCCTCCCAAGTAGCTGAGATGACAGGCATGCACCACCAAACCCGGCTAATTTTTAAAGTTTTTGTAGAGACAGGTCTCCCTTTGTTGCCCAAGCTGGTCTCGAACTCCTGGACCCAAGCAGTCCTCCTGCCTCAGCCTCTCAAAGTGCTGGGATGACAGGCATGAGCCAGGGCCCCTGGAATGGCTGAGTTTTAATAGATATTTAGGGACCATGAAGGGGTGGTGGATGCGAGAGGGGAGGGAGACAGTATATCCCAGAAAAACTGAGCAAACCATTGAAAGTGAATGCTGTTAGAGCTCCTCTTTCTGAAATCTCTCAAATATTTCCACCACTGGAAGCCTTGACTTTTAGCTTTCTCCATAATGCAACTTGAGTCTCTCCTTCCACTCCCGCTTGTCCTCTGAGGACCCCTGGAGACACTCCTCCCATCTTATCCCAGTCCCGGCCCTTCTATCCCTAACTCTAGAAACTCCACGTTCTTCCCACTTAAACATCAATAGCACTTCACCTTTCACCCCCAAGGGCATCTTCCTAAACAAAGAGAAACGTAGGGAAAAATTACAGTTTGCCTACAAGGCAGAAGTGCCTGCAGGCAGTGGTGGTATTTTTCTCGCCTATACTTATATTTCCAGATGTCATACGGGAACTCCCTGTTAGGATCTATATAAAATTAATTCAAACCCCATTCTCCAACGGTGGGATGATGAATGTCCTCCCCACGTTTCTGCTAATTCTCGGGAGCTTCACATTCTCCACCCCTGAGTCTTTGCTTCAGCTAGAGAGACATTCAATTTGGGGAATCCACTTCCTGTCTGTTTCCCCACTTAGCATGTATGGACTAATTCAGTCCTTTTCTCTAATTTCCACGCAAACAACCACACACACACGGCATTTATATGTGAGCCTGTGAGTGCGTGGACAGGGTTTTTCTGAAGGTTTGGGGACATAGGAGGACTTAAATCAACAGACAGGCTAACTACTCAAGACTAGAGGTTAAGTATTCTTCTCTGGAAGATCCTTTGGCTTCTCTTCAACTCAGCATCCAGCCGCCTTTTTTTTTTTTTTTGAGACGGAGTCTTGCTCTGTCGCCCAGGCTGGAGTGTAGTGGTGCGATCTCGGCTCACTGCAACCTCTGCCTCCCGAGTTCAAACGATTCTCTTGCCTCAGCCTCCTGAGTAACTGGGACTACAGATGCCTGCCACCACATCTGGCTAATTTTTTGTATTTTTAGTAGAGACGGGGTTTTACCGTGTTAGCCAGGATAGTCTCGATCTCCTGACCTCGTGATCCGCCTGCCTCGGCCTCCCAAAGTGCTGGGATTACAGGCATTAGCCACCGTGCCCGGCCTAATTTTTGTATTTTTAATAGAGACGGGGTTTCGCCATGTTGGCCAGGCTGGTGTCGAACTCCTGACCTCATGTGATCCGCCCGCCTCAGCCTCCCAAAGCGCTGGGATTACAGGCGTGAGTCACTGCGCCCGGCCAATATGAACTCATATTCTATATAGGATTCTGGGAGTAATTTTTGTGTTCATTTGTTTTGTTTTTAGAGACAGGGTATCCCTCTGTCACCCAGGCTGGGGTGCAATGGTGTCATCATAGCTCACTGCAGCTTCAAACTCCTGGGCTGAAGGGATCCTCCTGCCTCAGCCTCCTGAGTAGCTGGGAATATAGGTGCATCACCACACCTGGCTAATTTTTTTTTTTTTTTTTTATAGAGGCAGGGTATCACTATGTGGCCCAGGCTGGTCTCAAACTCCTGGGCTCAGGCGATCCTCCTGCCTTGGTGTTGGGATTACAGGCATGAGCCATCACGCCCAGCCTAACTTTTTAAAAAATACACCCCATAAGGTCAGGTGTGAAAGCTCATGCCTGTAATCCCAGCTTTGGGAGGCTGAGGCAGGAGGATTGCTTCAGCCCAGGAGTTTGAGACCAGCCTGGGAAACAGAGTGAGACCCCATCTCTAAAAACAAACAAACAAACAAATAAATAAATAAATATTTTTAAAAAATATAAAATACACCCCATACATCCTTACCTGTCAGAGCATAAGCATTTATCTCATACCACAGAAGAGTTACACAGTATTCCTCTGTGTGGATTCATCTATTCATTCATTCATTTATTCTGCAAATATCTATCAACCCCCTCCTACATGCCAGGAACTATGCCCCAGCCACAGATGAGAATGAGACCAACTGGGACCCTGGGGGTCTTGCAGTCTCATGGGGAAGGTTGAGATTAATCAAACAACCACAGAAATAAATGTAAAATGACAGCAGTTGTAAATGAGAGTGATAGCAGCATGTGCCATAACAAATGCATCCATGAGAACTAACTCCACAGCCCTGCCCTTCTTCCCACCAAGTCTTAGAAATCAGGGCCTAGGCTGGGCACGGTGGCTCATGCCTATAATCCCAGCACCTTGGGAGAAACCCACTTTGGGAAGCCAAGGTGGGACGATAACCTGAGGTTGGGAGTTTGAGACCAGCCTGACCAACATGGAGAAACCCCATCTCCACTAAAAGCACAGAATTAGCCGGGCGTGGTGGCACATGCCTGTAATCCCAGCTACTCCGGAGGCTGAGACAGGAGAATCGTTTGATCTGGGGAGGCGGAGGTTGTGGTGAGCCCAGATCGCACCATTGCACTCCAGCCTGGGCAGGGCCTAGGCCAAGTGTGGTGGCTCACGCCTGTAATCCCAGCATTTTGGGAGGCCGAGGTGGGTGGATCAACTGAGGTCAGGAGTTCAAGACCAGCCTGGCCAACATGGTGAAACCCCATCTCTACTAAAAATACAAAATTAGCCGTGTGTGGTGGTGCATGCCTATAATCCCAGCTACTTGGGTGGCTGAGGCAGGAGAATCGCTTGAACCTGGGAGGTGGAGGTTGCAGTGAGCCGAGATCACGCCTCTGCACTCCAGCCTGGGGGACAAGAGTGAAACTCGGTCTCAAGAAAAAAGAAAGAAAGAAAGAAAGAAATCAGGGCCTAGTGGGAGAACCCAAGCAAGTTATGTGTCTGGGTCTGTGTTTTCCCATCTGAAAAGAATGGTTATCTCCCTACAGGCTCACACCTGTAGTCCCAGTACTTTGGGTGGCCAAGGCGGGAAGATCACTTGAGCCCAGGAGTTAGAGCCCAGCCTGGGCAACATGGAAAAACCCTGTCTCTACAAAAAATACAAAAATTAGCCAGATGTGGCGATGTGTGCCTTTAGTCCTAGCTACTGAGGAGGCTGAGGCAGGAGGTTCGGTTGAACCGAAGAGGTCAAGGCTGCAGTGAGCTATGATGGTGCCACTGCATTCCAGCTTGGGCAACATAGTGAGACCTCGTCTCAGGAAAACAAAAAAAAAGTGTCCTTAGACTAGATAGAACAATGCTTGGCACAATATAACTGATCATTCACTCGCATTATTTTTTTCCCCATTTCCCCTTCTAAGCCTCAATCTTCCTCTTTATTTATTTGTTTTGAGATGGCATCTCTCTCTGTCACCCAGGCTGGAGTGCAGTGGCTCGATTTTGGCTCACAGCAACCTCTGCCTCCCAGGTTCAAGCAATTCTCCTGCCTCAACCTCCTGAGTAGCTGGGATTACAGGTGCCTGCCACCACACCTGGCTAATTTTTGTATTTTCAGTAGAGATGAGGTTTCACCATGTTGGCCAGACTGGTCTGGAACTCCTGAGCTGACAGGTGATCCACCTGCCTTGGCTTCCCAAAGTGCTGGGATTACAGCCATGAGCTACCATGGCCAGTCTCAATCCTCTTTTTTAAAATGCAAGAGTAAATGGACTCTTTGGAGGGCTATGGTGAGGAGTAAAGGAGTAACTATTTCATTAACAGTCACAGCTGGCCAGGTGCGGTTGCTCACGCCTGTAATCTCAGCACTTTGGGAGGCCGAGACAGGTGGATCACAAGGACAGGGGTTCGAGATCAGCCTGGCCAACATGGTGGAACCCCGTCTCTACTAAAAATGCAAAAATTAGCTGGGCGTGGTAGTGGGCACCTATAATCCCAGCTACTTGGGAGACTGAGGCAGGAGAATCGCTTGAACCCGGGAGTCGGAGCTTGCAGTGAGCCGAGACTGTGCCACTGCACTCCAGCCTGGGTGACACAGTGAGACTCTGTCTCAAAAAAAAAAAGAAAAGAAAAGAAAAGAAAAAGTCACAGTTAACACTTCTCCAGCACCTCCTTTGCATGAGGTACTATCTAAGCTTTCCCTATAGTCCCTGCTACTGGGGAGGCTGAGATAGGAGGATCGCTTGAGCCCAGGATTTCTGGTCCAGCCTGGACAACATAGCAAGACCCTGTCTCTTAAACAATATACTTTTGCAACAACTCTGAAGGGAGATACTGCTGCCATGCCCATTTTACTGATGTTGAAACTGAGGCACTGAGAAGTGCAATGATTTGTTCAAGAGCTCAGGGCCAGTTAGGATTTGGAGCAGTTGGAGGTTACAGGTGAGGAGGTTCCAGGCCGGGCGGCCAGGGCATCTAGGTGGGACTGACCCTACCCTCCATTCCCCCTCCCCCCAGGAAGCTGGACGCCTTCATCTACGATGCTGCAGTGCTCAATTACATGGCCCGCAAGGACGAGGGCTGCAAGCTTGTCACCATCGGCTCCGGCAAGGTCTTCGCCACGACAGGCTATGGCATCGCCCTGCACAAGGGCTCCCGCTGGAAGCGGCCCATCGACCTGGCGTTGCTGCAGTTCCTGGGGGATGGTGCGGCTGCACACAGGGATTTCCACAGCGGAGAGGGGGAGGGCGAGGCCCCTGGGTTCCGGGGAAGAAAGGGACAAAGACCCGGACACCAGGGTCTGAGGGAGGAAGGGGCTAAGGGCCTACATTCCCACATCACAGACAAGGGTCCTCAGAGGGTACTCATAGCAGGTGACTTTTGACCGCCCCTCCCTAGATGAGATCGAGATGCTGGAGCGGCTGTGGCTCTCTGGGATCTGCCACAATGACAAAATCGAGGTGATGAGCAGCAAGCTGGACATCGACAACATGGCGGGCGTCTTCTACATGCTCCTGGTGGCCATGGGCCTGTCCCTGCTGGTCTTCGCCTGGGAGCACCTGGTGTACTGGCGCCTGCGGCACTGCCTGGGGCCCACCCACCGCATGGACTTCCTGCTGGCCTTCTCCAGGGTATGGGGCAGAGAGGGGGAGATGGCAGGGGCGGGGACAAAGGTAAAGCCGAGCAGAGACAAGGAGATGTGGGTCGAGATGTGGATAGTGGGGAAGAGAGCGGGAAACAGGCGGGTAAATGGAGAGGAGAGAGGGACTGAGGGGAGGCGGGCAGGCGTCCTGGGCATCTCGCGCTGACCCCCGTCCTGTCCCCGGACCCGCAGGGCATGTACAGCTGCTGCAGCGCCGAGGCCGCCCCACCGCCCGCCAAGCCCCCGCCGCCGCCACAGCCCCTGCCCAGCCCCGCGTACCCCGCGCCGCGGCCGGCGCCCGGGCCCGCACCTTTCGTGCCCCGCGAGCGCGCCTCAGTGGACCGCTGGCGCCGGACCAAGGGCGCGGGGCCGCCGGGGGGCGCGGGCCTGGCCGACGGCTTCCACCGCTACTACGGCCCCATCGAGCCGCAGGGCCTAGGCCTCGGCCTGGGCGAAGCGCGCGCGGCACCGCGGGGCGCAGCCGGGCGCCCGCTGTCCCCGCCGGCCGCTCAGCCCCCGCAGAAGCCGCCGCCCTCCTATTTCGCCATCGTACGCGACAAGGAGCCAGCCGAGCCCCCCGCCGGCGCCTTCCCCGGCTTCCCGTCGCCGCCCGCGCCCCCCGCCGCCGCGGCCACCGCCGTCGGGCCGCCACTCTGCCGCCTGGCCTTCGAGGACGAGAGCCCGCCGGCGCCCGCGCGGTGGCCGCGCTCGGACCCCGAGAGCCAACCCCTGCTGGGGCCGGGCGCGGGCGGCGCGGGGGGCACGGGGGGCGCAGGCGGAGGAGCCCCGGCCGCTCCGCCCCCGTGCCGCGCCGCGCCGCCCCCGTGCCCTTACCTCGATCTCGAGCCGTCGCCGTCGGACTCGGAGGACTCGGAGAGCCTGGGCGGCGCGTCGCTGGGCGGCCTGGAGCCCTGGTGGTTCGCCGACTTCCCCTACCCGTATGCCGAGCGCCTCGGGCCGCCGCCCGGCCGCTACTGGTCGGTCGACAAGCTCGGGGGCTGGCGCGCCGGGAGCTGGGACTACCTGCCCCCGCGCAGCGGTCCGGCCGCCTGGCACTGTCGGCACTGCGCCAGCCTGGAGCTGCTGCCGCCGCCGCGCCATCTCAGCTGCTCGCACGATGGCCTGGACGGCGGCTGGTGGGCGCCACCTCCTCCACCCTGGGCCGCCGGGCCCCTGCCCCGACGCCGGGCCCGCTGCGGGTGCCCGCGGTCGCACCCGCACCGCCCGCGGGCCTCGCACCGCACGCCCGCCGCCGCCGCGCCCCACCACCACAGGCACCGGCGCGCCGCTGGGGGCTGGGACCTCCCGCCGCCCGCGCCCACCTCGCGCTCGCTCGAGGACCTCAGCTCGTGCCCTCGCGCCGCCCCTGCGCGCAGGCTTACCGGGCCCTCCCGCCACGCTCGCAGGTGTCCGCACGCCGCGCACTGGGGGCCGCCGCTGCCCACAGCTTCCCACCGGAGACACCGGGGCGGGGACCTGGGCACCCGCAGGGGCTCGGCGCACTTCTCTAGCCTCGAGTCCGAGGTATGACGCGGCCCCGGGGGCCCCACCGCCCCCTTGGTCAGCGCAGGCCACGGCCCGAGGGGGCGCCCGCAGTGGACAGGACCCGCGTGGGTTGGGAAGGAAAGCAGTGGAACTGGCCGGACCCCGCCTGGAGCAGCGTCCTGCGCCCCCTGGTTCTGGAGGAACCGCAAGCCGGAGAGGATTTGGTCCCTCAACTATCACCCAGCCTGAGAGCGAGGGGGCGGGGGCCTTGGAGCCCACCGGACTTTTTTTTAAACCCGACAAGGGCTTTTTAACGTCACCAGATGGGGCGGGAGGTGGGGGGTTCACGCCACTCCCGCGTCCCACCTCCACGCCCGGGGCCGTGGCCCCCACATCACTGTGCAGCTCCCCGGCCCCAGCCGCGCCTCCGGGGAAGCCCGTTTTTAACCTTTCATCCATTGGGACTCAAAACTGTGAGACGCGTTCGCCAAACTGTGACCCCAGACCTTGGCGCCGCCACACAGAAACCCCTGACCCAGACTGTGACATCCGACTCCTAAAATGGTCATCCGACTCCAGACTGTGACCCCTGACCCCAAACTGTGACCCGAACCCCAGACTGTGCCCCGACCAGACTGTGACCCTTGACATCAAACCGTGACACCCCCTCCTCCTCTTCCACCCTCGGTCGCTTTTCCCTACTCTGACCTAGGACACGTCCCCAACGGAAGCCCCGCCTTCCCTTGCACCGCGATGAACCCAACCTCCCTGAAGCCAAAACTTCCCACCCTGCCGCACCTCCGGACCACCCCACTTGCCACCAAGCACATCCTCTCCAAATCCAACCCTTATTTGCGACCCTTCAGTGATGACCCAGCAGACCTCCAAAAAGCCTCCTCTGCCCAGATCTCCAGCCGGGTCTGGGGCTGGGTTGCGGAGGGGAGGGTCTGGGAGTCCACACTTCTCCACCAACTTCCCTTCCCACTCTCTTATTCCACATTGCAGTGTTTGGAATAAACCATGTTTTTATGCCTCCTCAGTCCAAGCCTAAGCTCCGTATCTGTTAGCCCCCCTCAAATTCTCTGGAGGAAACAGAAACACAAAAGTCCCACAGGGGAAGAGGAGACAGAATTAGAGAGAGAACAGAGACTCTGAAAGGAGGTGCCTGGGGAGACAAAGACCAAGAAAGAGGAGGTGGGAAGAGACCCTGAAAAGAAAGTCGAGAGGGTACTGGGGCAGATAGAGACCCCAAGAGAGTGGTGAGATAGATCCCGGAGACAAAACATATTAAGATCAAAGGTATGGTTTTATTTCCTATGGCTATAGGTACCAAGGCTTGCTAGATTCTCAATATCCTGTTCATGCAAGCTAGGAGAGTGTCTGACATATCCCAGCCAATCCGCATTATCTTGAATGCTGTTAATCTCACCAATGAGAATCTATTTCTAACATTTCGTTATGTCAATTAGCCAAACCGCTGGTGCTGATGGGCGATAAAGAGAGACGAAGCACGTGTAATAGCTGCCTCCAGAGGGTGGACTTTCTGATTAAGTGCTCGCTGACCAGAGCTGAAATGTGAATGTCTGGTTAGGCAATTGACTGCCCCTAGAGGGTAGATTGAACCGCCTAACTTACAGATAATATCCATCCTGTCTACAAGAAGGCATTTTTGAAACAAATGATAAGCCATCACAACAGAGAGAGGAAAAGAAACCGGCTTTATGGGTCCTCGGGGAGTAGAAACTCAGTCTCCTTGCCAGTGAAAGAGCAAATTTGCATATATGAATAATTAATTAAGTGGAAAGAACGCTCTCGGAATCAAACTGGAAAATGGGGAAAACAAGCCTCCCGTAGAACTACAACTCCCAGAAGGCCTTGCCACTACCGCGAGGAACAGCGCCCAAAGTCACGCGAAGATGCAGTTTCTCCGTATCCGCAGGCTTCTTTCGCTAGCGCCATTACCTGAGTTCTCCTCCAGCGTTTCCGCACCCTCTCCGATTAGCGGTCCCCGGAGTTTCCAAGGTAACCGCGCAGTAGGGCGGATCTCATTAGGCGGAAAGCGAAACCCGGAAGTGACGCTCTTACCGGGTGTCAGCAGCGAGAGGGTTTGAAGATGGCGGCGCGCAAGGGTCGGCGGCGCACGTGTGAAACCGGGGAACCCATGGAAGCCGAGTCCGGCGACACAAGTTCCGAGGGCCCGGCCCAGGTCTACCTGCCCGGCCGGGGGCCGCCGCTACGCGAAGGGGAGGAGCTGGTCATGGACGAGGAGGCCTATGTGCTCTACCACCGAGCGCAGACTGGTAGGGCTGAGTCCGGACTCCAGGGTCCTGAGGTGGCTGATCCCGAGCCTTTAACCTGAGAGGTGCTCGGGAAGAGAAGGCTGGGGTCTAAGAGAAGTGATTTCATACCGGAGGCGGTTGATCCATGAGGGAGGTGGGGACTGAGCTCTTACTGTCCCGTCTTAACTCGTAAACCCCGCCTTCCATCCCCAGGCGCCCCCTGTCTCAGCTTTGACATAGTCCGGGATCACCTGGGAGACAACCGGACAGAGCTTCCTCTTACACTTTACTTGTGTGCTGGGACCCAGGCTGAGAGCGCCCAGAGCAACAGGTAAGACCCGAGGCTTTTCCAGGACCAGGAGGCTCAGTTTCCAGCCCCTTCCTCAGGACCCAGGAGTTAGGGCTTCCAGTTTCTGCCTCTCGCAGATCCAGGAGTCTGGGTTTCCAGCCTCTCTCCTTCCTAAGAATCCTGGAATCTAGTGCCTAACTCACCCCACAATTTCTCCCAGACTGATGATGCTTCGGATGCACAATCTGCATGGGACGAAGCCCCCACCCTCAGAGGGCAGTGATGAAGAAGAAGAGGAGGAAGATGAAGAGGATGAAGAAGAGCGGAAACCTCAGCTGGAGCTGGCCATGGTGCCCCACTATGGTGGCATCAACCGAGTTCGGGTAAGTATGGTCCCAGGAGCCTGCTCTGCATACTCTGAAACACATCTGACCCATCCCCTGTGTCCATAACTCCCAACACCTCCTCATGTTCTTTTTTTTTTTTTTTTTTTTGAGACGTAGTCTCGCTCTGTCACCCAGGCTGGAGTGCAGTGGCGCAGTCTCGGCTCACTGCAACCTCTGCCTCCCAAAGTGCTGGGATTACAAGCGTGAGCCACCGTGCCTGGCCCATTTTTTTTTTTTTTTTTTTTTTGAGATGGAGTCTCGCTCTGTTGTCCAGGCTGGAGTGCAGTGGTGCGATCTTGGCTCACTGCAACCTCTCCTTCCCAGGTTCAAGGGATTCTCCTGCCTCGGCCTCCCAAGTAGCTGGGGCTATAGGCGCCTGCCACCAGGCCCTTCTAATTTTTTGTTTTTTGGTTTTTTTTGAGACGAAGTCTTGCTCTGTCGCTTAGACTGGAGGGCAATGGCATGATCTCAGCTCACTGCAACCTCTGCCTCCCAGGTTCAAGCGATTCTCCTGCCTCAGCCAAGTAGCTGAGATTACAGGTGCGCGCCACCACGCCCGGCTAATTTTTGTATTCTTAGTAGAGACGGGGTTTCACAATGTTGATCAGGCTGATGGTGAACTCCTGACCTCGTGATCCGCCTGCCTCGGCTTCCCAAAGTGCTGAGATTACAGGCGTGAGCCACTGCATCTGGCCAATTTTTTGTATTTTTAGTAGAGACAAGGTTTCGCCTTGTTGGCTAGGCTGGTCTCAAACTCCTGACCTCAAATGATTGATCCGCACGCCTCGGGCACCCAAAGTCATGAGATTACAAGCGTGAGCCACCACACCCGGCCTCCTTCAGTTTTTAGAAAAGTACTTGTCACATAGTTTTATACAATTTAGCTATTATGATCAGTGTCATTACATGTTAGGTACTGTTTTAGATTATGAGGATATGGTTTATGTTCTCCACTTTTCTCTTTGGTAACATAGTGAGTTATAGAACTTATCTGATGGGGCTGGCATGAGGTCAAATGAAATAACATATAGTGCCTAGAATAGCACCTGGTTGTAATATGAGGTATGTATTTTCTGTTACTATTCAGGAACTGTTTTTGGTTGTGGCTGTTTGTTTTGTTTTTGAGTCATGGTTTCACTCCCATTGCCCAGGCTGGAGTGCAGTGGCGTGATCTTGGCTCACTGCAACCTCTGCCTCCCAGGTTCAAGTGATTCTCCTGCCTCAGCCTCCCGAGTAGCTGGGATCACAAGTGCACACCACCATGCCCAGTAATTTTTGTATTTTTAATAGAAATGGAGTCTCATTATGTTGGCCAGGCTGGTCTTGAACCTGAGCTCAAGTGATCCGCCCACCTTGGCCCCCAAAATGCTGGGATTATAGGCATGAGGCACTGTGTCCAGCCTGTTTATTTGTTTTTTGCTTCAAAGCTAAAACATCTTCTGATCAGGTAGACTTGTAAGTAAAATGATACGGTATATGAAGAGCACTTAGAGCAGTACTTGGCTGATAGCTGGGGCTGTCTGTTTCCATGAAATTATTTTTACTATGTTTCAGTACTGTTCTAGATGCAGAGGATTTAGCAGCAAGCAAAAGGTCTCTGGCTCCATCAACTTACACGCTAGTGGGGGAAGGGAATGAGATGAAACTAAGTAAATGTGTACCATGTCCAAAGGTGTTAACTATCCTGGAAAAAATCCAATGAAGTAGGGGAAGAGGGTTAGGGTGCTCCAGGAGTGGGGTGCTATTTTTAAACAGTGTGGTTAGGAAAGTATTCAGTCATAAAATGCCATTTGCATAGATACTCACAGGTAGTGGGGCAGTGAACCCTGTAAAAGAATTTGCAGGCAAGGAAAACACAAGTTCAAAGGCCCTGGGGTGAGCTTGGCATGTTTGAGGAGTTTCAAGTGAAGCGGGGGTGTCCAGTCTGTCTGGAGCAGAATGAACAAAAGGGAGAATGACACAATTTGGGGAGCGGGCACAGAGAAGACATTGTTCAGAGCCTTGTCGGCCACTGTAAGGACTCCAGCTTTTAATTGGGAGACGTTGGAGGGTTTCAGGCAGAGGAAAGACAGGGTCTGACTTTCGTTTTAAAGTGATCCCTCTGGCTGCTGTTTTAAATATCAATTGCAGAGAGGTAAGGGTCAGAGGAAAGAATCCTGTGGGGAGACTTACAGTATTCAGGGGAAGGATGACATCAGTAGTAGTGTGACAGCAATAGACATCATGAGAAGGGGGTTGGAAGTGAGCTTTTTTTTTTAGATGAGACAGAGTCTCACTTTTGTCGCCCAGGCCGGAGTGCAATGGTGCGATCTCGGCTCACTGCAACCTCTGACTCCTGGGTTCAAGCGATTCTCCTGCCTCAGCCTCCTAAGTAGCTGGGATTACAGCCACCCACCAGCACGACTGACTAATTTTTGCATTTTTAGTAGAGGCGGGGTTTCATCATGTTGGCCAGGGTGGTCTCGCTCCTGACCTCAGGCAGTCCGCCCTCCTCGGCCTCCCAAAGTGCTGGGATTACAGGTGTGAGCCACCGTGCCTGGCCCTGGAAGTGAGCATTTTTACTGTAGCCAGCATAGGTGCTGGGCATGAGGACCAAGAATGAGTTCTGAATTTTGGGGCCTGAGGTGGAGAGGGAGCAGTTGCAGGTGGCAATTAGGAGCTTGGCTTTGGTTGTATCAAGTTTGAATAGTCAGGCTGGCACAGTGGCTGATGCCTGTAATCCCAGCACTTTGGAAAGCTGATGCAGAAGGATCGCTTGAGACCAGGAGTTCCAGACCAGCCTGGGCAATAAAGTGAGACCCTGTCTCTACAAAAAAATTTTAAAAGCCAGATGTGATGGTGCTCACCCATAGTCCCAACTACTTGGGAGGCTGAGGTGGGAGGATCACTTGAGCCCAGGAGGTTGAGGCTGCAGTGAGCCATTATGGCATCACTGCACTCCATCCTGGGCAACAGAGCGGGACCCTGTCTCAAAAACAAAAAAGTTTGAAAGGTCAATGCAGTAAGAGTCTGGAGCCCAGGGGAGAGGTCAGGGCTAGGGGTATTGGAAACCTCGTGGCTGGACTGGGTCTCCTAGTGAACAAACACAGAGGCAAGGAGATCCGAGGACTGAGTCTTGTGGCCTTCTAGCATTTAGAGGGTTACCGAGACCAGGAGCCTGAACACCCTCCCAAGGGCTGGTGGGAATTGCAGCCTCAACTCCCAGGCATCCTGGGGCTCTATCCTCCCACCTCAGCTCCCCTACCCACTCCCACCCCCTGTGGAGAGCTGTCCCAGTTACCATGCTGGTTTTTGCAGGTTGTGATTTTCTTCCCACAGAGGTTTCAAGGAGCTGTAGTCCCAGGCCTGGGAGATCTGAGGAAGCGCACTTCTGGTTCTCTGGGATATGGGGAGTGTGGGGTCAGTGCCTTGATCCTCCTCTCCCCTCGCTTCACATCACCCTTCCCCCACCGCTCCTCTGCAGGTGTCATGGCTGGGTGAAGAGCCTGTGGCTGGGGTGTGGTCAGAGAAGGGCCAGGTGGAGGTGTTTGCGCTGCGGCGGCTTCTGCAGGTGGTGGAGGACCCCCAGGCCCTGGCAGCCTTCCTCCGGGATGAGCAGGCCCAAATGAAGCCCATCTTCTCCTTCGCTGGACACATGGGCGAGGGCTTTGCCCTTGACTGGTCCCCCCGGGTGACCGGTGAGTCCCTGGGGTGTTCAGGAGTCCCGGGAGGTGGGGGGAGCAGGGTCTGCAACAAGGGGCCGGGCGCTTAGACTCCAAGGAGGGGATCGAGCTGCGGCCAGGTGGGGCGAGGTCATTTCCTGACTCCCTTCCCCAGGTCGCCTGCTGACCGGTGACTGTCAAAAGAACATCCACCTCTGGACACCTACGGATGGCGGCTCCTGGCACGTGGACCAGCGGCCATTCGTGGGCCACACACGCTCTGTGGAGGACCTGCAGTGGTCACCGACTGAGAACACGGTGAGGGAAGGTGGGGTTCTGGTCGTTTAGTTCTGATGGATTCTAGGCCAGGGACCTAGAATCCTAGGTCTGAGGGAAAAGAGGGCTGGGAGCCTGACGGAGGTTTAGTTTCCAGGCCAAGTCATAGTAAGGGGGACAGTGAAAGAGAGAGTAGCCCACCGCTGGCGCTTGGGCTTCACTGTGGGCTGGGGGGCATTGGGACCACTCAGACTCCGCCTCCCCCAGGTGTTTGCCTCCTGCTCAGCTGACGCCTCCATCCGCATCTGGGACATCCGGGCAGCCCCCAGCAAGGCCTGCATGCTCACCACAGCCACCGCCCATGATGGGGACGTCAATGTCATCAGCTGGAGCCGCCGGGAGCCCTTCCTGCTCAGTGGCGGGGATGATGGGGCCCTCAAGATCTGGGACCTTCGGCAGTTCAAGGTATTTTCCCAGCCGGACACCTGGGGGCTAGAGAAGCTTGCTCCCAGCAGCCCCTGGGATTTGTAGGATTTTTCCTCCTTGAATAGTTTTATACAACCAGAGCTGGAGAGCCCTTAGAACTAGACTCCCGCCTCTTCAGGGTACAGAGGAGGAAACTGAGGCTCAGCAAGAGGAAGGGTGGCGGGTCTCCACTCTTGGGGTCACTCACTCTACCAGGGGAACAGCTGACAAGAGATGGAAGGGGCTGGGGCAGCAGAGACTAGGACTCTCATCTGCCTGTGGGCAGAAGTACAGGTGTCTGTACGGCCAGTGCTAAGAGCTTCAGAGAGTTGTAGATTTATAGATGCAACTGAGAATCGGGGCCCAGCCTGCTCGTTGTAGGAGAAGACTGAGGCACAGAAAGGACAGGAGCCGCTGTGACATGACAGCCAAGCTAGAGGTTGACATTGTGGACCTGGGAGGGTCCCTGTGCAGGAGAAGTTGCAGCGTCCGGCATCCCTCTGGACAAAGCCGCAGCTTTGTGTGGCTCTGCCTTCCTGGGCTGCCATGATGTCATCCTTTTTCTCCTCCAGTTTGATCGTTTCTATAGCATCAGCCCTGGGGAGGAGGCTGGAGATGGATTCCAGCCTCCCAGGCCCACCAGGTCACACAGGGCACAGCTTGTTGACCATTGGAACTTCAGAGCAGCTTCTCCTAATGAGAGAGACGCCAATTGAGCGGGGCCTTTGCTGTAGTGAAAGTGCTGTCATTCTTAGTCTTTCTTTGGGTCGGCTTCCGGGGATTGTGTTTCTGCCTCCTTTGAGGCCTTTGTAGAATCTGCTGGGAGAGCTCTGGGAGAGCCATGCCCTCCTTTTTTTCTTTTTCTTTTTTTTTCTTTTTTTTGCGATGGAGTTTTGCTCTTGTTTCCCAGGCTGGAGTGCAGTGGCGCAATCTCGGCTCACTGCAACCTCCCGCTCCTGGGTTCAAGCGATTCTCCTGCCTCAGCCTCCTGAGTAACTGGGATTACAGGCATGTGACACCAGCCCGGCTAATTTTGTATTTTTAGTAGAGATGGGGTTTCACCATGTTGTTCAGGCTGGTCTCCAACTCCTGACCTCGGGTGATCCACCCGCCTTGGCCTCCCAAGGTGCTGAGATTACAGTCGTGAGCCACCGCACCCAGCCCATGCCCTCCTTTTACAAGGAAGAAAACAGGCAGGCAGAGAGAAGAGCAGGGGCGGGGGTTTTGCTACCTGAGCTGGGAGGGGCTTCTTTGCAGGTGAATCACAATTCCCAGCAACCCCTGGGCTGGTCAGCCTTCTTAGCAGCCAGAATTACCCTGTGTCCCTTTCCTGGACTCTGGGCTTGTGAGGGCTTAAGGGGTGGGGCCCTGGCTGAACCCTGAGGCTGGAGAAGGGTTGGGGCTTCTGCCTGGGTCCTCCCCAGAGTCAGGCTGAGGCATTCAGAGCCCGTTCCTCCCATCCTCTCCCTCTAGTCTGGTTCCCCAGTGGCCACCTTCAAGCAGCACGTGGCCCCCGTGACCTCCGTCGAGTGGCACCCCCAGGACAGCGGGGTCTTTGCAGCCTCGGGTGCAGACCACCAGATCACACAGTGGGACCTGGCAGTGGAGCGGGACCCTGAGGCGGGCGACGTGGAGGCCGACCCCGGACTGGCCGACCTCCCGCAGCAGCTGCTGTTCGTGCACCAGGGCGAGACCGAGCTGAAGGAGCTGCACTGGCACCCGCAGTGCCCAGGGCTCCTGGTCAGCACGGCGCTGTCAGGCTTCACCATCTTCCGCACCATCAGCGTCTGAGGCGTCCCACTGGCGCTGATCTTGCTTCCTGCTTGGAAACTGAAGTCGAATTGGGCTCCCCTGGAAGGGGTTCATTCAGGTCTGTTGACTGAGACTGGCCGGCCTGTGGGCTGCCGTGATGGATTCTGTTTGACGTATTGTTCTCTAGAAGGCCTGGGTCTGATCCAGTGACCCCTCTCACCAAAGAACTCGGTTTAACCAGGGCTCTGTAAGACCACTCCCACCCAGAGACTTGTGTGGCTTGGTGTGGCCTGTGTGTCGGATTCCTTCCTGTCAGCTGTGACCCATTTGACCTGTGTCCCCAGAACCCAGTTTTTTGTTTGTTTGTTTGAGACGGAGTCTTGGTCTGTCGCCCAGGCTGGAGTGCAGTAGCACGATCTTGGCTCACTGCAACCTCCGCCTCCCGGGTTAAAGTGATTCTCTCAGCTCAGTCTCCCAGGTAGCTGGGATTACAGGCATGTGCCACCACACCCCGTTAATTTTTGTGTTTTTAGTAGAGACGGGGTTTCACCATGTTGGCCAGGCTGGTCTCAAATTCTTGATCTCAAGTGATCTGTCCGCCCCGGCCTCCCAGAGTGCTGGGTTGGGATTACAGGCGTGAGCCACCGCGTCCGGCTCAGGACCCAGTTTTGGCTGCTGGTTCCCAGCAGGGGACTCGGGGGATATACAATGGCTGCACCAAATTTGAGGTGTGGGTTCCTCCAACACAATTTGCTTCTGCCCGTTGTCTTCCTGCCAGCTGGGTTTGGCCAGGATTTCTCCGTGTGGGGGCTACATGCGACCCCCTCCCCTCCTCCCTGACTTTAGAGGCTGGTGCTGTGTCGGGAGGAAGGTCAGGGCTCCTGAGCAGCAATAAAGGACCAGGAAGAGGCCTGAGGTGTATTTGAGACTCTGGTCCTTTGGCCACAGCCCTATGAGGAAACGGGGTGTGGGGGGAGTTTGGGGGTGGGGAGGAATTTGGCACCAGCTGCCCCCAGGCCGCTAGGCTGGGGGAGGCCACTGGGAGTCCAGTGCAACCCAACCTTCCGCCCACTGGGTGCCGCCGCGTTCTGTCTTCTCTAAGTGTCCTTCCATCTGGAACTCACTCTGGCTTAGTGAAAGGGGCCTCATCCCTGACCCCCACCAGCTTATGAAGCCTTCATCTCAGGGAACTCTGGACCCCCCATTTCTCCCTCCGTCCATCTTCCCTTTATCACGTTTCTTTCTTTCTTCTCTGTGTCCCCCTCTTTCAGAGTCTCCCGTCCCCCACTGCCAGTCTCCCTGCCCCCTAGTCGCTGTCTCGCTCCTCCGCCGCTGTCTCCTGTCCAGCCTGCCTGGGCTGTGGCCCAGCCGCTCTGCCTGGCTGGCCTCCCTGGCTCCCCCTCTGCGGCTCTGAGCTAGCCCCACCCCCGGCCCCCCTCCATCCAGCCTCTGATCCGTCTGTGGACTCCGAGGTCGGGTGCCCGTCACACGGCCCCTGGGACCAAGGACAGACTACAGCCCCTCAGCACCCACAGAGGCCGAGGAGCCCCCAGCGGAGGGCATGGGGGTGGGCCGCCCCAACAGGTATGTGCCTCCACGCAAGGCCCCGCTGAGCCATCCCCTCCTGCTCTGCTGCGTCGCCCCCATCCACCCCTGCCCCAGCATCCCTGTCCTCAGCTTGTCCCCTTCAAGAAGGCCTTGTCTTCCCATCAGTGACAGGCTCAGCGCCAGGAGAATCTACCTGCAGGTTCAGTGCCTCCAACTCTCACCCCATCCCCATTTTATGCATTTTCTCACTGGCTTCCATCCTTTCAAAGAAAGCCTCTCTGTCTGTCTGTCTCTGTCTCTGTCTCTCTCCCCCATCTCTGTCTCTCCCATCTCTCTCTGCCTCTCTCTGTCTTCACAATTTCATCTCCCCATGTCGCCATTTCTTAAAACATTTCTTTTCTCTTTTTCGTTTTCCCAATTGCCCTGTCTGCCTCTATCTTCTCTGTCCCCCTCCATCTAGGTCTCTGTACCCCCCTCTCTCTGGGTCTCTGTCCCCCTCTGTCTCTGAGTCTCTATCCTCTCAAGGTCTCTGTTCCCCTCTCTCTGGGTCTCTGTCCTCTCTCAAGGTCTCTGTCCCGTTCTCTCTGGATCAATGTCCCTTTCCTGCTGCCCTCTCTGGGTCTCTGTCCCCCTCTCTCTCAGGGTCCCTGTCCTGCTTGGTCCCTGTACTTTTTCTTGGGGCACCCTCTCAACACCCCTCCTCCTGCCTCTCTCTGCATCTCTTTGTCTTTCTGTAGTCTCTGCTTTCCAACCTGCTGTCCAGCCCCCACCAGTAGGTGGGGAGTGGTGGGGAACACCCCTGGTTTCGGAAGAGTGAGAGTGTTGATTTGGGTGGGTGAGGGTGGGGCCTGGGGGCGGGGCTTCTTGGCCTCAGATTAGACAGTGACTTTGACACGAAGTTGAAGCACCTTAAGCCCTGTATCTCCTTTATATGGAAACATTAAGCTGCTCTCGCAGGTCAGGTGGAGGATCCCTTTCCCTCCCGCCCTGCTTTTGCTAGGGGAGGGGAGTGCCCTGTGCCTGAGTCGCAGCCAGCCTGGGAGCTGGGCCATGTTGGCCGCAGATGGCCCCCTGGTGAAGGTTCCCATTGGCTTTGGGAAGTAGACAACGGGTCTGCCTCACGGGGCTGAGGTGGGACTGGAGGATTTCGAGGGCAGAACTCTGGGAAGGAAAGAAAGGCTTAGGACCCAAGCAGCATTCCCCCTGGCACTGCGGGGGCCTGGCCAGCTCATGGCGTTCCCTGAGCCTGTTCCCCAACTGTGAAAGGGGGTGATGATCTTCACCTCCCAGCATCCTGAGCGGCCAAGGTGAGCAGTGGGGTCTGAGAGTCCAGTGGGGGCTGTGGGCATGTCGGGAGCTCATCACGAGGCCTCGTACATACCAGGTGTGTTTGAAACCAGAGTGCTCTTGAGAAGACTGTGGTTTGGCACTCGGGCCGTGGCTCCCAGGAGGCCTGGGTGGGAGGCTAGGTTTTGCCACTCCTCTCCCCACTGGCTGAGAGACCTGCGACAAAGGACTAACCTCAGCCCCAGTTGGCTTTTCTGTGAAAAGCCAGGTCCCTTCATCAAAGGGCTTTGGTGAGAGATGGGCAAGTGGGGGTGAGAGGCCCAGGCTGGGGCCTGGGGAGCACAGGTCAGTGTCAGTGCCCACCTGCCCCCCCCCAGCCCACGGGGGTGGTTCCCGAGGGTGGAGTCAGTGCTGAGTGGGGATCCCCAGGCTGGGGAGGGCTGCAGGTGTAGATGCTGCATCCTGATGTTGACCTCCAGGCCGCCCCCTTGGGCAACGAGCCTATTTCCCCTTTTTGGGAGAACAGTCTCTTAACATGCAGGGTTGTCAAGGGTGAGACAGAGTCAAGGTTGGGGTACACTGTGGGCACTGGACACAGCCAGGCTGGTCCCCTCACCTCAGCCTTGCCTCTGTCAAGTGGGCCTAATGAACCCTCGCGAATGGCCAGGCTGCCCGCGTGGTTGTGGGAAGCAGATGCAGGGCTTTGGGAGACCCAGTTGGTGCCAAACTTGATATTGTCTCATGGTCTTCTTTCCAAATGGAGTGTGCCAGGCCCTGCCAAGAAGCCCCTGAGGATCCCCAGGTTCCAGCACAAATTATTTAACCCCTGGAATGGTTTGTCCTGATCCAGCCGGTTCCTGGGAAGTTCCCCACCACAGGGCCAAGCGTTTGGTAACGTTGCAGTGAACCCTGAAGGCAATGAGGGGTGCAGGTCCATGCCCAGCCCTTTCCTTTCGTCCACCCTGACAGGCTGCTGCGATTCCCTCCATTTCTTTTCTTCCTTTATTTTTTATTTTTAATTATTTATTTATTTTTTAGAGACAGGGTTTTGCTGTCTTCCCCAGGCTGGTTCTCAAACCCCTGGCCTCACGCATTCCTCCTGAGTTGGACTCCCAAAGTGCTAGGATTACAGGTGTGAGCCACCGCACCTGCCCTCTTTTTTTTTTTTTTTTTTTTCTTTAAGAGATAGGGTCTTGCTCTGTTGCCCAGGCTGCAGTGCAGTGGTAGAGCATCATAGCTCACTGCAGCCTTGAACTCTGGGCTCAAGTGATCCCCCACCTCAGTCTCCAGAGTAGCTGCATCACCATGGCTGGATACTTTTTGTTTTTAAGATAGGGTCTCGCCATGTTCCCTAAGCTGGTTTCAGACTCCCGGGTTCAAACAGTCCTCCCACCTTGGCCTCCCAGAGTGCTGGGATTACAGGTGTGAGCCACCATGCCCAGCCCCCAGGCCTCCTGCCTTTCACAGATGAGAGCTGAGGCTCAGGAAAGGATTTGACCTGTCATCCATCACACACCTAGTAAATGGTTGAGCAAACTGAGTCTCTGGAAAAAGAAGCCAGAGATCCCAGGGGACATGGTGGGTGAGCAACTAAGCCAGGCCTGGGCCCTCATCCATATGGTGAGAAGGCCCTTCCTGGTCTTTTAAGAAGTCCCAATTTCCCCACCTTACAATGGAGGAAACCGAGACTCAGAAAGAGTTGCCAAAGATCAGAGGGTCGGGCATGAGCCCATTTCATTTATTTTACAATAGCTTCATTGAAATCTAATTCACATATCATATCATACACTCACTACAGGGTACAATTCAATGGCTTTTAGTGTATTCACAATTGTGCAGCCATCACAATTAATTTTTTTTTTTTTAAACGGAGTCTTGCTTTGTCACCCAAGCTCGAGTGCACTCGTGCACTCTCAGCTCACTGCAACCTCCACCTCCCGGGTTCAAGTGATTCTCCCACCTCAGCCTCCCGAGTAGCTGGGATTACAGGTGCGCGCCTGTAATCACCATACCTGGCTAATTTTTGTATTTTTAGTGGAGACGGGGTTTCACCATGTTGGCCAAGCTGGTCTCGAACTCCTGACCTCAAATGATCTGCCTACCTTGGCCTCCCAAAGTCCTGGGATTACAGGTGCGAGCCACCGCACCTGGCCAGCATAATGTTTTCAAGGTTTATCCATGTTGCATCTATCGATACTTCATTTCTCTTTATTGTCAAATACTATTCATTGGATGAATATACCACATTTTATTTATTCATTAGTTGGTTGATACTTGGGTTTCCACCTTTTGGCTATTATGAGTAATGCTGCTGTGAACATTTGTGTACAAGTTTTTGCATCTGTTTTCATTTCTCTTGGGTACATAAGTAGGAGTGCAATTGCTGGGTGATGTGGTAATTCTATGTTTAACCATTTAAGTAACTGCCAGACTGCTTCCTACAGCAGCTGCAATTTTTCATTCCCCACAGCAGTGTATGAGGATGCCAATTTCTCCACATTCTCGCCAACACTTGTTTTTTTTATTATAGCCATTCTAAGTGGGTGCAAAATGGTATTCCTTTGTGCTTTTGATTTGCATTTCTCTGATGGCTAATGATGTTGAGCATCTTTTCATATGTTTATGAGCCATTTGTATACCTTCTTTGGAGAAACGTCTGTACAGATCCTTTGCCCACTTTTTTTGTGCCTCAGCCTCCAGAGTAGCTAGGACTACAGATGTGCACCACCAGGCCCGGCTAATTTTTGGATTTTTAATAGAGACAGGATTTTGCCATGTTGGCCAGGCTGGTCTCAAACTCCTGAGCTCAAGTGATCCAGCTTCCTCGGCCTCGCAAAGTGTTAGGATTACAGGCGTGAGCTGCTGTGCCTGGCCCCCTTTGCCCACTTTTAAATTGGGTTATTTGGTACCAGCCCACATCGTGAAACCCTGTCTCTACTAAAAATACAAAAATTAGCTGGGATGGTGGCATGAGCCTGTAATTCCAGATACTCAGGAGGCTGAGGCAAGAGAATCTCTTGTACCCAGGAGGTGGAGGTTGCAGTGAGCTGAGATTGCGCCACTGCACTCCAGCCTGGGCCACTGAGTGAGACTCCGTCTCAAAAAAAAAAAAAAAAAAAAAGCCGGGGGTGGTGGCTCACGCCTGTAATCCCAGCACTTTGGGAGGCCGAGACAGGCGGATCACGAGGTCAGGAGATCGAGACCATCCTGGCTAACATGGTGAAACCCCGTCTCTACTAAAAATACAAAAAAAATTAGCCGGGCGTAGTGGCAGGCGCCTGTAGTCCCAGCCTTGGGAGGCTGAGGCAGGAGAATGGCGTGAACCCAGGAGGCGGAGCTTGCAGTGAGCCGAGATGGCGCCACTGCACTCCAGCCTGGGCAACTAAGCAAGACTCCGTCTCCAAAAAAAAAAGTTTGGGGGGTGTTACTTATCTTTTCATGATTGAGTTGCAAGGGCTCTTTATATAGTCTAGATACAAGTTCCTCATCAGGTATATGATTTGCAACTACAGTATCTTCTCCCATTAGTGGGTTGTCTTTTCCCTTTCTTAAAAAGCTTTTTTGAGACATGGTCTTGCTCTGTCGCCCAGGCTAGAGTGCAGTGGTGCAGTCATAACTCACTGCAGCCTCAAACTCCTGGGCTTAAGCAATCCTCCCACCTCAACCTTCCAAGTAACTAGGACTACAGGTTTGCATTACCACATCTGGCTAATTTTTAAATTTTTTTGTAGAGCAAGCCCCTTGCTATGTTGTCCAGGCTGGTCATGAACTCCTGGGCTCAAATGATCCTCCTGCTTCAGCCTCCCAAAGCGCTAGGATACAGGTGTGTACCACCTCGCCTGGCCTCTCTTCACTTTCTTGATAGTGTCTTTCGGAGCACAAAAGTTTTTTAGTTCTGGCCGGGTGCAGTGGCTCACGCCTGTAATCCCAGTACTTTAGGAGGCCAAGGCAGGAGGATCACTTGAGGTCAGGAGTTCAAGACCAGCCTGGCCAACATGGTGAAACCCCATCTCCACTAAAAATACAAAACTTAGCCAGGCGTGGTGGCATGTGCCTGTAATCCTGGCTGCTCGGGAGGCTGAGGCAGGAGAACCCAGGAGACAGAGATTGCAGTGAGCCAAGATCGCGCTACTGCACTCCAGTCTAGGTGACAAAGTGAGAGTCCGTCTCAAAAAAAAAAAAAAGTTATTTAGTTCTGATGCAATTCAACTGATGGATTTTTTCCTTTTGTTACTTCGTGAGCCTGTTTTTGAACCACAGCTGACCTCAGAGCCCTGAGGCATCTCTCCATGCTGAGAAGCAGTTAACACCTTACGATTATGAGCATGGACCCTGGAGCTGGATGGCTAGCATTCAAATCCCAGTTTACTTACCTGTGGTCTTGGGGAAGTTATTTTTTTTTTTTTTTTTTGAGACAGTTTCACTCTTGTTGTCCAGGCTGGAGTGCAATGGCACGATCTCGGCTCACTGCAACCTCCACCTCCCAGGTTCAAGCGATTCTCCTGCCTCAGCCTCCCTAGTAGCTGGGATTACAGGCATGTGCCACCATGCCCGGCTAATTTTGTATTTTTAGTAGAGATGGGGTTTCTCCATTTTGGTCAGGCTGGTCTCGAACTCCTGACCTCAGGTGATCTGCCCGCCTCGGCCTCCCAAAGTGCTGGGATTACAGGCATGAGCCACCACACCCGGCAGTCTTGGGGAAGTTACTTAAACTTTCTGTGCTTCAGTTTCCTCATCTAGAAAATGGGGATAATGATGTCTGCCTCATAGGCTTGCTCTGAGGTTCAAATATGTAAATTCATGTAAAGTACTTACAACAACCTCCAAGTTGTATAAACAGTATAATTGATAGAACACAAATTATGAATTCAGTACATAGATTTAGCACTGTATAAATGCATGCTGTAATTATTGTGGCACTTGCTATAATATCGTTATTGTTATAGTATTTTCCGTTGTTGTTGTACAAGTGTCTTCTATAGTATTGTTGCTGTTTATCTTCCAACTTGGAAGGTGAGTATGGGCCAGGTGGGGTGGCTCAGGCCTGTAATCCCAGCACTTTGGGAGGTTGAGGAGGGAAGATCGCTTGAGGCCAGGAGTTTGAGACCAGCCTGGGCAACATAGTGAGGCCCCTGTCTCTATAATATAAAAATTAAATTAAAAAAAAAATTTTAAAAAGAAGGTGGCTGGCCAGGCGCGGTGGCTCACGCCTGTAATCCCAGCACTTTGGGAGGCCAAAGCAGGCGGATCACGAGGTCAGGAGATCGAGACCATCTTGGCCAACATGGTGAAACGCCATCTCTATTTAAATTACAAAAACTTAGCTGGGCATGGTGGCCCGTGCCTGTAATCCCAGCTACGTGGGAGGCTGAGGCAGGCGAATCACTTGAACCTGGGAGGCAGAGGTTGCAGTGAGCTGAGGTTGCGGTGAGCTGAGATTGTGCCACTGCACTCCAGCCTGGCGACAAAGCAAGACTCCGTCTCAAAAAAAAAAAGAAAAGAAAAGAAAAGAAAAAAAAAATTACCCAGGAGTGGTGGTGTGTACCTGTAGTAATCCCAGCTACTCAGGAGGTTGAGACAGGAGAATCGCTTAAACTTGGGACGCGGAGATTGCAGTAAGCCAGGATCATGCCACTGCACTCCAGCTTGGGCGACAGAGCGAGACTCTGTCTCCAAAAAAAAAAAAAAAAAAAAGTGCGTATCGTTCCACCTATTTGACAGATGAGGCCACTAAGCCCCACCAGAAAGCATGCTTGGCCGATGAGCTCATCCATTCCTGTTGCCCCTGACGCTTCTGCCGGTTTCTTGTCCCAGCAGGTTGGGGGCGCCTGCCCCCCACTAGGCCAAGTGGAGGGGGTCCCTCCGTCCAATGGGCCTGGCCAGGGCCCTACGCCGCCTCAGCGGCGCCCTGGATTCGGGAGACAGCCGGGCGGGCGATGAAGAGGAGGCCGGGCCCGGGTTGTGCCGCAACGGGTGGGCGCCGGCACCGGTGCAGTCACCCGTGGGCCGGCGCCGCGGTCGCTTCGTCAAGAAAGACGGGCACTGCAACGTGCGCTTCGTAAACCTGGGTGGCCAGGGCGCGCGCTACCTGAGCGACCTGTTCACCACATGCGTGGACGTGCGCTGGCGCTGGATGTGCCTGCTCTTCTCCTGCTCCTTCCTCGCCTCCTGGCTGCTCTTCGGCCTGGCCTTCTGGCTCATTGCCTCGCTGCACGGCGACCTGGCCGCCCCGCCACCGCCCGCGCCCTGCTTCTCACACGTGGCCAGCTTCCTGGCCGCCTTCCTCTTCGCGCTGGAGACGCAGACGTCCATTGGCTACGGCGTGCGCAGCGTCACCGAGGAGTGCCCGGCCGCTGTGGCCGCCGTGGTGCTGCAGTGCATTGCCGGCTGCGTGCTCGACGCCTTCGTCGTGGGTGCTGTCATGGCCAAGATGGCCAAACCCAAGAAGCGCAATGAGACGCTGGTCTTCAGCGAGAACGCCGTCGTGGCGCTGCGCGACCACCGCCTCTGCCTCATGTGGCGCGTCGGCAACCTGCGCCGCAGCCACCTGGTCGAGGCCCACGTGCGTGCCCAGCTGCTGCAGGTGCGCCCGGGAGGAGAGGCGGGGACTTCCGTGAGCCCTGGGGGATTGTGGGAGATGTAGGCCCGAGGGCGAGGGGCGTGCGGTCCTGCAGGGGGCGTGGACTACAACTCCCAGCAGCCTCTCGGGCCTGTGGCCTGCGAATGGGTCACTGGGCAGCTGGGGATGTAAACCCAACAGAAAGGTATGTGACCAGCTCTTCCTGGAGGCCTGGATTTGGGGCATACAGAGCTTCCTGTGGCTTGAGGATTGCCCGCCTGTTGGGTAGACCCCAAAAGGGCCACACCTGGCCTGTCAAGGCTCTGGGCCGTAATTCCCAGAAGCCTCTGGGTCAAGGGACCTGTCCAAAGATGGGGTGGCCTCAGATGCAGCTTTGCGAGGGGGTGGTGGAGGGCCTGCGTGACCGTTCTATTACTCGGGTGTACAATTCCCACTGGACACTGTGGCACAGTCGGAGGCCTGTGACTTGAGGCCCCCGGGAGAAGCAGGCCCTGGAATGGGTGCAGCTCATCGCTGTGGAGCACAGTTCTCCAGGCCTCTAGGTGTGGGGTCCTGCGGCATCTGTGGGAGAATTCATTCCCCACCTCAGTGGCCCATTGTGTCCCACCAGCCTCCTAACCTCTGAGAGCAGGGTGGAGGTGGCAACGAAACGAAACTGCACCTCCCATTGGCCCCTGTGGTACTGGCTCCCTCCCTGCCCTGAGGAAGGGGCCTTAGCGTTCCTAGAATTGTGATCAAATTGCTCAAACATCTCCGTTCCCAAGAAACTCTGGGCCAGCAGCTGCCGTGGCCCAAGTAAAGTGACTTTAGGACTCTGGGCTGAGGCTGGACTTGGAGAGGATCGGGGGTGGTGGGAGCTGCAACTCCCAGCCGCCTCTGGGGTTCCTCTACTTGGGGCTTCCAGAGACACAAGAGGAGGATAGATGCCCACCTCCCACTTCAATCTCCTGCCTGAAGCTTTGAGATACCAGGATTCATGAATAGGAGGGACACTGGCTCTTGCAGAAGTCAGTGACTTGGCCTGGGAGGTGGCTATGGAACCAGCGGGTAGGTGGGGGTGAAATACCCACACCCCCATAAAGCGTGCTCACACACAGAATGACATGGAAGGGTTTGCAGTTGCCCTGGCAGCTAGGATAGCTCAGGGGAGAGCCCAGGGATAAGCCTGAGGCAGTGGTGGGTGCAGAATGTTGGACCTAGGTTGCCCTAACTCCCCCTTCTTGTCATCTGATTTATCTTTCTCTGGTCACATACTAAAAGCCATTTTTCTCTCCCGCTCCTTCTCCAATTCTCTGTTGAATGTCATCCTTATTTTCCGTTGTCGCTTTGATTTCATCTCTGTCTTGCTGATTTCTGTGTCTCTATGCCAATATCACTCTGTCCCTCTCTCCTCTTCCCCCACCACGCCCCTCTTCCCGTTTTCTACCCCCAAACCCTGAGTCTCTTTCCTCTCTCTTTATCTCTGGGTCTCTGTCCCATGTCCCATGTTTTCTCTGGACCTCCATCCTCCCCTCCTGGGTCTCTGGCTCCCTCACTGGGTTTCTGTGCCCTCCCCTGCCTCTCTGACTTCCTCTCTCTCTGGGTTGCCGGCCCCATCTCTTGATCTGTGTTCTCACCCTTTTCTTCACTCCTGTGGTCTTTGCCTTCTTTCTCTGCATCTCTTCCTCTCTCTCACTTCGTCTCTGCCCGTCTCTGTGCTCCCTGCTGTCTTTGGCTCCTCGCCTCCTGCTGCAGCCCCGTGTGACCCCAGAGGGTGAGTACATCCCGCTGGACCACCAGGATGTGGATGTGGGCTTTGATGGAGGCACCGATCGTATCTTCCTCGTGTCCCCCATCACCATCGTCCACGAGATCGACTCTGCCAGTCCTCTGTATGAGCTAGGACGTGCCGAGCTGGCCAGGGCTGACTTCGAGCTGGTGGTCATTCTCGAGGGGATGGTTGAGGCCACAGCCATGACCACACAGTGTCGCTCGTCCTACCTCCCTGGTGAACTGCTCTGGGGCCATCGTTTTGAGCCAGTTCTCTTCCAGCGTGGCTCCCAGTATGAGGTTGACTATCGCCACTTCCATCGCACTTATGAGGTCCCAGGGACACCGGTCTGCAGTGCTAAGGAGCTGGATGAACGGGCAGAGCAGGCTTCCCACAGCCTCAAGTCTAGTTTCCCCGGCTCTCTGACTGCATTTTGTTATGAGAATGAACTTGCTCTGAGCTGCTGCCAGGAGGAAGATGAGGACAATGAGACTGAGGAAGGGAATGGGGTGGAAACAGAAGATGGGGCTGCTAGCCCCCGAGTTCTCACACCAACCCTGGCGCTGACCCTGCCTCCATGATGCAAACTGATGTCCCCTTCCCCATGTATGCCCCCCTTCCCCAAGGTAGCAAGATGGAGGGATGGGGCTCTCTCCTGGGATGGGGGCAGGTGTTCCTGAATACCGACAGGCCTGCTGGGTAAATGACTAGGTGGTAAGGTTCTGCCATGCCTGGTGACCCACCATGGACATACTGGACCTTAATTCCTCTGCTTCTGTGCTCCCTCCTGAGAACCCTTTATGAGCCTGATTCCTCAGTCTCACCAGAATTCTGGATCACCCAAGAGGAAAAGACTGGCGGTTCTAGATTCCTGTATATGGGGAGACCTGGATTGTTGACCAGGGTGAGAAGCCAATGGTATAGACTGCCTCTGGGGAAGCAAGTTGGCAGTTCTTGAACAGCATCAGATATCAAGAGTTTGTAGGTCTGGATTCACCTAAGATTCAAGGGAGTGTTGCTTCTCAACTCAGCCAACTGAGTAGCAAATCATTTGTTCTAGACCACCTAAGGAGGGAAGGTTATGGAATGCCCCAAGTATTCAAGATCATCTTGATTGACCAAAGACACAAAAAAAAAAAAAAAAAAAAAGACCTGTGGTTCCAGAAAGCTCATTAGTTGAGATTCTGTGAGTCTAGGTTGACCACAGAGGCAAGCACTGGTGAGTCTAGGACAGATTTTACCTGGAGAGTTGAACTACTCCAGAAACTAAAGAGTAATGTTTCTAGAATGCACAAAACATTGTTAGTCTGTGGGTTTAGAAAGACTGAAGTGACAGATTAAGAGTTCTTGATATTAGATAACTCCAACTTCTGGCTGTAGAGCACCCAGCCAAGAGAATAAGCAATGCTTTGAAAGGATCCACTGGGTGGGTTGTTGTTTTTTTTTTAAGTGCCATTCTAGAATGTCCAAAGGGAATCAGGATTCTGTGGCTGTAGACTGATCACAGAGTCAAGGAAGCAGTGGCAATTCTAGATATCTGAGATTTTGCTGGTTCCAGTTTGCCCAATGGAGTTGAGAATCTCAATGATTCTAGATGACTTCTTGTGGTTCTGTAATGCCAAAAGGAATGAAGGCTCCAGGGATACAGAGTTGTCCATTACCAAAGCCTGGAAGTTCTCATCACCTCCAGGTGGACTGCTTGGCAGTGCTAGGAGGTGGACTCAGGACTTCAGAAGCAACATTTCTGGCCTGACCTGGAAGGTGAAGGTGAAGGTGAGACCCTGTAGGGCACAGGGCTAATTAGTGGACAAGGGAAGGGGGAGGCCCAGGGCTGGTGAGTCTAGAATGCTCTGGAACCCTACACCTAGTGATGTGTGTCTATTTCTTTTTCTTTTTCTTTTCTTTTTTTTTTTTTTTTTGAGACCGAGTCTCTTTCTGCCGCCCAGGCTGGAGTGCAATGGCGTGATCTGAGCTCACTGCAACCTCCGCCTCCCGGCTTCAAGTGTTTCTCCTGCCTCAGTCTCCTGAGTCGCTGGGATTACAGGCATGAGCCACTATGCCTGGCTAATTTTTGTATTTTTAGTAGAGACGGGGTTTCGCCATGTTGGCGAGGTTGGTCTTGAACTCCCGACCTCAGATGATCCACCTGCCTCGGTCTCCCAAAGTGCTGGGATTACAGGTGTGAGCCACCATGCCCAGCCGTGTGTCTGTTTCTTAAAGATATTATACATATGTATATTATATATATGTAATATAAATACAGATATCTATCTATTTTTTCCCTTGGTCCCTACAACAGGCTTAGAGATGGGGTGCTAGCTAATTGGAATGAGGTCCTTTTCAAGGACCCCAGCAGCTTTGCTCTAAATCCCAATGCTGCCCCAACTTACTGTGTCACTTTGGACTCCTCTTCATGTCAGTTTCCCCATCTGTAAAAACGGGACATTGGAACTTGAAGTTCTTCAGGGGCCTTTCCAGCAGGATGAGTCCTCACTACACCGAGGGTGGGATGGGCATTTGAGTCCTGGGGATTTCCCTCCTCTCCCCAGTGCTGGATCATACGGCCTTCCAGGAGACGCTGGGATGTAAGATACTCTTGGAGGCTGGCTCTGAACTCGGGTGTCTGAATCACAGGGCAAGGGTAGGCGTGGGCTGTGGCTAACAGCCAGAGTCACTTCCCTGGCCCAGCTTGGGGACCTGGGGAGGAGGAGGTAGCTCTGGACACCAGGGTTCTTCCCATTGTGGGAGAGTGAGTGTTTTAGGGGGAGACCTGTCCCCCAGATTAAAGAACTGGGAGCCCTAGCGGGTGTGTCTGCGAATGTGCTTCTCCAGCATGGGTCCTCCGACCTGGCCCCCTGCCCATGCTACCATCTACCTAAGTGCCCCGCAGGCTGGGAGCCAACTGCAGAGGGAGCCAGTGACAGTGAGGAGGACGTGTTCCCACCCCGTGTTCTGGACCGAGGGCAGCCACTGTCATTGCCATTCAGCCTTCACAAGTGCTGCATCAACCCAAATGCCCCCTCCAGCTTCTCCATCTCCCTTTATCCCTCAGAATCCCCATGTAATAACCGGATGGGATTAATTAGCTGGCTGCTCTCTCAGCTCAGGGTGTCTGGGGTAGGTAGGGATGGGGGCAATGGAAATGCAGGGTTGAGGAAGGATGTTAAGTTGGAAGTGAAGGGGCAGGGAGGGGGTTTCGTTTGAAAGGAGTATGGGAGCAGGGCAGCCCAGCCTGGGTTTCCACTGGGGAGGGCAGGGCCTGGGCCACTCATAAAGGTCAGTGAGGGGATTAGGAGCCTCCATGTCTAATCCGACAGCTTAACTAGGTCCTGGCCCTGAATCCGTCCCCACCTGCCCAGCCCAGGGACAGCAAATGAGGACGAGGCCCAGACACCACTTCAGCCCCCATTACGGCTTCCCTCTTTACAGGGGTGCCTGGGTTCCCTATTCCAGCCAGCCCCTTGACCACATTCCCTTACAAATAATGGGACATAGAGGCTGGGGAAGGGGAAGGGAAAGGGGCCTCAGAGGAGGGAGGAGTTTAAGAAGGGCAAGGGTGGCTGGGCACGGTGGCTCACGCCTAGCACTTTGGGAGGCTGAGGCGGGTGGATCACCTGAGGTCAGGAGTTTGAGAACAGCCTGGCCAACATGGCGAAACCCCGTCTCTACTAAAAATACAAAAATTAGCCGGGCATGGTGGTGGGCGCCTATAATCCCAGCTACTTGGGAGGCTGAGGCAGGAGTATCGCGTCAACCTTGTGGGTGGAGGTTGCAGTGAGCTGAGATCATACCAGTTCATTCCAGACTGGGCAAAAGAGCAAAACTCTGTCTCAAAAAAAAAAAAAAAAAAAAAAGGGCAAGAGTATGAGAGGACAAGGGGGACCGTGACATGAGGGGAGCCAGAGAGGAAGAAAGGCCTCTGAGATGGGAGAAGGAATCAGAGAGGTGGGAGGATGCTGAGGAAAGGGGAGTTGTCTTAGCGGGAGGATGCTTGGGGAAGGGAGGAGTCTTAGGAGGATGCTAAGCTAAAGGAAGGAGTTTGGAGAAATGAGGGAGGAGTCTGAGCGGCAGAAGGTGCCAGGAAGGCCAAGCCTGTGCTTTCACTAAATTTCACCTTCCCCTGTTCCATTCCCCATGACCGATACCAAATAGCATAGCATTTAGAAAAAAGTAAATCTTGGCCAGGCGCGGTGGCTCACGCCTGTAATCCCAGCACTTTGGAAGGCCAAGGTGGGCGGATCATGAGGTCAGGAGTTCGAGACCAGCTTGGCCAACATGGTGAAACGCCCGTCTCTATTAAAAATACAAAAAATAGCCAGGCATGCACCATCATGGTGCAACCCTGTAATCCCAGCTACTCGGGAGGCTGAGGCAGGCGAATTGCTTGAACCCGGGAGGCGGAGGTTGCAGTGAACCGAGATCGCGCAACTGCACTCCAGCTTGGGCGACCGAGCAAGACTCTGTCTCAAAAAAAAAAAAAAAAGAAAAAACGAAGAAGTCTTTTGTTTCACCACTCCACGACTCCGAAGAGGCTGAGGGGGATGGGGAGGGCATAGATGGTGATAAAGAAGGAGTTCGGCGGTAAGAAGGGGCTGAGAGGAGGGGAAATACGCGGAGAAGAAATGCAAAAGAAAAGGAGGCCTAAAGCCGCTCCCGGTTGCATGGCAACCTTTGCGGTCAGAAGCCAGCATGGCCTGCTAGGAGGTGTGGTTTACGGAAACAAGCCAGTTCTAGCCCCGCCTCCTAGCAACAAGACTAACAAAGTACCGCCCCCTAACAACGTATTATCGGAGGCGGGGCTCGGTTCACCTAGACTCCAAGTGTCCCGGGCCTTTGAGCAGGCGCAGAGGTGGCTGTACCGCGTGGCTCCGCCTCCGCGCGACACTTTTCCGGGGCTTCTCATTGGAGAGCAAGCCTGTCAAGTGCTTTCTGTTGTTTCGGAGGCGGGGCCTGCTGCCCTGCCTGCACTCCGATTGGCCCCGCGGGCCGTCTACCTCTGGCCGGACATACCTACACCCGCTTTTTGTACGGCTGTTGGCCCTGGAGAACGATCCTTTGGTGGCGAGGGCGGGGAGGACGAAAGCGCCCACTGTGGATTGGACAGTGTCAAAAAGAGGGGCGGTCCCTACTGAAGGGGCGGTTGGGCGACGAAGGGAGAGTCTTTTCAGCGCTGAGGACTGGCGCTGAGGAGGCGGCGGTGGCTCCCGGGGCGTTTGAGCGGGCTCACCCGAGCCCGCGGGCCAACGCGGATCCAGGCCCGACTGGCGGGACCGCCCCGGACTCCCCGCGGGCCTTCCTAGCCGCCATGGAGGACGGCGTCTATGGTAGGTCGGGGAGGGGCGGGGTCGGCTGGGAGTTGCTGGAGCGTTTTCTCCTGAACGTTCCCCCGCGAACGTTTCCCCCTGGCGCGCGGCGCCCAGAAGCGTTCGGCTCAGTCGTAGACTTGTCGCGCCGCTTTTGTTGGGCGCTGGACGGGCTTCCGGCGGGGCCCGAAAGCCGGGCGTTCCAGGCCATTGTTTGGGCTGAGCCTGTTTCCGGTGGCGGCGGGAGGGGCGGGATGGAGTGGTGGAGGCGAGGCCGGGGCGGAACCATTCCCGCTGGAGGGGCGAGCGAGCCCAGCGCCTGCCGGGGCCGGGGAGGGGCGCTTGGGTTGCGGGGAGGGGAGAAATCTTGGGGGGCGGGGGCCTTCGATGTCCCGCCCCACCTTCCCAACTCTCCTGAGCTGTCATCAGTTCCCCCGGCTGTAGTGACTTTTCATGGACCCAGTAGTCCGGATAACCAGGTCCCCAGCTACCTCGCCAGTAATGGAGTCAGAAAACCAAGGCCTCAGTCCCCTTCCAAGTAATGGACCTAGAAGCCGAGGCCCCCAGCCCTTTCTTCCCTCAGACCTAAGAGCTCAGGCACCCATTTCCCTTCTCCCTCAGACTCAGGAATCCAGGACCCAATTCCCCTTGTCCCCCAGGACTCAAGAGTTTAGAGCCCCAGCTCTTTCTCCTCTGCAGGGAGGAATCCAGGCCCCCAGCCCATTCTTCTGTGCAGACATAGGAAGCCCGTTACACATCCTCTCCCAGCTCTGTCTGCCCCCAGATTGCAGGAATTCAGGCTCACGGCCCCTAGCACTGACTTTTAAACCTTGACCCCGATCCCTAGAACCCCCAGACCTGACTCCGGAGGAGCGGATGGAGCTGGAGAACATCCGGCGGCGGAAGCAGGAGCTGCTGGTGGAGATTCAGCGCCTGCGGGAGGAGCTCAGTGAAGCCATGAGCGAGGTGGAGGGGCTGGAGGCCAATGAGGGCAGGTGAGGGCTGGGGCGGATGACCTAGGGGGCGTGGGGTTGGCTGAGGCCAGGGATGCCCAGGCATTGACCCTCCACCCCCAACCCTGCTCTCTGCTCCTGCAGTAAGACCTTGCAACGGAACCGGAAGATGGCAATGGGCAGGAAGAAGTTCAACATGGACCCCAAGAAGGTGCTTGGGGCCACAGGACTGGGATCAGCTGGGCAAACATCCAGGCAGGGGCTTCTGGCACCTCCGGGTTCAAGAAGCGTGATGGTGCCGGGTCTATTCTAGGTGGACAGACTTGGTCCTAATCTCTGGATTCAGATACTGGCTGTCCATTTGTTTTCTGAACACTGAACACTGACCAAGTGTTCCAGCCCTCCTGACTGTTTTGTCCCCTGCCTGGAAGGTCGTCTTCCACTTTCTACTTGTATGGGCGCATTTCTGGTCCCAAGATGAGCTCAAGTCTTGTAGGGGCTGTGGACAAAGTGACATGCACAAAGGAGAGTTGACCTCCCTCCCGCAAAGGTGCCGTGACGGAGGAAGGTATCAGGGTAGTGGACCTCTGGAGGAGGCAGGCTGGTGGAGTCAGGGAGGGCTTCCTTGAGGAGGAGACATTCAGGTCGGGTTTGAAGGATGAGTAGGTGTTCACCAGGTGGAGGAAAGGCTTTTGTTCACCTACTCTTTTTGTGTGTGTGTGTGTGTGTGTGTGTGTGTGACAGAGTCTTGCTCTATCACCCAGGCTGGAGTGCAGCGATGTGATCTTGGCTCACTAACCTCCGCCTCCTGCGATTCTCCTGCCTCAGCCTCCCAAGTAGCTGGGCTTACAGGCTCCCACCACCATGCCCAGCTAATTTTTGTATTTTTAGTACAGATGGGGTTTCACCATGTTGGCCAGGCTGCTTCCAAACTCCTGACGTCAGGTGATCCGCCCGCCTCAGCCTCCCAAAGTGTTGGGATTACAGGCATGAGCCACCGTGCCCGGCCTGTTCACATACTCATTTAACACCCATTTTCTGAGGCCTCTCAAGAGTCTGATCCTGTGTAGGGCAATGCTGGGGACCCAAAGAAGAATTAGATGCTGCCTTGTACTCAGAGAGCCCTTGGACAGCGGTACCACAGTTCACAGTGAGATAAAGCAGTAGTAGAGAGGTCTTCGTAGCACAGAGAGTGAGAGAAACCTCCAGTCTAGCCAGGGCTTCGAGTTCACAGCCCTTGAAGGACTGCGTCTGCTAACAGGTTGTCACGTTATTCTTTCCTGAAGCAATTGGAATTCTGTTCAGTCATTCAACAAACATTGATTGGCTGGGTTCGGTGGCTTATGCCTGTAATCCCAGTGCTTTGAGAGGCCGAGGAGGGAGGATTGCTTGAAGCCAGGACTTTGAGACCAGCCTGGGCAGCATAGTGATAACTCATCTCTAGAAAAAATATAAATAAATAAATTAGCCAGGTGTGTTGGGGCATGCCTATAGTCCCAGCTTCTGAGGAGGCCGAAGTGAGAGGATCCCTTGAGCCCAGCAGTTCGAAGCTGCAATGAGCTGTGATCACGCCACTGCACTCCAGTCTGTGCAATAGAGCGAGACCAGGTCTCAGAAAAAAGAGAAAATGTACTGAGCACCTGTGCCTTGCCAGACCCTGTTGTTGGTGCTGGAATTAACCAGGCAAAGGCAGAGAGGGTAGGCCATGAAGTGCAAAGGCCATGAGTTGGGAAGAATGCTATTTAAGACCCGTGAGAAAGCTGAAAATGAAACCTGGCCCTGGTCTGTTGAGGGTGGGGGTAGGTCTGGATGCTGAGGTTCCCAGGGAGGTGAGTGGGGTGGCTTTCTGGCCCTCAGCACTGAGACCTTGTCCCCACTCACCAGGGGATCCAGTTCTTGGTGGAGAATGAACTGCTGCAGAACACACCCGAGGAGATCGCCCGCTTCCTGTACAAGGGCGAGGGGCTGAACAAGACAGCCATCGGGGACTACCTGGGGGAGAGGTACGGTCACCACTCAGCTCCTGTGGGGCCCCTCCCTCCCACCCCCCAGGCCCAGCTCCTGCCCTCACACTGGCAGCTCACAGGTGGAACAGCCCTGCAGCCTCCCCGCAGAGGGGCCCTGGCAGATCAGCCTTCTGACTGGACTGTGACAGAATGGACTGACATGGGCTAGGGGAGCCTGCGGCCAACCGAGAGCATCTGGGGATGTGGGGCCTTCTGGAATTACCTGGCGGTTGTGGGGAAGCATCCATTTATGTCTGAGAAGGGTAGAGAACATCTCTCAAGGATCATGGGAGCTTGAGAACCGTGGGTAGACCATGGCTGTGCATAGGCACTGGGTGGCCATCTGGGAGCTGTGGGGACCGCTGGGCCCTTGTGGGAGCTTAGGAGTTGTGGGGGTCATTTGGAAGCCTAGGGTGCACAGGACTGGACATCAGATGATTGGAGGCCATCTGTGGACGTCTGGGAATCAGGGATTTATAGAGATCTGGGGTGCTTGGGAAGCATCTCTGGATGTCTGGGGGATGTGGGGGCTGTGTCTGGATACTTGGGGAGCGTGGGGATCATTTGAGAGAGGTGACAGTAGGTAGCATACATGTTTGCGGCATTTCTCGCAACTGTACAAAGGTCTGGCCTAAGCAGGGTTCCCAAGCCAGATATTCCTCCCAAGAGTGTGTTCTGAGCATCCCCCACCCTGGGGGCAGGCCTGTGTGGGAGTCCAGCAGGAAACTTCACCCTCGGCAGTGGGCAGCTGTGGTGCAGTAGAGGGGGCACGACTTCCCCAGGGCATTGCCCTCTGTCCATTCCTGCCCCATCCTTTCCAAACTGTATGTGTCTTTGTCCCATCCTTCCAGGGAAGAGCTGAACCTGGCAGTGCTCCATGCTTTTGTGGATCTGCATGAGTTCACCGACCTCAATCTGGTGCAGGCCCTCAGGTGAGTGAGGGGGAGGGGTTTGGAATGCCAGGAATGTACCTGTCAGGGCCTTCCTAGTTACAAGTGACAAACCTTACTCAAGAAAAAAACAGAAACAAGCAAAACAGAAACAAAAACTAGGGAACTGAGTGTGTCCTGCACCATAAAAGTTCAGGGTTATGGCCTCCTTCAGGTATGGCTATATCCAGGAGCTCAAATGGTGGTCAGAAAGTCGACTTTCTTTGCCTCTTGTATTTGCCACTGTGTCAGCATTGCTCTCTGCAGACCCGCTTACCTGATAACAAGCCTCAACCAACCCCCAGACCTGTCTAGCAAACTTAGCAGAAAGAGGCTATTTCTGTACGGATTCACAACACTCCCGTGGCCAATGCCCATTGGTGAGATTGGATCATGTGACCATACCTGAAACAACTGCTGAGGCCGGAAGGTCGGGATTCCTCGTGGACCAGTTCCTAACACAGGGACTGAGAGTGGGGACAGGCTCCCACCAGCCCTGGCATCCATTCCTGGCCCCTCCCCAACCCAGGCAGTTTCTATGGAGCTTTCGCCTACCCGGAGAGGCCCAGAAAATTGACCGGATGATGGAGGCCTTCGCCCAGCGATACTGCCTGTGCAACCCTGGGGTTTTCCAGTCCACAGGTGCGGGCCCCAAATCCTGGGTCCTGGGAAAGAGGAGACTGGGGCCCAGACTCCTAGGTCTGAGGGAGGGAGGGGGCTGGGAGCTGGGAATCCTGGGTCCTGGGGAACGGGGGCACTGGGGACTGACATGCCTGGGTCGTCACCACCTGCCCTGTCCGGTGCAGACACGTGCTATGTGCTGTCCTTCGCCGTCATCATGCTCAACACCAGTCTCCACAATCCCAATGTCCGGGACAAGCCGGGCCTGGAGCGCTTTGTGGCCATGAACCGGGGCATCAACGAGGGTGGGGACCTGCCTGAGGAGCTGCTCAGGGTCAGCCCCCCTTCCCTGCCCCTCAGCCCTGCCCCTCTTCCTGCCACAGACACCCCCGCCCCACCTGTGGTCTCCTAGTGCCCAAGCTGTCTGCCCTCACCCCCAAGATGGTGCGATCATGCCAACTCGTGTGTGATCTTTTTCTCTCTCTCTGGGTGCTTCTCTTCTTGACTGTCTCTCTCAGGCTTTGGCCCTGACAATTTTGGCCTGTCTGTCTTCTCTGTCTCTGGCTGTTGCGCTTTCCGGCCCTCGATTGGCCTCATTCCCCATCTGTCTGTTTCTCTGAGGACGTAGCCAGCTCCTCCACCTATCACCAGGGCATCTCTTCTTTCCTCCGCCACCTCAGCCTCCCTCCACTTCTCTGCCTTTCACTTCCCTCTCCTCCCCACTACCCCTCTCTCTTCCCCACTATGAGTCATCCCATCCCTGGTCTCGCTGCCCCCCACCCTGAGTAACCCTGGGGGGCCCCAGGGGGCTCGAATGGCTAATGCAGCCTTTACTCCTCAGAACCTGTACGACAGCATCCGAAATGAGCCCTTCAAGATTCCTGAGGATGACGGGAATGACCTGACCCACACCTTCTTCAACCCGGACCGGGAGGGCTGGCTCCTGAAGCTGGGTACGTGCCCTCCCGACCCCGCTGGTCCCTCCGCAGGAGGACATTTGTGGGCCTGGGCCCTGGACTCAGCTTCCGCACAAACCTGCTGCCTGAACTGAGGCAAATGATTCGACCTCTCTGAACCTCAGTTTTCCACACCCAAAAAATGGGGCTGAAAATAAAATCAGGCCTGTGTGCTGGGCCTGGCCTGTAGTAAGTACTTCCCAACCCCTTCTCTTGACCCACAAATGTTGATGGAGCCCTTCTGTGCCAGGCCCTGAGCTGGGCTGAGGAGGCAGAGAGGCAGCTGACATTGTCCTTTCTTGGGAGAAGAGTTCACTCAGGCTTCTTTCCACTGCGTTAACCCAGCCTGAGGGAGCCAAACCCCTGGAATCTATTCCCCTTGGCAAGAACTCCCAGGGTCCCAGGCAGGACTGACCCCGCACTCCAAGGCATCAGGCCCAGAGCACTTGCTGATCCAGGTGCCATCCTTCCCGAAACACCACCCACAGGCAGAAAAGAGCCAAACAGGCCAGGAAACCTGTCCCAGATTCTGGCTTCCAGCTGTGGAGGGAATAGCCAGGGCTGGTGCAGATGAGTCGGGAAACCCAGCAGAGATGGAGGGGGGAGTCTTCGTCATAACACGTGGCACTGGCACATTCAAGGTCGGTTAGCATGGATCAGACAGGATCGTAGCATGATGAGGGGTTAGCACAAGGACTGGAGTGGTTCTCAGCCCTGGCTGTACATGAGATTTGCCTGGGCACCTCGAAAACTCCAGTGGCTGGGCCATAGACTCCTGAAGTCAGGCTCTCAGGAGCAGAAGGGCCATCAGTCATTGTTTAAGCTCCTCGGGTGCTCCCAATGCATAGTCAAGGTTGAGAGCTGCTGGCCTGGAGCCGTGCCTGGTAACAGTAGGTGCCACCTGCGTGTTAGATGTGGTTTATAATGGAGACACGGTGCACAGCTGCTCCAGAGAGACACATCTGGGCAGTTACAGTCCAGCACAGCAGTGGAGGCTTCCCACGGCAGCAGGAGAGCCCACAGGAAGCTTTCAGCTCAGTGAAGGGAGTCAAGGTCAGGCTTCTTGGAAGGAGGTTGGACAGGGCAGCTTTGGCCTCTGAGTCTTGGGGGCCTCCCCATGTGGAACTGTGCTCTTAAACCAGGGCATCACCACCTCAACAGATGCCAGGGTTTCCTGGTAAATATAAAATACACAAGTCAGGCAGGGCACAGGGGCCCGCCCCTGTAATTTCAGCACTTTGGGAGGACAAGGCAGGAGGATTGTTAGAGGTCAGGAGTTTGAGACCAACCTGGGTAATATAATGATACCCCCCATCTCTACAAAAAATAAAAAAATTAGCCAGGCATGGTGATGTAGGAGGATTGTTTGAGCTCAAGTGGTCGAGGCTTCAGTGAGTCGTGATTGTGCCACTGCAGTCCAGCCTGGGCAACAGAGCGAGACCCCGTCTCTATAAAATAAAAATAAAACATGCAAATCACTGTCCAGCCAGCACCCCAGTCCAGATCCCTGCATTCGATCCAAGGGAGGCAGACTGCTGGGGGAAATTGAGAGTCCTCGAGGTGCCCCTGGCAGTGAGCGGGCCAGAAAGAGAAGCAGGAAGGCGCCAGCATCACGAGGAACTGCTTCCCTCAAAACTGCTGTCAGGCCAGGCACGGTGGCTCAGGCCTGTAATCCCAGCACTTTGGGAGGCTGAGGCAGGCAGATCACTTGAGGTCAGGAGTTTGAGACCAGCCTGGCCAACATGGTGAAACCCCGTCTCTACTAAAAATAGAAAAATTAGCCGGGTGTGGTGGCAGGCACCTGTAATCCCAGCTACTTGGGAGGCTGAGGCACAAGAATTGCTTGAACCCAGGAGGTGGAGCTTGCAGTGAGCCGAGATCACACCATTGCAAATCCAGCGTGGACGACAGAGCGAGACAGTCTCAAAAAAACAAAACAAAACAAAAACTGCTCCTGTGAGCAGTAACTTTCCCATTTCCCAGATGAGGAAATTGAGGCTCACGCCTCAGTTTGGTTCTGAGCCCCACCTAAGGCTGCCCAGCCCCAGGGACATCTCTGACCAAAGGGCCTCTGTTCCCTTTGTGCCAGTTAGAGGGACCCCTTCCTTAAAAGATGGAAATACAGGAGTGGAGATTGGTGATGGTGGTTGCTACTCCATGCCTGATAAAAGCCATTCTTACTGTCATTGTTTAACTCTGGGCCCACAAGGAAGCCAGCAGCAGGTCATTTTGCCACAGGAAGGTGTAGGCCCGAGTGAGTCTCCAGGCTGGAGTCCAGAGAGTCCAAGAGAGTGCCCTGAAGTCACACAGCCAGTTTGTGCAGGAGCTGAGATGGGCCCCCACACCCACCTCAGACCAAGGGCTGGGGGTTTTGCCTTCTGTCCTGTGGGGGCCTCCTCCAGGGCAGAGGCACTTTTACCATGTCAAGGGAGGACGCTCCTGGCCTAGGACAGACCCTAGGGGGTAGGCTGGGGCCCTGTACCGAAGCAAGGGGTTTTCAAGGCTGCCACCCGGGGCTCATGGCCCTTGGCCTCTCTGGGAGGGAGGAGCCCCGGCCATCCCCCCCCTCGTGGATGTAACTGGTTTTCTTCCCTCTCTCTCCCTCCCCTCCTCTCTGCGTCTTTCTCTCTCTCCTGTGTTTGCCTCTCTGTCCCGCCCCTGCGCATCCCTCCCTGTGCCCACCCTGTTTCTGTCGCCTGCGGCTCTTGGGGGTGCTCCATTCTCCTGCCTTCCCTTCTCCTGCACCTGGTCCTGCCTGCTTTCTCGCTGTCTGCCCCAGGAGGTAGGTACACGACCTGTCTTTGTCTCCCATCACTAGACGAGGGGAGGGGGCTGCCCTGGCGCCCTGGCCTCCTGCCCACAGGAGGAGGGGGCTGGGGGCTCAGGCTCCTGGGCTGGGACTGACAGACTCAGAAAATGTGGAGCCCCAAGCTGGGGGTGGACGATTCCTGGAGCCCCAACATGCCTGGCCCTGCTTGTCTGTCTCCCCCAACGCAGCGGCTTTGTCTAGGCCCCAGGAGCCCCACCTCTACCGCTCTTGCTCTGCTTCTCACGCCCCTCCCATCTCCCAGAGGCCCTGTCCCCCTGTTGAGCCCAGGCCCCCTCCCACCCCTTCCCTTTCAGGGGGCCGGGTGAAGACGTGGAAGCGGCGCTGGTTTATCCTCACAGACAACTGCCTGTACTACTTTGAGTACACCACGGTGAGCGTGACCCGACCCGGGCTCTGGGGTCCTGGGCGGAGTGGCTGGGAGCCTGGACTCCTGGGGCTGAGGGAGGTGGGGTGGGGTGAGGACTTGGAAGTCTGAGTTCTGTCCACCTTGCTTCTTCAGGACAAGGAGCCCCGAGGAATCATCCCCCTGGAGAATCTGAGCATCCGAGAGGTGGACGACCCCCGGAAACCGGTAAGACCCTCTCTGTACACCTTCCTGCCAGGGCGGGGCCTCCTCTGCCCAGGGCTGGTTCTTACCTGCACCCTTCCTCTCTCGTCCCCAGAACTGCTTTGAACTTTACATCCCCAACAACAAGGGGCAGCTCATCAAAGCCTGCAAAACTGAGGCGGACGGCCGAGTGGTGGAGGGAAACCACATGGTGTACCGGATCTCGGCCCCCACGCAGGAGGAGAAGGACGAGTGGATCAAGTCCATCCAGTGAGCTTGGATTCCTGGGTCTGATGGAGGAGGGGCTGGGGCCTGGACTCCTGGGTCTGATGGAGGAGGGGCAGGGGCCTGGACACCTGGGTCTGACGGAGGAGGGGCCGGGGGCCTGGACCCCTGGGTCTGACGAAGGAGGGGCCGGGGGCCTGGACTCCTGGGTCTGACGGAGGAGGGGCCGGGGGCCTGGACTCCTGGGTCTGACGGAGGAGGGGCCGGGGGCCTGGACTCCTGGGTCTGACGGAGGAGGGGCCGGGGGCCTGGACTCCTGGGTGTGAGGGAGGAGGGGCTGGGTGCCTGCACTGCTGGGTCTAAGGGAGGAGGGGCCAGGGGCCTGCACTGCTGGGTCTGAGGGAGGAGGGGCCAGGGGTCTGAGACTCCTCCTGGGTATGAGGGGGGAGGGGCTGGAGGCCTGGACTCCTTGGCCCTCATCCTGGGACCCCTCCCCTTCTGCAGGGCGGCTGTGAGTGTGGACCCCTTCTATGAGATGCTGGCAGCGAGAAAGAAGCGGATTTCAGTCAAGAAGAAGCAGGAGCAGCCCTGACCCCCTGCCCCCAACTCCATTATTTATTACGGAGCTGCCCCGCCTGGGTGGCCGGACCCCTGGGCCTTGGGGCTGTGGATCCTGGTTCCCTGTTTGGAAAATTCACCACCTCTAGCTCCTCACTGTTCTTTGTAATTAACACGCTGTTGGTAATCTTATTAATTATTTAACCACTTGGCCTGCTGACCCCCTCATTTCTTGGGGTTGACAGAGTCGAGGTGCTCCGTGGAGCCAGCCTGTTTCCCTGGACAGGGGCCTGGACCCACCTGTCTCTGGGTGCTGCCTGGGCTGTCCCAGTGGGTCTGTTCTGGTTTCACCCCGAGCCCAGCAGGAGTGGAGTAAAGGGAGAAGGTTAATATGGTGGGAGTCTGGAGTTGGAATTGGCCGGGGACAGAGTTTAGAATGCAGGGATTCAGGGTCAAGGTCTAGCATTCATTCTAGAAGTTACTTGACAGCCATCAGCCAGTTACGCTACAGCCATCAGCTAGTTCCCATCGTTGCTTTCATGGGGCTTGAGGTCTTTGAGGGGCAGGAGATGAAGCTGGTGAGGTTGTGAGCTGGGCCAGGGCTTTGAGGACAACCTGGAGCTGGAAGAACATGCGACCACCTCAGGGAGGGTCAGGGAAGGATGAGTGGGGAGGTGGCCCATGTCCTGCAAGGGCCTTGCTGATGGGATGTCCTGAAGGGCTGGGCAGCCTTAGATCGGGCTAAGAGGGCAGGACTATGGGCCAGTGCCAGAGCCAGGCTTGTCTGTTCTCAAAGGATCAGCCTCCTTTGGGGGACATTTTGTGTCAAGGATAGGGCTGAGGACCTGCGTTCTGAACGTCTTTCCTGGGATTCTTGACAGCCAAAGAAATTCGAGGATCGCCTCTATGAAGGTGACGTCTTGGCATGTGGGGTACCCCTGAATCCTGGGCTAAGGTCTGTGACCTTTTGCCCTCCAGTTGGGGTATGTGTGGTGTCCCCAAAGAACAAGGGCTCGTGGATCCCGAGCAGGGTGCGATGGCGGATTGGGAGGTCCCATGTCACTCTCCCATGCCCGCCTTTGAAGCTGAGGAGCTCTTTAGTTAACAAACTACAAGTCCCGGCAGGGCCCGGGACCAGGACGCGGGTGGGAGAGGCGCCTGTGGCCCCGAGGCGTGCCGCGAGTTGTAGTCCCTCCTGCCCGCTGTGTTCGCTTTTGAGCTCTCCGATGGGATGCGGCGCTTCGGAATTTCGGGCTTTGATCCCTGTCCCGCCCTTGGCCACAGGCACCTGCCGGCCTGAAGGCCCCCGCGGTGCGGGTACCCTGCGCCCCTCCGCGGGGAGGTGGACTACAGTTACCGGCAGGCTGTGCGGCGCCAAAGCCACGGTGACCCAGACCCGAGGTTTTTCCGGGCGTCGCAGTTTCCCGAGACTCCGTGGCGGCGTTTGTCTTCTTTTTCTTAGTCAGATCCCGTACTTTTGTGGAGGGTACAGAGGAGGCTTTGACCGCCGCGGCCCCGGGGGCTGGTGGGAAACGGAGTTCCAAATGAGAAAATAGAATTCCCCACTTCTCTTTCCCACAGGTGCCAGGGAAACGGAGTCATCGACCCAAGAAGGTCGTGGGAGATAAGGTCCCAGGGTAAACAGCGGGTCCCGCCACTATGTCACCCTTTCCTGCCGCCTCCCCAGATGAACTGCATGCAGGGCGGCCGGCTCCGTGGCAGGCAGAGGCAGGAAGAGGCGCGGAGCCCGCTCGCGGCGAAGAGGGGAGTGCGGCGGAAGGGGAGGGCAGAGGCAGGCGGCCGGTCGCGTGGGGCCTGGGCCGCCCCAGGAGGGCCTCTGGCTGGATTCTTAGCAGATGGAAGCCGTGCAAGGGCAGGAGGCAGGGGCCTGACGTGTTTGGATTGAGGTTGCAGGAGGGGCCCCTGGCTGCTTCAGGGAGAATAATTTGGAGGCGAGCGGGGAGGTGAGAGGAAGCTGTGCGGTGCAGGATGGCGTGGCTGTGGAGGTGGAGAACGTTGGGCCACGCTAGGAGTCTTGAAAGAGGAGCCAAAAGGACTTGCTGAGAGCTGCCGCAGCTGGTGAATGACGGTGCCATGACTGAGGTGGTCGAAAGGGAGTATTTAAGGGGAAATCAGGCATTCCGTTTTGACCAAATTAAGCTGGAGATGCCTGTGGAACATTCCAGCCAGGCTGCATCACTTCACACTGACCTTCAGCATTGCCCACAGTCCATCTTCCCCCGGGACCTGAGGATTTTGCGTCCGGCTCCCTCCTCGCCCAGGACCCCCAAGCTCCCAGCACGCTTCTGATTTTTTTTTGTAGTTGTTTTTTTTTTGTTGTTGTTGTTTGTTTTGTTTTGTTTTGTTTTTGAGAGGGAGTCTCACTTTGTGCCCTAGACTGGAGTGCAATGGCGCCATCTCGGCTTACTGCAACCTCCACCTCCCAGGTGCAAGCGATTCCCCTGCCTCAGCCTCCCGAGTAGCTGGGATTACAGATGTGAGCCACCGTACCCAGCTAATTTTTGTATTTTTAGTAGAGACTGGGTTTCACCATATTGGCCAAGCTGGTCTCGAACTCCTGACCTCAGGCGATCCATCTGTCTCAGCCTCCCAAAGTGCTGGGATTACAGGTGTGAGCCACCGCGCCGGGCCTCAGCCCACTTCTTTCGGGTGGCAATGGTTTGGATATCGTTTGTCCTAAAATTCATGTTGAGATTCGAGCCCCAGTGTGGCAGGTGTTGGGATGTGGGGCCTCATAGGAGCTGTGTGGTCTTGGAGGTGGAGTCCTCATGGATAGATTAATGCCTGCCTTAAGGGGTGAGTGAGTTCTCACCCTTGGGAATTTGGGAATTTGGTTTTCTCTCCCTTGTTTCCTTCAGCACCATGTGATTTCTGTGCACACAGCTGCATCCTTCTGCCCTCCCCCAGAAGCAGCAGCAGCCTCAGGGATGAGGGAGGTCCTCAGTGAGTGCACCTGCCCAGTCTTGAACCTTCCAGCCATCAGAATCTGAGCCAAATCAACCTCTTCCTTTATAAAGACCCAGCCTCAGGTCTTCTGTCAGAGCAACACAAAATGGACTCAGTACGGGTCAAATTGTGTCTCCCCCACCCCCACAAAAAACTTTATATTAAAATCCTAACCCCCAGCATCTCAGAATGTGATCTGATTAGGAAATAAGGTCATTGCAGATATAATTAGTTCAGATGAGGTCATTCATGTGGGCCCTAATCCAATAGGATGTGTGTCTTATAAAAGTTTGTACAGAGACCCAGACACACAGAAAGGACACCATGTGGAGGTGAAGGCAGAGATTGGGGTGACGCCTCTACAAACCGAGGAAAACCAAAGCTGCCGGCACACCCTCAGAAGCCAGAGACCGGGGACTCATCCTCCCTCACAGCCTCAGGAGCAGCCAGGGCTGACACCCTCATCTCAGACTTCTGACCTCCAGCACTGGGAGACCATCAGTTTTTGTGATTTAAGCCACTAATTTTGAGGTACTTTGTTATGTCAGCCCTAGAGAACTAACCACTCCTCCCTCAGACCCAGGAGTCCAGGCCCAGCCCCTTCTTCCCTCAGACCCAGGAGTTGGGGACCCCGGCCCCTCCTCCCTCAGACCCAGAAGTCCAGGCCCCAGCCCTTCCTCCCTCAGACGCAGGAGTCCAGGCCCCCATCTCCTCCTCCCTGAGACCCGGGAGTCCAGACCCCCATCCCCTCCTCCCTCAGACCCGGGAGTCCAGGCCCCCATCCCCTCCTCCCTGAGACCCGGGAGTCCAGGCCCCCAGCCCCTCCTCCCTGAGACCCGGGAGTCCAGGCCCCCATCCCCTCCTCCCTCAGACCCGGGAGTCCAGGCCCCCATCCCCTCCTCCCTCAGACCCGGGAGTCCAGGCCCCCAGCCCCTCCTCCCTCAGACCCGGGAGTCCAGGCCCCCAGCCCCTCCTCCCTCAGACCCGGGAGTCCAGGCCCCCAGCCCCTCCTCCCTCAGACCCGGGAGTCCAGGCCCCCAGCCCCTCCTCCCTCAGACCCGGAAGACCTGCCCCCAGTCACCAGCCCTTCCTCCCTCAGACCCAGAAAGTCCAGCTCTCACCTTCCCCCCGCTGGCTTGGTTCATGCAGCACCCACCCCCCCTGTGGCAGGTGTCTCAGGATCACTTCAAGCACCACCAAGTCTCCCAGCAGGACTTATTGGGAAGAAGCTAAAACCTTATCCTCTCTCTCCCTTTCCCCAATCCCCCAGGACTCACATGCGACCCTAATGCCGCCATCACCTTAACTCCGAGGCCAGAGTCTACACTACAGCCTCCCTAACAGAGGGAAGGGGCTGGGTTCCCACCCCTTGCTCCTTCCCTCTTCCCGCATCCAGACTACATCCCGCAAATACACCAGTGAACCTGGTACCAAGGTGATGGGGGACAGGTCAAGGCCAAGAGATCAGAGCCACAAAGACAAACCCAGTCAGAGGGAAAAAGACAGAGTCAAAACAGAATCCAGGAGAAACTGAGAACAAGAAATAGAGACAGCCTGGCGTGGTGGCTCACGCCTGTAATCCCAACACTTTGGGAGGCCAAGGCAGGCAGATCACTTGAGGTCATGAGTTCGAGATCAGCCTGGCCAACATGGTGTAACCCCGTCTCTACTAAAAATATAAAAATTACCTGGGCCTGGAGGCAGGCACCTGTCATTCCAGCTACTTGGGAGGCTGAGGCAGGAGAATCACTTGAACCCAGGAGGACTGCAGTGAGCCAAGATCGCCCCAGTGCACTCCAGCCTGGGTAACAGACTGAGACTCCGTCTCATAAAAAAAGGAAATAGAGACAAAAGCACAAGGCAGAAGGACATAATCGAGACAGGAGGAGGTGACAGGGAGACACAGACAAGGAGAAAAATGTGGAGGCAGGGAGGAACTCGAGACAAAAACATCGAAATAGAATTAGACAGGGAGGAGGAGGCCAAGAGCAAGAGACTCAGATGGGGAGACAGGAAAACTCCAGATCAGTTGGAGACCAAAACTGGGGCAGGGTGAGACAGGGAGCCAGAAGGATGGAAATGAGAGAGAGCCACACAGATAGGTGCGGTTAGGGTAAAGACAAGGGATGAGAATGTCAGCGAGGTGGGCGGTCGCATGGAAAAACAGGTAAACTGAGGCAGCACCACGCTGGGCGGGGAGGTAGACCCTGAACTTCAAGGAACAGGCAGTGCCGACCTGAGGTGGGTGGGATGTGATCGTGATCCAGTGTGGGCATGAGCAGGTCATTTCTGAGCCCCTGCCCCACTAGCCCCTGGCCCTGGGATAGCGTCTGGCCACCACCGCGGGCCACCTTGCAGAAACGTGGCTCTGACCGCAGCCTGCACCTTCCCACCCAACCCCAGTGGGCTCCTTATGGTTTTTTGTTTGTTTGTTTTTTGTTTTGTTTTTTTTTGAGATGGAGTCTCACGATCTTGGCTCACTGCAACCTCCATCTCCTGGGTTCGAGCGATTCTCTTGCTTCATCCTTATGGCCTCTTGAGCCAGCAGTGCTGCTGCTGCAGCGGCCAAGGTTGGGCGATGCAAACCCCAGGCGCAGAGCAGGGATCTGGAGAAGCAGAGAAGCCGGGCCTCTGCCACTGTGAGGGAGTTTCCGCTTCTCTGAGCATCCGATGTCCCATCTGCCATGTGGGCCAGGCTGTGAGGATGGGACTTCTCAGGGTCGCACTCGCTCCCCGCATCCTCCCCTCCTCACCTCGCGAAACACGCACAGGCCCCGTGTTCCTCCAAAAAGTTGTTTTTGTCTTTTTTAAATAATGTGAAAATGCCACGCGAAGGTTTGAACCAGAGGCCCCTCCAGGGACCGGGCTGGGGAGGGAAAGGGGAGACGCGAAATGGGGGGTCCGGGTCCCCGAAGCCTGCGGCCCGTCTTGGGCCAGGAGTGGGTGAGGAGGGGCCTCCGCTGTGTCAAGGGGCTCCAGGCCCAAAAGAGTTCAGTTCAGTTCCGAGAAAGGCGGCTCTCTATGGAGGGGCGGGGGGATTCCGGCCTCATTTGGCTCCGAGGGGGTCAGGGGGGTCAGGGGAGCCATCTGGGGGGCTGGGGGGCGGGGCCCCGGGGCCTCCCGTTTGGCACATGGTGGGGGAGTGGGAGGGGGAGGGCCCAGCCTCGGGGGCCTCCCCAGAGGCGGCGTCTGCGGTGGTGGCAGTGGCGCCGTCATCCACAGAGGATTCCATTCTCAACCCCTCTTCTGAGGGTGCAGGGGGGTCGGGTCTTCGGGGAATCAATTCTCCACGGGGCCTGAGGATGGACAGAAGAGACAGAGAAATGAAATTACTAGGGGGACAGCCTCATGGCTTCTAGGTCACTCAGCGGAAAAGCAAAGCCCTCACCCACCATGGCCCAAAAGATCTGCTCTGTTCCCTCTCTGTCCTCACCTACCCCTCTTCTCCCCTCTGCTCCAGCCACTGGGCCTCCTGCTGTTCCTCCAGTGCTCCCAGCACGGTCCGACCCGGGGGTCTTTGCACATGCTGTTCCCGCTGCCTGGAACATTCTTCCTACGTGACTCAGGCCCCACCTGCAACGTCCCCTCCACAGAGTCCTTCCCCAACCATACTGAATCAAGCAGTCACCCCTGCATGCTCATCTTTCTCACTCATTTCCCTCTGACTGGTTTGCATTTGTTACTCTGGGATGACCCTGTCCTTGGTTTTGTTGTTGTTGTTGCTGCTTTGTTTTATTTTGAGACGGAGTCTTGCTCTGTTGCCCAGACTGGAGTGCAGTGGCACGATCTCGGCTCACTGCAAACTCTGCCTCCTGGGTTCACGCCATTCTCCTGCCTCAGCTTCCCGAGTAGCTGGGACTACAGGTGCCCACGACTACGCCCGGCTAATTTTTTGTAGTTTTAGTAGAGACGGGTTTTTACTGTGTTAGCCAGGATGGTCTCAATCTCCCAACCTCATGATCCACCCACCTCAGCCTCCCAAAGTGCTAGGATTACAGGCGTGAGCCACTGAGCCCGGCCGACCCTGTCCTTGTTTGTTTTTGGGGGGGGGGGTTTGCTTGTTTGTTTTGAGATGGAGTCTCACTCTGTTGCCCAGGCTGGCATGCAGTGGCGCAATCTTGACTTGCTGAAACCTTCGCCTCCTGGATTCAAGCAATTCTCCTGCTTCAGCTTCCTGAGTAGCTGGGATTGCAGGTGCCTGCCACCACACCCGGCAATTTTTTTTTTTTTTTTTTTTTTTTTTAAGACAGAGTCTTACTCTGTCGCCCAGGCTGGAGTACAGTGGCACGATCTTGGCTCAATGCAACCTCCACCTCCCAGGTTCAAGCAATTCTCCTGCCTCAGCCTCCCAAGTAGCTGAGATTACAGAGGTGTGCCACCACACCCAGCTAATTTTTGTATTTTTAGGAGAGATGGGGTTTCACCATATTGGCCAAGCTGGTCTCGAACTCCTGACCTTGTGATCCACCTGCCTCGGGCTCCCAAAGTACTGGGATTACAAGCGGGAGCCACGCGCCCAGCCCACCTGGCTAATTTTTGTATTTTTCATACAGACAGGGTTTCACCATGTTGGCCGGCTGGTCTCGAACTCCTGACCTCAAATGATCTGCCCGCCTTGGTCTCACAAAGTGCTGGAATTACAGGTGTGAGCCACCGTGCCTGGCCTACCCTGTCCTTGTGGAAAAGCTTCCTGTCTGCTTGTTCCTATAAAATGTAAGCTCAATGACAGGGGCTGCGGTCACTGCTGTGTCCCCAGCATCCCGTCTGGCACAAAGCACACCTTTTCCCTGTGGAAAGAGCTCTCCCCAGGAACTCCGACCAAACTTTCCTATGACTCTAGCTCTGACTTCCCTGGGCGAGCAGAATGAAAGCCCCATCCATTGTACAGACCAGAAAGCTAAGGTCCGGGAGGTGCAGGCTCTCGTCGGGGGCCTCATATCAGGCTCCCTCATGCTCCACCCTGTACTTCGTACCTGGGAGGCCTGGGTCAAGTCACTGCCCTCACTCCCAGTCCCTGAGCTTGAGTTTCGCTCTTTTAATGGGAAGCATGACCTTCATGCTTCATGGAGACTTTGGGGTATGTGGCATCTCTTGGTACCCAGTAAATGTTTGCTAAGTGGACAGAGCCACATTGAGCAGGGCAGAGGAGAGGACCCGCCTCAGGCCCCCACACCATGGTCTTGGGAGCCAGACAGGCTCAGCAGCTCGCAGCCCACGCTGCCGCAGGAATATTTGTCAACTGAGCGAAGGGATTTGGGGTTTGGCACAATTGCACCCTCCGTCTCCTCTCCTGGTGATTAAAGGTGAAGCCATTCTCGCTTGCCAGCCCTGCCAGCTCAGCCCTGACTCACCACTTGGCAGTGTCCCCATACCCTGGAATGCACCCCCACCCTGTCCTCACAGAGGCCCTGCGATGATGGCCTAAGGGAGGAAGTGACATTCAGAGTGAAGCCTGAGGATGCAGCCAAGTGAAGGAAGAGTCAGCCCCCAGACCTGTCCCACCTGCCCTTGACTCTCTGCCCTGTCCAACCTCTCCATTCCCACGGCCCTGGCTCACTATCCTCTCCTCAGCCTTTCCCCAGCCTCCCAGCTCCCACTCTTGCCCTTCTGCCCCCAAGAGACCCCAGAGCAGTCTTCCTACACCCAACATTGACTTCCCTCCCTTGCTTATAGTCGTCCGTGGCTCCCTGGCACCCCCAGGACAAAGTCCCAGCTCCTCAGTGCACCCCCTGCCATCTCTCCTCAGCCCTCCATGCACTCTAAGTAACCCTCAAGCCACACCAGTGTCCTTCTGTTCCTTGAGCGGGCCAAGCTCTCTCCTGCCTCAGGCCCTGTGTGCAAGCTGTCCCCTCTGCCAGCACGCCATCCCCTTCCCCTTCACCTAGTTAATGACAACCAACCCTTCCAGTTCCCAGTTAAATTACACTTTTTTTTTTTGAGATGGAGTTTTGCTCTTGTTGCCCAGGCTGGAGTGCAATGGCTTGATCTCGGCTCACCGCAACCTCCACCTCCCAGGTTTAAGCGATTCTCCTGCCTCACCCTCCCAAGTAGCTGGGATTACAGGCATGCACTACCATACCCAACTAATTTTGTACTTTTAATAGAGACAGGGTTTCTCCATGTTGGTCAGGCTGGTCTTGAACTCCTGACCTCAGGTGATCTGCCTGCCTTGGCCTCCCAAAGTGCTGGGCTTACAGGCGTAAGCCACTGTGCCTGGCCTTAAATGACACTTCTAAGGGGAAAACAAAGCCCTTTCCTCTTGTCATCTGCTTTCTCTGCAAGCCTGAGTTTGCAGTTCTTCATTTGTCATAGCAGTGTGTGGTCAGCGTCTGTGGGGAGGGCCAGGCAGGCTCACCCGTCTTGCTCCACATTGAATCCCCTGTGCCCAGCATGGCGCCTGCACGCAGAAGATGATCAGAAAACATTGACTTAATTAAGTGCAGTAATAGCTAATAATAATAATAATAGCTAATGGGGCCGGGCACGGTGGCTCATGCCTGTAATCCCAGCTGGGAGGCCAAGGCGGGCAGATCGCCTGAGGTCTGGAGTTCAAGACCAGCCTGTCCAACATGGTGAAACCCCGTCTCTACTAAAAATACAAAAGTTAGCCAGGTGTGGTGGTGGGTGCCTGTAATTCCAGCTACTCAGGAGGCTGAGGCAGGAGAATCGCTTGAACCCGGGAGGTGGAGGTTGCAATGAGCCGAGATCACACCATTGCACTTCGGCTTGGGCGACGAGCAAAACTCCGTCTCAAAAATACTAACTAACTAACTAAATAATAATAATAGCTAATGGTTAGAGACTGCTGCTGCACGAACAGGCTCTGTGCTGCATACTCGGGAGGATTAAGCCATTTAATTCCCTCAGCAATCTCATTAGTTAGATCCTGTTATCATTCCCACTCTACAGATGAGGGAACTGAAGCACAGAGAGGGAAAGCGACTTGCCCCAGGTCACACAGCTAAGAAATGGCAGGGACAATATCTGGACTCAGGCAAGATTGGGGAAGTAGGAGTGAAACCCTCCAGTGGCGTCTTCTACCTTAGCTCTGATACCGGGGAGCACCACCTGTCCTGCCGAGCTGGGCACAAGCCCTGGGTCCTGGGGGTGTTCCCTGGCTCGGCAGCAGAGGGCAGCAGAGAGCCCAGTCCCGTTCCAGTCCTGCGCTGGGACCTGCCCGTGTGCCCTCCTCTCCCAGAGAGTGGCCTTAGCATCGCTAAAAGTTGGAAACTAGGGGCGGCATGACCCCTCTCCCAAGGTGGCCACGAGGATTAGCGATATGGCGCATGTGAAACGCCAGGAAAGAAACCTGACCAATGTTCACTACTGGAGAGGGCACAGACTCAGAGGCCGTGCAACTGTGGGTTTGAATCCCAGCTCCTCACTTCTCTCCGTGCCTCAGTGTTCTCTTTTGTAAAATTGGGACCAGACTGGCCAGGCCCGGTGGCTCACGCCTGTAATCCCAGCACTTTGGGAGGCCGAGGTGGGTGGATCATTCCAGGTCAGGAGTTGGAGACCAGCCTGGCCAACATGGTGAAACCCTGTCTGTAGTAAAAATACAAAAAAAGTAGCTGGGCGTGGTGGTGCACTCCTGTGAACCCAGCTACTTGGGCGGCTGAGACACGAGAATCGTTTGAACCCAGGAGGCAGAGGTTGCACTGAGCGTAGATTCCACCACTCCCTCCAGCCTGGGCGACAGAGCGAGACTCCGTCTCAAAAAAAAAAAAAAAATGAGGACGAGGCTAGAATCCACCCCATGGGATCGCAATGAACATTAAATGGGTTAAACTGTGGTGAGGCACTGCAGGGTCCACGCGAGAGCAGCGGTGCCGCTGTGACTGCTCTCTAACCCCCAGCTGTGTCCTCCCTGCTCTGGTTCACACCAACCGGCTTTGAGCACTCTGGGTTTCTCTCTCATTGTCTGCCCCTGAGCACCGTGTTCCCCAAACGGAGGTGGGATCAGGATCCGGCAAGTGCCAGGCCGGAGTCTGAGCCCAGAGATGGGACAAAGATGGGCAAGAGTCGGGGGTGGGGGTAATCCCCACAGAAGGCAAAACTGAGGCTCGGGGGTTGGGGACGGCCGGCCTGCCTGCCTACGACCGTCTGATGGACGTCGCCTGGTCTGAGCTGGTTCCAGAGCTGGGTGGGGTGTCTGTTGACTGAGAGGGGAGAGAGAAGAGACTGGGAAGAGAGAGGCAGGGACATTGAAAGATGGTCACAAGAAGTTGGCAGTGGAACATAGGGGGACAGAGATGGGCAGAGGGAGGGGGCAGGGCCGAGGATATGGTACCTGCGGGCCGGGCGTCGGGGGCCCGGGCGGGTGGCCCCGGGGTCTCCAGCGCAGGCGAGACGGAGAAGCGGGAGAAGCACAGCGGGGGGCCTGGAGGGGGGAGGAGGGGGAAATCCTCCGCCCACTCGAAACTGCCTCCTGCGGCAGAAGGAAAGACCGCGGTCAGGCTGCAGGCACCTGCGGCACTCCCGCCCTCTGGTCCCGCCCCTCCCGACCAAGCCCCTCCCACCCCATAGACCCCGCCCGGTCCGCCCCATGGCTCCCGCCCCCTCCCGCCCCATAGGGCCCGTCCTCACCAAAGCCGCTGTCGTTGCTGGGAAACCCATCTCCGGGGGTGGCGGGGTGGGGAGGTGTCGGGGGCGCTGGAGGCGTTGACGGGTCCGTGTCCCCCTCGGGGGGGGCCTGGACGCTCAGCTCGTTGGTTGGCGTCTCCTGTGAAGGCAGATTAGGGGGAAGCCAGAGGGGACAAACCTTCACGTCCCATTTACCGCATCCCCCAAAAGCAACAAAACCGGCTAATATTTCTGGGGCTCTAGGAATCCCAATTTGTAATCACTGACTCGCACGCTCTGGAGAGGTGGCTGGAGCCCCTAATCTGGCTTCGAAGCCTTGGGCCAGCCTTAACCTCAACCTGGCCCGAGGCTCCTTACCTGACAGCGGAGCCCCGCGCACAGCTAAGTAGCCCAACGCAGGGATTCTCTCCTGGCTCATTAACTTGAGGCCTCCACCGGATCCCCTAACCCAAAGCGATCTCCATAAGCCCCACCCCGTCCACGTCAGTCCCACCCACCTCTGAGATCTTGACCTGCTCCAGTGGCCCTCCCAACCCCTGCCCCATCCTGAGCGCATGCCGTGCTGGATGCAGTGACCCTGCCCCTGAGCCCTCCCTCAGAAGTAGACCTGCTCCCGCCCTCCAAGTCCCACCCCTCTGAAAACATTTCAGTGGCCCAGGCCCCAGTTCTTGGCCTTGTTTCCATTCCTTTCATAATCTCAGCCCAGTATGCCCGCCCCAGGTTCATCTAGACAAGGTCCCAGTTCCTCAGCACCACTCGCCCTCCCTTTTTCTCTTCAACACCATATCCTGTGTTTTTCTTTTTGTTTTAGACAGAGTCTCACTGTCGCCCAGGCTGGAGAGCAGTGTTGTGATCATGGCTCAATGCAGCCTCAACCTCCTGGGCTCAAGTGATCCTCCCACCTGAGCCTCCCAAGTAGCTGGGACTACAGATGCGCACCACCACACCAACATAATTTTTTTCTTTTTAAGAGACGAGGTCTCGCCATTTTGGCTAGGCTGGTCTCGAACTCTTGACCTCAAGTGATCCTCCCGCCTCGGCCTCCCAAAGTGCTGGGATTACAGGCGTGAGCCACCCGGGACAGGCCTAACTCTTAACACATTCCTCAACCCATCTCTCTAAAGACCTGTCCCAGTCGTTAGGTTCGCTCATCCCTGACCTCACCCCAGAATACCTTAAGACTGCCTGCTCCATCTCTGAAGCCCACCTGCAGCCTAGCCATGGCCCTTCCCTAGTGGGTAACATCTGCTCCAACCCGAACCAGCCTACAGACGCTAGAACTCTAGTCAACAAACCATGCCCAAACTCTCACTAGGCCCCTTCACCATCCAGGCCTCTTCTCAACACTTCCTCCCTAGCCTCTCCAGGATCCCATACTTGACTACCCAGTACCCCCTCTTTCCTTCTAGACCCACACTCTCTCTCCAGGCCTCTCCTCGCCCTCTAGACCACGCCCCCGTCACAAGCCCTGCCCTCACCCTAGGTCCCGCCCCAGCTCTAGGCTCGGCCCGTCCTCCTGGCCCTGCCCCATTGCCAGGCCCTGCCCTCACACTCAAAGCCTCCTCCCATCTTCCTAGTCCCGCCCCATTTCCCTGACCAGTCTCTCCCCAGACCCCGCCTTCACCCCTCAGGCCCTTCCCGCGCCCTGCTCGATCCGCCCCGCCCTAGGCTCCGCCCCCATTCCAGCCTTGGAGTTTCTCCAGGCCTCCTCTTGCCGCGCCACAGACTTGGCCTCCCTCAGGCCCCGATCCAGACTCTGTCCCGATCCTAGGCGCGGTCTCCTTCCAGGCCCCGCCCCCGCTCTAGGCTCAGCCTGCCTTCAAACCCTGCTGTAGACCCCGCCCCACCCTAAGCTCAGCCTTTGTCTAGGCCCCGCCCCAGGCCCTGCACCTCTAGGCTCGACCTCCCTCCAGGCCCCGCCCTGGGCTCCGCCTCCAGCCCGCCCTCTCCCTGGGCCCCGCCCCACTCTAGCTCGGCCCCGCCCCAGGCCCCGCCCCACTCTACATTGGGGCTCCCCTTAGGTCCCGCCCCAATTCAGCTTGCCCTCCCTCCAGGCCCCGCATCACTCCAGCTCGGCCTCCCTTCAGGCCACGCCCCACTCTAACTCGGCCTCCCTCCAGGCCCCGCCCCACCCTAGCTCGGCCTCCCTCCAGGCCCCGCCCAACTCTAAGCTCGGCCTCCCGTCAGGCCCCGCCCAGCTCTAGGCTCCGGCTCCCTCCAGGCCGCGACCCCGCAACCGCGCCCTCTCGGGTTCCGCACCTGGTCGAAGAGGTAGACGGTCACGTCCCCGTGGAAGGAGACCATCTTGCGCTTCCTCTCCAGCTCGCTGTCCTCTGGCTCGTCGGCCCCGCGCGGAGACTTGAGCAGCCCCCGCAGCGGGCGGGCCGCGTCCGCGTCGGCGCTGCTCACCACGACGGGCACCGGGGCTGCTCGCGCCCTCCCGGGGCCCCGCGGCCCCGCCGCCGCGCCCGGCGCCGCCGCCTCCTCGTCCTCCTCCTCGTCCTCGTCCTCGTCCTCCCCGTCCTCCTCCGCCGGCCCCGGCGCTCCCGCCCCGCCGGCCTCCCCGCCAGCCGCCCCGGCGTCCGCGCCCTCCCACGGGGGCCGCCGCGGGCCCGGCCCCGGGAATGGCGTGAGCGTGAGCGGCGGCAGCGCCAGCGAGAGCCGGGAGAGCCTGGCTGCGAGGGGAGAGACCTGGTGAGCCCCTGTCCGGGTGAAACTGAGGCAGGCCCTCCCACCTAGCTGTGTGGCCTCAGATAAGCCCCCCGCACAATCTGGGCCTCAGCACCCACTTTGTGAACGGAAGGGCTGCACCGGGGCCTTTCTCCAGGCAGGGTGGGAAAGGTCCTCTCCAGTGCTCAACCTCCCCAGAGCTCCCCAGTGCCAACGGCTTTAAGCCCCAACTTCCCACAGCCCACCAGGCCCTCATGCCCTGGCCTACCTGATTTCTCTGGCCTCTGTCCCCACCTCCTCTGGCCTGACCTCCATCTAGCCACATGGGCCACCCCACCATTCCTCCCACCGAATAGCTGGGACTACAGGCGCACGCGCCACCATGCCCGGCTAATTTTTTGTATTTTTAGTAGAGACGGGGTTTCACCATGCTGGCCAGGCTGGTCTTGAACTCCTGACCTTATGATCTGCCCTCCTTGGCCTCCCAAAGTGCTGGGATTACAGGCATGAGCCACCACACCCGGCCAGATCCACCTCTCTGAGCCTCTGTTTCCTCACTGGCAAATGAACAAGGGTCACTTAGCCCTCCATTACTGCATAAGTGAACTGCCCTTTCTGAGCTGATGGCAGGGGCAAGAGGAGGGTGGAGGTGGGGCAGGGAGAAAGATGAATGCAGACGGTCCCTCTCTGGTCCTCGTTCTCTCTACTCAAGTTTTACTACCTTTTGCTATTCTCTAAACATGGTGAGCCAGTGCCCATCTCAGTGCCCTCTATCTAGAACACTCTCCCGCCGATGTCCACCTGCCTCACTCCCTCCTTTCCTTCACATCTGCTCAAAAGTCACACTTTTGTTGACCAGACATCTCAGGGTGATGGGGTTATGGGCGATGCTGCATAGAGGGAGTATTTTTTTTTTTTTTTTTTTGAAATGAAGTCTTGCTCTCGTCGCCCAGGCTGGAGTGCAGTGGTACGATCTTGGCTCACTGCAACCTCCGCCTCCTGAGTTCAAGCGATTCTCCTGCCTCAGCCTCCCGAGTAGCTGGGATTACAGGTGCCTGCCCCCACGCTCAGCTAATTTTTGCATTTTTAGTAGAGACAGGGTTTCACCATGTTGGCCAGGCTGGTCTCGAACTCCTGACCTCAGGCGATCCTCCCACCTCGGCCTCCCAAAGTGCTGGGATTACAGGTGTGAGCCACCGCACCCAGCCTAGAAGGGGTTTTTCTGGAGTTATGAGTACCCAGATAAAGGTCAGGTTGACAACCTTTAAAAATTAGGAAGGCTTCTTGGAAAGGGGAAATTTGGGGTCTTGAAGGATGAGTAGTTCACTTGGGAAAAAGCGGGCCATTCTCTGCCTCTTTTCACCCCCCAATCCTAATCCAACCCAGATCCTCTGACGCATCTTAGCTGCTCATCTCCCAACATTTTCATGCAGCCTGGGCTGTTTCCTGATACAGCTGTTCACAAACTCCCTACAACAATCTCAGGGAAGTGACAGTGTTCGAACACCACAGGCTATGAGGAAGAAATGTCCTCTGTCCAGCCCACTTCCTGACCCTTGCCCACTGAGCCACAGGCTCCTCTATGGAGATGATAACTGTTTCCTCAAGTGTGGCTGTGAGGTTGCCAATATAAAACAGGACCCAGCCACTTATAACTTTCATACCCGTATTTAAAGAAATTGCGCCTCCCGGAGATTCTGCTGGAACTGTATTTCCTATGTCCACATCTAAACAAGGGCTATTTATTTTTACCCTTCATTTATCTTAAAGAGTTTTCTCTGTGGCAAAATACTTCCTGCATTCCTACCAAAACTTAATTTTCAGAAAGGCATATCTGTGCCTTCCAGCTCACTAGTCCTATGGTGGTGGAGTTGTCAGGGCAAGATCTGAAGCTCCCTGGGTCCCAGCCTTGGGCAGCTCAGGGCCTCGAACACAGGAGGCCTGGCACACTGGATAGATGCCTTAGCTTACTGGAAAGTTGTTGTTTGTTTGTTTTTGTTTGTTTGTTTGTTTGTTTTTTTGAGACAGAGTCTTGCTCTGTCACCCAGGCTGGAGTGCAGTGACGTGATCTCGGCTCACTGCAATCTCTGACTCCCAGGATCAAGTGATTCTTGTGCCTCAGCCTCCCAAGTAGCTAGGACTACAGGTGCATGCCACCACGCTGGCTAATTTTTTCTTTTTTTCTTTTTCTTTTTTTTTTTTTTTTTTGAGACAGAGTCTCGCTTTATCGCCCAGGCTGGAGTGCAGTGGCACAATCTCGGCTCGGTGCAAACTCCGCCTCCTGGCTTCAAACGATTCTCCTGCCTCAGCCTCCCGAGTAGCTGGGATTATAGGCGCCTACCATAAAGCCTGGCTAATTTTTGTATTTTTAATAGAGACAGGGTTTCGCCATGTTGTCCAGGCTGGTCTTGAACTCCTGACCTCAGGTGATCCGCCCACCTCGGCCTCCCAAAGTGCTGGGATTACAGGCATGAGCCACCCACCGTGCCCGGCCCATGCCTGGCTAACTTTTGTATTTTTAGTAGAGATGGGGTTTCGCCATGTTGGCCAGGCTGGTCTCAAACTCCTGACCTCAAGTGATCCTCCTGCCTCAGCCTCCCAAAGTGCTGGGATCACAGGCATGAGCCACAGAGCCCAGCCAGCTTATTAAGTTTAAATCAGCACACGCTGGCAGCCTGGGGCCCTTGAGCCATCCACAGACAGGCTTCCTTTGAATTGGCTGCAACCATAAAAACAAAAGAAATCAAAACCAGAGCTCTAGTTTAAAAGGGAAAAGTAGCAGATTCGCCAACACCAGGTGCACATTCCTGAGAAGTGGCTGCCCCTTCTACACAGGGCATTTTCTTCTGAAGCCCCACTCTGCCTCCCTAGCATGCTTCATCCGTTTCCCTATGTCGTCTGGCCCCTGTGGGCATGAGTTTGAGACCCCTGGTCTAAGTGAGTTGCAATAATAAAAGCAGGTGCTTACTGAATCCCTTGCTCTGATTGTGCCTTGGATGTCCTAATTCATTTAACCTTCACAGCAACCCTATGACGTAGGTTCTATCCCTGCCATCCGTTTTTGGCAGATGGGTAAACTGAGGCACCGTGCAGCAAGGACATTTGCCCAAGGCCAAAGAGCTAGAGAGGGGGCCGAGCCAGGATGTGAGCCCAGGTGGTGCAGGCTTCAGGACCTGCATTCATCACTGCCAGCCCGACCCGACATCTTTACCCACACTCACCCTCCGCACGCCTCGGAAACAGCCGGACCTCAGCCCTGACTGTGCCCCGCAGCCTCCTCACCTTTGATCTGCTCGCTGTTCCCCTGAGGGGGTCCCAAGTCCAAGAATAGTCGTGGCATCTCGGGGCCCTTCCTCTCGGGCTTGGGGGGGTCCCCGTCTCCGCTGGGTGCCGTGTCTCCGCCGGCCCTGCTGTCTGGGGCCCCGGGCTCTCCCTCGGGGGCCACCTCCGGCCTGGCTCTCGGGGGCGCTGGCTCCAGCCTCCTCGGCTGTGCCTCCGGTGGCGGTGGCAGCGGTGGCGGCGGTGGCTGCGGCCTCGTGTTGTCTACCCATCCGGCCTTTGCGTCCACGCCGCTTCCGGGGCCGCCGCCGGGGGCCGTCCCCGTGCCCACTGGGGCTCGGCCCCCACTCCCGAGGTCCAGCCTCCCAGCCCCTGGGGCTCTCGGCGCCCCCCCAGTCTCGGGGGCTCTCCTCTCGGTCCCGGGTTCCAGCGTCCCGTTCTTGGGGGCTGGGCCAAGGGGGCCAGGGGCTGTCTCCCCGCCGTTCCGGGAGGAGACCACTGCGCTGGGTGCAGGGGCTCTCTCCAGAGAGGTCTCTGGGGCTGGCTCCCCGATCGTGGGGGCTGGACCCCAACTCTCGGGCGTCTTCTCCCAGGGCCCTGGGGCTCTCCAAGGCCCAGTCTCTGGTGGCCTCTCCGTGTTCCTGGGGAATCTCAGGCCCCCATTCTCTGACACCTTGTCCTCGCTCTTTGGGGGTGTCAGGCCCCCATTCACCAGCACCTTCTCCCCGGCCTCTGGGGACCTCAGCTCCCCATTCTCCAGCGCTTTCTCCTCCCTCCTTGGGGGTGTCAGCTCCCCATTCTCCAGCACTTTCTCTTCTCTCTCGGGGGACCCCAGGGCCCCATTCTCCGCCGCCTTCTCCTCGATGCCCGGGGCTCTCTGGTCCCCGTTCTCCAGCACTGTCACCCCGTTCACTGGGAGGCTCAGGCTTGGGGCTTGTTTCCCGTTGCCCAGGGCTGTCGGGTCCCTGTTCAGGCCCGGGACTTTCTCTCTGTTCCCGGGGCCTCTCCCCGCCTTCCTGGGTCCTGTCTCCCGGGCTGTCGCCCCCTTCTCCCCCAGGAGGTTCCTTGTCACATCCTCCCGCAGGGACATCAGCAGCTGTTCCGTGCTCACTTGAACCACGAAGGTCGGCTTCTCCCGGGGCCCCGGGAGTGGGAGCGGACCCGGGTCTGGAGGTGGCCGGGGCGCTCCTGGGTCGGGTGGCTCGGGGGGAGCCCGCGGCCGAGGGACCCCTTCCTCCTCGGCCGCCCCCCCACCTGGGAAGGCTCCCTCTGGGGAAAAAGGGGTCTCGGTCTCGTAGCCGCTGTCCCCCGGCTTGGGGCCCGGCGACGAGAGGCCTGAACCGGGACTGGCCACGGCTGAAGGGGGGTCGGGGGACGCGGCCGGGTCCGCGGGGGCCCGAGGAGGTGGCGGCGGGGGGGGGGGAGCGGGAGGTGGCCCCCGCCCGGGGTACTGGGGCGCCGCCGCCCCCATGAGGGGGTCCAGAAACTCGGGGGGGGCCGAGGCGGGGGGGGCCATGGGCAAGTCGGCCAGGGAGCCCCGCTCTGCCCGCAGCGAGGAGTCGTCCTCGGGGGGGTGGGGGCAGCCAAGAGCAGGGTGGCCTCCCCAGCCTGCTACGGCGTCCCCCCGCTCCAGTGGCAGGCAGGAGCAGGCCCCCTCGCGGCTGCACAGGGGACAGGGTAGGGGACCCCGGCGGCTTGGGCCACCTCCAAGGCTGCTGCTGTCTTCCCCTGGGGAGCTGCCCTCCTCCTCCTCCTCTTCTTCTTCCACCCACGGGGCGGTCCCCCGCTCCCCCAAGACCTCGGCAGGGTCTCCCGCCAGGGTCTCCCCGGCGCCCCGGCCCTCGGGGTCCCAGCCGCTCAGCAGGAAGCTGCCTGACGCTGAGGACTGGGCTGGGAAGGGCCGGGGCGCAGGGAAGAGGGGGGAGGCCCAGGTCTCGGACACCAGCTGGGGGACTTCGGAGGGGGCCTGGGGGGCCTGAGGGGCGGGCACTCCTGGGTCCAGGGGGTCCCAGTCGTTGGGGAAGAGGGGCTCAGGAGGGGAGCCGTGCTCCTCCAAGCGGATGTAGTACTCGCTGCTCACGGAGGGGCTGCGGGCGCTGATGACAGGCAGCACGCTGGGCGTGGACAGCGCCTCGTAGAAAGGGTTGGAGGGGTTGGCGTGGGGGGCCGGGGGGGCCGACGCCGGCTGCCAGGCAGGTGCCCCCCCACCCCGGCCGGCCCCACGCCGGGCCTTCTCCCACAGGCACTCGAGGTTGAGGCCGCGGCTACTCTCGGTGACCGTGAGCACATCGTCGGGGTCGGCTCCAGGGAAGCCATCCAGTAGGGGGAACGGTGAGGAGAGGGTCCCCGGGCGGGGCGCACTGTGTGCAGGGGGCCAGGGCCAGGGGAAGGGACCGTCTCGGGGTGGGGGTGGCGGCGGTGGGGGCCGGGGAGGCCGCTCGGAGAGCAAGTAGGTGAGCTGCAATTGGAGATCAGAGGCTGAAGGGCGCTGGGCAGGTGGCCGCCAGCAGGACTGAAGAATGTCATACCTGGGGAGAGGTGGGGCAGAGTGAGCAGGGCAGAGACCCAGGGAGGGGAAAGAGACCCAGGGAGGGGACAGACAACCAGAGAGAGGGGGACAGAGACCCAGAGGGGAACAGAGACCCAGAGAGAGGGGGACAGAGACCTAGAGAGAGGGGGACAGAGACCCAGAGACAGAGGGACAGAGATCCAGAGACAGAGGGACAGAGACCCAGAGAGAGAGGGACAGAGATCCAGGCATGGTGGCTCACGCCTGTAATCCCAGCACTTTGGGAGTCTGAGGCTGGTGGATCACCTGAGGTCAGGAGTTCAAGACCAGCCTGGCTAACATGGTGAAACCCCGTTTCTACTAAAAATACAAAAAATTAGCCTAGCGTGGTGGCACCTGCCTGTAATCCCAGCTACCTGGGAGGCTGAGGCAGGAGAACCGCTTGAACCCGGGAGGCGGAGGTTGCAGTGAGCCAAGATCGTGCCATCGCACTCCAGCCTGGGCAACAAAAGCAAAAATCTGCCACAAAAAAAAAAAAAAAGAGAGAGAGAGGGACAGAGACCCAGAGAGAGAGAGGGACAGAGACCCAGAGAGAGGGGGACAAAGACCTAGAGAGATAGGGAAACATAGACCCAAAAAGTGGGGCAGAGATCCAGGGAGAAGAGGGGACAGCAGACGGTAGAGATTCAGAGGAGGTAACTGGGCTGGGGAGCTGGGTATTGAGACCCAAAGAAGCAGGGGTGGGGGGAAGATGCCCATAGAGAGAGGCTGACAGGGACCTGGAGGCAGAGGGGACACAGCAGCAGATGGGAACGGCTGGTGAGGGTAGTGGTGTCCCTGTTTGCGCTGTGAGCTCTGGAATCAGACAGGTAAGAAGCAGGGACCTCTTAGGGTGAAGTGGGTTCAAATCACAGCTCTGCCATCCCCTGCCTGTGTCCCCCTGCAAGTAGCGGATGCTGGCAGAAAGGGTGGGGACAGCCCCTCTTCACTCTTGAGGGGTATGGAGGGCAAACGGGATGTGGGTGATGTGGGAAACGAGGGGGGATGCTGGGACCATCCTGGGTGGGGTGCGGCAGGCCAGGAGCCCCGGGTGGGCTAGCCCTCACCAGTAGTCCGCGTAAGGCAGCTTGAGCCTCGGCCGGGCCAGCTTCACATGCTGCTGGCGGACCACGAAGGCGAGGACCTCCTCGTCTGACAGGTGGCGGTAGGGCTGGGCCCCAAACTCAAACAGCTCCCACAGGGTCACCCCCAGGGACCTGCAGAGAGCAGAGAGAGGTCAGAGCCCAGCCCTGACCCACCCGGGCCTCATTTTCCCCATCTGCAGAACCGGTGGCATCTAGTAACCCTTCCACCTTCCTGGCCTGCCTCAGCCCCCGCGGCCCGTGGTCCTCACCAGATGTTGCTCTCGCGGCTCTGGTCCACCACCATGAAGGTCCCGTGGAGCTCCCCGAGGAGCTCGGGCGCCGCCCAGCGCAGTGGGATCCACAGGCGCTCTGGGGTCAGGTAGTAGTCCTCCTGAGGGAACCAGGGCGGTGTCAGGCGGGTCAGGGCACCCCACAGCCCCCATCCCGACGGAAGGAAGCCCTACCTTGTAGTTGCTGTGGGCCAGCCCGTAGTCTCCGATGCGCACGGTCAGGTCAGAGGTCAGCAGGCAGTTGCGCAGGGCCAGGTCGCTGCGGGAAGAACGCGAGGAGGTGAGCGCAGGGGCAGCCCTCCAGCCACGCCCTGACCCCGCCCTTTCACACTGACTCAACCCCTCCCATGACCCTGCCCCGCCACACTGACTCTGCCCCTTCCCTCTGATCTGTCTCTCCCCTCTGACTGCTTTCACTCTCCCCTGCTGTCTTGTCTTCTCCCCACCCCTGGTTCCTCCAAGTCTCCTCTCCTTTTCCTCTGCACTGGCTCCTCCTCTTATTCATCTGACCCTTCTGGCTTCTCCTGCTTCTCTGTTGACTCCTCCCCCTCCTCTCCCGGCCACCTCTCCTCATCACGTGACCCTGCTTCCCCCTCACCTGGCTCCTTCCGTTCCTCTCCTGGCCCCTCCTCCTCTCCTGACTCCTCCCCCTCCCCTGCCCCCCTCCCCTGGCTCCTCCTCCCTCTCCTGGACCCTCCCCTGTCCTGGCTCCTCCTCCTTATCTCCTGGCCCCTCCCCTCCCCTGGCTCCTCCTCCCCCTCTCCTGGCTCCTCCCCTTATCCTGGTTCTTCCTCCTCCTCCCCTGACCCCTCCCCCTCCCCGGTTCCTCCTCCTCCTCTCCTGACCCCTTCTCCTCTCCTGGCCCTTCCCCTCATCACCTGACCCCGCCTCCCTCTCACTTGGTTCCTCTCATTCCCCTCCTGGTCCCGCCTCCTCTCCTGGCCCCTCCTCCTCCATACCCTCCTCGGTTCGTCCCTATTTTGTGTCAGCCAGTCATGGGTCCGCCCCCCCTTTAGCCCCTCCCTTGAGGCCTCACCTCCTTCCCCCTTCCCCTTAGTAGCTCCTCCCGCGGCTCCCCGGCCCGCCCACCTGTGCACGTAGTTGTGGGAATGCAGGTGCGCCAGCCCGCGGGCGATCTCCAGGCCCATCCTCTGCAGCGTCCGCAGGTCTCGAGGGGGTAGCTCAGGGGACAGGCCCTCGGGGGGCCGCTGGGCTCGGAGGTAACGCTTCAGGTCCCCCTGGGAGGGAAGCAAAGAAGGTCAGCACCACCAGCCGCTCAGGTCTCCAGCCAGTCGGCCCGGAGGCTGGAATGGCTTCTGCTGTCACTGGGTAGCCCCTCTGAGCCTTAGTTTCCTCTGCTGCTTGCAGCAGGTAATAACACAGCCCATCTTGCCTGCTTGTTCAGGCCAGCCCCCAGGACAGGCAGCACTCATGATATGTTAGCGCATGCCACACATCATCTACGATGATGATGATGATGACGACGAAGCCCAGGGGCACCAGGCTTGGCCCCGGCCTTGTCCAGCTGCCCCCTCTGCCCTTCCCCAACCCCCCAAGACCCTCACCAGTTGACAGAACTCCATAATCAGCAGAAACGGCAGCGTCTCCACACACAGACCCAGGCACTGGAGGACATTGGGGTGCTGCAGGCTCCTGTGGAGTGAGGAGGCGGCTGAGTTGGGAAGGCAGCCCCTTCCTCTTCATCCTGCCCCAACCCCCAGCAGAACCAAACTGCTGCCTCCACCCTTTTTTGTTGTTTTTGTTTGTTTGTTTTGAGACGGAGTCTCGCTCTGTCGCCCAGGCTGGAGTCCTGCCTCAGCCTCCTGAGTAGCCAGGATTACAGGCATGCGCCACCACGCCTGGCTAATTTTTGTATTTTTAGTAAAGATGGGGTTTCACCATGTTGGCCAGGCTGGTCTCGAACTCCTGACCTCAAGTGATCCACCCTCCTCAGGCTCCCAAAGTGCTGGGATTACAGGCGTGAACCACCGCACCCGGCCCACTCTACCTTTTTGATCTCAGTTTCCTCACCTCGGAGTCTCTCTCCTCGACCACACCCCACTCCTTCCCCAGGTCCCCATCTCTGGATGGCCCTCACTGGCCTGCTCCTGGGGGAGCAGGTCCCCAGGGACCCCTTTACCTCTCCTTCCTCCTTACACCTCACCTCCACCTTCATTCCTGCCCCAGACTCTTCTCAGTCTTCTCCTCCTCGTCCCCACAGCCTCCTCCCAGCCTCCCTGGCTCTAGTCTCTTCCCTTCCCTTTGCCTCACCTGCTTTTCACCACACACAGCCCTCTGTCGATCCCCAGCACCCCAGGATAGAGCGCCGGCTCTTTGATTCCTCCTGCTCCTCCGGCTGGCCCAGGAGTCAGCTTTATCCCATGTGGGTTTTCCCAAACCTGCAGGCCCTTGCTTAGGCCCGGGCCTTTGCACCTACAGTTTTCTCTTTCTCTCTCTCTCTCTTTTTTTTTTTCCTTCCTTGCTTCCTCCCTCCCTTCCTTCCTTCCTTCCTCCCTCCCTCCCTCCCTCCCTTCCTTCCTTCCTTCCTCCCTCCCTCCCTTCCTTCCTTTTTGAGAGGGAGTTTCATTCTTATCACTCAGGCTGGAGTGCAATGGAGTGATCTCAGCTCACTGCAACCTCCACCTCCCGGGTTCAAGCGATTCTTCTGCCTCAGCCTCCCGAGTAGCTAGGATTACAGATGCCCGACACCAAGCCTGGCTAATTTTTGTATTTTTAGTAGAGACAGGGTTTCACCATGTTGGCCAGGCTGGTCTCAAACTCCAGACCTCCGGTGATACGCCCGCCTCAGCCTCCCAAAGTGCTGGGATTACAGGCGTGAACCACCGCACCCTGCCTGCACCTATGGTTCTCTCTCTGCAGAACGCCCTCCTCTCATCAGAGTTCTCTTGGCCCCTCCGGGCCTCTGCCTCAACATCATCTCCCCGGGAAGCTTTGCTGCCCCCCCAATGCCAGGTTGGATACCCTCCCCTTTACCCTCACGCTGTGGGAAAGAGTCAGACTCGGGGGTTTGAACCCTGACTCCCACTTTCCTAGGTGTGTCATCTCAGGCAAGCCACTTCGCTGCTCCCTGCCTCAGTTTTCCTCATCTGTAAAAATGGGACAGCGATAACAACTTCCTCTGAGGAATTACATGAGATCTGAGAGAAGCTGGTATGTGCTGAGATCCTAGCAATTACTGCTGTTTTAATGGCAACATATTATTTGATTTTATTTTCACCCTGCATTCTTTTTTTTAAGACAGAGTCTTGCTCTTTCGCCCAGTCTGGAGTACAGTGGTGCAATCTCGGCTCACTGCAACCTCCCCCTCCCGGGTTCAAGTGATTCTCCTGCCTCAACTCCGAGTAGTTGGGATTATAGGTACACACTGCCGCACTCGGCTAATTTTTGTATTTTTAGTAGATAATGGGTTTCACCATGTTGGCCAGGCTGCTCTTGAACTCCTGACCTCAAGTGATCCACCCACTTCGGCCTCCCAAAGTGCTGGGATTACAGGCATGAGCCACCGTGCCCAGGCTTCACCCTGCATTCTAAATGTATTTCCAGGGCTGCTCACTCTCCATGAGCTTCTTCCTGTCCTACATCCTTTGCACCTGCTGTTCCTTCTGCCTGGAATGTACTTCCCATGGTGCTTTGCATGGCTGACTTCTCCAAGTCAACCCGGCCTCCCTGATGGTCCTGTCCAAGGTGGCCCCTGTCTCTGTCACATACTGCCTCATTTTCTCCTGGTATTTGTCATTCTCTGACAGTTTCTCTCTCTCTCTCTCTTTTTTTTTTTTTTTTTTTTTTTTTTTTTTTTTTTTTTATGAGACAGAGTCTTGCTCTGTCGCCCAGGCTGGAGTGCAGTGGTGAAATCTTGGCTCACTGCAACCTCCATCTCCCGGGCTCCAGCAATTCTCCTGCCTCATCCTCCTGAGTAGCTGGGATTACAGGCATGTGCCACCATGCCTGGCTAATTTTTATATTTTTATTAGAGACGGGATTTCACCATGTTGGCCAGGCTGGCCTTGAACTCCTGACCTCAGGTAATCCGCCTGCCTGGGCCTCTCGAAGTGCTGAGATTACAGGTGTGAGCCACCATGCCCTGCTGACAGTTTCTCTTTTTAAAATGCATTTCTGGCTTGGTCTGGTGGCTCTCACCTGAAATCTCAGCACTCTGGGAGGCCGAGGCAGGAGGATGGCCTGAACCTAGAAGTTTGAGACCAGCTGGAGCAGCATAGTGAAACTCCCTCTCTACAATTAAAAAAAATATATAGTCTGGGTGCAGTGGCTCATGCCTGTAATCCCTGCACTTCGGGAGGCCGAGATGGGTGGATCACCTGATGTCAGGAGTTCGAGACCAGCCTGGCCAACATAGTGAAACCCTGTCTTTACTAAAAATACAAAATAAGCTGGGCTTGGTGGCACATGCCTGTAATCCCAGCTACTTGGGAGGCTGAGGCAGGAGAATTGCTTGCACCCGGGAGGCGGAGGTTGCAGTGAGCTGAGGCCCCGCCATTGCACTCCAGCCTGGGCAACAAGATTGAAACTCTGTCTAAAAAAAAAAAAAAAGTCTGTAATCCCAATACTTTGGGAGGCCAAGGTGGGTGAATCACCTGAGGTCAGGAGTTCGAGACCAGCCTGGCCAACATGGTGAAACCCCGTCTCTACTAAAAATACAAAAAATTAGCCAGATGTGGTGGTGGGCGCCTGTAATCGCAGCTACTCTGGAGGCTGAGGCAGGAGAATCGCTTGAACCCGGGAGGCAGAGGTTGCAGAGAGTTGAGATTGCGCCACTGCACTCCAGCCTGACAACAGAGCAAGACTTCATCTGAAAAAAAAAAAAAGATAAATAAATAAAAATAAAAGTTAGCCAGGCATGGTGGCTATGCAGGAGGCTGAGGCAGGAGGATCACTTGAGCCCAGGAGCTCAAGGCTGAAGTGAGCCTTGAAAAAAAAAAAAAGAAGTATTTATTTATCTATTGTGTGTCTTCTCCACTAGGGGGTGAGCTCTCCTAGGATGAGAATTTGGTGTGTCTTCCTGCCTGTGTCCTCAGTGCCTAGACTAGTAGATGCTCAATAAACACAGGTGGAGAGAAGGACTGGCTTGGAGGTCTGCAGGAGGATGAGAACATTTCAGGCTTGCAGCCCAGGGTCTGGCCAGGAGTAGGTGCACAGTAACTTACTAGTTATTTTCCTACTGGGGCCTGGCGGGAGGCAGAGCCACTTGTGTGCTGTGGGGCCACTGCCAGTACCCAGCCTTCTATTGCCTGTGTGTAACCGCGGCTCTGCTGTTTATGCTGTGTGTCCTCAGGAGAACAGGGTCTCTTGCTTCTGCTTGGTGGAAGAATCGTGTAACAAAGTGTTGTTATTGTTGTTGTTTTCTCATGCTGTCTCCCAGGCTGGAGTACAGTGGTGTGATCTTGGCTCACTGCAACCTCTGCCTCTGGGGTTCAAACGATTCTCCTGCCTCAGCCTCCTGAGTAGCTGGGATTACAGGCGCCTGCCCACCACACCTGGCTAATGTTTGCATTTTTAGTAGAGATGGGGTTTCACCATGTTGGCCAGGCTGGTCTCGAACTCCTGACCTCATGATCTGCCCACCTCAGTCTCCCAAAGTGCTGGGATTACTGTTGTGAGCCACCGTGCCTGGCCAATTTTTTTGTATTTTTGTAGAGATAGGGTTTCGCCCAGGCTGGTCTCCAAGTCCTGAGCTCAGGCAATCTGCCCACCTTGGCCTCCCAAAGTGCTAGGATTACAGGCGGGAGCCCGACAAAGTGTTCATAAAGCTCCTGCCATGTGTGGGGCTTCAACAGTGGCTGGAGTTCCCAGCATGGGAGACTTGGGGTGGCTGGTGTAGAAGGAAGCCAGGATTCACTGCACACCCACGAATCTGGCCAAGGCCGGCCGCTCTGCTCTCAAATCCTCCCAGCAACCTGCTAGGCAGGATGATGATCCCCATTTGATCCAGATGGAACAGAGGTGAAGCGACTTGCCTAGGGTCACACAGCTGGTAATGATGGGAACATTGGGATTTGATCTCAGGTCTGTGGCTCGCTCAGCAAACGTCTACTGAGAGCCAGCGGCACTTGTGCTCGGGTAACGAGATGGACCCTGAGCTGCTGCTAGTAGAGACCTGCACTGTCCAACAGAGCTTTGCGAAGGTGGGAATCTTCTGGACCAGCCCTGCCTACCAGGGGAGCCACTGGCCACAGGTGGCTATTGAGCACTTGAGATATGATGAGGGTGGCTGAGGAAATGTGTTTTTAATTTGATTGCATTTTAATTAGCTTACATTTTATTTATTTATTTATATAATAGAGACAGGGTCTCGCTCTGTTGCCCAGGTGGGAGTGCAGTGGTGCAGTCATAGCTCACTGCATCCTCCAATTTCTGGCCTCAAGTGATCCTCCCACCTTGGCCTCCCAAAGTGCCTGGACTACACGAGTATACCACCGTGCCCATCTTAGCTTAAATGTAATAGGCATATGTGGCCAGTGTTTGCTGGCACAGGTTTAGGGAGAGACAGGCAATAAGCAAGTAAGCAAATGATATAGTGACAACCTGGGGTATGAGTTATGAAGAAAACACATGCCATGACGGGGTGAAGCACCCCAGGACCCTCTTTGGAAGGAGGGGAGGAGTAAGGGAAGATGTCTCTGAGCTGAGGCCTGAGGAAGGGAAGGGGCCCCATCCACACCTGGGGATGAGCAAGGAGTGATATTCTAGAGAGGATATAGCAAGGTCCGATGCGCTGCGGCAGGGAATTGGCTTCCGTGGGGAGGGTCAGTGAAGAGGCCAGCGTGGCTGGGGTGAGGGGGACATTGGAAGGAAGGGGACAGTGTCAGACTGCGCAGGGCCTGTGGGCTGTCAGGAGGAGCAGATGTGTCCTGTAGGCAGTAGGGAGCCATGGGAGGTTTTGGAGTGAGGGAGTGCCAAAACCCAATGTGTTTCTCAGGGTAAAGCCCACCTTTACAACTGTTCTGATAAGGGGTCTCTGCGAACACACCCTTTCCAAAACAGGGAACTCACTACCTCACAAGGAATTTATCTGGCAAATGGATACCTAGACCCCATCCTAGAAGCACTGAGAGTGGAGTAGAGACCAAGCAGGGCAGGGATGGAGCTCCACAGTGGCCTGCTCGGGCACCTGCTCAGGGACCTAGTCTGTGGCCTGGGGAAGGGAAGTACCAGCTGGTACCCAACACTGGACATGGGAATCTCACATCCTCTCAGCTGCCCCCTTCATGAGGACACTAGGGCTTCCTGGACTCACTTTCCAGATGAAGATCCGGAGGTTCAGAGGGGAGAGGGCAGGCCTCTAGCTCAGCTTCTGTGCTCCCGCCTCCTCCACCATCCTGCCTCTCACTTCCCACCCTTAGCTCGGTCCAGAGGAAGAACCTGAGGTTCAGGGAGGGAAGTTCTCCTGCCAGAGCCGCACAACCGGAAGAGGTAGATTCCAGGTGTGACCCCATACAGCACTCCTTCCACTCCTGAATGTCACCTCAACAAGGCACACACCCACTGAGAAACCCTCAGTACCTGTACGGCTGTGCTTCCGAGATGAACTTGCGTTGCTCCAGGGGCCCCGCGCTGGCTCGGAGCTCCTTCACCACCACCTGGGCGGGGGTGTAGTCGGAGAAAATCTCTCCCAGGATCACCTGGTCAAGGGGCACCCAGGAGTCAGCGAGTGCCGTTTCCCCAGCCCCGTCCCCTGGGACCAGCTCCACTCCACCACACAGCTCCCAACCCCCGGCTCCTTCCCAGCTTCTCCCTCCACATCCCACCACCCTTGACCCCCACCAGACATGGGGTGAGACACTCACGGGCCCAGAATCCGATGGACGCAGGGACGGATGGAAGAATGGACAGACGGACGGACGCGTGGAGAGCCGGGTGGCGCGGCGGAGTGGTCAATGGAGTGAGGAGGGAGGCGCTGACTGACAGATGTCGGGGATGGGGCGGGTGGGAGCCGGTGAGAGGTGGACGGAGGGGGGATGGGAGGCTGAGGGGGCATGGGGAGGAGGCGAGGGACAGATGAGAAGTGGTGAGAGCAGGGGTGTGGACACAGAACAGGAGGACAGCTCGGGATCCATGGAGCCCTGCCTCCCCTCCCCAGCCCACTCACCTTCCCAAACCAGCCACTCCCAATCTCCTGCAGGTAGCTCAGGTGCTGCCGGCTAAGGCCCAGGGGGGTGGTCATGTCTGGGGAGGGCAAGAGGGGAAAGCCCCTGAGTCTCTCCCCCTTCCTGAGTGCTACCAACACACCCCAGGTCAGTGGGGACTGGGACAGAGCAGACATCACTCTCTTTTCATTGGCTGCCACCCACATTCCATGTCAGAATCTCAGCTTCCTCATTGGCTGCTCACAAGGCTCCAGCATCCAATCAGTCCTTCCTTTTGGCATCCCAAGCTCCTATGATGTGATTTCAGCCTCCCATTGGCTGCCTCTGAGACTGTGCTCTATGGTAATCTCACCACCGCTTGCCCCTTAAAAATCCCCAAATCTGGTTTTGGATTAAGCAATGGCTTCCACCAAGATGATCTTTGTCTGCCTCCCCATAGGCTGCTTCCAAGATTCCAGCGCTCCCACCTATGCCTTTCCCATTGGCTGCCGCTGGTCTCAACCGCCCCAGCCCCTGAAGGAACACACTCAACATCTTCTGGCCTTTCCCGGGACACCATGGGATGCTGGTCATGGCATGGGGCAGTACCTGAGTGTGAAGGCTGCGGGGCAGGCATTGGCAGGGAGACCTCAGCCAGCGGGAGAATGTAGACATCAGGCAGCGACTGTGAGGAGGAGGTCTCCTCCGCAGGGGGAGTGTACTCCCCGGAGCAGTCCTCCCCTTCAGGGTTCTCAAACTCCTGGGGCCGGGAGAGGAGAAGAGGGGTGGGAGAACGCAGGGCTGAGAGACACGCCATCGTCTTTCTCTTAAGTTTGTCTCCCCTTCATTTTTGTAACTGTCTCCCAGTCCCAGCCCAATTTCCATCCCCCATTTCCCCATCCCAAGGCTCCAGATCTTGCCATAGCTTCAAGCTGGAAGGTGCTCTCGGATTTACTGCCCCCTTCTCCCCACCAACCACCTGTGTAGGGGGTAAAGGCCTTGCTGGAGTCTTCCTCCCCAAGTTGAATCCCCTCATGCACCTCACCTTGAAGCCGACATCGCCCCGTTTGCAGCACAGACAGGTGAGGAGGAGGAAGATGAAGGCCAGCAGGCCGGAGCAGGAAATGAGGACCACAGCGTAGGGAGGAGCCAGAGGAGCCCGGCCCAGGGCGAATCCATCTGTGGGCACAGGGCTGGGCTGGGGTCCCAGCTTCAAGTCCCTGGATACCGGAATCATGCCCCCTCCCGTCCCGGCACGTCTTGGACTACAACTCCCGTGATGCTCTGCGACCAGGGTCCCTTGGCAGAGGTGCAGAGTGGCCCAAGGCATTGTGGGAGTTGTAGTTTGGGGCCTTCCCAAGTGGTTGGATTGGGGGTGGGGTCTCTCTTCTCGTCCCAAACTGGGACCCCCCACCACCTCACCCCACCCCATCCCCTCACCCCAGGCTTGGATGAATTCCAATGAGGGTTGAAGGAAAGAGGAGTGATAGTGAAGTCTGGAGCTTGCAGAATTTAAAATACGCTCCCGTGGACAGCCTCATTACCCCTCGTTGGGGAGGAGGACTAGCTCTCAGCTGCAGGCTGGGAGAAGATTCTTGCCCCATGCTGGAACCCCCCAGTTTGTGGGGTTGAGATCTGTCTCTTTTAGGGCCGCTTGGCGCACACCGATGTCCTCTATCCCCAGCCCAAGACCCAGAGAAGGGAACTCCGCAAGCCCTGGGTCTCTCCAGAAGCCAGAGACAGCCTCCCGTGTTGTGTCCCCCTTAGAAATAGTATTCCTGTCCTCTGCCCCCAATTCTCCCAGAGGCCCTGTCCTTCCCCGGCTTCCTGCACACACCAGCACAAACACATGCGTGCACGCATACACACATGTTGCCCAAACGGAGCCCCCTCCCCACCCAGCCCCCAGCCTCCCTCCCACAGGCCCTGCTGACAGAGGCACCGTCCCCGCCGCTCCGTGCCCGGCTGGGCTGCGGGAAGACGCGCACCAGGTGACGGAGCAGGACCCGCAGACAGACCCCTGGGCAGACAGCGAGGCCGCCGCGGGGGTGGGGGCCACCGGACAGACTGATGGCCCGACAGACTCACCGGGGTGGGCCGGGGACGCCAGGCAGCCGGAGGCGGAGACGGCCGCAAGGAGGATGAGGGCGCCGGGGGCAGGCATCTTGTCGAGGATGGCAGGGAGGTGGAGGTGGTGGCGGCTGGGGAGGAGGGGGGGGCGGGCCCTCAGCCCCCAGCCATGGGGACCCGCGCGACCCTGGCCTCCTCCCGGCCCAGGAGAGGGGCAGGAGACGCAGGACAGGGGGAGGGAGGGGCTGCTTGCTGGCTCAGGTACCCCCCTCCCCCTCTTTGAAGGGACAGACGGATGAAGGGATGGAGAGGCGGACAGAGGAGAGATGCTGGGGAGCCGGGGTTGCTGGGGTTGGGGGGAGAGGGTAGGATGGGGGGGGCGAGAAAGAGGGCCCCGCCCCCGAGGGCAGCCAGGATTGGGGGAGCAGAGAGCCTGTCACAGGAAGGGTGGGAGGAGGGAGGATGGAGCGTCGTCATGGCAACTGGCTCCCCCGTAGCATTGGCTGCCAGGAGGGAGGGGAGGAAATGGGAGGGGGAGGGACAGACAGGGACCGGCACACACTTGCAGCGGGGGTGGGGGGGCAGGGCCCACGGGTGCCTGGCCCGGACACCGCTGTGACATGCCACCAGCATGGACACATGTGCTACACGCTAAGATGCAGATGTCAGGCACGCGCAGCCCACACACAGCTGACACACGTCGCAGGGACCCTCATAGACAAGCGCATCACATACAAAGGTGGACAGCCATCAGCAGACGGGGACACGTACACGTCACACACAAAGACGCAGGGACCGCACTGGAAACGCACAGGCAGGCCAGCTTCCAGCACAGATGCACCCGGCCACGCAGGAACGTCAAAGCATCACAAAGACCCACACATGCCCCAGACAAAGTAAAGCCCCAGATCCACAGACGCACACGCCACAGACAAAGATCCCCACGGACACCACTGTGACATGCTGACACTCATAGTCACAGCCACGCAGACAGTCCCTAGACAAATGGGCAACAAAGAATACCCACAGGCACAAGTATCACATACATGCACGTCACACAGACATGCACAGACAGCAATTGCACAGACACACGCAGACACACACATCACATGAACTAACATAGACACGGACACAGCAGCTACACAGAGACAGGCACATCACATACATGAGTACACAGAAACATAATACATGCATGTATATGGACACATAACATGCATCACTCACACGGACACAAGCTTCACTCACATGGATACACACAGACACACTACATACACATGCATACGGGCACACACAACTCATACATACAGGGCTACATAAATCACATGCAAAAATACACATAAATACACCACACACTGATACATACAGACACATATAACATGCACATATACACAGTCACACATACATAAGCACAGACATAGGCACACAGATCAAATACACAGACACACAGAGTTGCACACATCACATACCTAAACAGACATGGACACACACATCACAAATACACACACCTTTCACACAAGGTTACAAAGACACAGAACCCCACCACAGTCACACATCACATACATAAACATGCACTGGCACACATAACACATACAAAGAGTCACACACCCACAACACAGACACAGACACGCGCACAGACACACGGGTCGCAAATACCCACGTTTCCCGTGCGGTTACGCAGACATTACACAACCACAGCACTTGCCTCATACAAAAGATACATGATCATAGTTTATTTAATGTATTTATTCTTATGAGTATTTAGTCTGTGCCAGGTATCGTCCGCAGCGTTTTACACGTACAGAATTACCTCTCAATCCTCACAACCGCCCTCTGAGACAGGTATTTTTTAATCATGCCCATTGTACAGATGAGGCAACTGAGGCACAGCGCGGGGTAGTCACCTGCCCCAAGGCACACAAGCCGGGGAGTGGCAAAGCTGGGACTGGAACCCGGTCCATCGGGGACATCGACACATCAGACAAGGACACACATACATCACGTGCCAGGCCGCCGCCGTCTCGGGGTCACATCCCACCCTCCAGCGCCCCGAGCTGCAGACACACCCGGAAGCGCGGACTCCCACCCTGGGCGCGGACCTCTCCATCGTCCGTGAGCACCTGCGAGGCGTTCCCCTGGGTGAGGCTGGGCCGGAGCTGCGCACCCAAGACGCAGCCTCAGCAACACTCGGCGCAGGCGACCCAGCCCCCAACCCCAACCCCCAGCAGGGGCCCAGGGCTTTCCACCAAAACGCGCAGCCGTGGCGCACACCGGCCGGGCAGTGCACACTCCCCGCAGAGCGCAGCCGTCCTCATCGGGGGGCTCAGGGGAAGGGGCTGCCCTCGGGGTGTCTCATTGGAGAAACTGAGGCAGGTTCATCGCGGGAGGGAGGGGGCGCACGGCCAGGGCTGCAGGGTGGAGGGGATGCAATCGGGGGGCGGGGAGTGAGAAAAGACGCAATTCGCTGCCCGGGTGGCTGAAGGGCACAGAACCTGGCGGAAGCAGAGGCTTATGGGAGGTGTAGTCCTGGCCTTGAGACTTGTAGGAAATGTAGTCCTGCTCGACCCAGCAAGGAGGCTCAGATTAAGCTGCGGTTGGATGCGGGTAGCCGGAGCCGAGGAAGGGTCCGCTGCCTGGGTCTTTGGAAGTGATGTGGGCAGAATTATCAAGTCCTAGGGAGCGGCACAGGCGGGGCTGCAGTCCTGACTCTGGCCCCAGCTCGCTTGTTCATGTATTCACTCAACAAACGTTTATTAGGTGCCCACTATGTGATTAGGCAGGCGCTGGGCCAGAAGCTGGGGCTGCAGCAGGAAGCAAGTGAGACGCGTTCCCTCACCTTCTGGGAGTCTCGGGGGTTCAAGGAAAGCAGCCACGAGTGGAATAATTGCACATCAGGACTTAGCACTGCCGGGCACCACTGAGTCAGGGTGGGGATGGAGTGGGTCTTGTCTGGGGAGTTACAGAGGGTTCCCTAGAGCTTTCCAAACTGTGAGCGCCCAGCCATTAGCAGGGGTGATATCAAGATCCTCGGTGGTCTCAGAAACAAAGTCACTCTCTGAAAAGAAAGAAAGACAAAAAATCCTCCGTGGCAATCAGCACTTTTTTTTTTTTTAATGGGGGCCGGGCGTGGTGGCTCATGCCTGCAATCCCAGCACTTTGGGAGGCCGAGGAGGGTGGATCATGAGATCAGGAGATCGAAACCATCCTGGCCAACATGGTGAAACTCGGTCTCTATTAAAAATACAAAAATTAGCTGAGCATGGTGGTGCGTGCCTGTAGTCCCAGCTACTCAGGAGGCTGAGGCAGGAGAATCGCTTGAACCCAGGAGGCAGAGATTGCAGTGAGCCGAGATCGCCGCGCCACTGCACTCCAGCCTGGTGACAGAGTAAGACTCCGTTTCAAAAAAAAAAAAAAAAAAAAGGAAAGAAAAGAAAAGAAAAATGGAATCGAATAAACTAGAACTCCATAGTAGACTGCATGCTCAGTATAAAAGAAATGTTAATGTAAGAAACTTTTTTTTTTGAGACAGGGTGTCGCTCTGTTGCCCAGGCTGGAGTGCAGTGGTGCAATCGTAGCTCACTGCAGCCTCAAACTCCTGGTCTCAAGCAATCCTCCCACCTCAGCCTCTGGAGTAGCTGGGACTACAGGTGCATGCCACCACACCCGGCTAATTTTTAAAATTTTATTTTTGTAGAGATGGGCATCTCCCTATGTTGCCGAGGCTAGTCTCGAACTCCTGGCCTCAAGCAATCCTCCTCCCTCAGCCTCCCAAAGTACTGGGATTACCGGCCTGAGCCACCGTGCGTAGCCTATATATGAAACTTTTATTTCTTTTTTTTTTTTTCCTTCGAGACAGAGTCTCGCTCTGTCGGCCAGGCTGGAGTGCAGTGGCGTGATCTCCGTTCACTGCAACCTCTGCCCCCTGCGCTCAAGCAATTCTTCTGCCTCAGCCTCTCTAGTAGCTGGGATTACAGGCATGTGCCACCACACCCAGCTAATTTTGTATTTTTAGTAGAGACAGGGTTTCACCATGTTGGCCAGGCTGGTCTCGAACTCCTGACCTCAGGTGATCCACTTGCCTTGGCCTTCCAAAGTGCTGAGATTACAGGTATGAGGAGCCACTGCCACTGGCTTTTTTTTTTTTTTTTTTGAGATGGAGTCTTGCTCTGTTGCCCAGGCTGGAGTGCAGTGGTGCAATCTCAGCTCACTGCAAACTCCTCCCAGGTTCAAGCGATTCTCCTGCCTCAACCTCCCGAGTAGCTGGGACTACAGGCGCTCGCCACCATGCCTGACTAATTTTTTGTATTTTAGTAGAGACGGGGTTTCACCGTATTGCCCAGGCTGGTCTTGAACTCCTGAGCTCAAGTGATCCACCCGCCTTGGTCTCCCATAGTGCTGGGATTACAGGAGTGAGCCACCACGCCCTGCCAAATAGTTATTATTTTTATAAAAATAGGTTTATACGTTAACTTGCAATGGAAACCCAGTGCTTTGGGAGGCCAAGGTGGGAGGATCCCTTGAGGTCAGGAGTTCAAGACCAGCCTGACCAACATGGCAAAACCTTGTCTCTATAAAAAATACAAAAATTAGCTAGGCATGGCGGCGCACGCCTGTAGTCCCAGCTACTCAGGAAACTGAGGCACAAGAATCGTCTGAACCCAGGAGGTAGAGGTTGCAGTGAGCTGAGATGGTGCCACTGCACTCCAGCCGGGGTTACAGAGCAGGACTCTGTTTCAAAAACAGCAGCAACAACAACAAATTGGCTGAATGAAGGAAAGAACGAGGTTATTTCCTGCAGGTGCATTTGATGACTGATTCAAGCCAGGACCACTCCCCTGTTGCTTGGGTGTTGTCCACTCAGCACAAGTTTCCAGCCGATGGGTTATGACTGTCCATTCTAGGGAAGAGGAAGAGCAAGGTGTCATGAGGACGCAGAAGGGTGCACTGCACTGAACCAGGGTTCCTTGCAGAGAAGCCTCCAGAGAGTATGACGTTTAGGCCCGGCTGTGGCTGGGAGCAGGGTTGAGTCTGAGGCTGGGGGTGGGGAGCTGAGCAGGGAGGGCATTCCAGGCAGGGGCCACAGAGGGCACAAAGGCCTGGAGCTGTGGAACTGCTTGGGACCTTTGGGAAACCTGCACCTGCCCCGCCCACCGCCTCCCCAGCGTGGTGGCTCCGGCCCAAACCTTCCAGTCACTGCCGACTGGCTTTTTCCCACACCTCCACGTCCAGTCCATTAGCTGACTCTATTTTCAAAATATTCCCAGAATCTGGCCACCTCTCACCACCTCTACTTCCACCCTCGTTGTTTGCTTGGACTATTGCAGTAGCCTCCTTGATGATCTCCACACTCGGCCCCTCACCCCATGGTCTCTTCTTGCTACAGCAGCCGAGGAAGCCTCTTAACTCCGAAGTTAGCCCACGTCCCTCTTGTGCTCTCAACCCTCCCACGGCTCCCATCTCATTTGGAGTAAAGGCCAGCATCCTCCCCACGGCCCACGCAACTCCAAATTATCTGGCCCCCCGAGTCTGTTTGCCCTGTTCGCTGGTACACTTTGCCTTGTTCATTCCCTTCCAGCCATGCTGGCCTCCTCCCTGTTCCTCCAACACTGCATGGGCAAGAAACAGCTTTGGGGCCTTTGTACTCGGCGCCCCGCGTTCTCTGGGGACTCCCCGTTCCCCAGGTCTGCACCTGGCTGACGTCTTTCTTTCAGTTAGGCTTCTGCCCACGTGTGGCCTCCCCAGAGATGCTTTCCTTGGCCACCAATGGAGCAGCCCTGACCCTTACCCCCTTCTTGTCCCTTAACCCATTTCATTTTTCTTTCTTTCTTTTTTTCTTTTTTTTGAAATGGAGTTTTGCTCTTATTGCCCCGGCTGGAGTGCAATGATGCGATCTCAGCTCACTGCAACCTCTGGCTCCCCGGGTTCAAGAGATTCTCCTGCCTCAGCCTCCCAAGTAGCAGGGATTACAGGCGCCCGCCACCATACCTGGCTAATTTTTGTATTTTCAGTAGAGACGGGGTTTCACCATGTTGGGAGGCTAGTCTCAAACTCTGACCTCAGGTGATCCATCTGCCTCGGCCTCCCAAAGTGCTGGGATTACAGGTGTGAGCCACTGCACCCAGCCTCTTTTTTTTTTTTTTTTTTTTTGAGACAGAGTCTTGCTCTGTCACCCAGGCTGGAATGCAGTGGCACGATCTTGGCTCACTGCAACCTCTGCCTCCTGGATTCAAGCGATTCTCCTGCCTCAGCCTCCTGAGTAGCTGGGATTACAGGTGCGTGCCACCACGCCCCGCTAATTTTTCTATTTTTAGTAGAGATAGTATTTCACCATGTTGGCCAGGCTGGTCTCGAACTCCTGACCTCAGGTGATCCTCCAGACTCTGGCACTCAAAGTGCTGGAATTACTGCAGCTGGTCCCTGTTTCATTTTTCTTCATTGCAATCAGCTCCACCTGACTTGGGGCCGCATATTCATGCATAGAGCCCTGGAGAACAAGGATCTTTGCTTTTGTTTCCTGCTGTGTCCCCAGTGCCGGGTACACAGAAGAAGCTCAGTGACTGTGACTGCAGGAATGAGGCTGGGATGATAGGGAGAGACAGCCCCAGCAGTGGGCAGAGGTTGCCAGAGGCTCTGTCTGCAGAGCCAAGGAGTTGAGTCTCCACTGGGAAAGCGAGTGTGTGTGCAGCAGGGTAACCAGGGTGACCAGGCTGCAGGATGGCGGGGACACAGCCTCCTCCTCTTTTATGAAATTGAAGCACCATTAGGGTATGAGAGGCTGGGGGAGGAATATTCCATGAGCCCAGGATGCTGCCTCAGACTTCGTTCACTAACTCATTCATTCATTCATTCATTCATTCATCCATTCAGCAAACAAACAAGCCTCCATTCCAGCAGCCTGGTTGGGTGGACAAAAAGAAAGAAGCTGAAGGGACAGCAATATCAATAATGATATTTTATTTCACCTTTTTTTTTTTTTTTACTTTTTAAATTTTTTCTTTTCCCACACCTGCCAAAACAGCATTTATTTCACTCTTTGTTTTTTTTTAGACAGTGTCTCTCTGTCGCCCACGCTGCAGTGCAGTGGTGCAATCTCGGCTCACTGCAGCCACCACCTTCTGGGCTCAAGCGATTCTCGTGCCTTAGCCTCCCGAGTAGCTGGGATTACAGGCACGCACCACCACGCCTGGCTAATTTTTGTATTTTTAGGAGAGGTGGGCTTTCGCCATGTTGGTCAGCCTGGCCTCAAACTCCTGACCTCAAGTGATCCGCCTGCCTCGGCCTCCCAAAGTGCTGGGATTATAGGTATGGGCCACCACAGCCTGGCCTATTTCACTATTAATGGAGGTATAATTTACAACAATAACAAGCAGAGATTTTTTTTTTTTTGAGGCAGAGTCTTGTTCTGTTGCCCAAGCTGGAGTGCAGTGGCGCGATCTCGGCTCACTGCAAGCTCCGCCTCCCGGGTTCACGCCATTCTCCTGCCTCAGGCTCCCGAGTAGCTGGGACTACAGGCACCTGCCACCATGCCTGGCTAATTTTTTGTATTTTTAGTACAGACAGGGTTTCACCGTGTTAGCCAGGATGGTCTCGATCCACTCGCCTTGGCCTCCCAAAGTGCTGGGATTACATACAGGCGTGAGCCACCGCACCTGGCCTTTTTTTTTTTTTTTTTTTTTTTGAGACGGAGTCTCGCTCTATCACCCAGGCTCTATCACGATGGCGCAGTCTTGGGTCACTGCAACCTCTGCCTTCCGGGTTCAAGTGATTCTCCTGCCTCAGTCTCCCAAGTAGCTGGGATTATAAGCATGCACCACCACACCTAGCTAATTTTTTTTTGTTTTTAGTAGAGATGGGGTTTCACTGCATTGGTCAGACTGGTCTCGAACTCCTGACCTCAAGTGATCCACCCTCCTCAGCCTCCCAAAGTGCTAGGATTACAGGTGTGAGCCACTGCGCCCGGCCAACAAGCAGAGATCTTAAGGGTACAATTTGAGGCCAGGCATGATGACTCATGCCTGTGATCACAACACTTTGCACTTTGCACTTTGGTGCAAAGTTGGAGAGTTTGAGACCAGCCTGGGCAACATAGTAAGACCCTGGTTCTACAAAAATAAAAATTAAAAAATAATCTGGGCATGGTGGCGCACACCTGTAGTCCTAGCTACTCAGGAAGCTGAGGCAGGAGGATCACTTGAACCCAGGAGTTGGAGGCTGCAGTGAGCTATGATCGAAATACTGCACTCCAGCCTAGGTGACAGAGTGACACCCTGTCTCTAAAAAAAAAAAAAAAAAAAAAAGCTGGGTGTGGTGGCTCACGCCTGTAATCCCAGCACTTTGGGAGGCCAAGGCAGGTGGATCACTTGCGGTGAGGAGTTCGAGACCAGCCTGGCCAACATGGTGAAACCCCGTCTCTACTAAAAATACAAAAATTAGCCGGGCGTGGCGATGCATGCATGCATGTAATCCCAACTACTAGGGAGGCTGAGGTGGGAGAATTGCTTGAAGCCGGGAGGCAGAGGTTGCAGTGAGCCAAGATCACGCCACTGCATTCCAGCCTGAGAGACAGAGTGAGACTCCATCTCAAAACAAAAAACAAAAAACAAAAAACTGGAGAACACGATGGCCTGGGAAGAAAAAGCTCCAAGAGCTCCAAGATATAATGTGAAGTGAAAAAAATCAAGTCACAGAACAATGAGAATAGTGTGATACAATTTACATAAGAAGAAAACAAGCCGGGCGTGGGAACATTTCTTGTAGTTCCAGCTGCTCAGGAGACTGAGGCAGGAGGATCCCTGGAGCCTAGGAATTTGTAGTGGCAGTGAGCTATGATCATGTCACTGCCCTCCTGCCTAGGCAACAAAGGAAGATCCCATTCCCATCTCTAAAAATAATAAAAAAAACAGAAAGCAACAACAATCCCAAGCTGCTTTTTTTTTTTTTTTTTGAGACGGAGTCTTGCTCTTTTGCCCAGGCTGGAGTGCAGTGTGCGATCTTGGCTCACTGCAACCTCTGCCTTCTAGTTTCAAGTGATTCTCCTGCCTCAGCCTCCCTAGTAGACGGGATTACAGGCGCCCACCACCACGCCCGGCTGATTTTTGTATTTTCAGTAGAGATGGGGTTTTACCATGTTGGCCAGGCTGGTCTCGAACTCCTGACCTCGTGATCCGCCCCTCTCGGCCTCCCACCAAAGCTGCTTTTTTCTGTGTGTGACTGAGTCTTGCTCTGTCACCCAGGCTGGAGTGTAGTAACGCGATCTTGGCTCACTGCAACCTCCGTTCCCTGGGTTCAAGCAGTTCTCCTGACTCAGCCTCCTGAGTTGCTGGGACTACAGGCATGCACCACCATGCCCTGCTAATTTTTGTATTTTAGTAGAGATAAGGTTTCACCATATTGGCCGGGCTGGTCCTGAACTCCTGACCTCAAGTGATCTGCCTGCCTCTGCCTCCCAAAGTGTTGGGATTGCAGGTGTGAGCCACTGCACCTGGCCCCAAAGATGCTTTTTGATGTACACACACACACGCCCAGCAAAAGGTGTGCAAGGGTAGTATAGTAATGAAACTCGGGGTGCACATGAAATGTGAGGTCTGTATCACTCAATATTTTTGTTGTTTGAGATGGAGTCTCTCTCTGTCACCCAGGCTGGAGTGCAGTGGCATGATCTCAGTTCACTGCATCCTTTGCCTCCCAGGTTCAGGTGATTCTCCTGCCTCAGCCTCCTGAGTAGCTGAGACTACAGGCATGCGCCACCACGCCCGGCTAATTTTTTTTTTTGAATTTTTAGTAGAGACAGTGTTTCCCCATGTTGGCCAGGCTGGTCTCAAACTCCTGACCTCAAGTGATCTGCCCACCTCGGCCTCCCAAAGCGCTGGGATTACAGGCATAAACCATTGTGCCTGGCCTCAAATTTTTAAAAAAGAAGACTATATTAATACATACTAAGTATCCCTATATTTTTTATTTGTTCATTTTTATTTATTTATTTTTTAAGAGACAGGATGTTGTTCTATTGCCTAGGCTGGAGTACAGTGACACCACCATGGCTCACTGTAGCCTTGCCTTCCTGGACTCAAGCAATCCTCCTGCCTCAGCCTTCTGAGTAACTGGGACTACAGGTGGACACCACCATGCCTGGCTAATTATTTCATTTTTGTAGAGACAGGGTCTCACAATGTTGCCCAGGCTGGTCTTGAACACCTGGGCTCAAGCAATCCTCCCACCCAGGCCTCTCATAGTGCTGGGATTACAGACATGAGCCACCACGCCCGGTCTCTCTCTCTCTGTCTCTCTCTCTCTCTCTCTCTCTCTCTATATATATATATATATTTTTTTTTCTCTCTCTTTTCTTCGAGACGGAGTCTCACTCTGTTGCCCAGGCTGGAGTGCAGTGGCGTGATCTCCGCTCACTGCAACCTCTGCCCCCTGGGCTCAAGCAATTCTTCTGCCTCAGCCTCTGTAGTAGCTGGGATTACAGGCATGTGCCACCACGCCCAGCTAATTTTGTATTTTTAGTAGAGACAGGGTTTCACCATGTTGGCCAGGCTGATCTCAAACCCCTGACCTCAGGTGATCGGCCCACTTCAGCCTCCCAAAGTCCTGGGATTATAGGCATGAGCCATCGCACCCTGCTTTTCTTTTTTTTTTTTTTTGAGACGGAGCCTGGCTCTGTTGCCCAGACTGGAGTGCAGCGGTCGATCTCGGCTTGCTGCAACTTCTGCCTCCCGGGTTCAAGCGATTCTCTTGCCTCAGCTTCCCGAGTAGCTGGGATTACTGGGGCGCTCCATCACGCCTGGCTAATTTTTGTATATTTAGTAGAGGTGGGGTTCCACCATGTTGGTCAGGCTGGTCTCAAACTCCTGACCTCGTGATCTGCCCACCTTGTCCTCCCAAAGTGCTGGGATTAAAGGCTTGAGCCACCGTGCCTGGCCCCGGGCTCCATATATTTTAAATTGTCGTTTAAAACTTAGGTGGTCAGGCGCGGTGGCTCTTGCCTGTAATCCCAGCACTTTGGGAGGCCAAGTTGGGTGAATCGCCTGAGATCAGAACTTCAAGACCAGCCTGACCAACATGGCGAAACCCCGTCTTTACCAAAAAAATACAAACATTAGCTGGGTGTGGTGGCACTCATCCATAGTCCCAGCTACTTGGGGAGGCTGAGGCAGGAGAATTGCTTGAACCCTGGTGGTGGAGGTTGCAATGAGCTGAGATCGCGCCACTACACTCCAGCCTGAGTGACAGAGTGAGACCCTGTTTCAAAAAAACAAAAACAAAAACAAAACAAAACAAAACAAAACAAAAAAGAAAAGGAAGGAGAAGGAAGAGGAGAGGTGGATAATTGATGTTGGGTATCAATAAGGAGGATCTGCATTTTAAGTTAGGCCTGTTCATAAAATATCTTGAATGCCAGGACAGTTGCTTGGATTGTATTCTCTGGGCAGTGGTGAGTCATAGGAGGTTTTGGAGCAAGGTAGAACATCCATACCCCAGCACAGCAGTTAATCTTTTTCTTTTTTTTCAGGGACAGGAGTCTTGCTATGTTGCCCAGGCTGGAATGCAGCGGCTATTCACAGAATAATCATACCACACCACACCCTTGAAACCCTGAGCTCAAGCAATCTTCCCACCTCAGCCTCCCAAGTAGCTGGGACTACAGGCACCCACCACCATGCCTGGCTTAGCAGTCACTTTTTAAGAGATGACTTCCTTGGCACTACAATCTAGATTATTTCCTTTTCTATATGCTCTCAAAGAACTTGGCTCCTTTATTTCATAGCATCTTGTTTTATTAGCATATTATATTGAGTAATATAATTAGGTAGTGTAATTATAAATACTTGACTCCCACTGCAATGCTGCTGTCAGGCAAGCAGGGACTGCCTTGGTCTTGATTGTAGTTATAGATCTGGAAGCTAGCTTAATAATTATCTGCTGAACAAATGAATGAATACTCTAGAGCTGTTGTTTAAAAGATAGCAACTCTTCCATCCTTCCAGAAGTTCTCATGACTGAACCCACCTAACTGTGGTTCAAAGGTTCTTGGCCGGGGGTCCAGGGACCCTCAAAAGTCTTGTGGATATAATTCATGGGGTCTATGGCCTTAGATAAGAAGAAAAATCACAAATCACATTTTCCTTTTCCCAAGCTCTAATTGATATCTAGTATTTCTTCGTTTTTTTTTTTTTTTTTTTTTTTTTGAGACGGAGTCTCGCTCTGTCACCCAGGCTGGAGTGCAGTGGCACGATCTTGGCTCATTGCAAGCTCCGCCTCCCAGGTTCACGCCATTCTCCTGCCTCAGCCTCCCAAGTAGCTGGGACTACAGGCGTCCGCCACCATGCCCGGCTAATTTTTTTTTTTTTATTTTTAGTAGAGATGGGGTTTCACTGTGTTAGCCAGGATGGTCTCGATCTCCTGACCTCGTGATCCACCCACCTCAGCCTCCCAAAGTGCTGGGATTACAGGCTTGAGCCACTGCGCCCAGCTATTTCTTCCTATTTTCATGTCAGATTGTATTTTCCAAAGATAGCCTCAATAATATCTCCCATTCCATATGCTCTTCCAGATCTTGCCACTTCCCCATTGGGAAGTGAAGACTATGGGAAGTGAAGACTATGTCTCTACACCTTGAACCTGAAGGGACTACCTCAACCAACAAGGATTCAATAGAAGTGCTTCTGTGTGACTTCTGAGGTCAGGTTGTAAAAATGCCATGCCTTGTTTTCTTAGTACAAACACTCTTACAATTCAGCTTCCATGATGTGAGGAAGCCCAAGAGTCTGTGAGGAGGCCCACATGGAGAGGAAATGAAATCCCCAGCCCTCAATTCCCTCTGAGCTGCTAGCCAACAGCTAGCACCAATTCTTAGAACTCAGCCTCCGTGCTGTGAGGAAGCTCAAGAGTCCACGAGGAAGCCCACAAAGAGCAGAAATTATGTCCCAGCCCTTAGTCCCCACTAAGTTGCTAGCCAACAGTCAGCACTAACTTGCCAGCCATGTGAGCCATCTTGAAAGTGGTTTCTTATTAGATGCACTGAAGACATGAATAGAAAAATAAAAATAAAATACAGAAAGTGGGTTCTTCAGCTCCCAGAGGAGCTGCCTCAATTGTTGCCTCATTGATCAGAGATGAGCTGCCTCTGCTGAACTCCACCCAAATTGAAGACCTACAAACAAAATAAATAACTACTATTGTCTTAAGCAATTAAGTTTTGCAGTGGTTTGTTACACAGCAGTAGATGACTCATACAATTATGAATACAGGTAACATTAGCAAGACCTGTGATTTTGTTTATTCTGGAATTTATTATTCTAGCAACATAAATCACAGATATTTCCAAATCACATCATGGTTGTTGCAAATACTTGAAATATTCTTTTGCTTCCTCACTGTTTTGAAATATCAGTTATAGGCCAGATGCGGCGGCTCACACCTGTAATCTCAGCACTTTGGGTGGCTGAGGCAGGCAGATCACCTGAGGTCGGGAGTTCGAGACCAGCCTGACCAATATGGAGAAACCCCGTCTCTACTAAAAATACAAAATTAGCCTGACATGGTGGCATGTGCCGGTAATCCCGGCTACCCAGGAGGCTGAGGCAGGAGAAATCCTTGAACCTGGGAAGCAGAGGTTGCAGTGAGCCAAGATCACACCATTGCACTCCATTCCGGGCAACAAGAGCAAAACTCTGTCTCAAAAAAAAGAAAAGAAAAGAAAAGAAAAGAAAAGAAAAAGAAATATCAGTTATTAGACTTGCTATTAGATCTGCTAGATTTTTTTTTTTTTTTTGAGATGGAGTCTCACTCTATTGCCCAGGCTGGAGTGCAGTGGTGCGATCTCGACTCACTGCAATCTCTGCCTCCCAGGTTCGAGTGATTCTCCTGCCTCAGCCTCCCGAGTAGCTGGGATTACAGCCGCACACCACAACACCCAGCTAATTTTTGTATTTTTAGTAGAGAAGGGGTTTCACCATGCTGGCCAGGCTGGTCTTGAACTTCTTACCTTGTGATCCACCCACCTCGGTCTCCCAAAGTGCTGGGATTACAGCTGTGAACCACAACACCCAGCCTGATTTTTTTTTTTTTCTTTTTAAATAGTGACAGTGTCTCCCTATGTTGCCCAGGCTAATTAAACTCCTGGGCTCAAGCGATCCTCCTACCTGGGCCTACCAAAGTGCTGAGATTATAGGCATAAGCCACTGCATATGGCTGGATCTGCTAGATCTTGTTATTTAATGTTAATAAAGAAGCGTATATATTATATAAAAATGTGACTTTTGAATATTTTGAAAACTGTTTTAGTTGGTTTTGTAAGCCTATGAATTTTCTTTTATACACTTAACTTTTTTGAGAAGGTATTGTCAGAGTATAATATTCAAAAAACAGTTAAAAATATGATTCATACAAATATATAGTAAGCACACATCTAGGATTTATTTAATACATTAATGAGAGAACCAAAAGAATGACAGACTTGTTCAAAGGAGGATAGGACAGGCCAGGCACAGTGGCTCACGCCTGGAATCCCAGCACTTTGGGAGGCTGAGGCAGGCAGATCATCTGAGGTCAGGAGTTCAAGTCCAGCCTGGCAACATGGCAAAACCCTGCCTCTATTAAAAAAAAAAAAAAAATTAGCTGAGCATGGTGGTGCAAGCCTGTAGTCCTAGTTACTTGGGAGGCTGAGGAGAATCACTTGAACCCAGGAGGTGGAGGCTACAGAGAGCTGAGATTGCGCCACTGCACTCCAGCCTGGGTGACAGAGCGACATTCTGTCTCAAGAAAAGAAAAAGAGAGAATTCTAGATGAAAATGATGAATTTATAGAGAAAAACAGTTAATAACATTCAGAACAATAACTTTTGGGATTTTATGTCTACCCAAAAAACAATAATTTCGATGCATTGGTTCTGAACAAGTTAACATATAACTTTACAGAGTTTAGACCCTTAATCAATAGAAAGTCATACAAATTCCCCCAGAGTAGTGGTTGGCAAATTGTGGCCCACAGATCAAATTCTGCCCATTTTTGTAAATAAAGTTTTATGGGAACATAGTCACATACATTCATTTTTGTGTTATCTTATTATCACTTATGAGCTTTTTGCATGACACCAGTAGAGTTGAGTAGTGGTAACAGAGACCACATGGCTTCAAAGCCTTAAATATTTATCTGACCCTTTATAGAAAAAAATTTGCCTCCCCATTCCTAGAATATCAGATGCTACTTAAGTGGTCTTGTTAGACAGTGCCCTTAGAGCCCTAATGTCCAATAAGGTAGCCCCAGTCACTTAGCTATTTAAATTTAATTCAGATGAAATAAAAAACAAAAAATTCAGTTCTCAGTTACACTCTCTATTTCAAGTCTTCAATAGCCACATGTGGCTAGTGGCTTTTGCACAGTTCAGGTGTGTTGCAAAGTGTTACCCTGGGAAGCACTGATGTCGAATAACATAGGAAGTATACACTGTTTGCATTATATCCAGAGTTCAGTTAATCTTTCTCAACAAGGCCCAAGGCCTGCTAAAGAAATATTTCAGTTATTCATTACTGCATTAAAAAAAATCCCCCCAATATGTAGTGG